>NC_062222.1:100848922-101463297 GCF_902686445.1 Sciurus carolinensis
TTAGTTCTATCCTTTGAAGCTTGTTTTAGAGAATTGTTTTGGATCTTCTTTAAGGAGTGTTGAAGTAGTCTTTAACCCTATTTTAAGACAAAACCCTTCTGGAATATCTACAGAGTACTGTGACTATTCAGTGGGAACTTCTGTGGTTTATGGATTTTCATGGGATCCTCTCCCAGCATTGTGGTCCTGAAGTGCCTCTGGGCTGAACGTTTAGGTGTTTGCTGTGTTCTTCTTGTTCGTTTCCCATCCCTCAGGGATTATGTCACCCTCTGTCTGTTGTCTGTGTCTAAAAACCTTGATTGTGTATGTTGTATAGTGTTGTAATTGTAGTAAGAGAGTGAGTCCTATTCCATTTACTCCCTCAGACCAGAAACAGAACTCTAGAATGAAATTTTATATATTTTATATAAAGTGTGTCTTATGTGTAAACATGTTTTTTGAATACTTTGCGACTTATAGAAAAATTATAAGGATAGTACACAAAAAGTTTATATACCACACTCGCTTTCTGGCATCGTTACCACTTTACATTATTGTGTTACATTATTCCCAGGTAATGAACAATTATCGATACATTTTTACTGACAAGAACTCATGCTTTGGTTGGATTTCCTTGGTTTTTATCTTTTATTCTTTTTCTGTTCCAAGATCTAATCTAAGATTTCACTTTATGTTTACTTGCTGTGTCTCCTTAGGTTCCTTAAATAGTAAGTTTCTTAGAATTTCATTGTTTCTAATGATTTTGGTAGTGTTGAGGAATTTTGAGTGGATATTTTGTAGACTGTCCTTTAATTTAGATGTTCTCATGGTTAGACTGGGCTTATAGGTTTGGGGGAGGAAAAATGCTGGTAAATTGCCATTGTCATCCCATTATATCAAGACTGAGTATTGTTAAATACTATCACTGGCGGTATTACCCTTGATCTTCTGGCTGAGGTCATGATGGATTTCTCCAAGATAAAATTATCCATTTCTCCTCTGCTTTCTGTTTCACTCTCACCAAGCTGTAACACCACAGGTGGAGTATTGCCAACTCAGGAAGTTCATTAGATACTCCGTGCCCAGGGTTTTTATCTGCCTGATCATGTAGCAATCCCCTGCCTGGCATTTATCCAAATTTTAGATTCCCAGCAGGAAAGCAGGTGTTCAGCCTAAACCATATTACATGTACAAACAACTGAGGCCTAGTGAGCTGCTTTTATTAGGCCTGGGAGTGGTGGGACCCTCTCAGAACCTGAGTTCTCAGGTGTCAGCCAAAGTCCAACCTGGTAAGGCAGCCTTTCAGATGATAGCAGTCAGGCCTTTTGGGTTCTTTTCTATATAATGTTAGACTATTCTCTTTCCCCCTATTTATTTATTCAGTCATTTATTTATATTTGTGTCTTAGTTCGTTGTATATTATCACTGAATATCATAGACTTCATGAAGAACGAAGGTTGATTTGGCTCACAGTTCTGAGGATGGGACCTTGGCATCTGGCATGGATTCTGCAGACTCCCGGGGTAGTTACAGGCATCATGTAGACTCCTAGCTTAGGTCTCTCTTCTTTCATGAGGCCACAGCCCCACTGGATGAGAACCTCTCTCTTACAGCTTCATTTGATCTTATTACCTCCCAAATGTCCTGCCGCCAAATATCCCAGTCAGATTAAAATTCTTCCATCTGAATATCTTACAGTGGCAATTAAATTTCAGTATGAGATTTGGTGAGGACAGTCAACTCATAATAATGAATTTTGATTTATGAATATTTATTTTATGCCTAGGGTTACATTCCAAAACTGTCTTATTTGGTTGCTCAAATTTTTGCAGCTTTGGCCATTGAGAGCTCTTTGAGTTGACCCCTGTGTCTCTCTGACATATCACATTGTTTTGCTTCTCGAGTCCTCCCTTCTTTCTGCTATTCTAAGATATTCCAGGCTCATTTTGTGTATTTTCTGCTCCAGCCATAGAGTCAGCTGATTCTCCAAGGAGCCCTGTTTCCTTTTAGTAAGGAAGAAAATTTGGGCAATATAGAAAAAAGCAAGTAAATAAAAGTACACTAAGAAGTAGATGTTAGCTAATGGTACAGTAGTTATCATGAAACACTGTGTTGTGTTATTTAATGAAATGTCAAAGAAAACTGTTGAAAAGTGATTTTTTTGCAACGTTTTTTTCTTATTTGCATTTTGTGTGTGTGGTGGTGATCATGTAGCAGACCCAAGAGTATCTTTTCTTTTACTTAAAGCCTTTCAACCTCTTTCCTTTTGCTTTATTTATTTATTTTGATTACAACTTCTTTTCTGAACTCCAGAAAAAATGAGGCCTTTTTAAATAGATAAAATCCATCAAGGCTGTAGAAAGCTCTAGAATTGATGGAGTTTTTGACATTTTGTGCAAAGAAACTTACCAAATTAATTTTTTTCCATATACGCTTTTTTGGATATCAGTTTAATAATTTTTGAGACATTTTAAAACTTCTTAATATGAGAAATCATTCATATATTTGTATTCTTTTCCTAAGAATGAACTAGTAATCTAATTTTATTTTGAGGAACCAGACACTAAATTCTAATGAATTGTCTGATGTTTTCAGTTAAACGCAAATTATATTATATATCAAGGAACCTTTTCCTCAGATCCCAGAAGGTATGTTGAAAATTCCCATATACCATTGTTTTGGTGCATGGAAATATACCTCTGTATACCTTCTACTTAAAAATGTAAAGCAAGCCAGGTGTGTTGGCATAAGCCTGTAATCCCAGCAGCTCAGGAGGCTGAGGCAGGAAGAAGTTCAAAGCCAGCCTCACCAACTGTGAGGCACTAAGCAATTGAATGAGACTCTGTCTCTAAATAAAATACAAAATAGGGCTGGGGATGTGCCTCAGTGGTTGAGTGCCCCTGAGTTCAATCCCTGGTACCCCCCCCAAAAGTAAAGCAAGTGACTAATTTCATGAATCCTCAAAATGCCAGAAGGGCATAGAATTAAATACAAATTGATTAAAAGAAAGAGGGAAATCTGATTTCTAACCCATAAATATCATGAGAATTGTCATGGTCCTCACTTGTACCCAATCTTATCTATGGTATATGGTCCATGCCAAAAGGACCTCAATAAAAGGACTGCTAATACTGAAATTATGAGTTTGTTAGTAATATTCTAAAGCATCATTTAAAAAGCCTTCTTTAATATATTAGAATCTAGTAAGCAAGGAAGAGTATGGTTGAAGGAAATTATCCAAATTAGATTTTTCTGCCAAGGATCTGCCATCAAGAAACAATTTCTGTGGCTTTCTTTTCATGATAACACCAAAAATGTATATGCATATATAATTCAGAGAATGCTGAATTTTTAGAAAGAATAAAATGGAAATTGACATCTCTGGTCTTTTGATAAATCTGCAATAAGCTGTAGGCTGTGTCTTGATTTCTGTGATTAATTGACACTTTAAGGACAGAATAGTCATTTGAAGAATAACGGCTTTATCATTATTTAATTTTAGGACAGGATTAATAATCGAGGGATTGAGAAAGAAATTAGAACACAATGGGACTCTTCCATGGTCTTCAAAAAGGATTATTGGATGTGTGTGTGGTTTTTCCAGTTAATACTTTAGCGATTTGGATAATAGAAGTCGAGAAGAGTTACAAAAGAAATATGTATTCCATTAACCTTTGCTTTGATGTTTGTGACTAGTAGTTGCAACACTATTTATTTTGTTCTTTACATTTCAGAATAAAGTTCAGAGAAGCCAGCCTCTGTCCATATGAGCCTATTGAATTAGTCTACATGTAGTTGGAAAATGCCCTTCCCACTTGCACTGTTTACTGAACTTCTTAGGTCAAGTAAAGCTTCCAAAATAAGCCCTGAAATTAATTTTTATTATGTATTTGTTATCCAAAGAAACTGTCTATTTTCTTTGGCTAGATATACATGGTGATTGACTGATGATGTAGAAACTTCAGGTTTTGATTTATTCTTTGAGATCCTTGTAGACAAATTAAGGGGAAAAAAAAAAAAGATAAAAACAAAAGTTGTGAGAAAATCACCCATTATCACCCAAAATCACCCTGGCCCCAATATTATCATACTCTGGCTTGTTTGGCAAATAGTTAGACTTTGTTATAGTTTATAATGGTTTACTAAGAATGAACCTTAGTTGCTTTTGTGGGACATTGTAGCATTTAAGGCTTCTATAAGACAGGCTTAGCCAAATAGGGCTGTGAGGAGGAGGGTAAGTGTCTGGGCATCTCCTGTGCACTTGTCTACTTGCTGACATGGTTCAGTCTAATGTCATGGTGTGTTGGGCCTGGGTCACCTTGTTCCCTGAATCTGATAATACATTGATGAAAAGAGGGTTGTGTTGTCAAATCACTTTGGGGAATATGTTAATTAGAAAGATAAAGTAAAGAGGCGGAGTCGGGCTGGGGTTGGATAGCTCAGTTGGTAGAGTGCTTGCCTTGCAAGCACAAGGTCCTGGGTTCAATCCCCCATCACCAAAAAAAAAAGAGAGAGAGAGAGAGAAAGAAAGACAAAGTAAACTAATTTCTGGAAAGCTTGGAGCTTTTTGCATGTTGGTGGACATGGTTAATGTACAAAATAGAATATAATAGGTAATGTGTTCAGGCTTTGAGATGCCCTTTATTTGTTCAATGTCTAAAGACATTTGTGTTCCCTTACCCTAGGAGAAACCCCTGTCTAAACAGGTCCTGAAGGCCTCTGATGAAGAAGACATACCCCACACAACAGTGTTGTGGCATTGGGGTTTGAATGTACTTAGGTCTGTTCAGGAATGGTCAGTCTTATACCAGATTTTTTGGACTCCTCTGAAAAAACAAAACAAAACAGCTTTCCCATACCACTGCCACTGAATATGTCTTCATGAATGTGACTATCTTTTTCTCCTTATTGTTTTTAGAAGAATGTTAGTTTAACTTCTCAATGTAGTGCCTACCCATTCGACTATGAATAAATTTATTCATTTATGACTTTGATCATTGCATTTACTTACTTTTGGGGTATGTGAAGAATACAGTAGTACCCCTGGATCAATACAGATGCATTATCACACATGGGGAAAACAACAACTCTAAAACAAATGCCCCACGGACCTCCAAAGTGACAGTAAACTAATAGGTCAAAACATTTTTCTTTGGATTCTGACACAAACTACTATTTGTTTGGGTTGTGAAATTTTTCTGTTTCGAAAAGCACTTAGGCTTTTCAAAGTGCCTGTTTTCAGTTTAAAGCAGTTTCTATGGAATAAAGTCTTACAGATTTGCCTTTTATTTGATCCAGAGGATTTTCTACAGTTCACTGACAATTTGACCATAAGGTTTTCAGGGGAATTCGGTGTTATATTAAGAATGGAAGACCCTATGTTTTCAAACAATCCCATCATTATAATAGAGTTATCTCTCTTGAATAAGTTGCATACGGCAGAAAAAAACTTTGTCCTGAGCTGAGCAGTTTTAGAGGCTGTTGGAGGCTCAGCCAGGGTCAGTGACATCATCTTTTCATTGCATTAGCCAGTGTTGTCTCCGTTGGGGTGAATGAGACAGTGGATTGTGTATCATCATGAGCATGCCGTGAAAACCGCTGCTTACTGCCGGTGTGGAGAGGAGTGGAGAGAACTTACTACTAACATCACCTGGAGGAAACTCACATCGGAGTGGGAGAAATACCACTGTTTTTTTTTGGGGGGGGGGTGCTGATTGGGGTGGGGGGAGGTGCCAGTAATTCAAGGAAGAGATTTAAAAATCTTGTGCTAGATCCTTATTTAGTTTTGAAATTTTATTTCTAAGGCCCTTAGCTAATGAGAAAAGTTGGCATCCAAGGGCAGAGCTTCCCTGCTTGCCTGTCCACTGGCCCTGGTGATGACACAGAGCAGCCAGAGGCACAGCTCCTCAGAACTCATATCAGGAACAGGAACAGCGGAGATCATTTTGGCCGTGTGTAGGTCTGCATAAAGAAAGGTGAGGGCGTCCTTCAGGGCACTTATAATAAACTCGGAAGCTTTTATTCAACTGGATAGTTCATCTGCATTCAGCAGCGCTTCCACTATAGTTGTGCGTCACTGCGAGACTGCATGGTAATGAAGCCAAGGCACTGTGGGCCAAAACTCTGCTGCCTGTGAGAAGAGAGGGGACAGCAGCTTGGAGAGAGAGATCAACACAACCGTTGCTGCCGCCGCCGCTGCTGCTGCTGCTGCTGCTGCTGCCGCCTCCTGCTTGTGCTGCTGCTGCTGCTATTGCAGCCGGTTGAGACACAATGTTGAGTCTACAGGATTCTGTGTTTTTTGAAATAAGCATAAAGTCCTTGTTAAAGTCCTGGAGCAGCAGTTGTAAGTATATATTCCCAAATGGGAGGACTGCTGAGGTATGATTACCATTGCCATTGCTTGCATGCTCTCTAGACTTATCCACATAGGATAAAAGCTGTTGAAAATAGCATGAAGAGTATGTTCTTGAAAGGCCATCAGCAAGACAGATGAAAAGAAAATCCAGACGTGCACACTTTGGGCAGTTGCAACATGGTAGTTAAATTTTCTTCAGAAAAAAAATTTGCCAGCTTTGGATTTCATTGGATTTGTGTTATTCTTGAAAGTTTCTCATAATTGGTCAAAAATGAGGGGAAAAGAAGATGACAAATAGACTTGAATTTCTGCAGGGTTATCAGATGCCAGTACTATTCCACAGTTCTGGTAGCACAAAATGAATGTTGGAAGCAACATCAGTTATCTTAAGGCATCAGGCAACTTGATATAATGGTAATAACTTTCCTTTATTCTTACAGTTGAAGTTATAATTAGTAATTTTCACATGTAGTTAATTTTCTGATAAAGAACATTCAGGTTGATATATTTCAAAGTTTAGTTAAGTCAGTAAAACTAATGCCATTGAGCTCTTATCCTGCCCTACTCCCTTTTTCATACGTGGGTTTGGCAGAAATATTGATTTTTGTTCAAGATTTCCAATGGTACTTTTTCTCTCTGTGGATCTCAAAACACTTATAAAAATTATTTATTACCACAAAATTATCATTATAATATGCCAAAATTAACATAATAATATATCAAACTAATTAATTAAGCAGATTCAGATTCTGTTACCCTATTTGTTTTGGCCAAAGAAAATTCATAGAAAAACTGTGACTTTTCCAAGGTCATGTGGTAGCATAGAACTAGGACTAGAACCCAGTTGTTCTTGCTCCCAACTGTGCTGCTGGGACAGTGTAAACTAATGAATAAAACATGAGAGATTGAATTTAAATTTTCCCAGTTTAACTGCTTATGAAAATATTTATTTAGTGTAGTTTTGTTTTATAAGCACATAATATAAAAGACCAAATACCAACATCAAGAAAACCCTCTGAAGATAAAGACTTGATACAATTGGAGAAGATTTTCATTGTGCCTGAAATACTGCATCTATGATCTGTGTTTCTTTCATTTTTGATCTTTAAGTAATTCCTTCATGTGAAGATATTGTCATACCAGATGGCAGAAAATTATATTAGTTTTAGGAAAGTTTCTAAGTGAGTATTGTATAGTTAAAATATTGAAAGCATAATGACTAATGACTAAGTGAAAAACTTTTACTAATTAAAAAGAAACTAGTAACATAGATTTTTTTCTAAGATGAACTAAACTGTAGTTACTAATCTTTCTATGCCCCCATCTGCTGCTTCTCCCTCCTTCCCCCATCTTCACCATTTACCGTTGATGTTTTTTTTTTAATAGTAAGATGGTGTATAGTGAGAATGAAGCTATAATTAACAGATTCTTATAGAACAGTATATCACAGCAGCTTGTCTTATAAAAACTTAGTTTGCTTAGGTATTTGTGTACTCTGTAGTTACTATTTGTGACCATTTAAATATTTCTGTGTGTCATTGCCTGAACCCTGTAATCAGTCATAGCAAAATCTCAATAAGCATACTCCCTAAATTCGAGAGTGAACCAAAACCAGATGTTTGTAAAAAACCTTTGCTTTTAGCTGTTAATGGTATGATGATTCAGTTTATGGGTATCCAACCCATTGCCCTTGGGCATTCATAGTACATATCTCTTGAAGGTGTTTTTATGGTTCTAAAGCAATGTTAATATTGAAAATAAATTGTTAGTGTCAGTGTCCAGTAAGGCCCAAGCCATGTCTGCCATGGCTCTGGAAAATAGAATATTTCATCAGCATCTGTGAATGCCTATTTTATCTTCACTTAGCCCTACTGAATTAGAGGAAGGGTGCAATTAAACCATTAAAACCACAGAAGGGGGAGTAGTTAGCTCTGTCTTTCCAGGGATGCTTTCACAACACCAAGACTTCTGAATCGTTTTTTGGTCTGTGCTGTGGCAGATAGAAAGAAGTCTGAGATGGATCTTTGCTCTCTGTGAACTCGTTCAGAGAGAAAAGTTACAGTAAGGAAGTTCAGTGGGAGATAATGCCCTTGCATTATGACATAACGGACAACTGTCACACATGAAAAGAGGGAGTAGAGAGACAGAAGGAATCATTAAATACCCGTGTCAGAGGAGACTTGGAGGGGAAGGGAGTTTTTCATGTTTGGTTCTGAGTGATAGGCTGTTTCCCACGGTGGTAGAGAGTGCTGATATCCGGTCTCCCTGAGCCAGAAACCAGGGGTCCATCCTACTCATCTTTCACGCTGCCCCTTTCAGCCTTCACCCAGGACTTGCCATTCTACCTTCTGAAGTTTCCTTTGTCGTTTCCTGATTTCTGTTGCCACAGCCACTGCCTTACTTAAGGTTTGTGTCTTCAGGGTCACCTGGACTACTGCCATCACATCCTTTCATGTCCTGTTTGTGTCTTCCCGTCACTGCTGAGTTCCGTTAGATACCTGCCCCCGTGCTGTCCCCTGCTTACTTCACAGTCATTCCGTCCCCTGCAGAATGAAGCCTTTCCTCATCTAGCATGCTGACCCTGTTCTGAGAACACGCTGTGCCAACTTTGCTCCCCTTGCCTGGAATGTACCCCGACCCCCGACTGCTTTACAAGGAATTCTTATGCATGGTTCAGGACCTGTCCTTGGAGCCAGCCAGATGGTTGATGCTTCCTCTATTCTGTGCTTTGCTTTGAACACCATTGTGTCATTGTCCTGATCACCCTGTGCATGTCTTTCTCTGCTACTCCAGGGTATGGAATGATTGTCTTTGTTCTTCTTCGTTTACTTAATTCTTACTTAAGCTCTGGGAAGTGTGTGGGCAACTTAGAGATCAGGTAGGGATGTAGTCATTTTTGTTGGAAAGAATTAATAAAAGGAAAGAAAGTGGGAGGCTAAATAGATGATCTCTCTTCAACTGTTTGATTATTAATATGAGAGTAGTTATATCTCTCAGGGGAGTAATTCCTGAAGCAGGAATGCACAAAATGATACCTTAGTGACTAAAGAATAATAATAATAACATTTATTTTAGTGACTTTCTGGGGAAGAGAAAGGCCTGTTTTGTTAACAGCATTTATAAAAAAAGAAATAGAAAATAATTTCTTCATTAAATTACATATTTCAAATGTTGCCCCTAACCCTCTTGAAGAAAAAAAGGAAAAAGAAAGAAAAAATCTAGGGATTTTGTTGTTGAACATACCTCAGCAGCAGTGTATATTAATTATAGTTGTTTATCATTAATTTTTATGTTTCTTGTTTATAGGATACATTTGCATGGTTTGCATTAATGTTAAATGGCACTTTTTATATTTCTCGCCAGAGGCCCTCTGGTTTCAGGGCCTGCTTAGCTGGCAGAATGTTGATGCTGTGCTGCTGAAGTTTGATTATAGTTGAGCTTATTTCTTTCAGTAACAACAATGAAGTGACATTCATATGGCCTAAATTCAGGATTTTGTCTTTGTGCCAACAGTTTTGGGCATCACTTCTTTTAAAAACGGAATCAGGAACATTCTGTTAAACCAGCTGTGTAGTGAGGATGTTATCATTTAAAAGATTGGCTTAGTTCCCTAAAATTGATAAGACAAAGCAAGATCTAGTACTGAGATCTGTCCAATTATTATCTGCAGTGTTAACGAAGGTCCCAGATGCATGCACTATCTACCAAATACCTCTTGTAAACCCTAGTAATTTCTAGAATTTATCTTCTTACATAATTTTATGACAGCTAATATTTCAAAGGATTCAGTTTTTACCACAGACATATAATAGAAAAGTTGACTTATGTAAACCAGTTTTATAAATTAAAATAATATGGAAGAACCAAATTTATATAGATTACTTGGATTTTTGAACAATGAGAAAAGTCCTAAGTAGTTTTTAATACTCAAGTGATTTTCCCGGAGTTGTAAGTAGTGAACCTACCCCCTTCCTAATACATTATACGTTCATCTAAATTTCAGTAAAAATTTGTGTGTTATTTGATTGAAATAATATTTTATCATTATGGAAGGACTTGTGGGCCTGGTTTTGTGGTACTATATGTGAGTGTTAAACTCACATTATATGCACATACATTCATTAAATCTCATGTAATCATCATGATAATCTGATGAAAACTATTATTGTTTTTTAAAACTGGTTTCATTATGATATAATTCACATACTATAAAATTCATCCTAGATTTACCTCATTTGACGAAGAATACATTTCATCTTCAACACTAAGCATTATGTGTTATGAGATTATCTAGCTCACTAAGTATTTGGTTTCATGATTTGCTTAAACATTTTCAACTGATAAATATTTAAATATAAGTGTGTAGTTTAAGAATGAGATTCAAAACAAGGATGAAAAAATTGTGAACAGTCACAAGTTCACAGGGTACTGAGAATTTCGAATAATACCTACGTTAAGTTTCTAGCATCCATTCATAAACCTGAGGTCATGGCCTTTTCTGAATTGTACTGTGTTGTGTACACAGACTCAGTCTTAATCAGGGTCCTGACTGATGCTGAGGTGGAGAGTTTGGGAGACCCCCGTTTACTAGTCTAGGCAACTTGGCATCAGCCCAGCCTCACTACAGATTTGGATTAGACTTTGTTCTTGATTTCTAGTCTTTGGGCACCGTGCTTGTGGGAGAGCTTCTATTTACTGGTATTCCTTCCTTCCTGAGCTTCGCCTTACCAAATTCTTTGGTATTTCATTTCTTCCAAATACGAAACCTGCTTTCATCTTGAAGAAAATGAGGTGCTTTTTAAAAATTAAAATTAAAACAACAAGAAAAATTCCATTCTGTCACTCTTTGCTGGACCTCTCTCATACTTTTTACCTGTTGCCCTACACTAAAGATGCCAAATTCTGCCATTACTCGCTTAACTTCTGTTGTTCAGCCATTACACATTTTTATGGCTGCACTGGCATTTACAGCCAGCAGCTCTTCTGATTTCCCCTCCATACTGATTAGTATTGTCAGTGTGATATCTGACAGGTATTGTGCCTTTTCGAGGCACAGCCAGTGGCTAGGTCCTAGTTATTAATCAGTGGGTTCTGGACCAGTTCACTGCTGGTCAAACTCTCATGCTTCTTTTCTGGAAGTAACTGTATTTGCAATCCCTTTAGCATATTGATCAGTTTGCTGTTCTTTTGCAGGATAGGTGGGCCTTCTTGATTATTCTTCCAAGTCTATTGGCTGTGATGCCTCAGGACAGTGATATGTTACTATCCATTCACATGTGGTATAGTAACAGTGTTATAACATACAGACTTAATATGAGATATATTAAGTGAATACTTTTTATTTAAAATGTTTTACACCAATTTTGGAACACTATATGAATGTAAGTCATTTTTATTATTGGGGGCCTATGGAGAAAAGAAAAGGATACTTCCAGTTAAACATCTTGAGTAATATTTTGCAGCTAAAGTTATTGGTGTGTTTTTATGCAGGAGTGCCAGGTTGGATGTACGAGACCTACTGTGTTTGGAATGGAGAGTAGTCAGTGCCTGCTACGTGAAGTTATTTCATCTGCTAAGAGGGAGGGAGAACTGTAAAGGAACATTTTTTTAGGAGAGGACATCGAGTCTTCATAGGTGCTGAACTTAAAATTCAGCTAGACAGAAAAAAAAGAGTAACGGATTACTCGAAGTAGCAATGGGATTTAATAACCAGACTAGATGTAGGATAAAAGTCAGAGGGAGGAATTAATAATGGCTTTAAAGTTTATATTGTTGAAATCTCACTCTTTGAAATCATGGATAATGAAAGCCAGGATTGATATGGCACCAAGATAAGGGATTTGAGGCATGGATGGTGAGTGAAGCAAAGTGATTGAAGCCCTGAGAGAAAAAATAGTCCTTCAAGGTTTCTAGTATGAGTTGAGAGAATCATATTTGACTTTTAAAAATTTCTCTGAACTGTTCAATGGGTATTTGTGGTATTATATAAATAGGTTTCCTTATCTATAGAACTTTTGAAACTTTTAATGTTCAAAAAATTTTTAAATAAAATGATTATATTGTACCAACTGTTCTGTTTTTTCTTAAACATATATATATATATTTATTATTTATTTTAGTTGCTGATGGATTTTTATTTTATTTATACGTGGTGCTGAGACTCGAACCCAGTGCCTCACATGTTCTAGGCAAGCACTCTACCACTGAGCCACAACCCCAGCCCCTGTTCTACTTTAAGAGAGTAGTATGAGGCAGTGGTCCTCATTAGAACACTTTGGGGAGTTTCTAGAAGCGTGCAGATACTGGGGCCCCACTCCAGAGATTTTGTGATTTAAGGTATTGCCAGGGATGGCCAGCAAAATTTAGGATTAAGTCAGAAAGCTTGGCTTTGCCAGAATGCTGAGAGTAATATGAATTCTTTTTAGAGATGGAATCATCATAAACAATATGACAGATAGGTTTTTAGAGGTTTGCCAATTTACTAATTTACAATGAGAAATTTGCCAAGTGGATGTTAATGCTATAGCTGGCCCACAATTTTTTGCTGTCCTTTTAGCATAAGCTCATCCAAAGCTAAATTCTAATCAGAAAGGTTGCATGGAGAGCCTGAACATCAAAAAGATTTATTCCCTGCAGTAGGGGCCAGAATACTCAAGCTTTTGTTCAGAACACCTTCTCTACTGGAATCTATTTGGGTGGGCATTACATTCCATCAGCAATTTGTTGTTTCATTTCCCTGAATTTACTCAAGGAATATATAACTATTCTTTTTAATATTCATCAGTATGATAGATATGAACTCTCATTTCTAAGTGCTGTAGTGAACTTTGCATTCTGTGACTAAAAGACCTGACAAAAACAATATAAAGGAGGAAGAGTTTATTGGCTCATGGTTTCAGAGGTCTTAGTCCATAGATGACCAACTCCATGGTTCTGAGCTGGACGTGAGGCAGAACATCATGGAGAAGGGTGTGGTGAAGAAAAGCAGCTCAAGACATTGTACCAGGAAGCAGAGCGAATCCTACTCACCAGGGACAAAACATGAACCCCAAAGCCACACCCCAGTCACCTACTTCCTCCAGCTATACCTTATTTGTCTACCCTTAACAGCCCAGTTAATCCATCAGTGGATTAATCAGCTGATTATGTGTTTCTTCTCATCATCTTATCATTTGAAATGAAAGTTCTTGCATTGTCTCACACATGAGATTTTGGGGACACCTCATATTTAAGTCATAACACTAGATTAGTTTGCATTTTCTGAGTGCTAGTATGTTTGAGCATTTTTTCATATGTTGTCTTTTTATATTTGTTTTTATGTGAATTGCATATTTATATCTTTTTCATGTTACTTTTGTAAGAACTCATTGAATGTCTTATATTTTCTGTCATTACATTATAAATACTTTCCCAGTTTTACCTTTTCTCATTTATGGTGTCACCCTAAGTGTTTATGACTTTTGATTTAGTTAAATGCATTCATTTTATTAAAATAATTTTGAATACATTCTACCATCATGTAAAACTAAAAAGAACAAATAAAAAATTTAAAAAATAATTTTGAGTTTTTTATCTTGACTGAAGGTTTCTTTTCCTTTGGATTATATGAAAGCTCCTATTTTTTTTTTTTTGCATAAGACTTTTAAAAATTAATTTGCAACTATATGTCCATCTGGACTTTTAATTTGAATACAGTATATACATGATATTTTGATTACAGCTTTTTTCTGATTATAGTTACAACTCCCTCTGATTTAGAAAGTTATTCTTTGTGTTTTTAAACATAATTTTTGTGGCATCTTTGTCGTTTATCTCTTTAGGTATACTCTAATATAGTTTTGTGCAGCCTAAACAATACTGTATCAAAGTTTTAATTTGAATCATGCTAATTAACATTAATTTTGTGAGAATTGACACTTGTAAGTCTTCCCATCTACAAATGTCTTTCCATGTATTCAGATCTTCTTTGTCCTTTAAGAAATCCTTGTAGTTTCCTCCATGTAAGTCCTATGCTTTTCTTACTGAATTTATCCAACATATTTTGTATTTGTGAATGGAAGCCCATTATCCATTTTCATTTCTAGCTGATAATTAGTAGTTGGTATGGTAAATCTCTTTTATAATATCTCTAACAATGATTTAAATTTCATATATTATTGCATTTACTTACATTCTCATATCCTCTATCATGTGAAATAATAAGGTAAGAATGAGGATCTTTGTTTAGTTTCCATTTTAATTTAAATAGATTTGTGTTTTTGAAGCCTATTTTAGTTTTTTATCACTATAGCAAAAGATCTGACATAATCAACTTATGAAGAAAAAAGTCATATTTTGGCTGATGATTTTAGAGATTCTAGTCCATGACTGAGTAGACCCATAATTTTAATTTTAGGCCACTGATGGGGGTACTAGGTGGCAATTGCAGGAAACATGTGGCAGACCCCAAGTGCTTACCTCATAACCTGGAAGCAAAAGAGGAAGAGATTGGAGTCTAACAAACCCCGATGACCTAAAGACCTCTACAAGATGACAACTCCTAAAAAGTCTCAGTACTTTTCAGTGCCACAATGGAGACCAAACCTTTAACACCCGGACCTTATAAAACGTTTAATATCTGAACTATGGCATTCTAGACCCCAAAATTTATATCCTTGTTACAGTGTAAAATGCATTCAGTCCATCTGCGTGTCTCCAGATTGTTCCAGCTTTGCTGAAAAGTTTAAGTCCAAAGTTACCTCTGAAACTCAAGTCAAATGTAACCATAACCAACCTCCTGTGAAAAATATAAAGGGAATTTATACACTCCCAAGATTCAGTGGTGAGAATGGTACAGGTAAACATTCCTATTTCAAACAGGAGAAATGGGAAAATAATAAGATTGGATCAACCCAAAGCAAGTCTGAATTCCACCAGAGCACACATTAAATGCTAAAGCCTCATGTGCAGAATCTGGAGTACATAGAGGCAGAGGTGGCAGAGGTAGGCTTGCAGGGGCTTGGACAGCCCCCCCCCCCCCCCACCACCATGTGGCCTTTGTGACCTATTTCAGGCAGATTTGCAAGTTGCTGCCTCTTCCTTTGCTGACACGACACCTCTATCTTTTGGGGGCCTTCTTTGCAGCTTTGGCTTCACTCCTACAACCTCAGGCCTCACCCTGCCAGAGGACCTCAGCCCTGTAGCACACTATGCGACTTCAAAGTCTTTCCTTTGAAATCTCTGTGAAGCTGCCATGACCCTGCAACTCTTGCATTCTGCACACCTACAGAACCAGCGACATGTGACTGATGCCCAGCTCTGCTGCCTGCACAGGCCGTTCCTGGGCCTACTTGAACCGTGGCTGCAGGAGACTTGGAACATCTTGCCAGCTAAACAAGAGTGCACAGGGGGATGTGGAGGTGTATTGTGTAACGATTCTGCCCAGGAAAGTCTCTGGAACAAATTTGCATTTCTGTGCCTGTGATGGCAATCAACTTGCTTATTTTGGGGATGCATCTTTCTTACTGCCCTGGTGCAAAGCACTGGCTTCTTTATCTTGGCATTAGTACTTGTACCCTTCTTGGCCATACCTTTACACATGCTACATTTCTGACCAACCTATAAGTTTTCCAAATCTTTTTTGTTCCATTTTGCTTCTGATTCTCTCTGCAAAACTGACTAAAAGCAGCCAGTAATACCTGTGTGATAACCTGAATGCTGTGCTGGCAGGTAAACGAATTCATCACTTGTAAGCTCAATCTGCCACAGAGTATCAGGGTATGGACAAAATGCAGACAAATTCCTTACCATGTTGTGACAAGGAGAGCCACTAGTTCTCAGAGTCCTCAGTTTCATCTGAAATCATAAGTGCAACATATACCATTTGTATTTCTATCAGCATTTTGGGCTTCTGAGCCCTCCCCATCAGAATTGCCTGTTAAGTTCCATTCAACATTTGAGGGTTTTTTCTGGCTTTCTCCTCTAAACTCTTTTATTTTTCCCATAAACCAATTTCAGTGACTTTTCTGTATCATTAGGTATATAGTAATGGCACAGACCACTCTATTCCCAATACCAGTTTTCTGTGTTCAGCTTTCTGTCACCATAACAAAATGTCTGAGATAATCAACTTATAAAGAGAAAAGGTTTATTTTGGCCCGTGGCTTTAGAGGTTCTAGTTCATGATTGGGCAGATCCATTGCTTTTAGGTGTTTGGTGGGAGTGTTGGCAATGGCAGGGATCCAAAAAAAGAGGAATGGTCCTTTTTGGGTTACTACCCCAGTGACCTAAGGACATAAGGCCCCTCTTCCTAAATGTCCAGAGCACCTCTCAGCAGCACACCATGGGGACCAAGACTTTAACACTTGGACCTTTTAGGAATGTTCAACCCCCAAACCATAGCACCTCTCCTGATATTTGCTGCTGGTTTTAACTAAACGTTGCATTTGTTTTCCTTGTCTGTGACTGCTAGATACCATTAGGTGTGCAGTTCTATTTCTTGGTTTACCAGTAATTGTGGGTCACACTGCTACAGTATTTTAAGCAGTAACCCAAAGAAGGATGGAAGGGAAAGCAGTCTCAGCCTCTGTGGCCTAGTGTCCTGTTGAGATATCCTCCCATCACCACAGCCTCAGGGGGACCCAGGTCAGCTTTTTAGACTCTGCTCTGCTTTTGGGAGTCAGAGAAAATGGATGCAGATCCATTTGTGATTACGAACCTTCCCTAGACCCTGGACCCAGTTGTGTTTGCTGGCTGAGGTTTTCTTGGATTCTGGTATGCAGATTCTCACCCCAGGGCTGTCCTGTACTCCAGCTGCAGGAGAGAAGTCTCTCACAATTGCTTTTTTCCACTGGCAGAGAATCTTTTTATGGGGGAAAGAATAGAGAACAACAATGAAACAACTTTCTTGTTTCTGATACATACCTGTCACTGACATGTAATTCACCTGTGTTCATTTGCTACTTGGAAACAAAAGGGGTGAAATAACTTTAGCAAGATTATAAGTATAATAAGTAGTCAAGACAAGTCTAGGATCCTCGTCTTCTGACTCCCAAGTCCATGCACATTTTAAAAATGCCACATCATCTCTGGGTTTTTAGAATGATTTTTAAGCTGAGCTTCCAAAGATTAACAAAAATGTTTAAGAAAATAATAATCTCAGGGATTTTCCGACTGAGTGAATAATAGATTATTTAGAAGATATGTCCTTTTTTGTTTTTTTAGCTTTATAGTGATATTTCTGTAGTGTGCATCAAGTAAAAAGCATTGCACATGTGCCAAAGATGTCATAGACTCCTGTGTTTAGAAATCATTTTCAATGGGAAGAGTTTAGATTGGGATAAATAAACATTTTAGAAACAACTGTTCAAAAAACAAACAAAAATTTAAATTTTTCTGTCCATTTCAATTGAACCAGAAGCAAAAACATTGAACTGAGTAGTGAGGGGAAATGATTTCATTCACACAAAGCAGAAGCAAAGTACTTGGGAAAGAATTTCTAAGATTTAGATAGATGTTCTGTGAAGGAAAGGACACATTTTTCTTTTGGTACCCAAAAGACGAGTCAACAGAGTGTGTGCCAGCTTCTACCCAAGGAGTCTCACATTAGATGCAGTTTTTGTTTAGATTAATATGTGGAGGTATGCATGAGCTTGGAAAAATAAGTGAATGACAGTAGCCAAAGATATTCCATAAATAGGACTATTATTTTGTGTCAATAGGTGATAAAACCTATTAAAAAATAGCAAATGTGGTACTAATGCAGAAACAGACTGTTAATGAGCCGAATAGAAAGCCCAGAAAGTATATTTGAGTATGGATTTAGTTCATGATAGTAAAATCAGTGATAAAATTTCAGTAAATGAACCCAAAGGAATTGGTTAAATATTGGGGAAAATAAATAAAATCTTTATATCACTAGCTCAAATAAACTCCAGTTTGATAACAGATTTAAATTGAATAAGTAAAAACTAACGAGAGTTAAAAGAAATACAGGTAAATATTTGTCTGATCAAAGTATGGAAGCAGTTTCTGTTTAGTCTGTTTTAATGCAAATAAGTTAGAAGTTACCACCAAAATATTTGACTTTGCGAGTACTTACTCTAAGGAAATAGTATATTAAGAAACTGAACCTTGAAAGGAGAAAAGCATTCATTGGAATTTGGCAGTTCTGGAGAAAATCAGTTGCTGAGTGCAAGTTTCTAGAAACCAGTGTCTGAGCTGGTATGGTGGCACAGGCCTGTAATCCAATGACTCAGGAGGCTGAGGCATGAGGATCACAAGATTGAGGCCAGACTAAGCAACTTAGAGAGACCCTGCCTCAAAGTAAAAAGGACTGAGGACTTAACTTAGTAGTAAAGCACCCCTGGGTCCAATCCTCAAAACTCCTCAAACAAAACAAAGCAAAGCAAAACCAACCAAAACAAAGCAAAGCAAAACAAAACAAAACAAAAAAACAGTACCTAAGTTCATATTCCGCCCCTCTACTCCAAGGTGACAGTGATATTAACATGTAGTTAGTTTCCTCATCATATATGGATAATTACTATGAGTGTTCTTCTTTTTTTAAAAAAAGATTTTTTAGTTGTTTATGTACACAATATCTATTTATTTTTATGTGGTGCTGAGGATCAAACCCAGTACCTCACACGTGCAAGGCATGTACTCTACCACTGAACTATAACCCCAGCCCTGATAAAGTGCTCTTTTTGATCTATTTTCTACCAAGACTTTATCCACTGGTTGTTCAACCATTGGTGACTTCAAATCAGCTGTGGCAGGAATAGGTACATGGTGGAAATTGGCAAATGTTACAATTTGGGGCCCTTTTTAACAGCCATTTACCAACAGAGGTAAATAAGATTTATTGGGATGAAATGAGATCATACTTGATTAAAGCGTTTTGTATATTAAATAATGTTTTGTTTCCATGAGGAATAACACTGCTTGTTTGCTTTTTACTAACCTGAAGGAATTTTGAGGTATACCTTACCTTACAGCCCATTTTCTGCTGTCATGAGCTGTTTGTGCACTTGAAGTCAGGTGATGTTTTCATATTGTGCCACTCAATGCACACAGCACACACATTGTCTTTTCCTCTTTACATGCAAGTGCTTTCCAAAGTACAGTTTTCCTCTGGATAGCTTGTTGAAAAATATACCAATCCAACTGACCTCATCTGAAATACTGATTTTGCTTTCTTTGTCTCTCCTTTAATCTGTCTACCATATAAACTGATGGGCACTTTTGACTCCCGTCCCCGCTAATACTGGGGCTTGAACCCAGGGACACTCTACCACAGAGCCACATTCCCCAGCCCTTTTTATGTATTTATTTATTTCGAGACGGAATCTCACTAAGTTGCCAAGACTGGCCTAGAACTTGCGATCCTCCTGCCTCAGCCTCCCGAGTCATTGGAATTACAGACGTGTGACTGAAATTATGTATTTTTTAAAAATTATATTTTTAATTGACTCATAAACTGTTTCTTGCCTTTGAGCTTGTACCAGGTATTCTTGTTTAAGCTGTAGCTTGAGCATTTTGTTGCTTTGACTCTACCCAGGCACTTTTAGTTCTGGTTGACAGGGATAGATAGGCTTGCTATTCTTTCTTTTGTTTTTTAAATTAATGGATTTTCGGGCAGTTTTAGGCTTACAGAAAAGTTGAGTAGAAAGTACAAAGAGTTCCTATATACTCCTCCTCCTAACTTTCCCTGTTATTTTGGGGTATATTTGTTACCACTGATGAAATACTGTTAATATAGGTAGTCCATAGTTTACATTAGGGTTTACTCTTTGTGTTACACATTTCATAGATTTTGACAGATGTGTAATGACAATCATAGTATCAAACAATGTGGTTTTTCACTGCCCTAAAAATACTGTGTTCCTCCTGTTCATCTCTTCCTCCCCACAAGTTGGCAACCACAGATTTTTTATGTCTCCATAGTTTTTTCTATGGTTTTTTCATATAGTTGGTGTTTTGGTCAGCTGTTCTGCTGCTGTCACTGAAAGACCTAACAAGAACAGTTAGGGAAGGAATAGGTTATTTGGGTGCTCCCAGTTTCAGAGGTCTAAGTTGATAGATGACCGATTCCATTCTTTGGGGCCCAAGGTGAGGCAGAACATCATGGCAGAAGAATATGGCAGAGGAGAGGAAGCAACTGGGAACATGGCACCAGGAAACAGAAACTAAGTTCAGTTTTCAAAATTTATACCCCAAAGAGATGCCCCCATTGACCCCTCTTTTCCAGCCACATCCTATCTGCCTACAGTCATCAGTTAGTTAATCCCTTTCAGGGGATTAATTCACTGATTGGGTTAAGGCTCTCAAAACCCAATCATTTCTCTCTAAACCTTCTTGCGTTGTTTCACGCATAGGCTTTTGGGGGGTACCTCATATCTAAACCGTGATTGTTGAACTCATATAGTAAGTAGACTGTCACATTGCCTTCTTTCATTTAGTGATATGCATTCTAGATTGATGCCTGCCTGCCTTCTTTTCATCCTTCTTTCCTTCTCAAGGATGCTCTTATCACTGAACTACATCCTCAGCCTTTTGTACTTTTTAATGATGAGACAGATGCTAAGTTGCCCAGACTAGTCTCCAACTTGTGATCCTCCTGGCTCAACCTTCCAAGTCACTGGGATTAGAGAATACTGTGTCTGGCTCCTCCATCTTTTCATGGCTTGAGAGCTAATTTCTTTTTAGTGCTGAATGATACTCCCTTGTCTGGATGTATCCACCCACCTACTGAAGACCCTATGATTGCTTCCTTGTTTTGGCAATTATGAATGAGTAAAGTTGTTAAAAACATCTGTGAGTAGGATTTTATGTGGACCTAAGTTTTCACTTTCTTTACGTAAAGACCAAAGAGTAGGATTGCTAGATTATTTGGTAAGAGTATATGTAATTTTATAAGAAATCACTGAACTGTCTACAAAGTGACTGTACCATTTTGTATTCCCACCATCAGTGAATAAGAGTTCCTGTTACTTTACATCTTTACCAGGATTTAGTGTAAGTGTTTTGGAATTTAGCCATTCTAATAGGTATGTAGTGATTTTCTTTTTCTTTTTTTTCTTTTTTTGCAGTGCTGGGGATTGAACCCAAGGCCTTGTGCTTGCAAGGCAAGCACTACCACTTGAGCTATATCCCCAGCCTTTATAGTGATTTTCATTGTTTGCAATTCCATGAATACATTTGAGGTTGAGGGCTTTTTCTTTTTAATATATATATCTTTTAATCTGTATGTCTTCTATGCCTGCTCAGAGCATGTGCCCATTTTTTAAAAATATTTTTTTAGTTGACAATGGATCTTTATTTTACTTATTTATATGTGGTGCTGAGAATCGAACCCAGGGCCTCACACATGCCAGGCAAGTTCTCTGCCACTGAGCCACAACCCCAGCCCAACATGTGCCCATTTTTAAATTGAGTTTTTCTTATTGTTGAGTTTTAAGAGTTCTTCATGTATTTTTTAAAAAATATTTTTTGTTGTAGATGGACACGATACCTTTATTTTATTTATTTTTATGTATGCTGAGGATCAAACCCAGTGCGTCACACATGCTAGACAAGCACTCTACCACTGAGTTATCGCCCCAGCCCTGCAGTTTAGATAGCAGTTCTTAGATATGTCTTTTGTAAAGTTTTGTTCTAGTATGTGGCTTGTCTTTTCATCTCTTAAAATTGTCTTTTGCAGAGCTGAAGGTTTTATTTTAGTAAATTCCAACTTACTCATTTTTTTCTTTCATGGCTCTTGGGTTTTGTTGTTTATGTAAAAAGTTTACCACCAAATTCAGAATCACCTAGATTTTTTCCTATCTTCTATGAGTTTTATAGTTTTTTGCATTTTACATTTGAATATATGATCTATTTTCAGTGAATTTTGTGGAAGGTGAAAGTTGTATGTCTAGATTCTTTTATTTGATTTTGTTTTCTATGTGTGTGGAAGTCTAGTTGTTTCAGTACCATCTGTTGAAAAGTCATTCTTCGTTGAACTGCCTTTGCTCCTTTGTCAAAGATCAGTTGACTCTATTGTGTGGGTTTATTTTATGGGCTGTCTGTTCTGTTCCATTGATCTGTTTGTCTCTTCTTTTGCCAACAGTACAATGTCTTAATTACTGTGGCTTTATAATTAGTCTTAAAGTCAGGTGGCGTGAGTCCTATGACTTTATTCTCCTCCATCAATATTGTGTTGGCTATTCTGGGTCATTTTCCTTTCCATATAAACATTTTTGGCTTTTGTTCTTATTCTAAGGCCATTTACCTTATACCCTTTTCTTTATATGTGTCATCAAAATTTGTATTGTTAGCCCATGCAAGTAATAATTGTTATAATAAGCAATTTGTATGGCACTTTATTGCATTTCTGTATTGTATAAATTTATGCATAAATATTTGCATATACTATATGCATAAATATTTGCATATATATATGTCTTGTGACTACTATGTGCTGGTTTTTATCCCTCAAAACCTCTTCTTGGGAGTAAGGGAGTGAGAGGCAGCTTTCACAGACTCCACCAAGGTTTTTAAAAATCATATCAGCTTGTAGAGATCCTAAAACACCCCACTTGTTGAAAATCTCATGCATTTTGAAGGATGTTACTATTTGGAATGTTGTATATAATGACATAGTAGAGGCAGAAAGAAGGGGGAAAAAACTGAAATCCATTGCAATAATGACCCCAAGCATATCATTTTAAGGATTATGTTGCTTCTTACTTGTCTCTTCTTGACCAAATTTAAATTTTATATTATAAAAACACAAGATTTCTATGAACATGAGATAATTGTTTTATTAAATGTCAAATAAGCTTATTGCTATATATAGAGAGTAAGCCATCTAAAAATATTAATATTTAATTTTTAGTTACACTTGATGTAAGACAAATAGAAATTTTGAAATTTCAAACCTTTAGGTCTCACTTTATTCCTATTATTAGCAGTTAGAGTTAATAGATTTATATTCTAAGAAGCTTGAATATAATGTTAGGTTTTTACTATTTGTAATTTGAAGCCTGAATTGTGTTCTTAAGAACCATATTTTCATATTTATGTCTTATTCCCTCATAAGCTGACAAAATTTTTAGAATTATATAATAGCATGCAGAGAAATACTGCTACTTAACATTATAAATATTCAATTCAAGCAGTTGAGTGTCATCAAGTTGATGTTGTTGTGTGGAAACTTGCTTTCTTCTTCCTGCTTAGAGTAGGCATCCTGAATATTAGCAGAATGTGAAGAAAATTCACATATACTTACCGAAGATGAATGATATAATGAGATGCAAATTGGAGGGAAAAACTTTGGTAGAAGAAGGACATCATCTAATTCTTATTTGATTTTAGAAGATTAGTGAACTTAAAGACTTTTGTGTTTGTTGGCCTCCATTATTTTTATTTTTAATTAATTAATTAACTACTTATATTTTTGTAGCTTGTTTGTTCATAATTTTTATCCTGTTTTCCATCGAAGGGTATTGGCCTTTTTCTGATTGATTTCATTAGTGCTTTGTGGTGGAGGTAAATGTCGTAACTGTGTTTATTATATTCTGCAAATGTTTTCCTGCCTTCTAATTTTATTTTGGTTTTATATGCATACTCATTGTCTTTTTCAGTTAACACTGTACTTTGAACACTTTCCCATGCTATTCAGTATTTTTTTTTGAACCATCACTTCAGATGTTTACATAATGTTCTGTTAATTAGGTTATAAAAATAATTATAGTCCTGTGTTCCTGAGATTAGATTGTTTTATGACCTGAAATTTTAATCAGTTGATCTGTTCATTGTTACTTTCTTATAGTAATAATATTACAAATAAACATTTATTAAACACCCACCAAGAAATATAATTGAATTAGATCACTTTATCTTTTATGATTAGCACATTTGTTTTTCATAATATTTTGGGTTTTCAAATTTGAAATATTTTTATCTGGGAAGGTAACACAAAGTTTTTCCTAAAATTTTTGGTTCTATTTGTCAAATTTTTTAAAGTATATACCTCGGAGTATTTGCTTATGTATAATTTTTAAGGAAGTAGAAGACAATAAAGGAGAGGTTTTGGGATGTCATTTTTAATATACTTAATGACCCAAAATAATTTTTTAAAAAATTTTAAGTGCTGCTTTTTTTCCCACAATGACATTTGTTAACAGATTCCCTCTTTAATAATACACAATGTTGGATCATGACACAGAATAGACAAACAGGTCATTGTTTGAAATAATGTGCACTGTGTTTGAATGACTGTGAATTTTTGTTTTGCATTGTTTTTATTATACAATTTTCATTCTAGAATACAATACATAATGTATTTTAACTTGGTCTGATACAAAGATACTTATTTTTAGCTACAATATTAACAGTTGGCAGTAATTTTTAGACTTTCTACAGGTCTTTGTATTTTCACATATTATGTTTGGTGGTGATTGTGTTCTGCTCCCTTTTCAAGGATGGGGTTACTTATAGGGCATACTTAAGTGGAAAAAAACAGTCACTGAAGATCAGGTTGAAGTAGAGAAGAACAAACTTGAATTTCCATGAACATAGGTGTGCTTAATCCAAAGGGGTCATATAAGCTGAAGCAAGAAGATGGAGGAGTCAGTATACCAGGCTGGAGGAGGGAAGTGATTGGATAAATTATAGACTGGTAGGCTACCCCAGCAGTCAAGAAAACAGAAAGGCGAAGCCATCAGCAGTGTGTGCTTTTAGTCCACTAGCCCTGGTGCTACTTCCTGTTTTCCAGACACCACATCAATCCCCGTCTGAGTAGATGGCACCACCACCCTTTGAGCAAGTAAAATAAGGATCCTTCGAGTCATTAACTCTTTTCCCTCACTTCCATCTTTAATGCACTAACACATGACAAGTCTGAGATTCTTTTCATTCTGTCCTAGGCCATCACCATCCTATTAGGCCAAGCCATGATCATCTCTCTTGGATTTTTATATGGCACCCCCAAATGTGTGTTTGCCCTCTTCAAACTATCCTCCAGAGGTACCAGGGAGATCTTTATAGAAGTCATATCCTGTTCCTCTCCATGTTAATGCTCTCCACTTTTCCACTGAATTTTAAGTTCATTTGAAAATAAAATCTTACACACACACACACACACACACACACACACACACACTCACTTTCTTTTTTGTACTGGGAATTGAACCCAGGTACTCTTAACCACTGAGCCACATCCCAGCCCTCTTTTAGTTTTTATTTTGAGACAGGGCCTCGCTAAGTTGCTGAGGGTGGCTCTGAACTTGGAATCCTCCTGCCTCAGACTCTCGAGTTGCTGAGATTATAGGCGTGTGCTTCTGTGCTTGGCAAAATCTGATTCCTTTACAGAGCCCTGCAGGGTCCTCTGACTAGCATCCTGCCTAATGATTCTGACCTCCTCTCACATCCCCCTCCACCCTGCTTCCTCTCGTATCTTTTTGCCTCTCAAGCAAGCATATCCGGTCTTGTACTTGTGTGTCTGGTGCTTTGGCTAAGTGCCTCTTTTCCATCTTTGGGCCTATGTTCACATGTAGCTTCTTCAGTGAGACCTTCTAGAGCATGCTTTCCAAAGTTATTCCCTAATACCATTCATATTTCATTTACTCATATCTATTTTATTTCCTTTGTTATACTTGATTACCTGATTAGAATCCATCCATTCATTCAGTAACTATTTATTATGTACCTAGTATATGCCAGGCATTGTTGTAGGTATCTGGGATTCATCCATGGACAAAAACTCAAAAGAGAATCCCTACTTTTATTGGTACTCACATTAACGTGGAAAGAGAAACAGTACATAGTAAACATGATACATTACTAGTTGAAGATACGTTAGGCAATCTGTTAGAAGGTGGCAAGTGTGATAGAGAAAAATGGAGCATGCTAATGGAGATTGGGGATCTGGAGGGGTGAGGAACAGGATGCATATTAAGTAATGTGGTTGTGGAAGGCCTCATTGAGCTGATGATTAATGTAGGGTTCTTTGGTTTCTTTTACTTTTAGCTTCAGCACCAGTCAGCAAAGTGAATAAGTACTGTGCTTCTTCCAACTTTCATTCCACTTGGGGAAGAAAGAATCTCATCATGTCAAACATTACAATTGACCCGGATGTCAAGCCTGGTGAATATGTCATCAAGAGCCTCTTTGCAGAATTTGCTGTTCAAGCTGAAAAGAAAATTGAAGTTGTAATGGCTGAACCCTTGGTGAGTAGAGCTGACCTATAAATCTGAAATATTTTCTTGACTTTTGCTTTAACCATTATAATACAAAATTTCTGAAGCAAATAATATACTGGAAAAAAATGTTAAAGTAATGGAGTGGCGATCCAGAAAGCTCCAATGATTTTAGAATCCATTTTGATAAATTACCACAAATCTCAAAGAAACAAAAATGACGAGTGGGAATTATGAAGCCAGATAAAAACATAACAGCAAATAAAGGAACTCTAGGATATTCTACAAGTTGTTGTGACTAAGAATGTGACTAAGCCAAACTTATAATAAACCAGTCATCATATTTTTGTGCTTACAGTACACAAGGCATACCTAGGGAATGTGAGGGACTCTGGATAATAGTCTATGGTAAGGAGAAGGAAATATTTTGTTCAGATTCTGAACAGTACTACTATGATAGGTGACATATGGTTAGAAAATAAGAAGAGCAGAGAGTGAGGGCAGACTATTTAGCTAGTGTATACAATTCAGTTTGGAATGAAAAGGTTTTTGAACTAAGGCATAAACAGAAGTAGTTGCAGAAGAAAGTGAGAGAAATGACAAGTAGAATCAATAGAACTTGACAAGTAATCAAGTAGGAGTTGACAAGTAATTAAATAAGAGTGACATTTAAAGTGAAATTTGAGGGTTAAAGATGCTTTGCAGTTATTAGTAAGGATGGAATGCATTTTCTTGGGTAAAGCACATGGGAATATTCTTAGGTTTGAAAAGAGGAATAAGGTAACCTTTCAATTAGATGCATTGAACTTGATTCACTGGAGCTCTACCTGTGGAATTAGTTGATTGGTGGTTGGAAATTCTTCTTCAGAACTCACAGAGATGGAGACTAGAAATTATAGATTTCATCATTATCTCTATCAAAGCCAAAAGAGTGGGTGCTGATATCAAGGGAAATAGACTATAGAATAGAAATATCAGCCAAATATTACAGGGTGGCATAGTGCAATGAAAGAGGCAATGGGATTTGGAAGTAAAGTAGTCTGATCACCAAGAGAACAGGCTGAACTTATGGATATACCTTTGTTCATGGAACTCTGAAAATACAGGTGGTAGTTTAGGTTACTCTGGGTTTAAAGGGCGTGGGTATATGGTGTGCTAGCATCACAGTATAGGCTAGAAGCGGGTTTATAGTAATGGAGGTAAAGATGGAGGACATACGAGCTGAAACTGTTTTATTCCTCACACAAGTGGAGGGCTTGTTGCTGTCTGAAGTCCAAAGCCGTTAAGTGGCCAAGTGGAAGTTAGGTGCACTAATACAATCTGTGTGCTTCCTCAGAGGAAGGAATAGAGGAGAGGCGATGACCTAAGGAGAGAGGGAAGGTGAAAGAAGGGTTTTAAAATGCTCTTAATATTCTTAGTGTAGAAGGACTTAAAATTACTGATTGTATTTCTTTCTGAGAATTAAGTAGAAGAAACTACTCTGAAGAAAGCACTTATGAAGTATGTGTTCTGAGATTTAATACATAATAATGGGTTAAAAAATCATCAGCCAAATGGATATTTCAAAACTGTGGACATCATATTCAATTTAAATCATCCCATGATTACTTTCTGCATAACAAATTAATGATTATTTTTATACCAATCTATGTATTTTTATGGTTTGTGCATAGTGTAAAGTTCTGGTTTAGAAATAAGGATTACAAAAGCTTGTAGACATGAATTCATGATGATAAGTTTTAATTACATATGTGCTTAATCTACAAAATGTTGATTTTCTGTTTCAGTTGTCTCTGAATTGTGATAAATTGCTACACTGCTTTATTTAAACAATGAGAAAGGAACCACTTTTTTTTGAAAAATACATTAAAACTTATGGGAAATTTCAACAATACATAAAAGTAGAGATTTATAGCCTACGAAATGCCCAACACCCATCACCCTGCTTCAGCAATTTTCAACTTGCACAGTGCATTTTAAATTCACTGCCAATTTTATAAAATATTTGATAGCAGTGCCATGTGGCATGGTCCTAAGAGTTCTCAAATATTATATATTCCTAAGGGAATTTTTAATTTCCAAATGTAAAGGTCTTGAGCGTGAAAGTATTAAAGGAAAATATGACTGAGCTTACCCAATGTGACAGTGTCTATAAAATGGCAATTTAAAGGCCTTCCTTTCCCTTCCAGTGCCCTGTCAGGGTCTGGTTCAGGCTGGGACTCTGCTGGGTGAGGGCATTGCCTGCTGGGGCTTCTAGCCAGTCATGAAGTAGTCCGTCACTGTGCCGGTTTCTTTTTCATTCACTGGGCTTTTCTTTGTCTACAACACAAACACCGCTTTCCGCTTCTGGTGACTCACTTGTATTGCTGTGGAGTAGGTTCTAGCATCCTTAGGTCATCTCAGGTGCTCCACTGTCTTGTCTGAGTCAGGGTGATGAGTCTTCTGTCTTGACATGCTATGATACTTAAAATATCTTCTATATGTTCTTTTGTCCTGGTGTCTGTTTTTATTATTTTCCCAATCAAAAATGTTAACTTCTGTTTTTTAAAACTCTACTCATCCTTCCAAACTTCCCATTTGTTCCCTCCAACACAGTGCTCCTACCTCAAACCAAATAAATCTGTTTTACCTATTGCATCTGTAAAGTGTAAATATTATGCATCTGTAATTACCATATAGCAATTTGAACTTACTATGTCTTTGTGTGTTCATACAGATCTTGACTATGGGGGCTTATGGTTAATTGCTTACCTTGTATTCTAGTCAACTTTTTTAAACCACTGTGACCAAAGACTTGACAAGAACAATTTTAGAGGAGGAAGTTTATTTGGTTCACTGTTTTAGTGGTCTCAGTTCATAGATGGCTGACTCCATAGCTCTGGACCCTAGGTGAAGCAGAACAGCCCAAGGGTTTGGTGGAGGAAAGCAGCTCAGGACATGGCCAGTAGGAAGCGGAGGGAGCTGTGCTCACTAGGGGCAAACTATAAACCTGGAAGACATGTCTCCAGTGACCCACCTCCTCTAGCCACACCCTATCTGCCTATAGTTATCATCCAGTTAATCCATATTAGTGGATTAAGCTGTTGATTAGGTTATACCTCTTGTAATCTAATCATTTCACCTTTGAAGGAATGTTCTTGCATGGTCTCACACATGAGCTTTTGGGGGATGCCTCTTATCTAAATCATAGCACCTGTCTGTCTCCTTTGGTATGAGTTGCCTGATGTCAGGAACCAGGTGGCCTGTCTGTATCTATAACACTGCCCATGGTGGTAGGGTCTTGGAAAAGTTGTTTGGTAGGGGTTTGTGTTTTAAGTTGAATTTAGCATTAAGTAATATTGCTCTGATATGTGCCCCTTGTTCTTCTAATAAAACAGGATGCATTATTCTAACAGAGCTTCTTAAACTTCCTTCAGAATAGTCCAATGCAGATTATATTTTATTTATTCATTAAACATAATTTCAGAGATACCAGCTATGTACTCTTAAGATGATATTATAAACTGGTGGTGAATAGTGGTGCAGATTCCACAGAGCATCAGCGTTTCTACCTGCTTGCCACCCGTAGAAGAGTCATCCTTGCTTACTCTTCCTGACATACCAGGAAACTCCCCAGATCCTCATCCTGTCTTACAGAACCTTACCCTCTACACTTAGGTGTAAGTCATTCCTTCTCATCTAGGTCAGAACTCTGCCAGCTCTGTTTTCGTTTATCTCCAGTCTGGATAAGTTGGCAATCCAGAGCATCAAGATAATGAAGATACATTTAATGTAATATTGCAACAGTTTATATTATAGCTTCAAATGCTTTTATTGTGATTTCATTTATTTTAAAATGTATTTTCTACTCTGAGGCAATAAATAACTGTGCATGATGACTGAGTTCTCAAACTTTACAGAGTCACTTTAAAGAAAACAGCATAAGGATGCTGGCAAGAGTCATGGTCTATTGGGACAGTAGGTTATGGAATCATCTGGAAGCACAAATGTCAATGGCTTTTGTTGAAAGAACTTAATCTGCCACTGTCATGAGAAAATGGTCTTTTTTTTCATTCCCAAGTTAGAAACCATAATTTAAAAAAAGGAGGTTAAGGAGGCTAGAAGAGTTGAAGATTAGCTGAGCTTGATTTTTAGTCACGATTTCATTTTCATTTTAGGAGGAAGAGTCAGGAAGGGCAATCATTGACTGAAAATGCAGCTTGCAAACTGTGCAATCCAGTACGTTAGGTTTCTTTCTTCCTTTTTGAAAGGAGATGGATCAGTCTTGGGTAATGAGCCAGGCATAACCAAGCGCACATGTTTATCTTTTAGATTGCCAGTGACTAGAAGATAGAAAAAAAATTTTAACCATACATCCCTGATTTGTACCTTATGTATGTGGTTTAAGCCCAACACTTTAAAAACTCTGCAGTTTCCATTGTTTTCAATATTGTTTTCAATATTTTGAAGAATATTGAATAATATTGCATATATATGTATATATATGTATATATGTGTGTAATATATATATTTAAAAGTGTTTTTTTTCTGTCTGATCTTTTTGCTCCAAACTGCATTTTATTATTAGTTTTGTTTCCCCCTCTCGTGTTTATTTTAACATGTTATATTTTACATGTTTATTTTAACATGTTTTAAGAATGGGGCACTAAACAGCTGATTGAGCAGGGCACTAAACGTGGAAGAGCCTTTTTGTCTGTGGTCTTTGATATGTAATCATCTGGACCATCAATGTCAGATCTTTTTCCTGGGTCTAATCAGGGTGCTCCAGAAGGTTCTTGCAGGACCCTGACTGGGAGAGATTGTCTTTGGCTGCTAGTGTAAATGGGGAACTAGAGGCAGAAGATAACTGGGGTTTTGATATTTGTTATACAAAATTTTACTTGACCTCCATCTTTGGTATGATACCTAGTCTTCATCTGTCACATCCCCTAGTCAGCATGTCTCTATCTTGCCCTTTCCAAAGAAAGGCTGTTCCTCTGTGGGCAAAGGAAGAGTTGGTCACCTTGCTAATAAGCAGGTAGAAGGGAAAGAAGGAAGAGTCTTAATCTTTCTTTCTTTCTTATACAATCTTTTAAAAACAGTCTTTTAACGAACTCTCTTATTTTTATCTTTACTTTAGCTGTCCTTTCAGAGTACCCAGGTTTTCCAATTCCTGAGCTTCCTGGGAGTCGCAAAGCATCCCCTGGGCTGTCTTCTCTTCACTCCTTGAAGTGCGTGGAAGGCTTGCTTCCCTGTGGTCATGTTCCAGTATCATTTTCTTCTTGGTCATCTCAAGTCTTAGTCCCCATTCCACCTTCCCATCCTAAGTCTGTCTAAGATAGCATACATTCCCTTTGTTCTCACATTGGACTCTCAGCCCCACAAGGGCAGGGAGTTTTCCATCTTGTGTAGGGCTGGATCTTCAGAACTGAACAGTACCTGGCATACTGCACACGCACTCAGTCAATACTTCGGGTGAGTGACTGCTGCCTACTTGAGCAGGCCTCTGACCTTCCCTCGTGCCTACTCAAGAATCCCCACTGTCCTGTGGCTTTTTACCTCATCTTCCATTCTCTTTGTCCTTTAACGCCTGTGAAAGTGATTTTGTTATCGTCTTAGCAGAGATTTAGGAGAGAATGTTGGCTGTGTGTGTGTTCAGTCTCTCATCTTTAATTGGAAATTATTGACATATTTCGGGATTACTGTTATCATGCCATCAAAATCTTTTCAGTAAATTCTCCATCTTTCCTCGGGAGGGTCTTGGTGCTGTTAGAAATCTGCACATATATAGAAGTTGTAGAATCAAATTAGAGCATAAAGAATTATGGATCTTAGAATCATTATTAATTTTTATATTATGAAAAGTAGAAATAGTTTTAAAGGTTATGTAATAAAAATGTCTCTTCTGCTATGAATCAAGCTAAACACTGTCAACAGTTTTTAGTCTGCAGTTTTTTCATGTCTATTATTTATCCATCTCTGTAGCACCTGCCACCTTTAAAAGAAACACACACAAATGTATGGGTGATACATATATATATATTTTTTTTCTATACCTAAATGTTTTTACTTTATATTGGTGGTGATTCTATATTAGCCCATATAAATTTGTCTCAATTTTGCTTTTAACTTTTCTTTTCCTTCCCTTCCTCCCTCCCTCCCTTCCCCTCTCTCTTTGTTGTTTCATAATACTGGGAATTGAACCCAGAGCCTCACCCATGCTAGGCAAATACTGTGCCACTGAGCTACATGCCCAGCCCTGTCTCATTCTTTCCAACAGTTGAATATTTCAGTAAGTGAAAGTACCATGACTTTTTTTTTTTTTTTAATTTAGCCAGTCTGTTGACTAAATAGAAGTTCTGGAAGTACCCCAATTTGGAGCTATTGTGAAAAAATTGCTAACATTAACAATTTTGTACATAGTATTGACATTTACATATGTATGAATATAGATACTAACTTATTTAATTTTTAGCTATTTGTGATAGTGTATTGCTTAGGCTATAAACATTTTTGAAAGGCTTATCTTTTTAAAATACTCACATATTGAAAGACAGTACAATGATCCACCCTGTGATTTCAGTTACTGAAGGTCAACTGTGATCCAAAGAGATTAAATGGAAAATTCAAGAAATAATTCATAAATTTTATGTAGCTTTTACTGTGATATATTGTTATAATTGTTCTATTTTATTTTTAGTCTTCTACTATGCCAAATATATACATTAATCTTTGTCATAGGAAAAATATAGTGTATATACTATAGTATAAACTTAGGCTATACATAGTACATATGTATATGTATAAATATAGCATATTTAGGGGTTGGTACTCTCCATGGTTAAAGGCATTCACCTGGGGTCTTGGAACTCATCCCTCACAGATAAGAGGGGATTACTGTTTATCTGTCTGAGCAAAGTCCTTGGTTAGGAACTTATATTTAATGCAGTACATTTATTTCATGCTTTTGTATTGATAATGTGAGTGTCCTTTTATATTCAAAAATCATTTCTGACTTATTAATTATGGTAAAAACAGTTCAATTGCTTTAGTTGGATGTCAACTCTTCAGAAAGCTTTGAGGAAATATGGGTTTGTTGAGAAATTTTAAAAAACGTTAAATATAAAGCAACTGTGTGTTTCTGAAAAGATTATCATTCTCTTTTATTCTTCTGTTTGGCCACTAATGTTTTTTAGATTTGATCCCCTTTCACTGTAAATATTGATACATCAACTAGGTTGGAGAGAAACCCCTTATTGTGTCTCCCAGCCCCTTCTTGGGTATCCAGCACACATTATGATATTAAAGTTCCTTTTAAAACTCATTATTTTTCAAACCTTTAGACATTTTTATTTGCTTTTTTGTTTGAAATGGAGTCTTGCTGTGTCACCCAGACTGGCAAATTAAATTGCCATGGATTCTGGTGTTTTTCTGACCCCATTTAAATTAGGTAGAAACCTGATTCTCTGACAGATTGGAAATTTTTATATTTCAGTGACAAATACATTTGTGATTTAAAAAAAAATAAACAATGGTCAAAAATGAGGAGATTTGAATACTACTACATAGAGAAACTTCATAAATTTATATATTTCTAAATTCAGTTGGCCCTCTGCTGATCGAATGGTATCCTTCCACGTTAGGTAAGGGCTGTTCTTCCTTCCTCAGTTCTACTGATTCAAGTGCAGGTCTCCTCTGGGAGCACCCTCACAGGCAGACCTAGAAATAATGCTCTAAGAGCTCTGGAGATCTGTTCGTCCAGCCTAGTTGACACCTAAAAACTAACCACCTCGGGTAGATATATCATCAGATGGTAATCTCTCAGAACATGCTATGTTTTTTCTTGACATCACTTCCCTAGTTTGTTTTTATATATTGGTATGGTTATTCAGTTAATGTCTGTCTTTATTTATCTGTTTTTTGAGGTGCTGGGGATGGGTCCCAGGACCTCACACATGCTAGGTGTGTACTCTACCACCCAACCATGTTCCTGGACCCTGTCTTTCCTTCTAAAGCTAATGGCAGGCCGAGACTCTGTTGCTTTGCTTACCATTATATCCCCAACATGTGGAAGTGCTTGATTCTTAAAAATCAGGGCATATCATATAAATATTGTACACAGTAGAAATGAAGCAAGACAGAATGGAAGAGAAAATCACAGTTCTTTGTGTGTTAAAGCATATAATTCACAAAATGTAGACACAGCTGTCACAACCCCCACCCAGGAGAGAAACATCATATAGCATTTTTATTAATTTACTGGTTAACAAACTTCTAAAATACACCTTTTACCTTACATTTTAGATTGTCAGTTTTTTTTAAAAAAATGGAACTAGCAAAGTCAAGTTTTTATGTACCAATGACATGATTCTAAATATGTAAAATTAACGTTGGAAATTCATACACATTAACTAAAACAGGTATGGCATCTTAACAGATTTATTTTAGTCTTTGTAGACTAATTAGAAAATTACTAAGTTAGAAAAAGACCAATCATGAAGTTCAAAAAAGCAAATGTGAAAATTAATTTTTTTAAAGTCTCATTTAATGAACTAGAAAAGCAGTAGGAATATTGGCAAAAAAATTCAAGATAAGGTTATTTTTGAAACTGATACAACAGTTATATCACATATCTAATATCAAATTAGGAATGATGAAGAGGCTGGGCAAGTAGCCTCAGAGGTACAGTGCTTACCTAGCATGTGAGAGGCCCTGGATTCCATCCCCAGCACTGCAGAAAAAGTACAAGACCAACTGTAAAAGGCATGTGTACAGCACAGAGTCCGTACTTGGTACATGACAGACTGTTCTTAGTTTACTTTCAGTGTTCCAAAAAATTGTAAAGATTCAAGTGTTCATGTATAAAATAGTTATATTTTATAACTATTTGCTTATGGTGTTACTGATTGTCACTGAAACCAGGAAGTTATATATTAAGAATCATCTTGGCAGCAGGTATACATCTAAGTAATATAATAATGAGGGGAAATTTCAAGGAAGCAAACTACTTTTCTAAAGCAGTGGTTCCAAGGTAGTCTACCAGCTAGTTTTTCATAGTTTCTAGGAATGGTTCATTCCATTTTTCCTTAAATTATTATAATGAATAGAAAAAAATGGAACCCGTGCCCCATTTTTTCCCCCCTTAAAACTGGCCTATTGCTGATAACAGCATTAGATAGTCACTGGCCTTTTCAGATGAGAAAGCTGAGGCACAGAGACCCTAAGACCTTTCACCCCTTGGTGGTGAAGGCTGCTGCTTGGTGAATATGGCAAATGAATTGATGAATACGTGCTGAGGCTTTTGAACTTGAGAGGACCTATGTTGAACTTCAGCTTATCATCTAAGAATTGCTGAACTTGAATTTGTCACAAAAAGTGATCATGTGACAATAGCCACTCTCTCTAGTGTAACTGCGAGCCACCTTCATGGGAGGGTCTGAATCTTCGTCCTGTGATCAGAGGGAGGTGAGGCTTCCCTTCCTCTAAAATAGCCTGATTACAAATGAAACAAAACAATACCAGGCTGCTCATCTGAAGTGTTTATCACATGGAAGATTTGTAGTATTTTTTATTTATACTTTTTTATTTATTTTTTTAATTGTAGGAGAAGCTGTTGTCCAGATCTCTTCAGAGGGGTGAAGACCTGCAGTTTGACCAGGTGTGTTGATTTTAGAGGATGCTTTTTCCTGGAAGGAAGACATCTTTCCTGGTGGTCTGTTCTGAATAAGGAGTTCCTTTATTATTTTAGTGACCCTGTATCTCCTTATACATTAGATTCTTCTGGAATTGGTAGATTTATTGTTGTTTAACACTGAATAAGTCATGAACTTTATTGGTTTCACTTCACTTAGCATTTTAAAACTTTTTACTTTTCATTGTTAATCTCTTTAATGTTCCTTTTGAAATTTTTCTCAGAAAGTTTCTGATTACACTCCTCACTCTTAGGTGCCAATTCTGTGGTTTTTACATAATAATATTTTACATTGTAACATTTATTTTTTTCCTTCTGGGGTTTTCAGAACCTGTATGTAGGTTACCAGCATTTAAAAACTCATGTGATATTGTTCTACTGTTAATTCTTTTTCTTGAGATTAAATGTTTCCTTAAGTGCTGTTTTATTATAATTAGTTTATTACATGTTGATTACTTGGAATAACCAATACCCTGGATTAGCTGTCTGTTGCCACTTAGTATTCCTGGACCACTTTACTCAAAATAATATATCTAAGAAATAGAAGTCAATGTCCATATTAGACTGGTTAGGGTTTTTTGGTAGAGAGTTACTAAAATACTGTGTTCTTGGATCTCACTCCAGTTGTGCTGAATCAGAATCACCAAGAGTGGTGTATTTACAATACTGCACCTGTATTTGTAGGGGCTCTGTAGGGGTCAGCTCTCTGAGGCATATACTTAATAAGAAGATACTGATGGACAAAGAAATCATTAATAGGGAGATAAGTCCTTTGTTAAAATAAGATGACTAAGGCAGTGTTTTTCAAATCTTATACTACTATAGAAGTTATTTAGATTATTCACACCCTGAATCTACCTCATTAATCAATGTATACTTAATTTGTAATCCCACTAAACATCAGTTTAAGGAAATTTTAAATTTGTTGTATGATATTTAAAAATGGAATGATCATGTCTCATAGCTTGTCTTTATTCCTCATAGTAAAATCCTATGTGTGATGTAAGTATTTTTAGTATATAGTTATAGAATCAAATAATGTTATATTGTCCCTTCCTTAGATATTAAAACATATTTCCTTTGAGCCATACTATTTATCTTTAATAAAATGTAAAAGATTTTAAAACATGGCTAAATAGAATCTTTTTTTCTTCAATTACCTGTATTAGAAACTATTTACCTGTCAAATTATGGTTAATTTATAATAAAAGATGATAGAAGACAGGATGGAAATAATAAAAAAGAATATCCTATAGAATCAAATAACATACTACCTTCTTTTCTGTTTTCCCCATGAAGTATATTTTGGCATTGTATGCAGAATAATGAAATGTTTAACATATACAGACATCTTCATTAATGGACTCTTCCTATAATCACAGACTTTGAAAGAGACCTTGAACTTTTCTGCAGCCCGTATTTTTGTTTTTCAAATGAGTCAGCAAAGTGAAGCACGTTCGACTGCCTGCCGATTTTAAAATAATTATTATATGAGCAGTGGGTTGAATCAGATGCAGAAATTCTTATGAAGAGAGAAAGTTTTGCTTGGGGTGATCAAGACAATGAGTGACTGGTCCAGGCAGGTTGGGTCAGGTTGGGTTTATTAATGAAAGGAATTTATGATGTTCACCTAGAACTCAGGCATTTTCAAGGCTGCCTGCAATTCAGTAACAGTTGTTCATTACACTACACTTACCATTTTTTCTTTCTTTTTCTTTTTGTGGGACTTGAACCCATGCCTCCTGCGTGCTAGGCAAGCACTCTGCCTCTGTGCGGCACCCCTCCACCTAGGGCACTTACCTTTATGCTGACCACTTACATGTTATCAGCTTTGTAAGCTTGTTTCCAACAGGCTTCTAACATGTGGACTTGTGGATATCAAAGTGATTCTAATTCTCTCTTCTGTTTCATAGTAATACATAGAAAATAGGAGTCTTCTCCACAGTGGTAACTGTGCAGTCCTCTTGTTCCAGCATGTCTGCGTGCATATAGTGGCAACCTTTTAGAGTCTTGTTCACATAAACACAAGGAAATTTGCCAGGACAGAAAGAAATAGTAGGGTCTCTTCACCTTGTTCCAAACATTTCTCCTAGACTTATCTGTGTATATAATCAGGGATGTTACCAATGGGCTTGTTTTTACGCGGGTGTGTGGCAGATGGTGGCAGGAAAAGGTTGAAAGTCACTGTGCCAACTGAATAAAGTTTAATAGTGGGTGAAACTTAGTGGACTTTTTTTTTTTTTTTTTGGTTAGTTGGCTACACATCTGGCTCTTTGTAAAATTTTAGAACAGAAATAATTGCTAATAGATTTAGGAGTGTGATTTGCTCAATGCTGAATCCAATTATGTTTTGTGTTTCAGTTGATAAGCTCTATGAGCTCAGTAGCAGAGCACTGTCTCCCTTCCTTACTTCGCACCTTGTTTGACTGGTATAGACGCCAGAATGGAACTGAAGATGAGTCTTATGAGTATAGGCCTCGATCTAGCACAAAGTCTAAGGGGTAAGTGGTGAATTTTCCACTGTTTTGCCTGGTACCAAAACGCTTTCAATGAAGAAAAGTATAGGGTTGTTATAAGATTGTTATTGTTTGGTTTCTAAGCAAAGAGCATGTATTATTTTTGTTATGAAGGTGGTAGGAAGGAGAAAGGAGGGTTCTTGCTTCAATTGCAAAGTAAGAGCAGGTTCCATCATTGGAGTGAGGAGTGCCATGCCAGTAGTTGAGTAAGGAATCGTAATCATCATTAAAGTTAAGAAACCATTCAGAGAATGTCCATTGGTTTTGGAAGGGAAACAGTTGTGGTACACAAAGAATCAGAAACTGACTTATCACACCAAGACTCTCTTGGTGTCTAGATGCTAGAACTTGTCTTCTCCACCTTCAGATCTCCCACGGAAATCTTGGGTTACGTATAACATCTGCTGTGCTCAGGTGATTGTCCATGGTTTAGGGCATTGAACTTGGGAGTTTTCAGCTTAGATTTGTGAGATTACTTTAACATATTTTCATCTAGAGAATTTGTTACTTTTGTTTCACTTCTTAATAAAAAAAAATCATCATCAAATATGGCACGATGGTAGCAGGTTTTCTAAATGAAGTTTAAAGGACTTTTCTTTCTCTTACTAATACTTCCAGATTGTTTGATTTTTGATAGATATAATAGTGATATGTTTCAACACCCAATGCATAAAAAGAAAGAACATGTCATGCACACATTATGTTATTTAAAAAAATACTTCTACTAGCAATCACTGTACCACACTGCACATAGTGGGAACACAGTAAGCAACATGAACTGTTGGCCAAGAGCTATTTTAACTCTCAGTGTCTTAATGTAGTACTAATTTTGGGTTCTTGTTTCAGGGATGAACAGCAACGTGAAAGAGATTACCTTCTGGAAAGGCGGGACTTAGCAGTAGATTTCATTTTTTGTTTAGTTTTAGTTGAAGTTCTAAAGCAGGTGAGCTCCTCTGTGTCTGCAAAGTCTGTATTTCTCATTCTTACCACGTCTTTGTGTTTGTTTCCTTATTTAGGATGTTATGTCTAACGTTCTGGCCCACATAAACCAAATCCCTTTAGCTTAATTATATGTCTTTGAATTCCCTGGGGCTTTTGGCCTCGTACCTATCTCTTCCTGTCCGTTTTACCTTCGTATACCATCCAGGACATGAAATTTTGTTAGCAAGATGGAGCTGAGTGGAAATTATGTTAAATATGGGCTTTAGCTGTAACTGCAGTCTACTTGTTGTTAAGTTACTACAGGTCCTTTTTATTTCCACTTGATTTCTCTTCCTGAGCCCTCTCACTTGCATTCCAACCTGGAATAATTGAGCAATTATAGTTCAGAAAAGGGGGTGACTTGATAAAGTAAGACTGAATTGTCAAGTGCATGTCGTTTCAGACAAGAATACCTCAGAGTAAGGTTCATTCAGTGAACAGTAGAATACCTGTGTGCACCAACATTGTTTTAGGATCGAACCTGTGAACTTACTTCTGAATGAGATAGTGAAGATATAAATACATGATGTTAGGTATCATTTTATATTTCCTATTCAAGATCAGTACAAGTTTACATGTAAATATGTGTACTGATTTTGAGTTTTGTTTTAAAGTTCACAGTCTCTAAAGAGTTATGTATCATTCAAGAATGATCCGTGTATTTCCAGCCCTGAACATTGTATGGTTTAGAAAAAAGTTAGATAACTAAAAAACAAAACTCATATTTTGCATACAATATGTTCAGATAAGGGGATTTTATTATTATGTAAAATGGAATATTGGACAATATAGCAAATGTCAAATATAAAAGCTAATTGATAGTCTGTTTTTTATATAGTCAATATGCTAATCAGATCATATAATCATTTCTACTTTGATTTTGTTTTTACAAGGTATGTGAAAAGACAGGTATTTGGTACTTTGAAATCTGAAAATAATAATATTTTAAGTATAAAAAAGAGATACATGAATTAATCCAAGGTAAAAATCTCTTTAATTTGTACCTTCTATAAAGGTGTTTTAGTAGATGTAGGAAACAAATTTCCTCCGTTCCTTGTGATGAGAAGTCAGATTTGATTTCAGTGATCTCTCAGTGTAGCTGGGGTGCTAAGACCCTAAGACTGAAATAACTAGGGTGGGAGGAGCTGGAGGATTTGACCGCTGCTCCTTGTGGTCAATCCCTAGCATCTCTTGTGAGCTAAATGTAGGTCATGTGAATGTTTGGGTAGCAGCCACATACGATTTTTTGCTTAGTTAAATAGTATAGGGTTCTCCTTCCAGTCTGAGAAATTGCAGACTCCCGACCTGGACATCAGGCCCTCTGAGTTCCAGCTCCACAGTGCTTTTCTATTTTATTTCTCATGACATTCTCCTAGCAGCCAGTCGCTCTTCTCATCAGGAAGTTGTGCCTAATTACAGTGGCTTCCAAGCTTCAAATCACAGGCAACATGTAGAAGTGTTTTCTTCTTTCCCCTTCCTCCTCCCTGTCCACTCCCCTCCCTATGCCCTTTGTAATCCTCATCCTCTTCTAAAATAAGCCAGAAAGCTTTTCTTTTTCTTTTTTTATTAGATGCTGATAGACCTTTATTTTATTCATTTATTTATATGTGATGCTGAGAATTGAACTCAGTGCCTCACACAAGCCAGGCAAGTGCTCTACTACTGAGCCACAGTCCCAGCCCCCAGATAACTTTTCTAATAGGAAAAAAATATCAGGGTCTATAAACTTAAGAACATTTTGTTTCAGTAGGCTAATTTTTTCAAGCGAACTGCACAAAATCACTTCTGAATGATGGTTTCCATGGACTTAAAATATGAAACACAAATACAGCAACTCTGATAGCTAATCTTTGTCTTTGGCTCTGTCACCATATTGTTCCATCCAGCAGTACCCTTTCCAGTTACCCTTTCCTCTCTTTTCCACTATCCTCATACCTTGATTCAAATGTACTTCTCAAAGAAAAGAAGGTATCACTGAAAACACAGGTAGAATTTATTTCTCAAAAATCGTATATAAAGACTCCCTCACCCTAGTAAAAGGCAAGTCCTTTTTCTTTCTCCAAAATTAATAAAACTAGAAAATGAAGTAAAAATCAATAGAACTTTCTAAAATATGATGGCAAACTAACCCAGTTTTCTTCTGTCAAAATGCTGTAGGGTTTACTAGATCAACTTACAATGTACTCTATCTTAAACTTAATAAGGTTTGTACTTTTTTATGAGTTGCTGGTGATTAAACCCAAGGCCTCCTGTACACTAGGCAGGTACTCTCCCAGTGAGCTATAGTGCCAGCTCAGACTCTTACTTTTCTTCTGCATAGTATTATTTGTTTTATTTTGATAAGGCAGATAGTTCCCAGGGTATTGAAGAATTGATAAATGATGGTTTCAGTATTGTATTTCTTTCTTGTAGGTAGTTCTTGATCTGATAGAGTCTAAGTAATCCATTCCTTGGATAACCTGTTATGTCTTCAGTAATGCCCATATGTTCAGAACTTAATTGTGCAAAATGTGCTCTATATCTGTAATGCCAACTGATCATTATTTTGAATGCTGGGAGCAGACTATGGTAAGAATTAAGATGCCAACAGTCTCTCTTCCTTGCTGTGAACCTTTAGCCAAGTTATTACCCACTAACTCCTTCCTCCTCTATAAAAAAGAATGATCTGGTATCATTTTTATAGAATTATAAGAACTAAATATGATAACCCTGGTGCATGGAAAGTGCCCAATAAATATTATATCTTATTCGCATTTTACAGATGAAGAAATGTTTTTAGTTGTAGTGATTTGCTAAAGATCATAAAATAGTTCATTTTTTTACTCCTATTATTTTCTCTTTATTAATACAAATTTAAAAAGTCTTATTAGTAAAATTAGTGATATGAAATTAGATCACAATGGGCAGTATCTTTTAAAATTAAAGTGTTAATTGTAAGTTAGATAAAAGAATAGTTTATTTAAGTACAATGAATTTTAATATTGTGATTCATCACAGGAACAAAATTCACTTAAAATGATAGAAAATTTATTGTTTCAAAAAAGAATAATTTTGGGGTAATGGCTAACTACAATTTTAGGCTTTAGAATATGATTAAAGCATGTTTAAACAGAAATATAGCATTTTGAAAGTTCGAGGCTATTTTCTTCTTATGTTGAATTTTAATGATAAATTTTTTCTTTGAAATAAACAAAAAGGTTGGGAAACCTAGCTTTTGAGCCACTTTGAGGTCTTGGCTATGTTTAACCAGTATCATTGTTACAGATCAGAAGGTAATGATGTCTTCTATGTCTTTGGAGTAGATCCTTACCTTTTGCAGATTTAACAGGAGTGTTTAAGATATTGGTGAGCTGCCCTGAAGGCCCAGGACAGGGTGTGATTTGTCATTCCACTGAGATGTGAATTTATTCAGTGTCCTTTTTGTTGAGACCTGGACATTTGGCTAATGAATGAGCCTCGCTGACTCCCAGCATCCCTGTCTTAACCTGATTTTGTTGTTTTTTACTTTCGTGTCATGACAAGAGTATTAAATTTTGGGAAGTATAGCAGAAATAGCCTCAGAACAAACCTTGAGTATTCTCTAATGTCCACTAAATACACCCTCCCTGATAATTCAAGGAGAATTGAAGCTGCTGCTTCTGAAATCACACCATTCACAAGATGTGAAAAAGTCTTGATGCTAAAGGTGGAAATACTAGTCCAAGAAGTCATAATTTTTTCTTTCTGAACTGAAATGAGATTCTTTCCTGTTTTTTTTTTTTTTTAATTCAGTATGAAATGTTTTTATCACTATTGAAAATAAGGGGAGAAATAGAGACTTCAAGAATATCTATGCAAACTGATAATGTCCATTCTGTAAGTAAAGTGTCAGAGGTTGTGCATTTTTTCTTCCAAAAATATAGATATATTTCTTCTTTCATTTCTGTTTCTCTGCCATTCTTTTCTAGTAAAAATTTAAGATAAAAAAATATTTTTGCTCTTTTGTTTCATTTTTTAAACTGTGTTTTTCTATGTCAAAAATTGGGGTGTACAGTGTATTCTAGAGAAATAACAACCTCAGAACTTCATTTCCCTCATCCATAAAGTAGAGGGCAAATATCTACCTTTAAGGCTGTTGTGATATAAATAATGTATATAAAAAGGTGAAGTTTCTGACACACAGCCATGTGAAAAATGCTGATGGTGGTAATAGTAGGGTCATAATAAAGAGCACACTGCATGACCAAATGTTGTTCCTGGCTGACACTGTTAGACTTCAGGCATAACTGGAGCAAATGAAGAATACCTGGGGGCTGGGGTGTAGCTCAGTGATCCCCAGCACCACAAGAAAAAAAAAAAAAAAAAAAAAAGGGAAGGGAGGGAGGAAGGAAGGAGGGAGGGAGGGAAAAATGTGTGTGTGTACATGTACACGTATGTACTTGGGAAGAAGTCATACATTTAAGTTACCTTGGTGTGTCCTAAGAACATACCAAACATCCCTAGGAGGGAATTAATATGGTAAACCACAGCACAGTAAATGAGGTACAAAAAAGTAAATCACATGAAATGTAGATTTCATGTTGCCTTATTTTAAGGTCACTAAAATGTCCAGGGCTAACTTAACATGAATTTCAGAATAAATCCTAGGAGTCAGGCTGCTTGCTCATTTCTTTCCTTTTCTTTTCTTTTTTCTTTCTTTCTTTCTTTCTTTCTTGCTTTCTTTCTTTTTCTTAAATCTTTGTTCAGTTTTTATTTAGACTGTCTTTTTATTTGTTCTAATTATTTACACATGATAGTAGAATGTGCTTTGACACATCATACATAAATGGAGTATGATTTCTCATTGCTCTGGTTTTACATGATGTAGAATCACACCGGTCATATAGTCATATATGTACATAGGAGCATAATGTCAGACTCATGCCACTATCCTTCCTACCCCCATGCCCTCCCCTCCCTTTACTCACCTAGATTGTTATTTTTTTTTGTTTTTGTTTTTTAAATCACACAGTTTAGTCATTTATGTTCCTTCTAATCTTGAGCTTAGTACATAGATGGTTTCTCTTCACCCTTTGGGTTGACAATTTTCTTTAGGTTCCTGTTAATGATATGATAAAGCTCAGTGTAGAAGGCCCTGAGGTCGAGAACCATGACCCTGAGCTCCCCATAGGCTGCCTCACCTTGTTCATGCACTAAGGCCTGGTAGTCCATTACATGAGTCTCCTTGGAGGCCTTGGCCACAGCATCCCCACGTTCTGAGAAGTACTTGGAAATGGATGTCTGAAAGCCTTCCCCTTTGGTCTTCATAGTATTCACCCTCTCCAGCACCTTTTCCTGGATTGCCACCCCAAAATCATTTCCATCCTCAATCTTAGGGATCAGGTGCTGGATCCAAGTGATCACCAGAATACATTTCTCTTTGAGAGTCCAAACTTCTGGCTTAACTAGAGCAAGCAGGGCCAGGACCATCTCATTCCCAGGGAGAAAGCCACACTTGGGGACTTCTTTCTTCTCCTGCTTATCTGTTTCCATTCATCATCCTTGGGTGGGGGGTCTGGGATGGGGATATCCTGGGGTGCCCAGAGGGAGGTCAGGTCAGCCACATTGAGGGAGTCCTCGTGGAAAAGCCGACTCAGGTATATGATTTTCTGTGGTAAAAATCTGTAGAGGAATTCCTCAGCCTCCTGGAAAAGATTTTGTCTGAAGACATCCACCTATTTTCAGGCCTTCCCACTCAGGTGCACTCTACAAGGCTTGGCCATACTACTCCAGTTGCTAGATCTCGGTTCACTAGCCCCCTACCTTGTCTTTTAAAAAAAATATATATATATATATATATTTTTTTTTTATATACATATTTTTAGGTGTTGATCAACCTTTATTTTAGTCATTTATTTATGTGTGGTGCTGAGAATCAAACCCAGTGCCTCATACATGCTAGGCAAGTGCTCCACCACTGAACCACAACCCCAGCTAGATTATCTTTTTAATATTGAGTTGTAGCTCCTAGAAGAAATCATAGGGTCTGCACTGTAATAAATAGGGACAGGCAATGACTTCCTCAGCTCTTTCATTTTTTGAGACAGGGTCTTACTAAGTAGCTGAGTCTGGACTTAAACTCACAAACCTCTTTCCTCAGCCTCCTAAGTCACTGAGATAACAGGCCAGCACCACCATCCTGGGCTTAGGCTGCTCCTTCAAATGCATCCTCTTCCTGGCTCAAGTTTGACTTTGCCACTAGGTGAAGTGGTGGAGTAATGGCATGGCTGACCGAAACTGAGAGGACCAGTGATTCTAGTACTCTCTTGTTACCCTGGATCTTATTTTGTTTGTCCAATCCAAGAAAATCAGGCTAGGAGAATATAAGCCTTATACCATCTGCCTTCCTGCCTCCACGGGTTTTGATTCCTACCATCCTCCCACCTGGCCTGGCCTTCAGTGTTTCCTTCCCTCATTCTGGTCCCTTCACCTATCTAAATTTCTGAAGGGTAAGAATTTTGACCTGGTCACTTTTAGAGAAAGTTGGAAAGGGATAACAGGACAAGGAGTAACGTCCTGTTGTAACGCACCAGAATTTGCATTCTTTCAGGGCCATTAAGTATGGGGATTTAAGCTACTATCTACATTTTAGAGGAGGTAGAAACTTTCTCAGGTTATATAGCTAGTAAAAAGAAAAACTTTGGTTTTACTAATTCCAAAATCATTGTCTTTCTCCACTATTATCATTAGAATGAAGAAAATGTGTTTTTGTTTATTCTATAAAGTTTCATCATAGTTTATTTACAATAAAGTGGATAACTTGGTGTGACTGTAAGGGCATTGCTTTTAAGTTTGCTCTTAATATGAGCTGTATCATGTGATCTAAAAGAGGTACCAGGTAACAACTAAAAGATTTTCATGTCTTTGCTTCATTGACCAGCTGGCATTCTGAAATTTCTACATCACTAAGATATGATTGTAATTAATACTTTTTAACGATGGGATGCATCTGCCTATAAAAGATTCAAAACCTTCTTGTAATTTTGAGATTAGTCATAAAAGTCCTCATTAAATAACCCTAATTGCTAGAGAAATTCTGGAATTAGTTTAGCTTACCAATGTGATACAAAAATTAAATGATTTTTCCAGAGTCTCCACAATTGACTATGTAGAATAAATTCAGATTTTGACCCATTAATAGCATGAGATTTTAAACACTCACCTTCTACTTATTGATGAACACACCTCCTTTCTTTCCTGAGTCATCAGGATACTTTACAAAGGTTTTCTGAGACCAGGAAGGTGGGGTCTGTACTATAGCCGCTTCCTCACTCAACCTCTGATCTGGTGGTTAGGGACGTACCTCAGAGTGCATTTTCTTCACATTGTATTCCAGGTCTAGGCCTTTGGGACAGTCTCAGTTTCCAGGAAATGTGAGGCGAATGCTCTTTCTGATCCCCTTCTGGTCAACAATAAATACTGAGCCATTTAGCCAAGACAAGGGCATACTCTTTGCTCATGGAGTACAATCACGTCAGCTGCTGCTCCCTTACTTGACAGTGATGTAGAAGTGGCGCCCGTGTTCCCCTCAGTGATGTATCAAGTTAGTCACCTTCTTGTTGAGATAATAAATGTAAATGAATAGTTATTTCTTGAATTTCTTGCCCTTATGATAATTTAATCATGGTTACTCTTATCTAGTGTCTCTCTCACAATCACATTTTGCTGGTTCCTGATCATTATTCAGGACTAAATTCAGCTGCCTCTTGATAAACTCCCAAGTTGCCTTAGTAAGAAATAAATTACCATTTTAAATCCTTCCTTAGGCCCTTAAGAAACATTTGGCCATCTCTGAGTAATTACAGTTCTCTGCTATTCTTTCCTGGTCTAGTTTATAGCTTTCTTGTTTTCATTTGTTGTCTGTATTATAATTTCATCATATTGATAGAATGCTACCATCTATATTGTCAGAGTTATTAAGAAAATGAAACTGCTGTGTTTTCTTACATTGGACCCCAGGTCTGCAGAATTAGATAAATCATGATTCTGCTTTAAGACACTCCATTGTCATTGGTCTCTTTATGGTGGCCTGTGTGTGTGTATTTTACATGTGGTGTCTATGTGTTTTACATGTGATGGTTACCTACCTATGCGCCTACTGCCTGAGACCTAGAATATTACCACAATTTAAGCCTAATTATATGAGTTTTTCCTAGTTCACTCCCTTTTCTTATCCCTTACCATTTGACTGATTTTTTATGTTAATTATCTCCTTAACTTTAAAAAATGTTTTATATATGTTTAAATAATATATGAATTTTCCTTGTTTCTGAACTTTCTAAAAAATGGCATCATACTGTTTATTTTCATCAAATACTTGTTTTTTCACTCAAATTACATTATTAATTTAATCCTTGAATTGTAGCTATATATCATTGTTTTTCTTAGGCATGTATGCAATTTGCTAGTATAGAAGAAAGGGAAAAGATAGTTTTTGCTCTACCCTCTTAGGTTTTAATGATTTGGGCCTTACAGATTAATTTGATAGAAGACAGATTACAGGTAAAAAGGTTTATTACATATATGTGTGGAGGCCCTCATAAAAAAGAAATGAAGACCCTGAAGAAAACCCAAGGGCTTGTGTAGGTGGGGAAGTGAAAGACAGAAAGGGTTTGAGCTTCTAGAAGCAGTGAATTATGGGAAGGTAAGTACATGGGGGAAGTCAGAGGAAGGTACAGATTATTTACTAAGGCTTGTTGGGACAGTTACATCTTCATGCTCACTTCCTATCTCCAGTGGCAATGAACCAGGAGGAGACTTCATACCTGGTTCAGGGTGGACACCTTCAGAAAGGAAAATTCATATGCGGTCTTTAGGAAATAATTTCTTTTTGTTTGTTTGTTCGTTTACATGTGGTGTGAGAATCAAACCCAGTGCCTCATACATGCTAGGCAAGCACTCTACCACTGAGCCACAACTCGAGTCCCAGAAAATAATTTCTTTTTTAGACAATTTTAAAAAAGATAAAAACCAATTTATCTTTAGAGATAATTTGCATTATCTCTACTATTTGGTCTTGTCAGGCTTGGTTTTTTCCCATTGAATAGGTATAAAATGATATGCTTATGTGCTTTCATTCTATTACTGACGAAATTAAGCATTTCTTCATATGTTTATTGTCATGGGAATAAAGTGGTTGATTTAATTTAAGTGATGGGAATAGTCACAAAAGTCTCATTCATAAGGTAACTTTTCCTTACATGATTTTTTTTTTTTTAATTCTAGATTCCTGTTCATCCTGTACCTGATCCCTTAGTTCATGAAGTTCTAAACTTGGCTTTTAAGCACTTTAAACATAAGGAAGGGTAAGTAAAATAGCAACTTGGAATTGTTGCTTTTCTCCAAAGTTCAAGTTGGGACTCTTTGAAGATAATATGAATTCTTATTTTAGAGTTCAAAGCAATAATTTTCTCATTTCTTTTGAATTGACACAAAAGGCTTATAGGACAGATTTTGTAAAAATAATTCTTAACACTGTAGATTAGATTTATAAGAACCAGAAGTTTAGATTTCATGGTAAATTAAAACCTAGACAAGAAAATTTGTGTGCTATCATACAATGAATGAATATTCAAAAAAATATAATACTCTGATCAGGAATTTTAAAATTTGTTAAGAGAAATTTTAGAAACATTTAATGAGATATTATTTGCTTTATTGCTATTTCAGATATTCAGGAACCAACACTGGGAATGTGCACATCATTGCAGATTTATACGCAGAGGTGATAGGGGTTCTTGCCCAATCAAAGTAAGTTTTATAAATCATTGATTTCAACTTGCTTTGCACTTCAGAATGTTTCATTCCTAACTGATACAATAGACTGATAGTTAGAGACCCACCATTTTTGCCATCAAATTATCATGAAGCCCTCTCCACCTTTTATCCTTTTATTACTCTTCTCTCTTCCTTACAGGCTCCTTTAAGTAGCACCCTTTCCTCATTTCACTACTTGTTTTACTTTATTTGGGGGTTTCCATAAATGTCTGAATCAAGTAAGTCAGAAATTGCCAAGAATAGTCAGGACATTTACCTTATTCCGTATTTTTAATAATTTTTATGAGAAGTGTTTTTTGAAATCTTTGTTTTAGAACTTTACAGAGCTAATAATTACTTAATACTTTCCAGTTGAGTGCTTTTATTTCTGAGATCACAATACAATATCTTCTAATTATCTTATTTGTGTTAATACTGAACAGGGGGCCAGGGGATGGAGCTGTATATTAGAATGCTTGCTTAGCATGCACAAGGCCCTGGGTTTACACCCAGGACCACAAAAAGGGGAAAAAAAAAAAATGGTAACCAGAGTTTTGATTAATAGAAAATACCCTCTGCCATCTCCCACCACCACCCTCAAAAAAAAAAAAAAAAGTGATTGGATTACACCATTGAAAGTGTTATTCAGTTGGAGTTACATTCATTGAGTTGTAATGAAACCCTATTTTAATAAGCAGTAAAGTATCTTTAGCACCTTGTGGTTGCTCTGAATTTCTGGAAGATTTTGGATTTCCTTCTGTTGCTAAGAGAAATTTATAAGGAAGTATTGGTTCATATTTTCTTGAATGTTTTTGAAAGACTCTTTGGCCCTAAAATCACCAAATAACAATCTTTCTAAATTCCAAGAAGGCAAGCGCAATTATTTTAATGTGGGAATAGTTAATGGATAGCATATTTAATAGCATTTTAATTTTAAGTAATATATTTTTCTTTTTTAAAAATATTTTTAAAGTAAAGCTTTATTTGGTATATTTTTTACACTAAGGGCCCTTATATGACCCATGCTTTAGAACTTAGAATGTAGTTTGAATATTTTAAATGATTTAAGACATAGACAATAACACCTTACTATGTCATATATGTTTACTCAGTAATGAACCCCTAATTCAGGAATATGGACACAAATCATGGATGTGAGCCATGTTATATTTCTCTTTAAGGCATAGTAATCATGATTTTTTTTTAAAATCAAAGATGAATTTCCCTCTCAGGAATATAGATCAGAAGTTCTAAACAATACATTAGCAAGTTTCAGTCAAGGAGAACAGTGCATTATAGCTTGGATAATAAGTCTGAATGACCAGTAAAATTATAAAATGATATCAGCCTTACTAGGCTAATATAAGAGAATCATCACTTTAGAACCATGTTTAGGTGGCTTCTTGGGCATACAGTGAGCATGGGACAAAATGTGGACATATCCATGTTGTGCTTAAGGCTCACAGCTGGTGGATGAAGCGGGAGTAGGAAAGGGAGGGGAGACAGAAAAATGCTTGGGGTATATTTGAATCTTATCCCAATTTTCTTGGGTTGTGGTGATTAATAATATTTTGATAAATTTAGTAAAATAAATGGATTCTAATACTATTTTAATGGAAAAACTTTATCTACTTTATATTTTCTTAATGCTAAAAATTTTCTTATAAAATGATTTTCTCTAAGATTCAAATCAAAATAGATGTTACACTTCCTAACATGTCCATATTTTGTTAATCCATGATTTTCTTTTTCCCTCACTGTTATCACAAGAAAGCATGACTTATTTGAATTATTTTAACTGTCAGAAATGAGTAATATTAACAGTAAAATCTTTCGTTCATTCATATTATATAAAGCAGGATAATAAAGTATTATTGATTAATAAACTATTAGGTGTCTTTTTAAAGAATTAGTTTCTAGTTTTAATAATTGTGATTTGAATCCAGGATTGTGCTCACATTTCAAAACCCTTTTGATTTTGTAGCTTACTCATATTAGGAGACCCATGCCCTCTCTCTCCTCTTCAGTTTTTCTGTGGTGTAGTAAGATTAATTTTAAATGATAATTAATATTTTAAAATTGTGTTGGCTTATGTCTTTCAAATAGATTTGTAGTTCCCAATCTGCTGTCTTTGTAACTGTCATCATAAACCTATAAAAGAGCCTTAAAAATTGGAGATAACCTCGTATTTATACAGCGATGTTTTACGGACTGGTTATTTGGTCTTATTTCATTATTAATTGATGGTAATGGTGCTGTACTGATGACATCATAGGAATAAAGAAATTCTATCTTTACCCTTCAAGAACTCCTAGTTTTAAAAATAAACCAACAGCAAGTATAATGTAACAGTTTCCTTTTCCTCTGTGTGCTTTTGATGAGGGCAGAGAAAGGAGGTGGTATTTGGGCAACACAACTTTGGATTTCACCCTTAAATACCATGTGGAAAATTAGTGTTTTTAATTCACATCAAATTATGTCTCCATGTATATTAAAGGTTTCAGGCAGTCAGGAAGAAGTTCGTGACAGAATTGAAAGAACTGCGACAGAAGGAGCAAAGCCCACATGTGGTACAAAGTGTCATCAGCTTAATAATGGGAATGAAATTTTTCCGGGTGAAAATGTATCCTGTAGAAGATTTTGAAGCATCATTTCAGTTTATGCAGGTGATATACCTTCTTAGTGGTAGTAATTAGAATTAGCCTGACAGTGGTGGTTCTTGTTCTTCATGACTCTCCTGAAGAAACAAAATATACCTAAATTAAGGCACCATTACTTCTTATTCCAAGAGCTAAATTCTCACAAGTGTGGATTAACTTTCTTTTTTTTGACCTTAGTTTCTTGGTATAATAGGAGAGTGTCTCACAAAATTGTGATATTATAAATTCATTAACCTGTTTTTCTAATCTAAATATACCTTTTTTCCCTTCAAGGAATGCGCTCAGTATTTCTTAGAAGTAAAAGACAAAGATATAAAACATGCACTTGCTGGTTTATTTGTGGAGATTCTTATCCCTGTAGCTGCTGTAAGTAGTTTTATTTTTTTATGGCTTTCATATGTCCTGTGAGAACCGTACAACCCTGTACTTCATTTCCTCCCTGCAGACTCTTGCAAGGTAGTAAGTAGGGGCTGTTAGAGGGCTCCTCTCATTTCTCAGTTGTTCCTTAGATATCACTCTATTTTGTTGGTTGGTGTCCGTGTTTTGTGTATCCTTCCATATGTTTTATTTGTGGGTTTTTTTTTTTTTTTTTTTTTGTGGTTTCAGATGGTAGAATGAATTCAGCCCCTCTTAGTCTATCTTGGCTGGAAATAGGATTTAAATACTCTCCTTTATTCAGATTTTATTCTAATTTTTTTTTTTTTTTTTAAATGAAGAAACATTTTCATGTTGAGAAACTGAACTGTGTTGACTGATTTTTCAACACAGGTTTACTGACTTGTGACCTGTATGTTTGTGTGAACTGGTTTGCAGTATTTATGTACTGCCTTTGGAGCCATATTTAGAAAAGGTGAACAGAGAATTGTAAGAAAAGTCAAGAATTTAAAATATTAAGGACAGAGTGGTTGGCACGATTTTTTTTTAACCTGTCTTGAGTATTTACTTGTAATTAAATATTTAGTTTTCTTTTTTTAAAATGGAGAATAACAGAAGTCCTGAAGGTTTGTTTAGAGGTTTGCAAGTGGTTTGAGTCAGTCCCCTCATCCTCTCATCCCAGTTTTTAGATACATTAGGGCCATTTATTAAAAAGAAAATGGGCTACTATTTATGAAGCCCTGTCAGTTCTCCCTCTATGATCATTAGCAAATGTACTTCTTTTTTGTTTGTTTGTTTCCTAGAGATGGTTTGAATTACCACGTATCCAACCCAGATTTTTGTTTGCACATCCCCCTTAGTCTGAGAATTCTTTTTTTCTAGGACTCTAAGTGAAGTTAGGTTTTAGTTTTTAAGGTAATTTCACCTAAAGGAGCAGGTTGTGGGGAGACAACATCTGGGCAGCGGTCCACTCTCACTGTGCTGCCTGATTCCTTATGCCACGTGCCAGGTTCACCAGTTCACTAGGGCTGCCGTGATTACATACCACAGGCTGGGCAGCCTAACAACGAAGTACCCCACAGTTGTTTTGCAGCAGTGGAGGCTAGAAGTCTGAGATCTGAGAGTGTCAACAGCTCGGTTTCTTCCCAGGACTGTGTGGAAGAATTTGTTCCCAGCCTCTTGCCTTGTTTCTTGTGGTTTGCTGAATATCCTTGGTGTTCCTGAGCTTGTAGGGGCAACACCCCTATCTCTGCTTTCATTTCCACATGATTTTTTTTTCTTGTGGGCAAGTCTGAGTCCTTATATTCCCTTTTGTAAAGGACCCTGTAGTCATGTTGGATTAGGGCCACCCTAATCCTAATTTAACTAATCAGATCTGCAGTGACCTTTTTCCAAATAAGGGTACCTTCTAAGGTATGTGAGGTAAGGGCTTCCACAGAGGAATTTTGCAGAGATATGTTTGAGTCCATAATGCCAGGCCTCTGCACAGCAGTTTCTTCTGCTAGAACATTTTGCCTCTCTAGTAATGCTAAATCCTCTCCCTGGCTGGCCTCCCTTTATTCATGCATTATATATTGAATGTTTTCTGGTGTCAGGACCCTCCTCTATACCCAGGGAGCACAACAAAGAACAAGATAGAAAAAGCTCTCTCCTATTGCAGAGCTTAGTCTCAGCACAGGAAACAAAGAAAACTAGGATGTAAAATGTGTAGTTTACAGACTATGGCAAGGACTCGGAAGAACAGTAAACTGCATGGGACTGCAGGGGAAAGATTGCCAAAGGCTTAGGGGAGTTGAAATTTTAAGGATCATGATTAGGAAAGACCATCACCTTTGAAAGAGGTGGTGAAGGTTGAGGCAAAACTAAAGGAATGAGGAAGACTCACTCTATCTGGGGGAAGAGCATCTCAGACAGAAGGAACAAGCGTGGGTGTCCTAAGGCAAGATCACACTTTGAGGAGTTCCAGGGACACATGGAAGCTAGTGCAGCTGGTCCCAGTGCACAGGGGCAGAGCAGTGGGAGGTGAGGCCAGAGGTGTCACGTAGGAGGCCGATGCAGTGTGGTAGGGAAGACTTTCTGGTCTCAGCTTAGAGGCTGCTTCCATGTGGGGTTTGTCTAGTGGCCCCCTTAGTGCTCCAGTGCCTAGCCATCTTGCTCTCCTGGGGACTTTAGGCCACATGCTCTCTGCCTATTTGCTTGTTTGTATTCTATGCTTGTTCACACAGGGCAGGGCCCGGGTTTATCTTATTTACTTAACACTTGGTCATCTGGCATATTATATTTCCTCAGTGCAGATCTTGATGAATTATTAACTACTTTCAAACTTTACAGAAAGTTCTTGTAATCCTTGCATAGTTTAATGTTTCTAACTACTTTCTTTTCTGTTTGCATTACCTCTCTCTACCTAGGCTGTTAAAAATGAAGTGAATGTTCCCTGTTTGAAAAATTTTGTGGAGATGCTTTATCAGACTACTTTTGAACTGAGCTCCAGGAAGAAGCATTCATTGGTATTTAGAAATATTGCAAAGCTTTACATGTTTAATTGGGAGTTTTGGCAGTTGATTTATGAATTCAGGAAAGATTAAAGAGAATTATAAAATCTGAAATTATAAAATTCCTGAAGTGCAACACTAGGGAAAATGTTACATATGTATTTTCTATTCTTAATTTTATCTTATTACCTCTACATCTTATAGGTTATTCAAACTTCCTCCTAGGTATTTACATATCTTGACAAGTCTTATAAATTTTGTATTACATTATGGGAGAAATCAAATGTAATCTTATATTTAACCATAAATTCCTTTATTTTACATTATCATAGATTGTATTCCAAAATGTCAGATTTTTTTTTTTAAAGGAGCCATTCTCTAACTATATCTCTTCTATTCTTAGATTAAAAACATTTTTTCCATTTAACCTTCTACTTCATGTTACTTTTCTATAGCTTGGAGAAAGTTTGGAAAACTGGGTACATATTTGACTAGGTAAACTAGAGATCTAGCAATAATAAGCATTGATTGTGCCAGGTCTTGAGCTGAGTCCCTTGCATTCTTTGTCTTCCTTAAAGCCTCATGGCAGTGTAGAATATTTGTGATTATCATCTCCCACTTTACATGTTTAGTGCTTAATGTAGCCAGAGGTTGGCAAAGAGAAAGCCAGGACTTGAACGCCAGTCTCTCCTTTGATCCTAGGGCCTGTGTTCATAACCACTATACTGGACAGTGGGCTCTAGGGTCCAGGGAGAAATATGAGCATGTTTAAACTCTGCGAGATGGTAGTTCAAGAAATTTTCTTCCCACTATTATGCATAACTATAATGCACTAATGAAAACTCTAAACAAAAAAATTGTTCTTATAGAAAATGTATCCTTTATCATTCTTTGCGAGATTATTCTATGAGATTATATTTCTTATTACAAATGGGAAGACCTCATAAGTTATTTTACTTTCCTTGTTTGTTTGTCAGATTAAATGAAATAATCATTTACAAGTCCAATGACTGTTTTCATGAAAAATGTTAATTTGCTCTTTTCCTATCTCCTGTAGGCTTTATATCCACTAATTACCTGCCTTTTATGTGTCAGTCAGAAACAGTTTTTTTTAAATAACTGGCATATTTTCCTACAGAACTGTTTGTCACATTTAAAGGTAAGATGTAATTACATTTCTGACCTGTGAATACGGGGACTAAAATGTATCCATTTTCAGACATACATTAAACAGTATATAACAAAACCTTCATTTAAAAAAATGTTTTTTAGTTGTAGATGGACAAAACCTTCATTTTTGTTGGTCCATTTGAGTAATATTTTGACACATTCCATTCTTGTGTACTTTATTTCTCCTTTTGGGAATCACATATAGAAATGCATGAATTTTTGATGGAAAATTTAGTTTGTCTTAGGCAAAATTGTATAGTTTCATGGATCATTGTTTATACTATCTTAGATCTAGCAATATTGGTTAATAAATAAATTTCTTAAGAATTACAAGGTATTTCCAGGTGAGATGATACACACCTGTAACCTCAGTGCAACTTAGCCAGACCCTGTTTCAAAATCAAAAATAAAAAGGGATAAGAATATAACTCAATGGTTGAGTGTCCATGGGTTTTAGCACTAGTACGGGGGAAAAATTTATGAAAGTGTTACTTAATATCACAAAACCTTCCATGTATTTATTTTGTCTTTTGTTTGTTTATTCATTTATTTATTTAGTACTGGGGATTGAACCCAGAGGTACTTTATCCATAGAGCTACATCCGCAACCCTTTTTATTTTTTAATTTTTAGTTAGGGTCTCCTTAAGTTGCTTAGGGCCTTGCTAAGTTGCTGAGGCTAAATTCGAACAAGCAGTCCTCCTGCCTGAGCCTTCAAAGCTGGGATTATAGGTGTGCTTCACTCTACCTGATCCCCCCCCCCCCGCTTGTCTTTTGAGAAAATTGCAGTAATGTTGGCTCAAGTCTTAGTAATATGAAAAGAGCTTTGATAATAAAATATCACCAAAAATGCATTAAGTATAACTGGTCAAATTTAAAAGTGTGGTCATGGGTTCACATGAATGTAAAAGTTCCTAAAACAATTGTTATTTTAATGAAGAAATACTTACTGCCAACACTGTTTGGAATATCCAGGTTCAGTCTCTCATAGTATTGACAATATCTGTAAGAGATAGAATTTTCTTCTTCCCTGCTCTGCTAGCAGGACCCTCTTTTCTTCTTTGGATAGGAACATAGCTAATATCTGACAGAGAGGAGGGATTACTCACCTCGTGTCATGTGAATGCTCAATGTGGATACTCCTTTGATAGATGAGACTGTGAATATTTGCTGAAAAGTTACAGCAGCATTGCAGACATGACATGTCCTTTTCTTGTTATTTCTCTAAGTTAGACTGGAGACTAAAAACCTTAAACTTTAATGATAGTGCAACTGAGGCACAGGTAGATTAAATGACCTATCTCTGTCCTTGCAGCCCATGGTGGTATTGTGAGAACTAGACTACTGCTTTCATACTTCTGGAAAGACTCACTGGTTATAATTCTGTATATTGTTTTCATACTTTTATGTATCATTTTCAAAACTGCTTTGATTTCTTAGCAAGGCATACTGAATATGTGTCTTTGAAAAACACTTTTGTCTCCTCCTAGATGTTATTTGCTATTATTCATATTTGGATAAAAATTGGTATTCTTTCTTTGCTTTACTTATAAAAACTATCAGGACTGAATCAGTCAAGCTGATTTAACTCTTTATGTCTTGCAACCAGGAAAGAAATTTTATTTAAAATTAATTGCATCACATTTGTTTCTGTCCTTGTTTTGATAATTCATATAGATATAGGTACTTAAGGGAATGGATAATTTTCTGGGTAGTGTGAGTTTTCATACTTAAAAAATATTTTTAAGACATGCATTTAATTTGTTTCTGGAAGGTTGCTTTGTTTCATGACAATTCATACTTTTCTGTTGCTTGTTGGAATTTTTTTTAATATATATACGTTTCCACCTAACATATTTGCAATACTTTCGCAGTACCTTAACTTTTTTTTGTCTTAAGGCTTTCGTTTAAATTGCTCTGTTTTCTTTAAACCCTTACCTCCTGTTAAATATTTCTGGCATATTGTCCATTTTCATTAATGGTGCAATATCAATCTGCCAGACTAAAGGAGATAAGAGCCACTTAGCATGAATATTTGGAATATAATTGTCTTGGCCATTAACCCTTAGCTTACATTAAGGCTCTATTCAGCAGAAATTTTATGACATTAAGTTTTAGATACTGTGGTTGTTTGCATAGTTGAGGTAAGGAGTTTTGAACATTTCAGGAAAAATTATGGTGGTTATTGGTTGTAACAGTTATAATTTATTTTGCTTATATATTGGAAAATTGTTCCTAGATGAAGGCTTACCTAAATTGATAAAGGTGATCAATTACTTTTATTTGATTCAAATAATCTCTTGATTTAGAAAACATCTACAACAGTTTTCCATTGCTTAGACCCCTTTCTTAGGACTAATTTTTGTTAATTTTTACTGGATGCTAGATTCATTATCTCATTTAATTTTCACTGAATAGAATATAAGTAACCCATGTTTAGGAAGCCAGCAAGTGACAGAGCTTTGCATCCAGATTTGTCTATCATTACATAACTTTTGCTCTCTCTGTTCCACCATATTATCTCCAAACGTACTATGAAGAATGTTGCCGTACTGAATATTTTAAGGAAATGTTTTGACTATAATTCTGGGATTTTCAAAAAACATTATCTCTAGGGTCACAAAATAAATATGGTGAATTTTCAAGGCACTTTTAAGATATTGCTATACCAATTTTTTTAGTTCGTGACCATGAAAAATGGGCTTGATTCCTATATGCCCAGAAATAACATGTAAGAGTGTCATTTTATTTTCACTAAAGAGTTAAATTTCTCATTTATGTCCTAAAGAGTATTTGGTAGTTTCCCATTCCCATATTCTATTTTATCAGTTTAGGTGCTTAAATGAAAAGTGATTTTCAAGTTTCTGAAGAATTTAGTAGGGAGATAAAGGGATAATAAGTGTAGATCACAGATAAAAATAATTCTTAAAAATTTTTTTTGAAGTTGTTTGAACTCACATGTAGTATTTTAAGAGGGAAAAATTAGGCAGTTAAAAATTTAAATATTTGCTCTTAGTTTGAGTGTTGTAGGTGTATCCCATGATGCCCAAATGGTGGAGTGTTTTCCCTTTGTTTCTGGCCACCATCTTGGAAGTTTCAAATTTCTTCTAAATAGAGACCTTGGTGAAGAGCCGTCTTGTTTTGTGCTTATTTTCATCTAACATGCATGTGCTGCATCTCATGTTTATGTTTGCTGTCTCACATTGCTTTATTTAGATGCCATCTAACAACAGTATCAGAAAACAAATAGAAACACTCCAGGTGAGTTGTGTTGACATTACAAAGTAAAATATTGCTTTATTTTCTTTAAGTGTGGCATTTGTTTCTCCTTGACCCATTGTTGCATTGCATGTCTAATTTATTTGTTCAAACCTGCTTCTGTTACTGTTAAAGAAAGAGTAGCCCACAGCAGAGCATTCTTCAGAAGGTTTATGATTAATGTAACCCCACGAAGTTGGATTTAAGAGAAAGAAATGATACTGAATGCTGATCTTGCACCAAACTTTATCATTTAAAAATATTGTTTAATTCATATTATATAGCTATTATAAGTGAAAGTAAGTGTTAGATACCATTTTCCATTGCAATTAAGGAGACAGTAAAATGATTTTTTTTTAAAAACTTACATCCTGTGGGTTTGAGTTTTCAACAAATTATCATTATTATTTTTTATTTTTAAACCCAGAGTAGAAAAAAGGGAAGAAACATTAAATGATTGCCACAAAGATCATACTTAACTGACTTATCAAAACTTTTTTATATATTAATGTTATTTGATTTTTATTTATTTGATAATCTGATTATTCAAGTTAGACCAAAATTGTGACTAGGAAATTACATAGCTTCCTCTAAGGCTCAGATCAATTTAGGATCTTTTTTTAAATTTGAACATATACAGCAGCATTGTGGCAACTGAAAAGTCATCAGTAATTGTTTTTTTTGTTTGTTTGTTTTTTTGTTTTTTTTTTAGTAATTGTTTTTTTTTAATCACTTTTCAGCTTGCTTTTTTCATGTTGTACTGGTGCTAGCTTGATAGTCCATCTTGGAAAGTTTGAAACTTGAGTTTTTTATGCCAGATATCTCATCACTTCAAATAGTCCAAATATTTTTATATTTATCTTTTATATGAGCACAGTTATTATATGAATTAGGACAAATATGTTTAATGTATAATTTTCACCGACATTTTGTAAATATAATTTAAGGTAAGTTTAACTTGGCATGTACATAAAAACTAGCTGAACTAGTTTTTAAAAAAATTTTTGATATTTTTAGAGTGTTTTAGGTTCACAGCAAGATCAAAAGGAGGGTACAGAGATTTCCCATAGTCTCTCTATCCTACACCTGTATACCTCCCCCACTATCAACATCCCCCACCAGAGTAGTACAAATGTTACTACTGATGAACCTACACCAGTGTATCTTATCACCCAAAGACAGTAGTTTTACATTAGGGTTCACTGTTGGTCTAGGTTGTTCTGTGGGTTTTGACAAATGTATGACATGTATCCACCATGAGAATATTAAACACAGTTTATTCACTGCCCAAAACATCTTCTGTACTCTGCCTACTTATCTTTCCCTACCTTCTTAACTCCTTGCTGAACTCATATTTTGATATTTGATACCTGGGATTTAAGTGATAAAAAACAAAGTTATGTTCTGTTAAAGACATTACTATAAAAAGCTTGGTTGTTTATTAGTAACATGTGTATATTATATGCACTTACTTTAGTAACAACTAGAAAACTACTTCAGGGAGTGTACTTGAAATTTGGGATCATTATTGATCTGGCAAAGGAGAGGGGGATTAATGTTGACCAGAAGAGTAATCGATTTCCATTTCTAATTTTGCCAATCTTCATGTAGATAGAGGTGCAAGCAATTATGTTTTCTAGGGAGTCTTTTATCAAAACACTCCCAGTTACCTTTTCACATTGCTTTTAATCATATGGTGTAGATGCTTATTGAACTATATCAAGAAAATCAAGGAGAATGCCTTAAGTTATTTTAAAAACCCTTTCTTAGTTGCCATATATAAAATAATTGTTTAACAATAAGAAAACCTCAACCAAATTTATAAAAATGTAAATTTGCAGCATCTTGATGAATGAATTCTACAAACAATTAACAGTTGTTTAAAGAGTTTCTCTTAATGAAGGAGATGATTAGCTATATTTTCAAAATTCACAACTAAATCTCATTACATGACTGTGGTCATTTGAGAAATTTACTTTTTTATGAACATATTAGAAAGAAAGTTTGCCCATCAAATTGTGACTGAAATGGAATAATTTTGTGATTCCAAATAATAATAATAATAATAATTTAAATAATAATGTTCTGATTTCAAATAAAGTTGGAGGTATAACACCTACCGCTTAATGAACATCTAACAGGTACTGTTCCAGATGACTTATAGATACTAACTTTCTTTATCCATGAGGTAGATGTGATATTTTCTTCATTTCAGAGATGAAGGAATTGTGATACAGAGCAACTTAACAGTGTCTAGGGATGGACTTGGATTTGATTCCAAGTGTTTTTAATTTCAGAATCTTGCTCTTAACTCCCTGGTCCATAGTTTCTCTTATAAGAATGTGGACTCATTAATAATTGGCATTATTTTGTATATGCAAATGACTATAATACCATTTGTTTTTTAAACTTTAAATACGTGTGGGCTGCAAATGAATTACTCTAAAAAGGAGTAATTTTTCTGTCATGTCAGTTTTGCAGTATGAACTATTAAGTAATTTGTGTATAACTTTGGAGTCTTAGATATAGTGAGAGAATTCTTTATTTTGGTATCTTATTTTGAGAGTATAAAGAAGAGTTTACCATTGCCTTATTTATGGTTAGTTTTGAGCCATCTGTACTTATCACATACTAAATATTTAAACCTCTTTTAGACTGAGTTTAATCATGGGAGTTGGAAGCTTTTAATTGTTGGCAGAGAAATGATCTTAATTATTGCAAATGTTTTGATAAGTGTATTCTTATTCTCTCTTGTTTTTAAACAGAATAAAGATCCTAAAATGTCTCGAGTTGCACTGGAATCCTTGTATAGATTGTTGTGGGTTTATGTAATTAGAATAAAATGTGAAAGCAACACTGTAACTCAAAGGTGAGTACCTTTGTTTTAAAATTCATTTAAGATGAAGTGTTGGGACTGGGGCACATGGCTTGGCCAAGCAACTCGTGCTTAGCATGTACCAGGCCCTCACATTAATCCCCAGCACCAAAATAAATGAATTAATAAAAGAAAGTCTTGTTTAAAAAAGAACCACACCAACGGAATTTTAGTTAAATATTTGGGGGAGGAATATAAGTTGACGTAAAGAGTAGAAGAACTTTTTGCTAATATGCTGCTAACATCATGGTCTTGTTGAAATTAATTAATGTTGAAATCTTCTCTTCCCATAGTCGTCTCATGAGCATAGTGTCAGCACTTTTTCCGAAAGGCTCCCGAAGTGTGGTTCCTCGTGACACACCTCTCAACATTTTTGTAAAGATTATTCAGTTCATTGCTCAGGTGAGTAATCTATTGTCATAAGTTGGAGTTCAAAATTTTTTTATACTTCTAAAAACATGCCATCAAAACATTGGTTAATATTGATGATGAAACGTAAGATTACTTATTGAATAGTAAAATAAATGTTAATTTTTTCTAGGGGCGGTGACAAAATAGGTTTAAATCATTAGTCTACACACTTGGAGAAGGACAGGAAGAAACACAAGTTTAAGCACTTTTAATTTAGGAAAGGTCTAGAAAGTGTCTAATAAGTTGGTCCAGTCACTAAATATTCCTGAGTATCCCGAAAGATTTCTCCAAAAATTATTTCCATAATCTGTTTTAACCCAGGTTCTCCGGTACAGATACAGAATCTACTATAGCTAGTTAAACCCACAGGAATCTTTTAAGGAAGACACATAGCTTACAGAATCACTAGCAGGACTCAAGCAACAAATTTTCTTCTGAATGACTAGAGGCTGTAGAATTGGACTATCAGAAGCTGCTGCCCCTACCAGAATCAAAAACTGTTAAATATGGAAGTCACACTGGGTGAGGTCATGTAATCCCATCAAGTCAGGAGGCTGAGGCAGGGAGGAGTCACAAGTTCAAAGCCAGCCTCAGCAACTTAGCAAGCTTCTAAGCAACTTAGTGAGACCCTGTCTCAAAATAAAGAATAAAGTGGGCTGGGGATGTGACTCAGTGGTTAAGCACCCCTGGATTCAATCACTGATACCAAAAAATAAAAAAAGAAGTTGCCACATAGGATGAGTATCATGCCATGGTCTCCACTGGTCAAATAGATTCTCCTTTCTTTCCACCCCCAACCACTTTTTCTTCCTCATGACCCCAGACTCACATTAGTATACCACCTGACAGGTTTATGTCACATACTGAAGCCTGTTTTTGTGAGGCATCTTGTGAAATATAATTTTAGCTTTGTAGCTGCTGCGGTAAAAGGAGGTTTATTAGATAAGGATTAAATGTGTGTTGAGTGAGACAATCAAATATTTTTGTCTTATTCTTTTTGAGAACCTCAGCCCTGGAGAAACAGGTAAGATTACCTCCTCAAGACCTGCTGCACACCTGTTGTCTAGGGCTTCCTTTCATCGTCATTCTACCAGTTCTTTCACTTAGATTATAAGTGATAAGTCATATTTTAACCTTAATTCATATGTATTTTTCTTCTGTTCACTTAGATGTATGGACTTTTTAAGGGCACAAACCTGTATCATTGCCATTATATGTATGATTTTTAGATGGGACTTAATATATATTAGCAAGTTATAAGGACTTACTAATTGATTTGTGTGTGTGTGTGTGTGTGTTTTAATAGGAACGTTTGGATTTTGCAATGAAAGAAATAATATTTGATCTTCTCAGTGTTGGAAAATCTACTAAAACTTTCACCATTAATCCAGAGGTAATATATATATATATATATATTAGTAATATACTACCCTGTACTATTTACTTATTTTGTTTGAGCAAAGTTTCTGGAATCAAAGCTTTTAGGTTTAAATTGAAACTCTACTTCTAACTGCAGATATGATTCAGGACAAGTTATTTCACCTTTCTGAGCCCTGCTGAATGATTTAATGGTCATGCTAAGCATAGTAGGAAATAACGGAGTAAATTCTCCAAGATATGCAGCTCATGCGGCTTCGAGCAATTCTGACATGAACTTAGGTTTTTTTTTTTTTTTTTTTTTTACTTTGAATGATTTCTGTTCAAGGTGCTCATTAATAAATGTCAGCCATTCAGCATTTATTGAGCACCTAAAATGTGCCAGGCACTGTTCCAGGTGTTATAGAAAGACAAGAATCCTTTTACCCAGAGGGAGATTACAATAAAAAATAGTAATAAAATATAATAAATATTATATTCTACCTCTGCTGATTTTATGCCTAAGGCATTAAATTTTCGTATTGTTTCAAAATATTTTATAACCTAATTTCCTATATAAGGCTAATGACATTCAAAAACATAAAAAGGCAAAATATGTGTTACCTTTGTTCTTATTTATTTTAAATTACTGTCAGTCCTCATGATTGAATTCTAAGATATATGTCTATGTGGTAACAAGTGGGTTTGAAAGTTATTGAAGCTTTTCACTTGTAGGGTTTTTAAATAAGCTAATATTTAAAGTGGGTAGACAGGAGTGTTTTTGTAGATAACATACTTGACATGGCTTCTAGCAACAAAAATCATAGAACAGAGGACATTTTCTTGAACATTCATTTAAAAAAATATTCTCTTCATTGAAGTTGATTTCTGAAAGTAAAATCTTTTCCTCACCAAAGTTCTTACTAGGACTAGGAAAAGTTTGAATTCTGTTGGTTTATTTTATGGATTATTGTTATCATTCTGGATTACTATATTTAGGATTATCTTCAACCTCTATTTCCTTTTCAGGAATCTTTCTAAGCTTGTGAAAGCTGGCTTAGTTAAAAATCACATAAAATTATCCCTTAACTCATTTATTCAAATACATATGAATTGCGATATGCTCAAAGAATGTACAGGTGAGGTGACCACTGTCACCCTTGCTGACTGCAGAGCTTCCTGCTTCCTCCGCAGCTCTCCGTTAACCGAGTGAAGCTTGACTATCTGATGTGTAGACTAAGGGAAGGCATCATCGCCCTGCCATGTCTAATGATGAGTGAAACTTAATATCTTCATTTTATTTAGACAACTAAAAATATATAAATAGTAGTTTTGTTTTCTTCCTGTATTCTAATGAACTACCTAACCCAGTCACTAGGAGGCATGTACCCTGCTTTAGAGAGCACTGGTGCATGTCCTGGGCCGAGGTGGTAGGGACACAGACAGAGGCCATGAAGGCCATTCACTGAAAAATGGAATATTGAAAAGCAATCGAGTTTGAGGAGAATATCAGTTCTAATCTGGGGCATCTTTTGGACATGTGAGAAGAGAGATCACATGGGTCTGAGGGTTTGAGTTCAGAGAGAAACATGAGATTTGTTGGTGGTCTGGGATGGGTGGTGTTTGAATCTGTGTTAAGTACGTGAACATTCTTTGGGAGAAAATACATAATGATAGGAGGAGGCAGCTTAGGAGTCTGACATGCAGGTAGTGATGCCACCACCAACTGTGGCACAAAAGAGCAAAGGAAGGGAGTGTGGCAGATGGGAGCGTATCCCTGATGAGTGAGCACTGCTTCAGAGAAGCAGTGTGGGGAATATCAGTTGCATGAAGATAATTGGATAGAGTTAGATGGGCATGTTTGGTTGAAAGGAAAGTGATAAAGATGCAACAAATGAAAAGAGATTGTTGATGGGAGAATGTTCTAGAAAATGCAAAAAGCAAATAGGATTTTAAAAACTAGGAAGGCCATCATCCCCTTCACTTAACAAGAGCAAAGGAAAGGAAGAAGAGGTACAATTCTGAGTAGATAAGTTGGACAGAGAGATTGAGAAAAGTTGTGTTTTTTCCCCTGCGAATTAAAAGAAAAGTCATTTGCTTAGAATGGAGAGATGATGGAGTGAAGAAATCAAGGTGAACTGAGGAAAAAGGAAGAGGTTTGGAATAAGCTTAGAGAACAGGAGAGACCCTTGACCACAGAAGTGAATGGATGGGATTTGGGAATTTGATACTAAAACAAAACTCTATTGCCTAGATTGGTTTAAGAAGTTGGACAGGTTAGTTTTCCTTCTGTCTTCTTCTTCCATCTCCCCCAGTGTTATTTGATAAGGTATTTCTGACATGAAAGAAGTTAATGTATGGCACTAATTTCTTCCTTTTGAAACTTTTTTCCCTGAAGAGAATGAACATAGGCCTCAGAGTCTTCCTTGTAATTGCTGACAGTTTGCAGCAGAAAGATGGTGAACCCCCAATGCCCACAACAGGGGTTATTCTTCCCTCAGGAAATACTCTTCGTGTGAAGAAAATTTTTCTCAATAAAACTTTGACAGATGAAGAGGCAAAAGTCATAGGTTAGTGTCAACTGGAATAAATAAATCACTTTGTAATATTGTTTAATATTCTTTCTAAAATTCTCTGGTCAAATCTAAAGTACATACTTGCCAAATATGGTTATTTTAGTATAGACAGTAGTATCAAATGAATACATTTTTGATAATGTTTGTATGTCTTCATGTCAAGAGTCTTCCTATTAAATCTAATTTCTCACAGGATACTGTTCAATTTTATCCTTTCCTCTAAGTAATTTGTTTTCTCTGTATAATTTTTACATAGTTTCTCCACTTATTCCAAAATACTAAAGCTGATCAGGGAGAAGAATATTTCACAATTTAAACTCCTTTGTGATAACAGTAAGCTAATGTCATTTAAAGATTGATAGGGTCAGGCTTGGTGGTACATGCCTGTAATTCCAGTGACTCCAGAAACAGGATAGAGGATTGCAGGTTTGAAGCCAGCCTGCTCAAGTTGGTGAGACCCTGACTCAAAGTGAAATTGTAGAAAGGACTGGGGTTAGGGAAATGATGTTTGTTTCATTCCACATGTATAACTACACAAACAGTGTGACTTGACTTTTATATCCAGAGAAATGAAAGTTGTACCCCATTTGTGAACAATGGATCAAATAATAATAATAATAATTATAAAAAGACTGGGGATGTGACTCAGTGGTAGAATGCTGGTCTAACATATGTGAGGCCCTGGGTTCAATGCCCAGTACCACAAAAAAAGAAAAAAGAAAAAAAAAAAAAAAGACTTAAGATCAATGGGTTTTTATTACCCAAAGTAACTAAGAAGTGTTTTTGTAATTTTTCATGTATTGTAACCATGAGGTTTTCTCCCCTAGGAATGTCAGTTTACTATCCTCAAGTAAGAAAAGCATTAGATAGCATTCTCCGACACTTGGACAAAGAAGTTGGGAGACCAATGTGTATGACTAGCGTGCAGATGTCTAATAAGGAGCCTGAAGATATGATTACGTATGTAGTAAATGATTTACTTTCATTGCTATTTCACTTTGCATAAAAGAGTACAGATGGTTCATTGTTGCTTACCTATTTCTTACTTTCTCTTTAGAGTTCTTCCCAATTGCCATCTGCTGCACTTTTAAACACAGTAACTTCTTCCACATGCTCAGTTTTATTCTTTAACTTCATGTTAAACTAGTACAGATAACAGAAGGCACTCTGGGTCCCAGTTCAGTTATCAACAACAAGGCCTTAAATTTATTCAGTGAAAGATAATAAGTTCTAGTTATCCCAGATGTGTGTGGGCATGATTAGTTTATTAAGTCAGAAACAAATGCTCTTACTTCCAGAGTGCTGATTTTAAAAAAGAAAGAAAGGAAGAAATCTGAGAATTGGAACTTGGATGTTTTTGTCTCCTGGACCGAACAGGAGACAAACAGGTTTCCTACAAGGTGTTTTAGCAGGTGTTTAAAGCAAGCAGTCACGAGATCCAAGAGGTGATGCTGTGACTGAGAAATGGCACAGAGGGAAATAGTGTCTGAGTAGTTTCTTTTAGAAACTCTCATTCTACCCCATCCCCATACTTGTAATTATTTGTCATCCCAGTGACTTTCTTCCTTATTGTTAGAGACTTCCTCTTCACGAGGCCATGTTTTATGGCAGCAACTTCTTTTGTTTTCTAGAAAGCTTTTGCATATTCTCTATAAGGGAAATTTTATGTATATTATTTGCATTACAGTTGGATATAACTATAATTGTGCTTTTGTGATCCAAATATACATATTTAAATTTTATGTAACATGTATTATAGTTGCAATAAAGTTGGGTATTTGAACTTTCTATTTGATATACAGTTATTTTATGCTACTGTATTTTAATTTCTCTGAGCTTCCTTAATGTCAGGTTTTTGTCTGTATTACTTTCTCTGAGACATCTTCCTTCTTATCATCAGAATCATTTTCCTCATGTACGTCAGTAAGTTTGCTTTTATTCCATTCCTCTGACTTTCTTTTAGTATCTGAAGTGGTGCAGTATCAATATTCCCTTATCAGCTATTTCTTCTGTAATTCCATTAACGTTCAATTTGAATTTCACTTCTAGTGCATTTTAATTTAGGGTCTTTCGGTGATGAGGAGAGACACAAGATGGAAATAAAGATTTTATTACTTACAGGTCCTATAGGGAGTGGGGAGGGGGGTGTGTACACAGCACACCTGGAGGCCATGCACACACAGGTCAGGGAGTTTGTAGGGAGAGAGAAAGGGAAAGGGACCCATGGGTCCAGAATGTTACACAAACAGGTTTCCTACAAGGTGTTTTAGCAGGTGTTTAAAGCAAGCAGTCACGAGATCCAAGAGGTGATGTTGTGACTGAGAAGTGGCCACAGTGGTGTATCTGCACAGTCTGCACTGGGTGCTGGTGTCAGTACAGCCAGTCAGCCAGGTTGTATTTAGTCGTCCATGGGGAAGTGGCAGATACTTGGATCTGTCACACCAAATAACTGGTAGGGAATGAGGGCCGTGTGTAGAATTAGAAACTGGGTCAAGGGTAACTGAGCCCTGCACCTTGAATGAGAAAGTTAAACTTGAATTTAAAAACAAATGCCAAGACAATGAAAAATTATAATTAAACTACACAATGATATTTCTTCCTTTCTTTGCTGCATCTTCATCTTTGTTGGCCAGTTTTCTCCTGTGATTCTCCCTTTTTGTAAAATATCACATGGTTTTATCACTGGGAAACAAGCAAGCAACACCACTGCACATGTGGCTGATGGTGTATGCACTGGATGGCAGGTGCACCCTGACCAGGTGCCAGCAGCCTTGAATGAGTGGTGTGGTCAGTCACTGATCATGGTGTGCATCTGCCATTTACACAGTTCCTTATGGACTAACAAGCCAATAGCAAATTTTGTGCCATTAGTTAATGTAGAGCAGCTGAAATTTAAATCATGTGTGTTATTTAACTAAATTATGATAACTGAAATTCATGTGTTTTGGAACCATGCAAAGAATGGACCAAACATGTGAACATCTCTAGAACTTACATTGAAGGGGCTGGGGAGATAGCTCAGTCGGTAGAATGCTTACCTTGCAAACACAAGGCCCTGGGTTGGGTTCGATCCCCAGCATCCCCCGCCAAAAAAAAAAAAAAAAAACACTTAGAACTTACATTGAATCCATTGCCACTGTAACAAATACTGACCCAAAACACTTCAAACATCCTAATTCTTTTCTTCATAAGAATTATTTTGTTAGGCCAAATGGAGGACAGTTTTGATAAAATATATTAAAAACATTACCTTGAAGTATATGCTAAAATAAAAAAACAAGGTTAGATATTTAAATTAATAACTAAAACCCTCAAATAACTGTAAGAGGATGTAGTAGAAGGATTGGGGTTGTAGCTTAGTGGAAGAGTGTTTGCTTAGAATGCCCAGGACCTAGATTCAGTCCCCAGCACTTCATGAAAAGAAAGGATAGGAAGAAAGAAATACAGAATTAAACTGTATTAAACCTCTGCTCTGGAGAGACCAGAAGTTTCAAAAATTGGCACATTTTAGTCAGGCGTGGTGATATACATCTATAATCCCAGCAGTGAAAGACTGACAGGAGGATCGCAAGTTTGAGGCCAGCCTCAACAACATAGCAAGACTGTGTCTCAAAAAAAAGGGGGCGGGCAGGGCTTGTGACATAGCTCAGCGATAAAGCACCCTTGGATTCAATCCCCAGTACCAAAAAAAAAAAAAGAGGCACATTTAAAAATTAAACATGTATATTTGTGTATCACAAAAGGACAAAAACAAATAATACCAACAGAGATATATAAGAATGTCTGATTCTGAAACCCTCGTTGGTATGTAATATTAAATGAAAAAAATTTTGTTGGTAATTTTATAGGCCCCAAATAATAGATATTCAATAATATCAATACTACTAATTAAAATATTAATTATTATTATTCAATAAATGTTTATTAGAAGGCTAAATTAATAAATAATTTGAATCTTACTTAAAATATTATAATTTGTTTACATATTTATAATTTAATAAAGTTGCTGTGCTTCTTTTGTAATTAATGAAAACTTTTTTGCTTAGCTGTTTTTTTTCTGGAATTACCTCTGTATTCTTTTGTCTGCCACTGGGCTAATTTTCTATTGGATTTGTACGCATCCTTTTCATACTAAGTACATTAAGCTTGGGGGTGGGCTCCCACCTACTGTAATATATTTTGCAAATTTGATTTCATTGTCTAGCATATATGATGTACTTCTTATTCACATCCTTTGTGATATGTTTTTCAGGGGGGAAAGAAAACCTAAAATTGATTTGTTTAGAACTTGCATCGCTGCAATTCCAAGGTTGATTCCTGACGGTATGAGCAGAACTGACCTCATTGAATTGTTAGCAAGGTAAATGAGAATTATTATCGGCTTCGCTGATTTTTATGTATTTACTATCCCTTTAAATTTGTGGTACACTTCTGTTTTTAACACTGCAAACCAGCAATGAAGACATTTTTAGTCCTTTATTTGATTTACTTTCTAAATTCCCATTGTGTCTTTTATTATTTGTTAAACACATTCTCCCCATTCAGTTTTAATTCTAAAGTTCTGGATTTCCATACAGATCCCATTTTTCAGCCTTTCTATCTGATAACAATTCCTTGGATTTATATGACAATTATCTCCTAACATGTGGGCACTATCATTATGTTATGACACCCAGTTAGGAATTAATTACTGTGTTTACTCCCACAGTCATTGCTTAGTTCCTGGGTGGTGATCAGGCTTTTCCTTTCTCCCTTGTTTTCTCCTGTGGCAGAGCATATAGCATTTAAGTTTTTATTTCTTTTCTTTCTTTTGGCCATGACATGGCTCTACAAAATGAGGAAATGTCATGACGACCAAACTTAAATATTAGTTCCCAAAACTAATTCTAAGTTGCAGTGGTGGCCTATTGAAAAACTTCCTTGTTGGTGCCCTTAGAGACTCCCTAGATAAGGGGTGGGTACATTTTTTCTGTGACGGACCAGATAATAAACATCTTAGTGTTTGCAGATCACACGGTCTCTGTCTCAGATCTCATCTCTACCGTTGTAGAACAACAGCAGCCAATGATGATCTCTAAAGGGGTGGGCATGACTGTGGGAATGGGCATCTGTCTGTCTGGATTTGGCCCTTGAGCCATTGTTTGCCAGCCCCTGCCCTCTATGCAAAATCAAGTACACTAGCTGTAATAGAGCCGGGATGCTCAACTGTGTTGAAAGATACGTACTGGTTGCTGGGCACTCACCACTGAGACTCAGATTAAATCTACAATGAATAAACAGTGAATAGATTGCTCCAGGTTCCCTTCCCCCTTCTTGGGAATACCTGGTGTTTCACACAGTCACGCACCACCCTGTCAGATGTTGAAGGTTGGGGTCACAGATAGAATGGTCTTTGTCTCTGGTGAGTAGAGAAACTTGGCACCTTTCCCTAAATCCTTTTCCCGCTCTGCCTCTTAATTTTTGGTGTGAATTATGTTACAGAGTTACAAGTTCATGCCAACATTAGAAATTAGAGATATTATTTATTACCTTCTTCCTTGGAAGAGCAGTGAACCGCTACTGTTCAGTTCTGCTCTTAACTCCTCCCACCTCTGCTTAATTCCCTTGAGTCTTTGTGAAGGATGATCACCACAACGATTTCCCGTATCCTCCACCAGAATGAAACTGTACCTGTAAGGGGCAGTGATGGGGAGCCCAGGAAAGAAACCAGCATCCGGACAGTGAATGACAGTTTGCTTTGCTGTTTACTTTGCTTTTTTTCTTGATGATATTAGTTTCCTAATTAATTGGCTCAGTGGAAAGGAGGACCCTAGGGTTCGTTCTTTTTTGTACTCTACCCCTATCATTTGGAATTGGGATGTTAAGCAAATCTTGACTTAAAATAAAGGAGATAGGGCTGGGGAGGTAGCTCAGTTGGTAGAGTGCTTGCTTTGCAAGCACAAGGCCCTGGGTTCGATCCCCAGCACCGCAAAAAATAAAAAAATAAAAAAAAAATAAAGGAGATAAAGTTAATTAGTGTCCCTACCTTTTTTTTTTTTTTTTACTTTTTTTTTTTTATCTTTTACTTTATTTTATTTTATTTTTTTTTTATTATTGTAAACAAATGGGATACATGTTGTTTCTCTGTCTGTACATGGCGTAAAGGCATACCATTTGTGCAATCATAAATTTACATAGGGTAATGTTGTTTGATTCATTCTGCCATTTTTTGCCTTCCCCCCCTCCCCTCCCACCCTTCCCCTCCATCTATACAGTCCTTCCTTCCTCCATTCCTGCCCCCCTCCCTAAACCCAACTCCGACCCCAACACTAACCCTTCCCACCCCCCATTATGTGTCATCATCCACTTATTAGCGATATCATTCTTCCTTTGGTTTTTTGAGATTGGCTTATCTCACTTAGCATGATATTCTCCAGTTTCATCCATTTGCCTGCAAATGCCATAATTTTATCATTCTTTATGGCTGAGTAATATTCCATTGTATATATATACCACTTTTTCTTTATCCATTCATCAATTGAAGGACATCTAGGTTGGTTCCACAATCTGGCAATTGTGAACTGAGCAGCTATGAACATTGATGTGGCTGTATCTCTGTAATATGCTGATTTTAAGTCCTTTGGGTATAGGCCAAGGAGTGGGATAGCTGGGTCAAATGGTGTTTCCATTCCAAGTTTTCTAAGGAATCTCCACACTGCTTTCCAGAGTGGCTGCACCAATTTGCAGCCCCACCAGCAATGTATGAGTGTACCTTTCTCCCCACATCCTCTCCAACACCTATTGTTGCTTGTGTTCTTGATAATTGCCATTCTAATTGGGGTGAGATGGAATCTTAGGGTGGTTTTGATTTGCATTTCTCTTATTACTAGAGATGTTGAACATTTTTCCATATGTTTGTTGATTGCTTGTAGATCTTCTTCTGTGAAGTGTCTATTCATTTCCTTAGCCCATTTGTCAGTTGGATTATTTACATTCTTGGTGTAGAGTTTTTTGAATTCTTTATAGATTCTGGAGATTAGCGCTCTATCTGAAGTATGATTGGCAAAGATTTTCTCCCACTCTGTAGGCTCTTTCTTTGCATTGCTGATAGTTTCCTTTGCTGAGAGAAAGCTTTTTAGTTTGAATCTATCCCAGTTATTAATTCTTGCTTTTATTTCTTGTGCTATGGGAGTCCTGTTGAGGAAGTCTGGTCCTAAGCCGACATGTTGAAGCTCTGGACCTACTTTTTCTTCTATAAGATGCAAGGTCTCTGGTCTGATTCCGAGGTCCTTAATCCATTCTGAGTTTAGTTTCGTGCATGGTGAGAGATATGGGTTTAGTTTCATTCTGTTGCATATGGATTTCCAATTCTCCCAGCACCATTTGTTGAAGAGACTATCTTTTCTCCATTGCATATTTTTGGCCCCTTTGTCTAGTATGAGAAAATTGTATTTATTTGGGTTTGTGTCCGTGTCCTCTATTCTGTACCATTGATCTACCTTTCTATTTTGGTACCAATACCATGCTGTTTTTGTTACTATTGCTTTGTAGTAGAGTTGAAGATCTGGTATTGCGATACCCCCTGCTTCACTCTTTCTGCCAAGGATTGCTTTAGCTATTCTGGGTTTTTTATTCTTCCAGATGAATTTCATAATTGCTTACTCTATTTCTGTAAGGTACATCATTGGGATTTTAATTGGAATTGCATTGAATCTGTATAGCACTTTTGGTAGTATGGCCATTTTGACAATATTAATTCTTCCTATCCAAGAACATGGGAGATCTTTCCATCTTCTAAGGTTTTCTTTAATTTCTTTCTTTAGTGTTCTGTGGTTCTCATTGTAGAGGTCTTTCACCTCTTTTGTGAGATTGATTCCCAAATACTTTATTTTTTTTGAAGCTATTGTGAATGGGGTAGTTTTCCTAATTTCTCTTTCTGAAGATTCATTGCTTATGTATAAAAATGCCTTAGATTTATGTGCATTGATCTTATATCCCGCTACTTTACTGAATTCACTTATGAGATCTAAAAGTTTTCTGGTGGAATTTCCTGGTTCCTCTAAGTATACCATCATATCATCAGCAAATAGGGATAGTTTGAGTTCTTCTTTTCCTATTCGTATCCCTTTAATTTCTTTGGTCTGTCTAATTGCTCTGGCTAGAGTTTCAAGGACGATATTGAATAGAAGTGGTGAAAGAGGGCATCCCTGCCTTGTTCCAGTTTTTAGAGGGAATGCTTTCAGTTTTTCACCATTTAGAATGATATTAGCCATGGGTTTAGCGTAGATGGTCTTTACAATGTTAAGGAATGTTCCCACTATCCCTATTTTTTCTAGTGTTTTGAGCATGAAGGGGTGCTGTATTTTATCAAATGCTTTTTCTGCATCTATCGAAATAATCATGTGATTCTTGACTTTAAGTCTATTGATATGGTGAATGACATTTATTGATTTCCTGATGTTGAACCAACCTTGCATCCCTGGGATGAAACCCACTTGATCATGGTGCACTATCTTTTTAATATGTTTTTGTATGCGATTTGCTAAAATTTTGTTGAGAATTTTTGCGTCGATGTTCATTAAGGATATTGGTCTGAAATTTTCTTTCCTTGATGTGTCTCTGTCTGGTTTAGGAATCAGGGTAATATTGGCTTCATAGAATGAGTTTCGGAGAGTTCCCTCCTCTTCTATTTTCTGGAATACTTTGAGAAGTATTGGAATGAGCTCTTCTTTAAAAGTTTTGTAGAACTCGGCTGAGAACCCATCTGGTCCTGGATTTTTCTTTGTTGGTAGGCTTTTGATGACTTCTTCTATTTCATTACTTGAAATTGGTCTACTTAAATTGTGTATGTCCTCCTCGTTCAGTTTAGGCAATTCATATGTCTCTAGAAACCTGTTGATGTCTTCGAAATTTTCTATTTTGTTGGAGTATAGATTTTCAAAATAGCTTCTAATTATGTTTTGTATTTCAATCATGTCTGTTGTGATATTTCCTTGTTCATTCCGAATTTTAGTGATTTGGGTTTTCTCTCGTCTTCTCTTTGTTAGTGTGGCTAAAGGTTTATCAATTTTGTTTATTTTTTTCGAAGAACCAACTATTTATTTTGTCAATTTTTTGTATTGTTTCTTTCGTTTCAATTTCGTTGATTTCAGCTCTGAGTTTAACTATTTCCTGTCTTCTACTACTTTTGGTGTTGGTCTGTTCTTTTTCTAAGGCTTTGAGCTGTAGTGTTAGGTCATTTATTTTTTGAGTTTTACTTCTTTTATTAAATGCGCTCCATGAAATAAATCTTCCTCTAAGTATCGCTTTCATAGTGTCCCAGAGATTTTGATATGATGTTTCTTTGTTCTCATTTACCTCTAAGAATTTTTTAATTTCCTTCCTAATATCTTCTGTTATCCATTCATCATATAATAGCATATTGTTTAATCTCCAGGTGTTGGAGTAGTTTCTGTTTTTTACTCTTTCATTAATTTGTAATTTCAATCCATTATGATCTGATAGAATACAAGGTAGTGTCTCTATCTTCTTGTATTTGCTGACATTAGCTTTGTGGCATAATATATGGTCTATTTTAGAGAAGGATCCATGTGCTGCTGAGAAGAAAGTGTATTCGCTCTTGGTTGGATGGTATATTCTATAAATGTCTGTTAAGTCTAAATTATTGATTGTGTTATTGAGATCTATGGTTTCTTTGTTCAATTTTTGTTTGGAAGATCTGTCCAGTGGTGAGAGAGGGGTGTTAAAATCACCTAGTATTTTTGTGTTACAGTCTATTTGGTTTCTAAAATTGAGAAGGATTTGTTTGACATACATGGATGAGCCACTGTTTGGGGCATAGATGTTTATGATTGTTATATCTTGCTGATTTATGCTTCTCTTAAGCAGTATGAAATGTCCTTCTTTATCCCTTCTAACTAACATTGGCTTGAAGTCCACATTATCTGAAATGAGGATGGATACTCCAGCTTTTTTGCTGAGTCCATGTGCATGGTATGTTTTTCCCCATCCTTTCACCTTTAGTCTATTGGTATCTCTTTCTATGAGCTGAGTCTCTTGCAGGCAACATATTGTTGGATCTTTCTTTTTAATCCAATCTGCCAGTCTATGTCTTTTGATTGATGAATTCAGGCCATTAACATTCAGGGTTATTATTGAGATATGATTTGTATTCCCAGTCATTTGGTTCATATTTAAAATTTTTGACACATCTTGGTTCCTCCTTTATTTGACAGTTCCTTTAGGATAATTCCTCCCTTTGCTGATTTGCTTCTTTGTTTTTTATTTCTTCCTCATGAAATATTTTGCTGAGAATGTTCTGTAATGCTGGCTTTCTTTTTGTAAATTCTTTTAGCTTTTGTTTATCATGGAATGATCTTATTTCATCGTCAAATTTGAAGGTAAGTTTTGCTGGGTATAAGATTCTTGGTTGGCATCCATTTTCTTTCAGAGCTTGAAAAATGTTGTTCCAGGCCCTTCTAGCTTTTAGGGTCTGGATTGAAAAATCTGCTGATATCCGTATTGGCTTCCCCCTGAATGCAATTTGGTTCTTTTCTCTCACAGCCTTTAAAATTCTGTCTTTATTTTGTATGTTAGGTATTTTCATTATAATGTGCCTTGGTGTGGGTCTGTTGTAATTTTGTGTATTTGGAGTCCTATAAGCCTCTTGGACTTGATTTTCCATTTCATTCTTCAGATTTGGGAAATTTTCTGATATTATTTCTTCAAATAGATTGTTCATTCCTTTGGTTTGTTTCTCTAAGCCTTCCTCAATCCCAATAATTCTCAAATTTGGCCTTTTCATGATATCCCATAGTTCTTGGAGATTCTGTTCATGATTTCTCACCATCTTCTCTATTTGTTCAACTTTGTTTTCGAGGTTAAATATTTTGTCTTCAATATCTGAAGTTCTGTCTTCCAGCTGTTCTATCCTATTGGTTATGCTTTCTATGGAGTTCTTAATTTGGTTTATTGTTTCCTTCATTTCAAGGATTTCTGTTTGGTTTTTTTTCAATATCTCTAACTCTTTATTGAAATGATCTTTTGCTTCCTGAATTTGCTCTGTTAACTGTCGATTGGTGCTATGATTCAATGCCTGCATTTGCTCTTTCATCTCATCGTTTGCTTCCCTAAACATTTTAATTATGTACATTCTGAACTCCCTTTCTGTCATTTCTTCTGCCATGCTGTCGTTGGATTTTATTGATGTAACATCTAGATTTGTTTGGGGCATTTTCTTCCCTTGTTTTCTCATATTGTTCAGGAATCAGTGGGTCATTAAGATATTGCAGATTTCCTCTATCAACTTATAATGTCCCTGAAGATTGCTAGTATATCCCCTCTTATCCTTCAGTAGCCTGAAGTCTTGGAGGAGGTTGATAATGCAGAGCTCCACGAAGAAGCTGCCTCTCTAGGGGTGGTAACCCTCAGGTGGCGTATATTCCCTACTAGTGGGCAGAGGTGCCTCCACTTGTTGACCAATGGTCATCCAATGGGGAACTAGACTGCGGGCTGAGGCAAGGCCTGTTTGTGCCTGTGTCTCTGGTTTTACTGTCCCTGTGGGAAAACCTCCCCCGGTCGGGAAGACTCACTCGGTGGGGATGTCTCGCTGGTCAGTTGCCCTCCTAGAGGTTCCCCTCAATCTACAACTACCACCTGGGCTGGGCTGTCTTCCTCTGCAATGATCCCAGGGGCCCGGACCTACGTCCTGGGCCTGGGAGCCTCACCCTTCACAGGCGAGTCTCCTTAGGCTGCCTCTCCCAGAGAATCTGCCCACCGCCCTGGAAACTTCGCTCCGTCCCTAGGCGTGTCTCTGTGCGGCTCTTCCAGCAAGAAGCCACCTAGCTCCTGGGACCCTGCTCTGCACCAATCGCCTGGCTATGCAGCCCCTCCCCTGAGCCACCACCTGGAGCCCCGTACAATAGCTCCGAGACCCAGAGACCCGCCACACACCTCCTCCTCCGGACAGCCACCTGGTTTCTGACGCAGTCACTAGGGGTCCAAAGAACTCACTTCGGGTCTCCTCCTCCTGCCAACTACCCGTAGCCCTAGGCAGTCACTCCAAGTCCAAGTGACCCGCCCTGTTCCTCCTCCTCCTCCTTGGGGAAGCTCCCCGGGTGTTCAGGAGCGGTGGCTCCGAGACCAAGTGACCCACCACGCTCCTCCTGCAGGCAGGCCACCGGTGTTCAGGAGCGGTCGCTTTTAGTCCAATCAACTCACCACTCGCCTCCTCCTCTGGCAACCACCTGTGGTTCTGATGCAGTCACTCCCAGACCAAGCGTCCCACCGCTCTCCTCCTCCAGGCAGGCTACCAGTGTTCTGGAGCAGCTGCTCCGAGTTCAAACAGCACGTCACGCAGCTCCTCCTCTGGCAACCGCCCGCGGCTTTGATGCAGTCACTCCCAGGTCAAGCAACACGCCGCACTCCTCCTCCTCCGGGCAACCTCCCGGCGCTCAGGAGCGCTCGCTCTGAGTTCAAACAGTTCACCACACAGCTCCTCCTCTGGCAACTGCCTGTGGCTCTGATGCAGTCACTCCCAGACCAAGCGTCCCGCCGCGTTCCCCCAATTCTCTCGGGCAGTCCCCCGGCGCTCAGGAGTGCCCACTCTGAGTTCAAACAGCTCACCACGCAGCTCCTCCTCTGGCAACCGCCTGTGGCTCTGATGCAGTCACTCCTAGACCAAGCGACCCGCCGGGCCTCTCCTCCTCCTCCGGGCAACCCCCCGGTGTTCAGAAGCGGTCACTCTGGGTCCAAACAGCTCGCCACGCAGCTCCTCCTCAGGCAGCCGCCCGGAGCCCCAGCGGCTGCTCGAGTCCAAGCACTGTGCTGAGCCGCCTCCTCTACGATGATCCCAGTTGTCCGTGTTTACCGCTCCAGTGGGGGGAGGGGCGTCTCACCGAGCAACTCCACTTCACAAATTCCCTGCGTTCCGGGGCTACCGCCCCATCCGGGACGCCTCCCCAACAGGAGAGACTCACCCGGCAGCTTTGAGTTGGTCCCAAGTCTCTCACTATCTCCTCTTTTGAATCTTGCGTCCTGGAGCAGCGTGAAATGCAGCCGCCCTCTAGTCCGCCATCTTGGCCCGCCGCCGTGTCCCTACCTTTAATTAGCCGGGTCTCATTGTTATCTGCTTTCCACCAGGAGTAGTTAACTCATGAATCTGTGTCCTGAGCCACACAGATAGGCGTATGATGGATCGATGGTAACATATTCATGGATTTGAGGGATGTTGAAATAACCATTAAGTCAGCAGCATGGGGCACTGTCACTCTCCTCTAGACCGTGTCTCTCTTGGCCAGCTACTCCTGGAAGTAGCACACTGGGCTAGAGAGCCTTGTTCTGACCGTTTCCTTGTGATATGCTGACGTAGCTACCACTGCTGCTTCCTGCCTCTTGCCCAGATCTGAGGCTGGAATACCGTTTCTCTTCAGCTTCCTCCTCAGCGGAAGGTTAGCTTGGTGAAGACCAGAACTGAGTTCAGCAGGGTAAAGACTGTAGGCTTTCCTTTCTTCTAAACCACACAGCTTCCCTCCTGTCATTGTGCATGACTCCCTCTTCTCTGTTTCCTGTACATTTATAGTTGTGGTATCCTTTTGTTGTTGTTGTTGTTTGTTTGTTTTAATAGTGAAAAAACCCAGGGGTGCTGTGCCTAACCACTGAACCACATTCTCCAGCCCTTTTTCTATTTTATTTAGAGACAGGGTCTTGCTAAATTGCTGAGGCTGTCTTTGAAGTCATGATCCTCCTGCCTCAGCCTCCTGAGCTACTGGGATTATAGGTGTGTGCCATTACACCTGGCATTGGGGTATATTTTTAATACTAACTTTGCTTTGGTACTGGGGATTTAACCCAGAGGTGCTTAGCCACTGAGCCACATCCCCGCCATTTTTATTTTTTATTTCAAAACAGGGTCTTGCTAAGTTGCTGAGTCCGGCCTCGAATTTGCAATCCTCCTGCCTCATCTGCCAGAGGCACTGGGATTACAGGCGTGTTCCATCACTCCAACTTAATATCACTTTTTGTCATATTCTTTTAGGCTATTTCTACCTAATACATTTGTCTTTAATTGTCAGTCACCAAAATAATTCTCTGCAGCCCCAAATTTGAAACTCCTGTTCATCTGGTAATAGACATTGGTTATCTTCACTATGGCAGCTTCTTTTGATGGTTTTCTTATTTATCATTCTCTTTTTTAATGTTTGGTTAAAATCCTATAACTGAAATTATATTCAAAGCCTTGTATTATCTTGATGTTTTTAAAAAGTAATTTTATATAGTTTCTTCTCTAATTTATTTAGATTTTAAACTCTCTTTAGGGTCCTAGGTATTGAGTCAACCTGTTTGTTTGATTGTTTGTTTGTTTTTTCTTCTAGGCAGTTACCATTTATAATGCAACTCTCATTCTCACCTTCAACAATTATTGCTATTAAATTGATTCCATCTTGATTTTTGTATTTTCTTTTTCATAATCAGCCACCTTATATAGCAAAGTAACCTCAACTGCATGTAAGAAATGATTGAGATAAGTCATGTCCTTTCCCTTGATGTTAAAGGACTAAATAAATGTGAGATAGTGCTAAGATATTATGTGACTGGATATAATTTTTTATTGACTATAACATAACATGGTATTTTGAAGAAATAGCATAAGAAGGTATTTGATGAAATTTTAAATGCATTTCTGACATGTCATCTGTATTCTTTTTTAACTATAGCATTTGAATTAGGATCAAGATGTCATTTTGAATTATACTGAAAATACCAACTGATGTGAATAGACTCATACATGAATTTAAATAAGTGAATATAGGTTAGCATAAGGATGAGTATCACACAAAAAGTGAACATTGGCTTCTGTCTTAGCACTTCTTACAAACCAAGGAGGAGGACATGTGTTTTAGTGTCTTAGCTTTGAGTTTAGATGATAAGACTGTAGGATAGGTTTTGAGTTTGCTAATGGAATTTGTTCTTGGTAGGCTCACAATTCACATGGATGAAGAACTGCGTGCTCTGGCTTTCAATACTCTGCAGGCGCTAATGCTTGATTTTCCAGATTGGAGGGAGGATGTTCTTTCAGGATTTGTTTATTTTATTGTTCGTGAAGTGACTGATGTCCACCCCACGCTTCTTGATAATGCTGTAAAGATGTTGGTACAATTAATAAATCAGTGGAAACAAGCAGCCCAAATGCATAACAAAAACCAGGACTCACAGGTACCAAATTCTCTTGTACTGTCCCTTTGTTAGGTGATCAGTAGTAAATGACCAATAATGATGTTAATATAGGTTTACATTCTCGAGCACAAAAATTTATTAGTTTAACCCACTGTTCATGTGTTCATTATCTCTTGCACTGAACTTTCCAGTAATGAATGTGTTAAATGTAAAGTGTTTGTGTTTCTCACCGTTTTCTCCTTCTCCCTTTGATAACAATTAGGTTTTAGTAAGCATAGAAAGTAGAGCTCATTCTAGCTGTCATTTAGATTGTTCCCAATGTTTTCTAAACATACACAATAAAAAATTTTCGTTCTCTTCCATTTGGATCATTTGACTAATTTATCAAAGGCACAAATCTCTGCTTCACATTTAGTGTCTGTGTTCCTTAATGATAAACGACAAATTGTTGGTTTCTGATAATGTGTAAATCATGGGACCTTGGAATTTTAGAGCTGCACCATCTAAGCCAACCCAGCTTCCCAACTTTTAATGAGCATACGACTCACCGGGAGCCTAAGAATCTCTGTTTCTAACAGGCTCCAAGTGATGCTGTGCTGCTCGTCCACCTTGTAGTAGGAAAGATGTAGACTCTTCTCAGTTTTACATATGGGAACATTAGACTGAGAGTAGTTAAGTGTTTGTTCCAAGGTTACAGGTTAGTCAATGAGTGATAGAAGTTAGGTACATAATTTATATGTAGATACTTTCTTCCTATTGCACACTATATTACAGTTTTATAAATGAAGTACAATTTTAAATTGCTTGAGCTGAGGCAGACCTATAGACCTAATTTCAATGTCTTGCTTTACTTTTTATTTATTATGCTTTTGGAATGTCTGAGCATAGACCTTTTTTACCTTACTTTTAACTTGTGTTTGTTTTTCAAGCATGGTGTAGCTAATGGAGCCTCTCATCCCCCTCCTCCGGAAAGGACCCCATATTCCACCGTGTTCCATGTGGTTGAAGGTTTTGCACTCGTTATCCTGTGTAGCAGTCGACCTGCCACTAGGAGATTAGCCGTCAGTGTCCTTAGAGAAATACGGGCTTTGTTTGCACTTTTGGAAATACCTAAGGTAAGATGTAGGTATTTCACTTAGTTATCTATTTCATGTACTTAAAATGATCCTTTTGTCATCTTTATCTCATTTCTGTTACTATGATATAGGTGTGTTGTCTTATAAGAAAGTCTTTTAGGAAAGGTTCTAAACTAACCCACCTAACCTTGATTTCTTTCATAATAAAGAGCGCTGAAGTGAATTTTTCAGTACTTATTTAGCTTTGGCTATTTCTCTTAAATACTCCTAATTGTTTTTAGACATAACGGTGTCTTTTTTTTTATAGGGTGATGATGAATTAGCCATAGATGTGATGGACAGGCTGAGCCCATCCATTCTAGAGAGCTTCATCCATCTCACTGGGGCTGATCAGGTAAGTGATGATTTCACACTTCTCAGTATTGTTTTGGGACATACACATATACTTAAATGTGTACATACATACATAAATGAATTTCCTTAGTAAATGTAATGCAAGCTAGATGCAGTGGTGCACACCTATAATCCCAGTGAATTGGAAGGCTAAGGCAGGAGGATTGCAAGTTCACAGCCAACCTCAACAATTTAGTGAGGTCCTAAGCAACTTAGTGAGTCCCTGTCTCAAAATAAAAAATAAATCAACTGGGATGTGACTCAGTGGTTACATGCCCCTGGGTTCAATCCCTGGTGCTAAAAATTTAATTTAAACAAACAAACAAATAAATAAATGTAATGCATTAGAAAGTTTTTAAAGCATGTAAAGGGCTTTGAAAGACAAAATGTTTTTTTAAACTAACACCTGTTTAGGGCTGGGGATATAGCTCAGTTGGTAGTGTGCTTGTCTCACAAGCACAAGGCCCTGGGTTCAAATCCCCAGCACCGCAAAAAAACAAAACAAAAGAAAACTCTGACACCTGTTTATCCTATGGTTAGTTCTTATTCCTGTAGAGATTAAAATAATTTTATCTTGGTAAAGTTCTAATATTTCCAATCTAAAGTAAAGTTTCCCTTAAATTTAGTGTTACTGTGGACTTCTATTTGCTACTTATTATAGCATATAATATTCTAGACATAGACATCATGGTTAAAATCATATGAAAAAAATGTTGAAATTCAAAGCAAAAACTTGTGCTTTTTCTTCTTCAGTGAATATTTTTTGTTGGCTTTATTATGTGAGTTTATGTGTACTGGATTAAATACATAGTATAATCTATGCCAATGTCATATGTAATTTGGTTTCTTAGAATGGAAAAAAGCACTTTTGTCAGCAAACACATTACAAAGAAAACATATGCAATGGTCATTTATCAAGATTCCAGCATTGACACAGGAATAACTTTCAGACTCTACATTCTTTTCGTCCTGTCTTTCGTATGCTTTCTGTGTAACATCTGACTCTAGTAAGTCATGAATTGTAAACAACCAAGAGAGCTGATAATAACGTTTTATAAGCCTAAGGAAGAGAAGATTAAAAATACAATCTAAAATTTTTCGTTTTAGATTATTAACCATGAATTATGCTAACAAACAGTAATAGGTGACTTGCTTCTAGTGCCCAAAGCAGTGCTTCCTGAGCATAATGCTCTGAAGGTAAATCTTAAATCTTTTCATTGAACAAGTATTTAAGAACATGCACCTCTGGGGAAAAGCCCATATTCTGGTCTGTTCTATTCATGCATAGATAGGGCACATCAGCATCAAAGTTAATGGCTCAATTTTTAGTTCCAGCAGCTTTACTATGCCCCCCAAAGTTGGTTATGCATATTTGAATTACTTAAGTAGTGGTTCATAACCTTTTTGGTATCTAGACCTATTGGAGAATAATGAAAATTATAGAATCTCTCTCCAGAAAGACTAATGTATGCATATCCAGTTCTAGGAATTCACCACTGCCTTAAACCTACCCCAGACTTTATATTTATTGTCCTCTATTCTAGCAACCACCAATAGGCCACTTAAAGCAATTCACATGGCAAAACTTTGAAAGTTTTGAAATGTGCAATAACCAATTTTTTTTTCCCCTCCGTAGACTACTTTGCTGTATTGCCCTAGCTCAATAGATTTACAAACATTAGCAGAGTGGAACTCTTCTCCTATTAGCCACCAGTTTGATGTGATTAGTCCATCACACATATGGATATTTGCACATGTGACCCAAGGCCAAGACCCATGGATTATAAGTCTCTCCAGTTTTTTAAAGCAAGAAAACCTTCCTAAACACTGCTCAACAGCTGTGAGCTATGCTTGGATGTTTGCATATACAAGGTTGCAGTTGTTGTCCCCCCAGGTGGATATAAAGTAAGTTGTTTTTCTAGTATAAATTTTAAAATGTATCAGCTGTCAGCTTTCGTAATGCATTTTGAAAGTTGTATAAATTGGAAGTCCCTTAAGTAAAGTGGTCATGCTATATTGATCTCTCTCTCTCTTTTGTTCATATATATATGCTATATTGATAACTTAGAGAGAAGAAAGTTGTGAAGGGTATATCCTTTAACCCCTTCCTCCTTTTTGTGGATCCAGATTCATCAAATTGTTTGTTTTTTTTTAATAGTACTGAGCTTGATATATAATATATGTCACACATTTATTCGTATATATCTTATTTCACAAAAATTCAGTACTGGTAATCAAAAACTTGATGCACACTGTCTCCCCTAACTCGATAGAGATTTAACTTTAGCTTAAAAAAAAAAAACAAACTTTAAAACATTTAAAAACATGTCGACTGATTTATATCTACCTGTTTTTTGTCATTTTCCTTAGCAGCCCCATCAATGCTAAGAAAGTAAATACTACCACAAGCAGTGACTCATACATTGGCCTGTGGAGAAACTATCTGATTCTTTGCTGCAGTGCAGCAACATCCGCGTCCTCTTCAGCATCTGCAGGCTCTGTGAGATGTTCTCCTCCCGAGACGCTGGCGTCCACCCCTGATAGTGGCTATGGAATTGATTCTAAAGTAAGTTTTTCAGATCCACCATGGACTCTGAATGGTATTATGGAAGGAATATTGAAAATGAAAATACTTCAAGGAAACCCATTACTATTTTTGTGGTTTTCTTGTAGGAATCAATAATACAGATAGTTTTTCATTGAGGAGAAGGGCCTGTCCTCATTAAATTCATCATAATGTTTTTAAGGACGACATCATACCTGTTTTCCTTTCTTCTGGTTCCTAGAGTTCTCATATTTCTCAGTGCTCAAAAAAGTAATTTAATGCCTTTCTAAAATTTTCTTAAATCATGTAGTGATACAATGAGTATTCAGTAAAGAGCAATTGTACAGTTTTTATGGTATGACACAAAATGTGGTGTACTTGAAGAAACTTAAGTCTGGATGTCTGACTTTAACACTGATGACTATTTTAGACATCATTTTACTTACTCCTGTTCATGGATCAAAAGATCTGATGGAAGGAGTCAGCCTATTATATGATTATATGTTTATATGTTGGTGAATCTCTAAGAAATTAAAGAGTCCTACAAACAAGTTCTAGTAAGTAACCTGCAGTAAGCCCCTGGTCAAGTCATGTAATGCTTTTAGGTTGTATATAACACAGGTGAATTTTGAAGCAACATTCATGTAGAAGTATTATCTGTCTTATGTACTTGACCTAATTTTGAATGTGAAATGTCAAATTATTTAGTTGGACATGGAATCATTTATGGCTGCTATAAATATAATATTTTTTCCCCAGATTATTGGCATCCCATCCCCTTCATCCTTGTTTAAGCACATAGTTCCGATGATGCGCTCTGAGAGCATGGAAATCACAGAATCCCTTGTTCTAGGTCTTGGCAGGACCAACCCAGGAGCTTTCAGGTAATGATCTTCTTGTTTCTCTATGTGGTCAAGTAAGACTCAGGCTACTTATAAGAGGTGTGATAGAGTTAAGCAGAGTACTCAAGGATAGTTGCATAGCAACCCTGACGTTTACCAGTTAACTAGCCAAGAAACAATTACTCATTTAATTGAGTATTTCTTTATTTTTATTGAGCAAATTAAGATTAGCCTATTTTCTTCACAGAATTCTTCCTCCTTTTTCCTCCTGGTGCTGGTGATTGAATCCAGGGCCTTGTGCATGCTCTGCCACTGAGCTACATCCCCATCTCACAGGATTATATGGAAATAAAGCATATCTATGTATAATTTTTTTTTTTTGAGTACTAGGGATTGAACACATTCTAGGCAAGCACTCTACCACTGAACAACAACCCCCTCCCTTAATATATTCTAAAAGTGCTAAAATGCCATGTAAATCTTTAATATTTTCCTACTCAGTTTATTTATCTAGTAATTCTGTTAATGAATAATCTTGATCTACTGGTTAAAACCCCAGTTTTCCTCATGTTATTCAACAGAATGGAATCTTTCAAAGAAATATTTACATGTGTATAATACATCATTTTTTATATTTTTGATATTAATAAAGCAAATTCTTCATGTTCTTCTGACATTCTGCTTTTTTTGTTTCCTGTGGGGCCCTGAAAGTATTCTTTTCAGAATCTGGATTGATAAAAGATATTTTGATTTTTTTTTTTTCCTCTTCAAGATAACATGTACAAGAAAATAGGTTAATAAATTGTAACATATGTATAGTGGGATAGCATTCATCATAAATGAAGTTTTAGAAGATTGTTAGGAAGATAAATATACTGTTGTACTAACCGAAAATAAATGGAATATAAAAGTTCTCTCAATTTTAAAGATTATCAAATTCCTATAGATAGAAACAATTTTGAGACAAATACTTGGAATGTCAACAGTTTTCTTTATATAAATGATGAAATTATCATTTTCATGAAGTTCATATCCTCATACCCATTGGTTTAATGTATAAGATTAGTCATAAAGAAATAATCAGAAATGAAAACAGTGATTAATATTGACATTGGTCACTGAGCCAGTATTTGTGATAACAGAAAGACAAAATTAAATGATTCAGTAATCAGTGACAATGGTAAGGAAAATTATGGTATCCCACCCTATATACGATAGAATATTATGAATTAATTATGGCATGTGAAAGTAACTACCAGTGTTAAGGAAAAAAAGATGCTCTTTTATATGTGACAGTGTTTCAAAAAAGGGATGCAAAGTAATTGAACAAAAATATTGATGGTAAATACCCCTGTAAGGTAAAACAAATGACCTGTACCATTTTTTGTAGTTTCCAAATGTTCTATAAAATAATGGGTTACTTTATAATCAAAATTTAAAAAATAAAAGTGTAGAAACAGTGGGATTAGGGTTAACACTTGTTTACATCACATTGATATTTACATATTTGCTTTGTCAGATTCTGCTTAACTATTAATAGACTGTAAATAATTTTTTTTCCTAGGGAACTAATAGAGGAATTACATCCAATAATTAAAGAGGCACTCGAAAGAAGGCCAGAGGTAAGCTATGTTACATAGTTTTCTATCATTAAATATTTTTTTGGCAAACACTTATTTTTCTGCTGTATCCTATATATTATACCAAAGGTTAGAAATGAAGAAGTAAAAGATTGTTTAGTATTTTTGTTTTATTTTATTTTTTGTGATGCTAGGGATTGAACTTAGTATACTCTACCACTAAGTTACACCCCCAGTCCTTTTTATTTTTTATTTTGAGTCAGGGCCTCACTAAGTTGCTTAGGCTGGTCATGAACTTAGTATCCTCCTTCTTCAGCCTCCCAAGTTGCTGGGGTTACAGGTGTGTGTCATCACACCCAACTCCAGCTGTCTCATGTATTTTTAATTTTTTTTTTTTTTCAGATACAAACTGTTCCCCCCTGTGTAAAACAGACGAGACATTGCTATAGCTTAAGCAGGAAGTAGGGTATTAACTGGAGTTGAACTTTTTCTTTAAATGAGCAGATAGTGAATGTTTTCAGCTTTGCTGGCTACACTGTCTCATGTCAGCTACTTTGTAATTTTAAACATTCATGGACTGTCAATCGTAACTAGGTGTGGCTATCTCCCAATAAAACTGTATTTACAGTAACAGGCAGCCATGGGCCTGATTTGGCCCCTGAGTCCTAGTTTGAAAATCCTGGTTCTGGAATCCCAAACATTCAGATCTGCATCAAATTGTATGGCTTTCAGAAATTAGAGGTCTAGTGGCACAGGACTGTGTAAACCATAATTATCACACTTTGTTACATATGCTGATGAAGTCATAGGTAAAGGGTTTTAAGACTACAGAGAAGAGAGCCTTGGACTCTGTGAGTAAGGGAAGGTATTATAGAGGAAGTGCAGATATTGGAGTGAATTTTGAAGCATGTTCCCCAGTTGACAAGCAGGGGAAAGGCATTCTGGGCAGAAAAAATAGAATTTGTATATTTTACATACAAATTTGGAACTTTTGCATTTTTCTGTATGATTAGATTAAAGGTAAAAGTGGTCATTAGATTAGATGGTAAAATAGGGACTCTCTCATGAAAGTCTCCTGCTTCTAGCTGTATCCAGTAGACCGGTAGTTCTATGTGCCAGTGGCATCTGAGAATTACCTGGAGAGCTTGCTCAAAATTAGACCCCTGGGCCTATTGGACGAGATTCTTGGAGTAGGGCCCAGAAATCTATTTTCGTAAAGCACCGTAGATGTGTCTGATGTTCGAAAAATCACTGCTGTTAATGTTGGAGGTCCCCTGAGGAATTAAAACAGGTGACAGCAGCTGTTCTATTAGAGATTTTGAAACATCATTGGTCATTCCTCACTCCCACCTTTACTTACATCCTGTAGAATATGGATAGTATCCCCATTTTGTCATTGGTAAGGTTTTTGTATCAGAGTGATAATTTTGGTTACAATGTGTGATGATTTATTTGATGGAAGTGGAATTGGAACACTTCTGAGTTTAGGGGGAAGAGTCCTGAGACCAAGTCATTAGATAAGTACAGTGGTGCTCCTTGAACATGAGTTATGGTTTGAGTCTGAGCTTCAGTATCTCTACAGAGACAAAATGAAAACAGGCCAATTGAAACTTTGCAGAATTCCTGCAGGACTGTTAAGAAAACATCCCACTCAAAATGAATTGCTGTAAACTCTAGGAAGACCCCATAGAAATAATAAAGATAATGAATGGGTCATCAGCAAATTGACCTGCTATGGAAGGCATAAAAGAGTACCAGGGACATGAAAGTGAAAGACTAATATGTTTTTAATTGCTCTGTATTATGGAAATTACGTCTTAAGGGAGATAATGAGCTAGAGTAGAAACTGATACAGAAGATCTATATCTCACTACTCTGTTAATTCCTGTTAGAAGCAGAATCCAGCAGAAATGTTACTGTTACTGCTATTATTCTAACCATTAGTTCTTGGCTCTAGTAATACAAATGTATTTATTCATTTCATAATGAACAAAGAAGTTTTTCTTTTGTTTTTGTTGGTATTTACTTTATGTATCAAAATTAATGAATGGACAACTTTAGAATACATAAAATCTGTGGATTTGAGTCCCCTTTAGGATTAAGTTTTCCCTGCCCCGCTGTCATCTTTTTGGAGTGTCTTTATAATTCAGTGACAACAGTTTACTAATCCCTGCAATTCTTATGTAATTGTCAGATCAACAAATCACCTAAAAGTAGTTGGAGAATTTTATTTTCCCCAGCTTCACATATCTCTTTGATGCTCACAATCTACCCTGCAGAAGCAAAATAATTTTGATGAGCCCAGAATCTGTCTCTGGCATTTGTATTATTCTTTCCAACTCACACCAGGGTTTTCTGTGCCCTTCCCTGAAGGTTTTTCTAATTAATACCTTTGTGTCTGTGGAATAGAATATGAAACGGCGCAGGCGTCGAGACATTTTACGAGTTCAGCTGGTACGAATATTTGAACTGCTGGCAGATGCTGGTGTCATTAGTCACAGGTCAGTATTGGATTTTGATTTTCAAAACTTTGGAATGATCATTTCTCATGAAATGTATAAAAACAGAAAAACAGTAACAAAACCTTTCTGCATCACATAAATTAACAAAGAGGAATCTCGTACATTCATCAATGGTCAAAAAATATATTGGAAAATCTAACATCATAACTGGGTCACTGGCCAAAAATTGGTGATAATGTTTCCATGATTTTGATATTTATTGGAACCTTGTTTTCTAAGCAAGGGGGCAGCAATATTGACAGGCTTCCCTATTTTCTTACCTCATCTTAAAGATTTATTTCTTCTGGGCTTGAAAAAAACCATATGTTCAAAGGCTAAATATCATAAGGTTTGCAAATTTATTCCAGTTAATTTGTATCTATTCTGCTGGGAAAAATGAAATCTAAAAAATAATTTGTAACTATGTTTTCCATCATTTATAAATTAAACCATAAAACCTGGAGTTATTGCTAGATTGAAGGCTTCTTGACACCAAGAATGGTCCCTTGAGGAAAATTCCCTCAAAAGTATCTTAAAAAATAACATTCCTTTGGAGGGCACGCGTGCTTCCTGACCATTGAAGGAGAAAATAATGGATCTTTCTATACCTACAAAATGGTAACTGGAAAGAAATTGAAGAAATGTGTTTATAACTGAACACAGGTAGTAACTGGGTGTAGAATTTTTACATTAGTGTTCCTCCTAATTATTTCTTTCTGTACATTAATGCCTTTCATATTTAGTATCAAATATTTCTGGTGATTGCTTTCAAAATAGGACTTTAATGAAAGAAACTTTAAACCTGTGCTTTAGTATTCATTCTTAATACATGAAAAGCAAATGAAGAGGTAAAAATAAAAAAAAAAAAATTAAAAAAAAAACAGTAGAAGTTAGGAAAAGTAAAATTGAAATTTGTGGACTTGAGGCAAAAAGAAAACCTAATATGTATCTGAATCTTTTCTTTTTGGGTTCCTTTTTATGTAACATGAGTAAATTAAGAAACTTTATATTAAAGGTTTCTTTTATGGTGATAGCAAATAATGATTCTGTTGTGAAGAACTGCAAAATTTTAGTATTTTGGAACTGCAAAAGCTATTCTTTTGAACACCTACTTTTTGAGCACTATTGTATATTTCGGTTATTTTGTTTAAATAAGGAAATTAATAGAAGACATCGCTGTCGTAGATTTTATTTATTGGATAAGGAAAAGTTGAATTCTGAGAGTCAGAGTTTTGGGATCTTAGTTTACCCAGTGGATCCCCTGTGCCTGGTGCTTACAGTGGCAGTGAATATTTGTTAAATGAGTGAATGTTTTGTCTTGGTGCAGGTTGTAGTCTACTAAATTGCTTTCCCATCCACTAGTAACTATGTTTTCCATCATTTACATTATGTCCCAGAATTTAAAGAACATCCATTTTATAGAGGAGAAAAATTTGGTCATGAATTTGTATGATTATTTATTATTGTAAACTGATACTTTAAAAATACTGCAGTAACATTGCAAGTCCTTATTCTTGTTCTCATGGGTTCAAGATGTTTGTATTATGCTACTCACAACTAGCTAAAGCAAAATAATAATAATAATAATTTTTGCTTTTAAAATAATATGTATTATAGAAATAAATAAGCTGTTACAGTGACTCATGCCTGTAATCCTAGTAACTCAGAAGGCTCAGGCTGGAGGACTGCAAATTCAAAACCACCTCAGCAACTTAGGGAGACATTCTCTTTTGTTTTGGGGCCTTTATTTTATTTATTTATATGTGGTGCTGGGGATCTAACCCGTACCTCACACGTTAGGCAAGCGCTATACCACTGAGCCACAACCCCAGCCCCAAGGAGACACTATCTTAAAATAAAAAATGAAGTCTGAGGAGGTAGCTCAGAGGTACCTGGGTTCAGTATCTAGTGCCACCATAAATGAATAAATGAATGAATGATTGAATGATTTGTATTAGAAGTACTTTTCAAGTAAAGCAAGGAAAGCTGACCTTGATAAACATAAATGTAAGAGCTATTAGTTTATATAGTGCTTATCATTTACTAGGTCATTTCATATAGAGTAACTCAAACACTCTGGAGTAGATGTTATATACATGTCTGATGACTGATAGAAAAAGGCAGGAGTTTTTTGTTTGTTTGTTTTGGTGCTGGGAATTGAACCCAGAGCTTTGTGCATGCTAGGCAAGCACTTTACCAACTGAGCCATATCCCTAGCCCCAAAAAGCAAGAGTTTAAGACTTGACTTTAACCAGTTGTCCCTCAAACCAGACCACAGTTTCTAGGCATGAATCCCTTGACTCAAAGAGAATCTCATTGCAAAGATTCTTCAGGCAACTCCGTAGATCTAAAAAGGTTTGAAACTCAGCACTCTACCGGAGTCTTATTTGAATTCTCTTCAGATTTTTGCATCTTCTGTAATAACCTATCCCAGAAGGTTGCGGGGAGTAAGTACCTAATGGATATTTGACTACGTCCAAGGCATAATATGAATATGCATGGATATTATGCAAATACATAGAACTTGTCTTTCTTCTTTCTGCTTTTTCTATACTCATCCTCTCCCTCCCATAAGCCTCCTTATCTCCCTATCAAAAAACTGTATATTTTAATAGATATAGGTAGCATTTAGCACTCATAATAGTCAATTAAAGTTACATATGGAATTGAATAATACAAATTGAAATTGCAGTTCTTTGATTACAAAGCATCATCTGTTTTTTATATATGTTAATCAAAATCATGTTCATTTCATTTTTGTACTTGCCATGACCATGCAAAGTTTAATATGTATTTTTCTAATTTTGATTACTAGGGATTTTGTTTTAAGTTACATAATAGAGTCACATTTTGATCATCATTTTTTTTCTTCAATATTTTCAGTGCAAGTGGTGGCCTTGATAATGAAACACATTTCCTCAACAACACTCTATTGGAGTATGTAGATTTAACCAGACAACTCCTGGAAGCAGAAAATGAAAAAGACTCTGACACACTGAAGGATATACGATGCCATTTTAGTGCCTTAGTGGCGAATATCATTCAGAATGTTCCAGGTATTGTTTTTAGTTTCTTAAAGCATTATTGAGTGTTAAGAACCATTATTTATTCTCTTCCCTGAGGTTTTATAATCAAGTTGAAAAGCAACTTGTAAAAATACTGGAAAAATGACAACATAACATGGATGGCAAGAAATTGTTTTATCTCTAAATTAGTACCAGTGATTGGAAATTAAAAAGCAATCCAGCATAGATTTTCATGGTCAAGACACAGAAACAAAATTCTGAAGAAATCAATTAGAATAAGCTCCATGGACAAGTTTGTTCTAGATGCAGTGAACAAAGAGCATAATGCTCCAAATGATAATTTTAAATAAATTTAACAAGACAGTTTTGAATAATGGGAGAAAGGATAATCGATGGGAAGTATAACAAGGATTCAGCAATGCTAGATGCATTTCATGTGTGTCTGTTACTGAGCAGGCGCCGAGACATGCTCTGGAGTCTGATATACACAATTGCATTTTTAAAAGTCATAAAGTCTTCACAAGTTTAAGACATAAAAAATGTGACTATCATTCTTCTGAATACAGCATAAATAGAACTTTTGTCTCTCAAAAATTAAGGTTATTTTGTTATTTCAATAGTTGATGCTAACAGCTGGCTTTTAAAGAGCATGGGCTATATTTTATAAGAGGGTCACAAGCACATAGTTAGGTATATTAATTTCAAATGAAGGAGCCCTATTTTGATCTTTGGAAGGAAAATAATGCTTTTGAATGGAAAAGAGTATTTTTCTTCAAATTTTCCCTCCTGAAGCTCACTGATATAAAGGTATGATTCAGTCTGTTACTCTACATAAGGTTCCTTTTTTTATTTTTTTTATTTTTATTTTTTGTGGTGCTGAGGATTGAACCCAGGGCCTTGTGCTTGCCTCTATCAACTGAGCTATATCCCCAGCCCCCTATAAGTTTCCTTTTTAAAGACGGCTTTTCAGCTTCAAAGAAAAACAAAAGAAAGTCTAAAATAGGGCTGGGGTCATGGCTCAGTGGTGGCGCGCTCGCCTAGCATGTGTGAAGCCCTGGGTTCAATCCTCATCACCACATAAAAATAAAGGTATTGTCTCCACCTACAACTAAAAGATTTATTAAAAAAGAAAGAAAGAAAGAAAGTTTAAAATAACTAATCAAAAGTCCTCCTAGTTAACCAGGATCCCAAGGTGTGTTTGTGTTGACGTCTTAGCCTGAGGAGGAGCAGGTCCTGACTGCCCGCTCCTTACCAGCACCCCGTGCCATTCTGCCTGCCACGAGAGTGTCCGTGTTGCATTTATGTAACTGACCTCTGTTACTGTGGCGCTTTAAGGCAAGTTTCAGTGAAAAGTTTTCTGTTTTATAGCCTTACATATACTCAATAGTGACTTGCCATGTATGTTAAAGTAAAAAGAATTTTCCATCTGTGTTTTTATTTACAGTGCACCAGAGAAGAAGTATTTTTCCTCAACAGAGCCTTCGTCACAGTCTGTTTATGCTGTTCAGTCACTGGGCAGGTCCTTTTAGCATCATGTTTACACCCTTGGACAGATACAGTGATAGGAATATGCAAATTAATAGACATCAATACTGTGCATTAAAGGTATTTACTTAGAACCCCAATTTCTTTTTTAAGAGCAGAGTTAAATATTTTTATTTCTCTCCATACCCCATTTTGTAAATGGATTAAGAATATTGAGAATATTGCGATAACGTCATTTGTCTGCCATATTGAAACACTTAAACTGAACCTTTCTTTATATAAGTACATAAAATACAATGCAAAAAAGTTTCAGAGTCTATCAAACTTAATCAACATTGTCTTAAAAACTGAATACTGCCTCCAAGTGCTTAAGTACTTTCCTTGGTCTTTTCATCTTCTCTTCCAGTCTAATTCGGTATGATGATATTTACTCATAATTAACTTCTTAGTTTTTAAAAATATTATTATACTTTTCTTTGCAAAGAAAAAAAGATAGTGTAGCTAGATAACCATACGTAAAAGTATCTTGCCTCTTCTCATTAAGCAGCCAACACTGACCCTCTTAAATCTTTAAGTGTAATTCTGATATTATTGTTTGAAGGCTATGTCTGCTGTACTATGTTGTGGCCCTGTTGCAGATAATGTAGGACTTTCATCAGATGGCTATTTGTACAAATGGCTGGATAACATTTTGGACTCTCTGGACAAAAAGGTAATTATGATAATTCCCTTAAAATTTCATAGTAAATTGTCTTTTAGAATTAAGGTATGACCCACTGAAAATCAGTTGTCTTTTAATAAGATAGAATGGAATTAGAGGCAAAAAGCATATCATATAAAATTAAATAGGTTATCATAATCTCAGAAAGTTCCAATTCATATTTATTCCTCATTGGAATAACTTTAATTTCACTTTCATATTATAGGATTAACATAGCAGTGTGTATATCTTTCGTAGGGTTTCGAGTCTGTAAAGTGCTAATCTAGAATGCATTGAGCTCCATGAAAGAAAGAGGTTATTTGCGATGATTAATTTTCTTTTTTTGCCCTTGCCTGGTCTCCTGTTAATCACTTTCTTGCCCTTCACACTCCTTGTCCCCTTTGTCTCATATTGTACACAAACAGACTAGATGTTTCTTTTGCAATCAAAATTCTAATAACAAAGGTACTATTTTTAGCATAGTCGAATATACTTCAGTAAGTCCATATTTTTTTAAAAATGTACCTAACCCAACAGTGCAATCATACAGCTTTATACAGAACATTCCATAAATCAACAGAAAATACATTTGAGCACAAAAACAAAAAAATGTTTGAGAGAATCTCTAAGCAGCATTTTGTTTCTGCAAAATAGGTATATATCTCATATTGATTAAATATCTGCAGGTGCTTTTCCTTTACAGAAACACATATTCTTAACAGACTGAGTCATTAACAATGACCTAGTAATTGTATCACTTCAATGTGAATGATTTATAAGCTAAATCTTACAACCATATAAAGGCTGTTATTTGTATTTTGTTTGTATTAAGGTGTTACCACTTTTTACATAAAGCTTAAAATATTTTATATTTCAAAGTAAAATTAGCAACATAACTTTATAATATATTCTGTGGTAGCTGTATTTATTTATTGTGAAGGCTACTCTAATATAAACTGATGATTGCTGGCTGTGTTGACAGACTGCAGAATTTAAAATAGGACTTGTGTTTTTCCCCTCAGAATAATTTTTTCTATTGAATTAGCACAAATAAAAATAAAACTTGATAAAAATAATGAAAGAGGTTAACAACTCATTTTTCTGAAAACACTTATCATCATTCATGTCCATCAACTGCCTTTGGGGCTGTGAAAAGAGAGAATCATACTAAGAATCTTACGTAAGAGAATCTGAGGCCAAGTGTAATTCATGTTGTCATCCATTTTGGCTGAGTAAACTGAGAAGGAATTGAACAAAAGGAGACAGAGTTTTGTGATTAAATGTAATAAGTGTATGCACTATAAATAGTTTAGTAAAAATGTAGAGAGAAAGAGCCAGGCACAGTGGCACAACCTGTAATCCCAGCGACCCAGTAGGCTGAGGCAAGAGGATCACAGTTTTTGAGGCCATCTTCAGCAATTTAGTGAGGTCCTAAGCAACTTGGCAAGACCCTGTCTCAAAATTAAAAAATAAGGGCTGGGGAGGCTGGAGATGTAACTTGGTGGTAAAGTACCTCTGGGTTCAACTCTAAGTACCAAAAAAAATTTGTTTTTAAAGGTAGAGAAATAGGAAGTTAAATAACTTTCTCCCTCCCTGGCAATTTTGTGAACTTATTTCAGGTTCATCAGTTGGGCTGTGAAGCAGTCACATTGTTGCTGGAGCTGAACCCTGATCAGAGCAACCTGATGTACTGGGCTGTGGATCGTTGCTACACAGGTTCCAAGAGGGTGGCAGCTGGCTGCTTTAAAGCCATCGCTAATGTCTTCCAGAACAGGTATTTTAGACACTGTCTCATGCTTTAGTTAGTTTTTTGTTTTGTTTTGTTCTTTAAGAAAATATTTCCCTTTGCATTCAGAAATACTAAGAAATCTATATTTTCTTTCTTTAAACCCTAGTGAACTTAACCAATAAGAATAATGGGGCACCATGAATCTGTTTTACCTATTCCCTTACAACCCCCCTACCCCCACCCCCTAGCTTAGAAGATCATGCAACTTTTGCCTTTTGTATGTCCTTTTTATTCACTGGGGTGAAAGACTTCAAACCTTGTTATTTACCTAACATGTGAAATTTATCCCTAGGGATTATCAGTGTGACACAGTGATGCTCCTAAATCTGATACTGTTTAAAGCAGCTGATTCTTCTAGAAGTATCTATGAAGTTGCTATGCAACTGTTACAGGTTTGTAAGCAGTTTGTTAATTAAAATTTTTTTCCCTCAGGATTTAATGAAGCCTAATCATTTTTTCTTGCCATTAAAGCATACTAATATTTAGCTTTATAGCTTTATTTTCAATAGTGAAGTGTGATAGCAAATTCTGATGACAAGTAGAAGACAGAGATCATATAGGTACTTAAATCTATAAATTTTACAAACTATTCAGAAGATTATATTAGCCTAAGTGTGTCTGAAGATACAAATGTTGACTGAAACTTTTTTTCAGTTTTTTTTGTTTGTTTGTTTTTAGGTATAGAAGACACAATACCTTTATTTATTTTTTTATGTGGTGCTGAGGATCAACCCAGTGCCTCACATGTGTTAGGCAAGCAAGTGCTCTACCACTGAGCTACAACCCTAGCATATGACTGAAACTATTTCTATTTAGTGGACAAGAATAAATGTGAACAATTAGCTCTTGTGATATCCTCATATAACCTTCCTTTATTCAATTGAATATATATCATTACTATAGGGTATTTAACTAACTGGTAGTAGGGCAAGGTTCTTTGATCTTAACATAGACTGAAAATAGGATTGAGTAGATGCTGATTTTTTTCCCCCTAATGTTTTCATGTAGTATTGATGCTGGTAGGACCATCTTAGGAATTATACCCTAATGCCTTAATTAATTAAGAGGAAAGTTAACAGGACAGCTCTTCACGTAGTATAATGTCAAAAGGAGTTTTATATGTCATATTTAATCTGTGATTAACCAAGATCCGTTTAAAGTGTATGTTTCCATTTTCACATATTTTGTACGATTATATTTTGGACTGGAAAAGTGGTAAATCTTTTTCAAGTAATTGTCCATTAAGTTGCTGAAGTTATTTTCTGACTAGGCTACTAACCTACATCATTAGAATTAAACCCAAGGAACGTAAATCCCTTTGAACAGTCTTTGTCTTTCGCACACATCGTGGCATTAGAAATGAACATACTTTATCATATATATAACCGTGTCATTTTAAAACTGAAATATTTCTTGGAAGATTTTCTTTTTAAGTGTAGCTGAACTTTAGAGGACCCTTAAAATATTAACTTCAGCTGATGGATTTATATTCCTGTAGATTCTGGAACCCAAGATGTTTCGCTATGCTCACAAATTGGAGGTTCAGAGAACAGATGGAGTGCTCAGCCAGCTTTCTCCCCTGCCACATCTCTATTCTGTTTCATATTATCAGTTGTCTGAGGAATTAGCAAGGGCGTATCCTGAGCTCACTCTCGCCATATTCTCAGGTATGATTGGTGAACTGGTTAGTTATTCTTGTACTGTCATTTCTTAAAAGCTATTGTTCCAAACTTTTAAGTAGATCACATTTGACATCAGATCAGAACAGGCATTGGCATCTTCCCACAGCACTCAGCTCCTAGCGGGTCCAGTAGTCTCCCATTCCTAATCGACCTGAGTGGGGAAACACCAACCTAAATGGTCCTCACATTCGGTTCCGAGAAGCAGCTTACTTGTTGGTTTGCACTGGTAGGTGGCAGCAATCGTGCCCCCTCCTTTCTCGAAACCCCACACCCCTGTCAGCACTTCCAAGACGGATATAAATGGCCATCAATGAGTGGCCTGCACAATGCCATTTCTGCTGCTGCTGCTGCTGGTCCTCTGAGGGAGGCTCCTGCACAGAGAACATTCATCTCGCTGGGTCTCTTTGAGAGCTCATGAACAGGGTAGATGTCCATTGGCCCAGGTGTAGACCATGCCCCAGCTCAGTCTCCTCGTCACTGAGTGTCTCTCTCAGTTCTTCCTGCAGATACTCTTGACCTTGACATCTGCTAATTTTAACTCCTTTGCTTAAAATTCCTTTTTCCTAAGCCTGAATGAATTCCGTGGCTAACTGATCCCTACTTGGTATGATTTTTACTTGTTCCCAAGGCAAGATGAAAGCACCATTCATTAGGGATTTTTCTGAAGAGATACAGATATCAACATAAACTGTACCCACTTTAAAGTGTGTAGGTCCTCCTCCTTCCTGTCCCCAGGACCAGCGCAGTATACTTTAAATATTGTCAGCTCCCAACTCTTTGCGTCCTCTCTCACCTTCACACCACTCCTCTCCCCTCCCACACACTGTGCCTGGCCTTGACTATTCATATCCACCATTCCCACGTGCTCAGCCCTTGGGCCTGCCTAGGACTTCACAAATGACCTTCAGACTCCATTAGTGTCAGTTTCCTCTCTGTAAACCCACCAGACACCTTCTAACCACTAAATCTTATCTCTAACTTGTAGTCTTCTACAGCCACTGACATTAGTTAGCTTTCTTATATTTCTTTAAATTTTGGGCTCTCTTGATTTCTAGAAACTTAATATTTCCTGTTTTCCCTTCTACCATGAACTATTTCTTTTGTCATTTTTGGTGAATTCTTTCCTTCTACCCATATAAGCATTAGTGTTCCTAGGGCTCTGAAGTGAGCTGCCTCCTCACCTGACCCCAACTCCCTGTAGGAGGTCTGGCTACTGCCATCGATCGCCTTAGCTCCTGGTCAGGATCTCTTCAGTCAACCACTCTCAGGGCTCCAGGTCTTACATTTCATACCACAGGTAATGAATGAGGTTTGTGTATTAATAGAAGGCATTTTTTTAAAAAAATTTTTTTAGTTGTAAATGGGCACAATGCCTTTATTTTATTTATTTTTATGTGGTGCTGAGGATCAAACCCAGTGCCTCACACATGCTAGGCAAGTGCTCTACCGCTGAGCTGCAGCGCCAGCCCCTAGAAGGCATTTTAATAAATGATAGACTTGAATGTAACCATATGGCAAGACTAAAGCCAAGTATGGTGGTGCATTCTGATAGTCCCAGCTACTTGTGAGGCCCAGGCAGGAGGAGAATCCAGCCTAGGAGTTCAAGAGCAGTCTTGGCAACATAGTGAGACCCTATTTCAAAGAGCAATGCAGGGGGGGTGGGATCAACCATTCATTGACATTACATTAGATTTGCACAGTCGCCCCATGAGGCAACTCTTTTGTTACCCTCTTTTTACAGAATAAGGAATCAAGGATCAGAGGCTGATACAGGTTGATCCTAGGTCAAGTGATATGTGTGGTATAACTGGGAAATTCAAACCCTGGGTCTTGCCATCCAGAGTCAAGTTCTAACCCACTCTTCTTCCATATTCACTCCTCCTGATGAGTAAATAAATATAAGGCCAAGTGGGGAAAGGGGTAGAGGAGAAAGATTTTTATTTACAGTCATCTGTGGAAACTAAATAGCAAATCAAGGCTAGTGGGCTTTGAAATCGATCTGTGTTTGACTCTCTGCCACTAGATAATGGTCTGACTCTGCCAATTCATGAGTCTCTGCCCCATCACAGCTTTGTTGTGAGTGTTAGAGGAAAGGAATGTAAGAGTAATGCATCACAGGAGCCTCCCCAATAGAACCAGCAAGTGAGGTTCTTAATGAGTTCTTTTGAAGTAATCCATGTATATATATATAGACTTTTTATTCTGGCATTTACCTTTATTCATTTGTTTTGTTTTTTTAATGTCATCTTAATCATGTTAAATATACAGCCCAGAAGTGTTAAGTTCACGTACATTTTGTGTGAAGCACATCTCTAGAACTTTCATCTTGAAGAAACAGCACTCTCTAGAGCCACTAGACAGCAATCCCCCCTTTTCCTTTCCTCTCAACCCCTAGGAGTCAGCCATTCTACTTAACATTTTTATGAATTTTAACTACTTTAGATATATGATATAAGTAGAAGCAAACAATATTTTTATGTTTGTGAATGGCTTATTTCACTTACCATTTTTTCAGGGTTCCACCACATGGTAGCATGTGACAGAACTTTCTTCTTTTAAGGCTGCATAGTATTCCACTTTGTGTTCATCACATTGCTTATCCATTCATTCACCTGTCAGTTGGCTCTTGGTTTGCTTCCCCCTCTTGTCTGTTATAAGTAGATTTCTGTGAACATGGCTGTACAAATATCTGTTTGAGTCTCTGCTTTCAGTTCTTTTGGATATGTGCTTGGAAGTAGGATTGCTGGGTGGTATCAATTTTTTAAGATTTCTCCATCTTGCTTTCCATACAGTATGCATCATTTTGCAATCCCACCAACAGTGTGCAGACATTTCATTTGCCAAAAGTATTTTATATACAAAGCAAGTATCTGATTTATTGTCAGCTGTCAGTTTTATGACATCACTGAAGTGAAATTTATTAAAAGAATTACTCAAAAAATAAAATCTGGCTCCCTAGTCTTTAAGTAGCTGTTAAAACTAATTATAGGTGAAAGGAAACTGAAATTACATCAGTTCTCTCCTTTGGTTTGCTTTTCATTAGAGATAAGCCAGAGGATTCAGACAGCTCACCCTGCTGGGCGGCAGGTGATGTTGCACTATCTCTTACCCTGGGTGAACAACATCGAGTTGGTGGATTTAAAACCTCTGCCCACAGCAAGGCGACATGATGACGATGAAGATGATTCATTAAAAGACCGAGAACTTATGGTGACCAGCAGGCGCTGGTTACGGGGAGAAGGCTGGGGATCCCCACAAGCCACTGCGATGGTTCTCAACAACCTCATGTACATGACAGCAAAGGTAAGGTGGGTTTTGTGTCTGCAGTTGCTGCTCAGGCGATCGCTGGGGAGAGGAAGCACGGTTAGAAACAGATGCAGAGACGAGACCACCTGATAACCACACCAGAGTGCATTGTGAATCCTCTTTAAAAAACTTCTCATTAGATTTCTCTTCTTTAATTTCTATATTTATTAGTACTAACGATGGTTAGACATTGAAAAAGGTAATCGTTCTCTACAGTGTGAAAAGGATCAGAGCTGTCTGTGAAAATGCTGTTTGCTCATGTTTCATGGTGTGACTAAGTTTGGCTTTTACTAAGCGGTTGTTCCTAAAGTATCTCTTGTGTGTGCTGCCCCCTAGTATGGCGATGAGCTGGCCTGGTCAGAGGTGGAGAATGTGTGGACCACGCTTGCAGACGGCTGGCCAAAGAACCTAAAAATAATTTTGCACTTTTTGATCAGCATCTGTGGGGTGAACAGTGAACCAAGCCTCTTGCCTTACGTAAGTAGTCAAGTTCCTTTAGCTTTTTAGGTACATATCTATCCAATGTGATTATGCTAGAGTGTGGACAGCAGTCACCCCACAGAGGCAGGCAAGAGCCAACAGAGACTCACAGATGGCCTTATTCATTGATTTGTTCAACCAGTATTATCTAGTATAAGTACAGGCAAGCACTCTTCTAGGTACTGGGCATTCCAGCCTGATGGGTGATACAGATTTTATTCTTTGAAGCTACACCGAATTTATTTAGTTAATAATCAGTAAGTTAAGGTATGGTTGTGATAAGGGCTACAAAGGAAAATTGCAGAGTGAATAATAAGGAAAAACAGCTGTCTGGACAAGAGATCACTTGAAAGAAAGTGATATTGCAGCGGAGACCAGCAGATTGGGGAGGTTGGTATTTCTGTTAGGCAGCAGCTGGCATTGTGCTGTTAGAGCAGGTGAGAGCTGGAGCTCAGTGCCATCGACTGCCGGAAGCCTGGGAATAGGGAGAAAAGGAAGAGTGGTTAACATGAAGGATATCAAGTATTTGCCTCTGTGGGGAAAACAACACTTAAATCTGCCCCAGGGCACTGTGAAACTCTCAAGCACCAGGGTGAATGGAGCTTGCACGCTTGCATACTTTCCTGTTGTATGCACTGCACATCAACCGTGCGGTGGCATCTCCCACGAGTGTGATCTGCAGGAGGTGCTCCCTGGCTTCTCCCAGATCCTGCTTCAAACAAACCATTTGGTGGCCTGGCTTCAGCCAGCATTTTCCAACCATGCTTGAAAGCATTGCTCTCCAGGCACGACCTATCTTTGACCACATCTGTAGTTCTCCCTCGTGTTCCCCACTCTGTACCCCATTGCTGCCTGCGCCCGCACCAGGCATTCCCACCTCGGAGCCTTGGCAGTCACTTTCCTTCTGCTTCCTGTACCTCCTCCTGGTCTTCCCTAGGGTGCCAGTGTTCCTGAGACCTTTGCCCATCCTCTTTTAAACTACCGATGGTCCTCACACACACACACTCTTTTTCTTTACCCCGCTTCGTTGATCTTCCTGGTACTTAGCCATGACCACACAAATGATATATTTTACCCATTTGCTTCAGCCAAATAGATTGAGCATAGATCTGTGTTTGGATCATTGCTGTATTCCTAGTGCTTTGAATGGTGCTTGGCACAGAGCGGGTTCTCAGTAATTGGATGAATGAATGAGTGAGTGAGTGATTTGGGACTAGAAGTAAAAAGCATGAGATGAAATTTAGAGACCAGCCATTTACCAGGAATTTAAAAGGAGTCATTTTTAATGCTAATAGTAATAGTTTCTTAATACTATTTCTTAAGCACTCTTATGGGCCAGACCTGGTAAATGCACTTCATCTACATTATTTCATTCACTTCTCAGAATAAATTGATAAGTTTGCAGTTTTACAAAGGAATTTTAAAAGGCAGAGAGAACTGTCATTTCCTCAAAGCCACGTAGTCATCTAGCTGTGACATTTAGTAGGGCTGGTGTTCCAAATCACAACTGTGGTGGGAAAGCCTAGTGAGGGAACAGGCAGCAAAGTGTCAGCATGGCAGAAGAGCCAGCAGCATGAGGGAGGACTGTGGGAGATGTGATCAGAGAGGCACTGTGGGGCCCATTCACCTACCTGTCTCAGTGCTTCTCAGAGAATAGCCTGTGACATGCCTTGGAAACAGTGCTTTTAGATATATGGGGGAAGCTTTGTGCAGAAGAGAGGGGAGCAGCGGGGATGGGACTTGAGGACTTGGTAGGATCAGGGCACGAGTGCCAGCTCAGATCTTCAGACAGGAGAACCAAGGCATAGGGACAGGAATGCACAAAGCTTGGTCAGAGGAGACTGAACCTAAGAACAGAAGACTTAGCAGTCAGTTGGATGGTTAAAGAGCTCTCTGTGAGGTCAGTTATCACTGGGTAACCATTGTAGTATCTTCAGTGTGGCCAGACAGAGAGGCTCAGGCCTATAATCCCAGCAACTGCAGAGGCTGAGACAGGAGATCACATGATAGAGGCCAGCCTCAACAACTTAGACCCACGGCCGCTTAGTGAGACCCTATTTCAAAATAAAAAGAACTGGGGATGTGGCGCAAGGTAAAGCATCCCTGGGTTTGCTCTCCAGTACCCCCATCCCCCAAAACTCCAGATTTTTGTATGATGTAATATAGTATATTTTTTTAGTGGGGTTGGTAGGGTACCAGGGATTGAACTCAGGGGCACTTGACCACCGAGCCACATCTCCAGCCCCATTTTGTATTTTATTTAGAGACAGGGTTTCACTGGGTTGCTTAGTGCCTCACTTTTGCTGAGGCTGGCTTTGAACTTTCAATCCTCCTGCTTTCACCTCCCAAGCATGCGCCACAGCAGCAGGCTATAAAGTATATTTTAAGATTTGACCAGGGTTGTCTAAAACATGGCTCTGCACATGTGTGAGTGCATATAAATCACCTGTGGATCTTGGTTCTGGAGGTGGGGGTGGGGCCTGAGAGTCTTCATTTCTAGCAAGTTCCAGCTGATGATACCTAGGCTGTCAGGACCACATTTTGAATAGTAAGGATTAAAATAGGAAGAATAGGTTGATCTTACAAGTTATTTTAGTAATACATTTTATTAAAATATATAATACATAGTACTGAAAAAGTTTGTTTTTTCCACTTACTAAACTTATGTGCTAGCCATTTTAAAGTGCTTTACAAATCTTAACTCATTTAGTCCTAACAGCTTTATGAAGTAGGTGCTGTAACTATCCCCATTTTGCAGATGAGAAAAATGAGAGTATCTTTCCAGGTGACAGCTAGCAAGTGGTGGATCCACACTCCATTTGGGATAGCTTAGCCTGGGTTCTCGTCATCGCTCCTTGCTCTTGCTCTTAAAGACTATTCTTTATTGCTAATTTCCACATAGAGAACAGGAAAGGCAGAAAAATAACACAGAATAAAAGTTAAATCCTGGGTTTGGAGACTGATGTTAACCAAAAGCTTTTTCTCTTAAAAAGAAACTTATAGAAAAGCATTAATAAATAAATTAATTAATTATTCTTATTTTAAAAAGAAGAAACAAGTAAAGGGACTATGTAATGTTGTGGAAACTGTCAAAACAATATGTTTTCGTTCATCTCAATTTGATCTGATGCTGAGAACCGTTGCTGATAAAGCTAATCCCTGTCTCATTACCAATCAGCGGCCAGGCACATTTTGATTGTGCTTGTTTACCTTCCGCTTAAAGTTGAACTTCTTCTGATAAAATTTGTCTCAAGACAAATTTATGAGATTAATATTTTGTGTTCTCTTTTCTGAATCATTTCTTTTGTGACAGGTGAAGAAAGTCATCGTTTATTTAGGCAGGGACAAGACGATGCAGCTGCTAGAGGAGCTGTTGAGCGAACTTCAGCTGACGGACCCGGTCAGCTCAGGCGTCACCCACATGGATAACCCCCCCTACTACCGCATCACTTCCAGCTACAAAATCCCTTCCGTCACCTCAGGTGAGGCTGCACTTAAAACTGATTGCTTTGTGTCAGGAAGAGTTGCTTTACCTAATGGTTAGTGTTAGCGAGCATCTGTGTCTTTAAACAACGTTATTGAGAAAGCAAAAGCAAGTGTGAATCATGTGTCATAATATGGTGAGAGTTGGTAAATTTTTGTTGTAAATTGACGAGTTATATGTAGGGAGTAGAAAATTATGTTAGGATTTATGAATACAAAGTGGGATAATTAAATCAAGCTGATTAACATACCTGCCACCTTAACTGCTAACCAGATTACATTATTTTGAGTTGAAGAAACTACATATCCTGAGAGAATAACTTTCAGTGAAAATCGATATGCTCTCTAGGCTATTGTAAATAAAACTTCTTTGTGAAAGTCTTCTGCAGTTTATATTGAATGCTTTCACTTTGTCAGTAAGAGTGTATAATTAGAAATATTCAAAATTACATCTTCAGAATTTATTTTTCATCTTTTTATTTCTTAGCCTTTTTTCTACAATCTAATTGATTTCTAATAACACTTCCTTTGCATTTTTCATATCTGCTAATGTGATTTTAATTCCAAAGAGTATTTTTTTAGTTAGGATTTCTTTTTTTAGCAGTATCCTATTCAAATTTCATGATGATACTTTTTCTGAGCCTGATAAAGTTGTAAGATTTCTTCACCCAGCAGAAGTTCTTATATTACTATTTGTTTTGTCTTCATAAAAGCTTTGTTTAAAACCTGCCAGTTCCAGATCTGTCTTTTTAAAGGAAAGTGTTTTAAAAATTGTCAAGTTCTGTATGTTTATGTGGGACTAGTTGAATACGTCCTTTTTAAGTGATGATTTCGGTAATCTCAATGTAGGCCTTTTCTCTTGAATTACTCCCCTGCCTACAGGAGAGGGTGTGTGTGTGATGAATGGATTTTATGTATTTATATATACACATATTTACAGAGGCCTTGAGCCTGAGGAAGGATGCAGAGCAGGAGACACAATCTCAGATTTTAGTATGTGGATTTTCATTTCATCCCCTATTCTCAGTAAGGTGCTTCCTCCTTCCTCAATGCAAGGGGTACCCTAGTTCAGAAATCTGACTTCCTCTCACCAGAAAAGACTTCTTCCAGAAGTGGGTAGAGACAGCCACCCAACTGCAAGAGACAGAGAGATAGATTTAGGAGACTACTTCTAAAGTAGGTTTTCAACCATTTTCCTATTTTTAGCACTGCTTTGAACCCCGATTTCCAGCTGCTCAGTTCTACTCATTCCTGAGCCTCTTGGAGATACAACAGTGTAAAAACTTCTTAGTCCACACCCTGACACCTTCATAGGTCTTAATTACTTCTGTGCATTTGTTTTCCACCATCCCTAAAATTGTTGCTGTTACCTCCTTTTCCTCTTGATCATTATAAGTACATTCTTTTTTAAAATCCCTTTGCTTTCACTTCAGTGGAGTTTTGACTGAAATCTTTTGTCCTTTATTGTTCTCTTAAATTAACAGGTACTATTTTATTTTTTATTAATAGGAACTACTTCCAGTAGCAATACAATGGTAGCTCCCACAGATGGCAACCCTGATAATAAGCCCATAAAGGAGAACCTAGAAGAGAGGTGAGTACCTCTCTGTTCTTCATTAGCCTTTCAGTTTGACAGATACTGATTGTCATTAGAATAAATGAAAATCTCCATTGGAATATGTGGGACTTTTGTTCTGTTTTGTTTTTTGGTAGTGCTTTGCCACTGAGCTACATGCCTAGCCCTTTTTATTTTTTTGACACAGGTACTCAATAAGTTACGTAGGGCCTCACCGCGTTGCTGAGGCTGTCCTCAAACTAGTGATCCTCCTGCCTCAGCCTCCCAAGTCACTGAGATTACAGGCATGTGCCCCTGTCCCCACCTGGAATATGTATTTTGTTGTTTTAAAATTCTAATGAAGAGGGCTGGGGATGTGGCTTACCTAGCATGTGTGAGACCCTGGGTTTGATCCCCAATACTGCAGAGAGGGAAAAAAACAAAACTTCTAGTTAAGAAATGTGTTTCCATATTGGAAGAATTTCACATTGACTGTCTTCATGTTAAAGATGCTGACAGGCTAAGAGTTTTGATATGCTGTAATGGATGAAAAGGTGGAATCCAGTAAGTCACCTTTTGTGTCCCTTACATTTTGAGACTTTTCTAAATGACTGTTTACTCTTTTTAATATAAATCACTTTCATCAGAATATCTATTCTGGATGTTTAGGTAGGAATAATTGACTAAAAGCTTAAGCTTTTGAATTATAAGGTGGAAATTAATATATACCTTAGTAAACTCTTGGTGGTATTTTGCATGATGTGTGTGGTTTTTTTTTTTTAAACATAAGCAGTAAAACATTGAAGTACGGATACCACTTTTTCATGAGCGGCAACTAACTTCCCTGATTGTTCCCATAGCTACGTGCACCTGGACATCTACAGTGGACTGAACAGCCATTTAAACCGTCAGCACCACAGACTAGAGTCTCGATACAGCAGCAGCTCTGGAGGATCTTATGAAGAAGAAAAAAGTAATCCTTTCCAAATGTTCCTTATATAACTATCATGATGAGGTCTATTGCTATATTACATTAATATAGTTTTCCAATAAATTATTTTAAAAGAATACTTAACTGCCACTAGTGGTGTTCCAACGTAATCTGAAAGGTCTTCTTGATTTTGAGGCATAATTTTAAATATGCAACATTAAGTGGGGGAAATTAAAAACAAGAAACACAGGTTCCCTATAGATGATTCAAAAGGAACATAGAATTGGTTCTCAAGAAGCATCATAGAACAAACACTGGGCACAGCCTGGTTTTTTAACAGGTGTTTGCTTTTCCCTGTGTGAATTTGCATTTTACTACAGAGATTATCCCTTTGCACTTGCAATGTAAATAATCTGCCCAAATCTCACGGTAACATTAGAACAGAAGCACAAACTTTCAAGGGAGGAAGGGACCTTGGAGATGATCTGATCCAATCTCCTCATTTTGTGCACGATGGAACTGAGGTCCAGAGAGGTTAAGTGACTTACCCACGTCACACAGAATTCACGTTCCCTGACGTCATTTTCTACTGAGCCTGCAGCCCCACCATCGTGGAGCAGAGTTTTAAGAGATGGGTTTGTGTTGGTCCTGTCTCAGGAAATTGAGACCTGAATAACTTTCCAAAAGGCCCATGTTAGAAGGCAGTTTCACCTATAAGGTTATCTTCCTGGTTTGGCTATCAATTAGGGAATCATGAGGAAGTGTTAATGTTATTTTACTTTAATATAAAGGATGGAACCTGATTGATATTTCTTAGCTATCTCTCTGTCTCTCCCTCTCGCTCCGATTTGCCTACTCCAATAATATTTGTACCCAGGTCTTCCTAACATACCTATGTGAAAATAGTGGGAAATTATTTTTTATCACCCTCTGATGCTATAAATAGTTGGTGTCTTGCTAGAGTTTGCTTATATTGCCAGGAATTAGATGGTGTAGAAAATGAGACGATTTTATCTTGATAGGTGATTCAATGCCACTTTATTCTAATTGGCGACTGAAGGTGATGGAGCATAACCAAGGAGAGCCACTGCCCTTCCCACCAGCTGGAGGCTGCTGGTCACCACTGGTGGATTACGTGCCTGAAACGTCGTCACCTGGATTACCTCTTCACAGGTGGACTAGAGCGCATTCCTACTTCCTATGAGCCACGTTGCTGCTGAACCCTGAGCCTTCTTTATGCTGTCTCATGACACAATGGATAGAAGCAGTCTTCTTAATTGAGATGCTGCAACAAATTAGACCACCGTGTTTAGATTTTAAGACATAGCCAAAAACCTCAGTCTTTTCACTCTCCAAAATTAATATTCGATCTCATTCTGCTGCTGCTTTTCTGGGTGTCTGGCATAGTTACTTGACCTTTCTGGGACCCAGTTACTACATCTGACAAAAATGTGACTTTCTTGTAGTGGGCACTCTTATTTTGAATTGAATTAGACTGAATTCTACTGAGTAAAATTACAGTCAGTTGCTGCCTTCTTTGAGAATTCGTGAATGCACCAAACATGTATTGAACACCTACTCTGTGGCAAGTGATGTGCTAGGTCTCAAGGCTGAGGGACAAGGGGAGTGTGACCCTTGACTTCAAGGAGCCTGAGCCCTTAGGTTTTGTTCTAAAGCTATTGCTTATCGTTTCTTCAGCTGCATTGGTTTTTCTTCTTTTTTCCTTGAGCAGTTGTATTTTACCATGAAATCCAATATTAAAGTCTTTGAGTCATTTGTACAGAATTTTCCCTAGGTTTCCTCAGATCTAGGCAAAGGCTAATCGCACTCTCATTTGCCTCAGGTGTAACATAGCGGTGATCCTTCTGACGGATCTGATCATCGATCACAGTGTGAAGGTGGAATGGGGAAGCTACCTCCATCTTCTTCTTCATGCGATTTTTATAGGTAATAAAGCCTCATGTCTGATTCCTTCAGTGTATGTTTTTGTGATCACGTACAGGCTATTTTTAAGAAAGTGCTTAGTTGTCTCTCGTTTTTGTTTTTAGCATATTATTTATGGGACTCTCTTCACTGTGATTCTCCGGATCCAGTGGGGAGTTACCAATAGCCTGATTTCTAACCACAAACATGTCTACTGTTGCTGTTCTTGGTTTTGCTTTCTTGTGATGTTGGGATGGAGCAGGGCCTCATACGTGCTAGGCAAGTGCTCTGCCTCTGGGCCAGAATGCCAGCCCACCTGGTCCCTCTTCTTTTTCCTCTTATGGCCCTTTGGACTCCACACACACACACATACAACCCACCAGGGAAGTTTCTGTGGCTATCAAACAGCAGAATTAATTTACCCCTGGGATTAGAAACTTTCAGAGTAGATGGAATATGGAAATAGACCCTTAAGTATTTCCCAATAGAATTGAACTGGTGGACAATCTGATTGTTACACCCTGAAACTCCATGTGCCCTTTGTGGGCTTACAGGATTGGCTTCCTGGAGCAAGTCAGGTGGCTGTCTTCTTACACCTTGAAGAACACTTGGTAATATAATCATTCTTTGGTGTTCAGACATTTACTTTCTATTAATGCCCTGTGTGTTCCCACCAAAATGCCTGTCTTTTAAAAAAATTCACTTATATATAGTGCTGTGTAACAGTAAGAGACCACTAAATTTTAGACATGAAACATATTTAAAAATGTGTCTCCCTAGTGCTATAGGACAGTAGGCTCTTTTTTTTTTTTTGACATTTCAAAGATTTTATTAGAATACACTATGCAGAACAACCAGAAAAGTGTCCATAAAACTTTCATAATCTGAAGGACATAAAGACCAAGACATTCAAGATCTCTAATACCCAAAAGCCTCTCATTGCTCTGCCGCCCTTTAAACACTACCTCCATTATGAAGGGTCACATTCCCCTTCTAACAATATAGATTATTTCTAAGTGGGAACTTCTCAGATTCCATATTATTTTATGTAAGGATTCATATAGAAAATGATGTACATAATTCAACTTTATTTTGTGTTTTGGTCTTTTTTTTTTTTAATAAAATAGCATTTTTATTTTAAGAACAGTCAGGGTTCGTTGTGACATTTGAAAAATATAGAAAAGCAGACACCACGAAACAAATTCATATATAATCCCATCTCCTAGTATAACCATTATCAATATTTTAGTTCAGATTTTTAAAACATCAAGGTCAGATAGCACTTTACAGAAATGGAATCATAATATGGTGTTTTGTAAATTGTTACATTTCACTTAAGTTGTGTCATTCAGGGTGAATGTCTGTTTAATAAGCAATAGCCAGTTAGTAGTGGTAGTAGTGATCATGGTTATGAGGAGGAAGGACAAATCAGTACAGGTTTCTAAAGTCTAGCACAGTGTCCACATACAGGAAACACTTAGTAGCTTAACTGCAAGACTATACAGGACTCTAGGCCAATTCCTATTTCAAGTGAATTTGGTTAGAGTGTCAATTTGGTTACTCATTTTCCTAAAAGGTCTTAAATAGAGTTCCTGTCTTGCACAAAAAAAAAAGCAATATAAAATCTAATGTGGGGGTGGGTTTACGGCTCAGTGGTAGAGTTCTTGCCTAGCATGTGTGAGGCACTGGATTCAATCCTCAGCACCACATAAAAATAAATAAAAATAAAGGTGTCCACCTACAACTAAAAAAATTGTTTAAAATAATCTAATATGGTGCTGCTTTATTCCAATAAAAGAAACAATGTAATGTTTTTAGTTATTACTATTTATTATATATTTGGTTTAATATTAACAATATAAAAGTAAGCTGACTTATTACCTAGTTATAAGTTTTTGTAGTACTTTGGTTACCTAGACTGGTGTTTAGAGACTGTTACATTCTTTTTTTTTTTTTTTTTTTAATTTTTTTTGTACATGTATATAGGGTAATAATGTCTGTCTCAATCTACCATCCTTCCCATTCCCACCCACCTCACCCCTCCCCTCATTCCCCTGACAGTAGGCTCTTATAAACACAGGCATATAACTCTAGACCAATTTTTTTTTAAACTATGTAATACATCATATTCTATGAAATCTTTTATATACAGTGGGCACCTGGTGTTCATAGTTTCCAAATCTGTGGATTCAACCAATGGTGGTTTGAAAATATTTTGATTAAAAAAAATCTATATCTGTATTGAACATGCACAGATTTTTTTCTTGTTATTCCTAATCAATACAATGTCACAACAACTTACATAGCATTTACATTGATTAGGTATTATATGTAACCTAGGGATGATTTAGCATATATAGTAGAAGGGTGCTGTTTTATATGAGGTACTTGAGCATCTATAGATTTTGGTACTCAAGAGGTAGTGGAGCCAGGGATGACTGTAATTTCTGCATTTCTTCAGAGTTTGGGAGCAAGCACCCTCATTATTCCTCCTAATTGATGATTTTCTCCTCTCTCTCTTTCAGGGTTTGACCACTGCCACCCTGAGGTGTATGAACATTGTAAACGCCTGCTTCTGCACTTATTAATAGTGATGGGACCCAACAGCAACATCCGAACTGTTGCTTCTGTCCTTCTCAGGAACAAGGAGTTTAATGAGCCCAGGGTGCTTACAGTCAAACAAATTGCACACTTAGATTATACTTTCACAGGTATTTACCTTAAACCTACACCTTTAATGGAGAAATATGTTTAATTAGTTCAGACTCTCATGCTAGAGAAAGTCAACTAAATAAAAGTTGAAATACTAGAGTAAACTTTTAAAACATGGTTATATTATTTGAAGTTATCATTTTACATTCTTTTCTCATCATCCGAAGAATGTATTAAAATATTTGATCTGTATTGCTCTTAAGTATCTTTATTACACAAATTTAAGTTTCGAATATGTAAGTTGAAGAGTGCTGAATTCATTGAATACTAGCCACGAAAAAGATGATGTTACCTGAGATTCCCTTCTTACAAGATCTGAACACTGACAAAGTTAGTGAGGTCCAAATTAAGGAGACTTTAATATCAAACTTATTTCACTGTCCACATTTGTTTTACTTTAAAAGTTATGCTGTCTTCCTTCCTAATTGTCCCAACTTACTTCTTCCACCCATCAGTATCACCAGATGAGTAACATGATCTAGATTTGTGTGTGTGTGCAGTGCTGGGATTGAACTCAGGGCTTCACACATTCTAAGCCAGTGCTATATCGCTGAGCTGCAGGCTCAGCCTGAAAATATTTACTTTCAGAAATAGAAATTACCATTTCTTTTGTCTCTTCAGGTGTCAGATACAGGGTTAATAATTTTAAAGATACTCACTTAAAACCTTTATTTATTTACTTAAAATCATATAGTTCATAGCAAAATGATTATTAGGAAACTTTAGCTTTTTAAGATTATGGTTGAAAGAAAAATGGAATAAAGCTTCTCTTATTTATGCTAAAGCACCTTTATACAAAATTACATAGTTTGTTATTTGGGTTTTTAATTTATTTTATTTATTTATTTATTTTGGTACTGGCACACTTAACCACTGAGCTATGTCCCCAGCCTTTTTTATTTTTTATTTTAAGACAAAGTCTCCCTAAATTGTTAAGGGTCTTACTAAGTTGCTGAGGCTGGCCTTAAACTTGTGATCCTCCTGCCCCAACCTCTCCAGTCACTGGGTTTACAGGTATATGGCACTGCATCCAACTCTGCTCTTTGTATTTAAGATTCCTTTTGCCATTTTTAAAAATAGAGCATTAGTAAATAATTTTTGCCACTATTGATTTTAATGATTGACTAAATATAAATTTTACACATTGTCCTTAATGTAGCTTTTTAAAGGTAAAGTGAAGCAGAAAATATAGATTCCTTCCATAAGAAATTAAAAATCAGTTCACCCTATGGAAATGTGACTGGTTTAACAAAACATTAAAAACAGTGTACCAACATATTAGGACATTGCCACCTTCAACTTTTTTCAGCAGATGGCAGCAGAGGGCCACACAGTAAATCCAGATTGCTGAATTTTAGTAACAAACTGTGAAAAGTGTTTGTTTACCTCCAAGCTGACAGGGTGCAGCTTGGTGCTTCTGAGGACGCTCAGGAGTGCTGGGTGATGTCAGCCAGCACTGATGGTTTCCTCCTGTGTCCTGTAGAGTCTCCTGTAGTGACACCCGATGGTCCATCCCGGAAGTGTTTGCAGCTTCTTTCCTGGGTGGGTATTCACTTGGGGTCCTCATGTTGCGCTTTCTCTTCCAGCAGGCATTAGCGATTTTGTACCTGATTACCAGCCCTCCCCCATGACCGACTCAGGGCTTAGCTCAAGTTCTACCTCTTCTAGTGTCAGCTTAGGAAATAGCAGCGCTGCCGTTTCACACCTGCACACCACGCTCCTCAACGAGGTGGACATCTCAGTGGAGCAGGACGGAAAGGTCAAAACCCTCATGGAGTTCATTACCTCAAGGTAACCTGCAGCTCTTTCCATCCCAGCAGTGTTTGTGTTGAGTCAGTCTTTTGTCAGTCAGCCACCATAAGCTGCGTTTTTATTTTCTGAAAAGCCATGATTTGAAATACGCAGGTTTGTATTGCACAGTATTTTGAAAATTGTGATGCATGTAAAGATTGGTCTTCTGCATGCCTGCAGTTATACCCAAGATAACTGAGTCATGCCGCCTTACTAATTGCCCAAAGAGTACCGTATTATTTGTGTATATAATATTCTACTTTCTTTAGGTACATTATCATTAGCCAATCATATTTGTTTATTTTTCTTCTCTATGCAAGGCTCTCTGAGAAGGTTAATAGAAAAAGGTTATGATGTCCCACAGTGACAGCCAGATCAAAGGAGCATGAGAAACAAAGTATGTTTAGAAATGACAAATAATCCATTCTGACTGTAATCTGAGAAAATAAAGTTTCTAAATAATGCTAGAAAGCTTGGGTGCATTCAAACTGGAAGGCCATGAAATCCAGGCCTGTGGTTATAGATTACATTTAAAATCACTGAACTAGGACTGGAGGTGACTCAGTAGTAGAGGTCTTGTATGGTGTGTGCAAGGCCCTGGGTTTAGTTCCCAAGGAACCCCCCCACCCCCCCCCACACACACACACTCATACATACTCACATCATTAAGCTAAATTGGGGGAATGAGAGGAATAATTTAATAAATATGTGGGCAAAATCAGTCCCTTATCAGTGAACAGAATAAATTAAGGGACGGAAGGGACTGGACTCAGTGTGCTCACATGAAAGGTTTTCAAGGCACTTTGGGCCTTAGGCTAATAAGGAACTTAACTTATGTAATAGCAAAGATGTTTTTATTTATTTATTTTTGAGATACTGGGGATTCTATCCAGGAGCAGGGCTACATTCATCCTTTTTTTTTTTTTTTTTTTTTGGTGGCGGGGACAGGGGATAGGATCTTGCTAAGTTGCTGAGGCTGGCCTCAAACTTTCCACCTACAAAGACATTTTAAAGAAAGAACTAACAGGACAATATTCTGACTTAAGCTTCCTCTGTAGTTTTACTAGCATAGTTATTTTTACTGCATTTAACCTGTAAATTATTTTCTTTATATTATAATCTAGGTATAGTCTCAGCTCCATAAATTATGTCTTGAGCTGTAACACATAGATAGTAACCAGTACTCTCTTCTCAGTAGGCAAAATTTGTTATCTCTTGCTACTACCTCTCAGAGAATTTGAGTGTAGTGATGGTAGACATTGAAATTAGCTTTTTCCCTACTTGATGTAGAACATTCCATGTCCACATACATGTATAATGGATAGGCGGTCACCTGCTATTTGATTTGTTTACTACTATCCTTTCTAATTGAAAAGATACAGTTTAAGCAAGTATCAATCTTTTGATATAAGTTAAAAACAACCGAATTAATATGTTCTGTTTTCAGAAAAAGAGGGCCCCTTTGGAACCATGAGGATGTTTCTGCCAAGAATCCTAGCATAAAGAGTGCTGAACAGTTAACTACGTTTTTGAAACACGTGGTTTCTGTTTTCAAGCAATCAAGCGCAGGTATTTTTTAATAAATATTTTACATGATAATTCAGTTTTAATGAGATATTTTGATATGATGTTGAAATTTTGATAATACTTAATTCCCAATTGATAGTTTAAAAATTTTTTAAATTTTAGAAAGATTTTTCTTTTTAACTAGTGAATGTTAACAGATCTGTTTGAGTTGAAGAAAAATTAATTTACTACTTCAAAATAAAAAAAGAGGGAGATAAAAGAAAAAAAGAACTATGTCTCTGAAATTTGGGGCTTAGTTTTGTGTGTGATGGTGTCACAAAATCATAATTCAGTTGTGAATCATAAAGATCATAAACTTAAAAATTCCTCATGGTACTGGTGAGACTTCTACAATCTCAGATTTAACACATCTGACAATCGTAGTAAAAGTATATTGTCTGTAGCAATGATTGTCACCTAGGGGTTTGCTTGTCAGAACATGTGACAATGTCTGAGGATATTGTCCTGATTGCAGGGTGGGGCCACGGGTCTGCTATCGATGTCTGGTGGGTTAAGGCCAGAGACATTGCTAAACATCATACAGTGCCCAGAAAAGCTCTTTCAAAAGTCAGTTAGTTGGGGCTGGGGTTGTAGCTCATTGGCAGAGCACTTCCCTTACATGCATGGGGCACTGGGTTCGATCCTCAGCACCACATAAATAAATAAAATAAAGACATTATGTCCATACACAACTTAAAAAAAATTTTTTTTTTAAAGTCAGTTAGTTGGCCCAAAATTTCAGTAGTGACTGAGTTTGAGAAACCCTGGTCCCAAGAATTGCTCCCCTGGAGATCAGATTGAGGGACCACCAAAACACAAGTGGAGGTTTATCAAAGGGTATACATTGACTTACACGATGTAGCTGCCTGTGAGACTGGTCTGGGAGCATGCAGGGTTCTGGTTTTAATGTGGACACTCTCCGGTTACAACTCCCTGTATTCTGTAAAATAAGAGCCACCCACTCTTGTCCTTATTCTTTGCAGAAGGAATTCATCTGGAACATCACCTTAGTGAAGTTGCTCTGCAAACAGCGCTTTCTTGTTCTTCTCGACACTATGCTGGGAGATCCTTTCAAATTTTCAGGGCCCTGAAGCAGCCACTGTCTGCAACTACACTTTCTGATGTTCTCTCCAGACTTGTAGAAACTGTAGGGGATCCAGGAGAAGATGCACAGGTATTTCATTACATTTTCCCTGCAGTTAGTGAGGAGCCACTGGGGTCAAGGACTCGCTGCCAAATATAGATCACAACAGCTAGAGCTAGACAGTGATCATAATTATTAACATCCCATTAACAAGCAGGTGAAGAAGTAAGCAAACTTAAGTTTGTAAGTAGTATTTAATAACCTACTATTTAGATCATAGAGTCTAGTGCCTCTCAGAAAGTTTTACACACTACACACATACACACACATACCTGGATATTATTATCTCAGGATGACCATAAGATAAAAGAGGAAGTTAAATTTAAATATAAAATGAAACGTCAAATTTCATTTTTAATGATGTCAGTAAAATTTTACACTGAAGAAACTTAAATTTGTTCCAACTGCTGATTTTATTAGCATTTTTCTGTCCATTGGAGATAGAATGCTGAATAAAACAAAGTTCCCAGCATTCTGGAGCTCATATTCTCTTGGGGGACACAAGCCTTTAATCAACCAATAACATATAAAACACAATTTTACTTAGTGATAAATGCTGTGAAAATAATAAGGTAAAGGGTTAAAGTGCCATGGTTTAGAGGGAGTTGTTTTATATATAATAATCTGAGAGGTGAGTATCAAATATATACTGGTATGTACTGGGTCTAGTGATGATCTGAGGAAAGAACACTTCAGGCAGAGGAAAATAGGATTAGCATGTACAAAGACACTGAGGCAGAGGAAAGAGGGTGGTTGGGGTTTTGGGTTTTTTGGGGTTTTTTTTAGGACCGTCATGAAGACCAGTGAGGCTGATATATATTGAGGGGCTGGCAGGCTAGTGATGAGATAGGCAGGTCCAGATCTCATCAGGCCTAGTAAGCCTTAGTGAGAGATTTGGCTTCACTCTGAATTGATGGGAAAACATTCAAAAGGTTTTAAGAGAAGGAAGACACTAGATGTGATTTGCTTTTGAAAAAACTCACTTGGGCATCTGGGTGGAGTCCTTGGGGAGGACGAGAATGGAAACAGGAGAAGACAATTACTGGGGGAGTCCAGGCTGAAGTGGCAGTAGGTTAGACTAAGGGAAACTTTGGAGGTAGAGAAAAGCAGTTAGACTGAGATCTGTTTTAAAAGTGATGTTTTCAAGACTTGCTGATGGATTCAATTTAGATATTTAGATTTGGAAGAAAGAAACAAAGATAACCCCTAGACTTCTGACCTGAGCAATTCTGTGTAAATTGTAGTGCCATTATAATCAATTAATACCATTAGTTTGATGAGCTTTCATCAGGTAGCAAGATTGTGTTGCTTAGGAATGTAATGATTTTGTAATATTAATGCAGTTTGTTCTATGCTTAGATTTCATTGGGAAATCTATTGCAATTTCTTCTTTCCAGAGCATAATTAATTAAAATCTGCCCTTTTCCCCTAGGGATTTGTCATTGAGCTTCTTCTCACCTTGGAGTCTGCAATTGATACTTTGGCTGAAACCATGAAGCATTATGATCTTCTTTCTGCCCTTTCTCAGTAAGAATTTAAACCAGGAAACCTATTGAATACAGAATTCCAGTCAATAAATTCTCATCATCTTTACCTTGTATTATTCTAATATTGACAGTGAAAATAATCCCTGCCCCCTCCAAATCAGACGGGTTACCAGTGGGAAAACGGGCCTCAGACAGTGAGGACTTCTGAAAAGTGCCAGAGCTAATTCGGTCAATTCTTTTCTTCTTATGTCCTGGTCACATCTCTTTCTGCTGTGTCAGTCAGGCTCCCTTGACAGGCCCCATTCCTGCCACACTTAGGGTCCTATTGCTCCCTGAGTGACCCTTAGGGACACCCAGATGTGCTCCCAGGAACAACCCATCCTCCCATGTCTCTGCCATGCAAACCCCAAATTAATCCTTTATTCTCATCCCAAGTAGCACCTAGCTAAGTTTTTCTAACTTCCCTAGAGCAGTGCTAGGTATTTTATCCTTTGGATTCTCACAGTGCTATCTTTATATTTTAATATTTTAATAATAGCAATTGACTGAGTATAACTTTGTCAATTTACATATCTATTCCCCACAATAGGGTTTTTTAAAAATATTCCTAACCTTTTGCATGCTGCTGGCACATGTCAAAGGCATTCAGAAAACATTATTTTAATTAATAACAATTGGATAGGAGGAAGCAGGAGAAATCATAAATGAATTTTTGAGTTTAGTTCTCTTAAAAAAGAAAAAAAAAATGCCATTCAAAGAAATAGGGACATCAAGACCGTCAGGTTTGAGGGTAAGACAAATGCGGTCTACTTTGGACATAATACATAACTAAATCCCAGAGCTGAGGGTTCTCAGTGATTACTAAGGCAGAATCTTCTCAGAAAATCCAACCTCATTCCCTCTCAGAGGAAATAGCCACCATAGAAAAGGCACTATTGTACATTTTATTTTAATGTGGAGGCAAAACTGAAATTTGATTAAAGTCAGATACACCGAAACATGATTTTCTGGTAACACTGCTTTTCAGTTTTCAAGAGTAAAATTAATGTAGCAAAAGTGACTGCAGATGAATTCACTTTTTTCTTTCTTTTTTCTTCTCTCTCCCTGTTAAGAACCTCATACCATGATCCTATAATGGGAAACAAGTATGCAGCTAACAGGAAAAGCACTGGACAACTCAATTTAAGCACAAGTCCCATCAATAGTAGCAGTTATTTGGGATATAACAGTAATGCAAGAAGTAACTCTTTGAGATTAAGTTTAATTGGTGACCGAAGAGGTGACCGGCGGCGGAGTAACACACTGGATATAATGGATGGACGAATAAACCATAGCAGTAGCTTAGCAAGGACTAGAAGCCTTTCCTCTCTACGAGAGAAAGGAATGTATGATGTGCAGTCCACTACTGAGCCTGCCAACTTGATGGCCACCATTTTTTGGATAGCAGCATCTTTATTAGAATCAGATTATGAATATGAATACCTCCTGGCTCTCAGGCTTCTCAACAAACTGCTTATCCATTTGCCTTTGGATAAATCGGAGAGTCGAGACAAGATCGAAAATGTACAAAGCAAATTGAAGTGGAACAATTTCCCAGGCCTTCAGCAGCTCTTCCTTAAGGGTTTTACCTCAGTTTCTACCCAAGAAATGACCGTGCACCTCCTCAGTAAACTCATTTCTGTCTCCAAACACACATTGGTGGATCCCTCCCAATTGTCAGGTGATGTTAAATATAACTGCACCAATGTTAGTATCATTGCATTTTAATGTGGTTGAAATGTAAACTAATCATTTGTTTTTGAAGTCTACTAATTTCTGCTTTTCTGCAAACAGTGATAGTTTTTTTTATATGTTAGATTAAACTATTTGGTAAAAAAAAAAAATTAGAAGATTGAGTATCTCAGAAAATGAAAAGAAAATGGTTTCTAAAACCATTTTAAAGATACCTTTAACTTTTAAAATAATGTGCAATAAAATTGGTTATTGTTTGCTTTTTTTGTTTTGTTTTGATAGGCTTTCCTCTTAACATCCTTTGCTTATTGCCTCACTTAATCCAGCATTTTGACAGCCCAACTCAGTTTTGCAAAGAAACAGCTAGTCGAATAGCAAAGGTAAGCAAATGTTATGCCAAAAGACAACACTGTAGGGACATTGCTATCTAGTTTATCTTAAGAGGGGAATCTCTTAAACGTCCTCTTACTGTTACTGCCTGTGTGAATTCTGCATCTAAATGTTTATTCTGTCTGTGCATATAAAAGAGTTACATAGTAATATAAGTTGCAATTGCTCAAATAACAGTGAATAAAACTATTTAATTAGAGTAACACTCCTCTGAGTCTGAGTCTTTTTCTGCTCCTTTTCCCTACCTTCTCCTTTACCTCTCTGTCAGTTTCTCACTCGCTCACTCATTCATTCACTACCAAATATTGACTGAGAGCTGGGTTATGTGCTGGTCGTACATCATGAGCAAAGGGGTTGAACACTGGTCTTGTGGAGAGTAGGAAATGCAGTCAAGAAGTAGGTGGTCCCCAGAGTCCAGTAAGTATCCTGTCAATGGGAGGGCAGAACATTCCAGCAGAACATACAGCGGAAGCCTTCCTAGAGGAAGTCCTAGATGAGCTCACATCGAAGGCTGAAAAGGCGGAATGAAAAAGACCCCAGATGTGAGGCCAGGAGTAAGGCCAAGGGTTTAAGTTCTCTAGGCAGAAGAAATTCTATCATGTGCAGAGGCCCCAGGGAAGAAGAGAACATAATGTAGTTTGAGATTCTGAAAGCTCTCTCTCCTTTTCTGTTTGGCTGTTTTCCTGTGAACACTCTTTCTATTCATCTTTCCTCTCTGCACCATTCATTCTTTTTTTCTTGCATGTTTGGCTCTTTCCTTCCATTGTCTAGTTCTGAAAACAGTAGTGTTGCTATTTTTTAAAATATCTGTTAACCTGTGTTTTAAAGTAACATACTCTTAATTTTAGAAGCTTATGATATTGACATTTTATATTTTTAATAATTTCCTCCATTAAGAACAATAAGGAACTCTCAAATAGCTTGTAGCTGGCCTTCTTCTTACATACTTTTTTTTTTTTTTTGTCATTCACTGAGTCTTGGGCAGGGAAAGACCTTTCCCACTAAAAACATAAACAGTTCCAAGGAGTTCGATAAGTTTATGAGAAGTATATATAACAACAGAAAATTAGATGCACTGGGATTAAAAAGTGGTAGGTGAATAACAACCTAAATAAAACTCTCCAAAGCACTAGGTTGGGGTGGGGGTGGGGGGAGCGGAAACAGTTTTGAACAGAAGGAAACCAGCAAATAAAATTCCCAGGAAGAGATTTTATACAAGCAATATTTTTAAAAGCTGAGATTCAATTAACAAGTAGCACACTAAATGGAAAGAACAAAGTCACAGAGAGCCAAATAAAACACCTTTCCATGGTCCTGATTGCAATAAATTTATCCCTGAGTGCCAAGGTGCTGAGAAAATCCATTAGCAGCAACAGGAGTAGACTCTTTTTACTATGTTGCTAGATAATATTTAATAAGTGACAAGAAAATATTTCATAAAATATGCTGTTGAGTTCATCCCTAATTAAGTTTCTAGATAAATTAGGTATGGAGAAATTCTTACATAAGCATTTGTAGTTAAAAAGAAGAGCCATTATTTTAGTTAATGGAAGCATATCTTAAGTTTCATAAGTAAAAATGGTAATGGGAAGAAATAAGCTAAAAATTGTCCCCTGTTCTTGATTTTATTTAATAAAAAAAAAATCCAGTAGAACATCATTAAGTGAAAAACTACGATGAAATAAAATATTGCCCTTTGAAAATGATTATTTGCCTAAAAGACACCAACTACATATGTAGTATTTGTGCCAATAAAGTTGAAAAGTAATACAAAATATAAAATTTCTTATAACTTATTTTGATGTTCTTATGTACATCATTAGAAAAATGTTGTAAACCAGGATTTTTTCCCTATATGAGTACTTACAAAGAAAATGTATTAAAAAAAAAGTATATTGACTTAACCTGATATTTCAAGAAAATAAAGGCACAAATACCCTAGTAGATAAGTAGACGTATTTAAGAGCAGCTGCTAGGATGTGTTGAATAGCTACCTGCTGAATGCTCGTTCACCAAGGAGCCAGCCTGAAGAATGTCACAGCCCTTTGAGCTTTAAGCTGCAGATGGTGTGACCACATCAAGGAAATCCTCAACTATCTTTTTGTTCATAAGAAATCAAATATGGCCCTCTATTTTTAATCTGCTTTCTTCCTGTTGGGCAGCATGCAGATTCCCTCTCTGTATGCTTTTAGCAACCTGCAGGATGTGAATTAAATTGATTCCTTAATTATTCTCTCACTTATAACTGTTGAGAGTAATTTTCTGCCATTATGTGCTTCCTCATTATGCAAATATCAATCGTTCTACTGTTTGTGCCTGTGGAGAGCCCAGAATTTCAAAATGAGGCAGCACTTAAGACAAATATTTGTTCCTTTCATTATGGTAAAGGTAGTATGCTAAGTTTGTTATAAAGCATTCTCCTAGGATCTTATTTTAACCTGGTGATTCAAAAATTTCAAAATCTTAAGTCATTTGCACAGCAAACAAAATTGTATAGCATATGTTCCAAGAATTGTCATTTTTTTCAAAAATGTTTTTAAAAACCATCCTTTAGGAAAAATATTAAGAATACAAATATTCAGTATGAATGTTTTTTTTCTTTGGGAAGCCTTTTTTTTTCATTTTAAAGAATTTAAGCAAATTCTGAAAGTTATAAAATTACATGATTTTTTAAAAAAATAATATGTTGAAACACAAATGAGAAACATCAACAAAATTTTTTCTTTTATCTTCCTCTTCTTGCTTTTATGGGTAAAAGACTAATTAATGCATAAGACCAGCTGCTTTAATGGTTTTATAAAATAACTGCCATGGTACTGTGTTAATAGTGCTTGCACAATCTTGCATGTTTTTATCTCAGGTCTATCCAGTGATATCTGTATAATGAACATGAGGCCCTCCGAGTCTAGTAAATGTCTTCTAAATTATCAAAGTAAAAGTCAGTTCTATTCATTTGAAAGATAAATATATGTATATTTAAAAGGTAATGCTATAATTTGCTCACTAAATGTTCTAGGCAGTTGTGAAAATATGATTAAGATGAAAAGATTCGTGAGAAAAATGAAAAGAGGAAAATGAAAAGCAGGCATTACAATGAGGCTAGATTTTTGTGATAGTTAGGGATGTAAGTCTAGTGAGTCCCTTTTCCAATACTAGATTGTTTAGGTGTGCACTGTAAGTGGCTAAGGATCACCCTCACCAATAACCCAAAGAACAAACAGACTAAGATCCAAAAGATCCCCCAGACATTTGTTGATTCAGACACCATGGTATTGTGTCAAGTCAACTCTGAGAAGTCAAGACATTATGGAGTGGCCTCTAAAAGGTTGACCAAGGTTCTTAGGGCTTAGGTGATTTCCTGAGGAACAAATTGAGGTCCAGCCTGCAGACTGTTATGCAGTGGAAATGAAGGATTCAGTTATATCAGCACTGCATTGAAATCCTTTGACTACACATGTTCTGAGGCTTTCTGCAATTGGCCTCTCTACGGAGATGCCTTGGACATAGTGGAGACTAAAGTGTTTTCCTGTCTGACACAGCAACTCTGAACCTCCCTGAGAATCCCCATGTTGCATCTGCCTATTTAGTCCCTGAACTGCATATGGGTTTGTCAAAACAGTTAGGAACCATGTATAAGGTGTTCCACCTTGTGGATTGTTTTTTACCAAAGACTGTTTTACAAAGCATCAAACAGAAGAAAGCTATACTATGTAGTACCCATAGAATTGTCTGAGATGTATTAATCTTCTTTCCATTTTATCAGTTGTTATTCTCTTAAGAATGCCTTGTTCTTTTTTCCTCTTCTATGCATAGAAATACAATGCATTAAAACTTTAAAATGTACATCTAAATTATTTCATTAAGTAAATACCTTGGCATAAAATCAAGTATAAATTTGTAACCTTATTTTAGGTGAGTGAAATAATTATATTTGTTTTCTAGGTTTGTGCAGAAGAAAAATGCCCTACACTGGTCAACCTGGCCCACATGATGAGCTTGTATAGTACACATACATATTCCAGAGATTGTTCTAACTGGATCAATGTAGTATGCAGATACCTGCATGACTCCTTTTCAGATACTACATTCAATCTTGTGACTTATCTTGCAGAGGTAAATTTACAAATTTTAAACTGTTTAACTGCTCTGTGGCAAAATTTCAAATGGATGTATTTCTAGAAGCAGTATTGTGGTACTAATCTTCAGAGTGTCATCACGAGTAAATATGTATCTTCTTTTTTTTTTTAAGGAAAATATAGATAGTTACTTTCAAATATAAAAAGGCTTTTATTTTTTTCATTTTCAATGTCTATTTCTTTATTCAATGACTCTAAATTGAAAGTCTCCTTTTAGAATAGAAAATGGATTTTTACTGATCTTGAGCCTAGAAAATGTTTATGGTTTTTGTTTCTACAAAATTAGTTCTTGACTTTGACATCCTTTCTAGGATAACATGCAAAAGTATTTTGCTGGGTAAGTTTTTATTTTCATGATACATTTTCTTATTTAAAATAGGAATATGAGGAATAAAAAATAGAATTATTAAAAAGTAGCCCTAGAACTATATAGAAAGTTATCCTTTATTTTTTGATGCATCTGAAATAATAACTTCATGCCCCAAAAAGTATATTACTATATAAATAGCCACAAAGAGAACCACAAATGGAAGAAATTCCTAATTGCTAAAGAATATTTGTCAGCTTATAATAAAGTAATGCCTCCATTTTGGGCCTCATGAAATTAGGCATAAAAGAAACCAGGAAGAAATTATTCATATTATAAATTATGACTGTTGCTCATAACACTGTTTGACCTGGCTAAGTCACTGATAATGAGTATCATAAAATATGTCAGGACTGGTATGAATTTTTTAAATGTTAGTTTCGATTGGTTTGTTACCATCAGCTTTATATCTAAGTAAGCTAACAATGGGAGCTGTCAGCCTCATTGAATGCATATCCCTAGATCTATCTTATATCTGGACCTTTAGGATGAAAGTCAACACAACCAGGCCTGACCACCTTCATCAGCTTTGAAATTTAAGTGCCTTATACTAGCTTCCATTTGTGCCACCATGAAGCTCACCATTAAGGTAGTACCAGAGCTTCTGGAAAGTCCTCCTTGGGATTCCAATGTCTGGAACTTGCACAGGGCATCACATATGGACATTCCTCCACTCCATGAAGAGAATTTTTTTGCCCTAAATATTACTGTTATTCATGGAAGTTATCCTTGTGTTATTTATTAATGATCATTATTACCAAGAACAGTACTAAAACTAGTTACATGTATTTAAAATGACATATCTTTAATTTACTCAGCTCTACAAACCCTATGAAGTATGTACTATTGGTATTTTACACTTTAAAAAAATCACAGCTCAGAGGTATAATAATCCTGTGCAAGATCATGTAGCTAATAGATGGCTGTGTGAGTGGTTTGTGAGTATTCCATTATCTTTGATGATGGTGGTGTAGTGGTTTTTTTTCCTCACCTAAAATAAATGATACTTAGCCACATTAGTTAAGGAAATAAGATACTATTATTAAGATGAAAAATAATTATCAAGTTCTCCTTTTTGAAGCAAGGGGAAATAAATAAGACTTACCTTTTACTTTATTAGTCTCTGAGTTTCCGATAATCTAACCATAAACTCATGGGTTAGATCTACTATGTTTTCCAACGTTATAAATGTAAAAACTGAGTTTTTGTTCACACTGATTAAAGTCTATTTTTCAATATTATTTGTAGCTGTTAGAGAAAGGATTGTCCAGTATGCAGCAATCATTACTACAGATTATCTATAGTCTATTGAGTCATATTGACCTGTCTGCAGCCCCAGCCAAGCAGTTCAATCTGGAGATCATAAAGATTATTGGCAAATATGTACAGGTGAGTGACCACAAAACTTATCTGTGGTATTGTTCAACTCAAAACCACTTATAATCATAAACACTCAGAAATACCCTGAATGTCCAGAAGTAGGAACTATACATCATGTTTTTAGGAATATTTACCGTATGGAAATTGATCTCAATGTACATGACAAAAAGCAGAATGTGAGAGGTAGGACTGGCATGACTCTACCTTTTGATTTTAACCATCTCTTGTAGGGGTCCACATTTCAGTCATGACAGGAAGAAATGTACATACACAAACGGAAGCTCTGACCTTTAGAATCGTGACTCATAGCTATTTCTTTGTTACCCTTCCATTTGTTAACCAAATTCTACATAATGAACAAATATAACTTGTATAAACAGAAGTCCTCTTTTAGAGTCATATTTTAGAATGACTTTTTTTTTTTTTTTTTTTTTTTTTTGGTCTGATTCAAAAGTACCAGATATGTAGAAAGCAAAAAATCACATTTGGTTTAAATGGTGACAAGTCAACCTGATAGACACTGATTTTTACCCTTGAATTGTCTGTAAAGAAATCCATTTTGAGCAGATCACTAGTCTGGATACAGCTCATCAAGGGAACAAGCTGTTTTAAGAGTCTTCACAGCAAAAGGCCCTTGGTTCAATCCCCAGCACCACAAAAAAACAAAAAAAAGCCTTCACAGATGAATATTTTGTATTTATTCTGCATTGCATTTGCATTCACTATAGCAGAATTTTAAAAAGGAAATACTTAACTACCAAACACAAAATGTTTAGATGTTTAGTTTAAAAGCCATTAACTTCGCTCATCTAGAAAATTCACATATGTCCTATCCCTTTGTTTACCCCTAATGCCAGATTACTTTCCAAATTCATGTCTATAAAGCATTATTGGAAGAAGGACATTCCAATTTGGTAGCATGATTAGGTGTTTGATGTCTGCTGAGCCTGACAGTACCAATAATAAGTTGTGTTTTCTTTCTTTTTGTAACCCAGCCCTTCTGCGAAGAATCTCATAGGAAAAATGAGTCATTTTTACAGGTGGTTTGGTGGAAAGAATATGTTCATAGTCTACAGTATATACTAATTTTTGTTCTTGGTTAAACATGCATGTGTAACTTTTATATGTTAACTTTTTAAACCAGAGTCCTTATTGGAAGGAAGCACTCAACATATTAAAGCTGGTAGTGTCACGCTCTGCAAGTCTCGTGGTACCCAACGACATCCCCAAGACGTATGTCGGAGACATAGGCTCTCCTGAAATATCCTTCACCAAAATTTTTAATAATGTCTCCAAGGAGTTGCCTGGGAAGACCTTAGATTTTCATTTTGATATCTCTGAGGTAAGATGCTCAGAAATCAATGAAGGTGCTCTGTTAGGGATTTTCATTTGTTCCTTTATTCAGTTTCTCATTCCCAAACATTGAGCTCATCCTCAGTGTTGGGTCCTGTACTAGTTGCTGTGAAAAACACAGTGGGGAGAAGGCCTAGAAGCTTATAGTGTTGAGGAAACAGACAAAAACACCTATAAGTGCTCACCTGAATGGAAATTGACAGTGCTACAAGAACATATAGTGTGCTCCTGAGAGGGTGGTTTCAGGGAGGAGCCTGAGCTGAGTTCCAAAAGATAAGTAAGTCTGGACAGTCCTCTGTGGCAGTTCAGGGAGAGGAAGTTAAATCCAAGAAAAAGGAACCTGTGTGAATGGATGCTTATAAATTCGAGAAAGCATTGTGCTGCAAAAGTTTCCCACTAGTACAAGCTAGCTTGTGAGAGAATTGAGGGAGAGTGTGCTGAAAGATCATCTGGGGCACAGGGACTTCACAGGGAGTGTGCTTGCCATAGCACAGCAGCAAGAGCTCTGAAAGGATTTTGAACTGGTCTAGGAATTATTAGTATTTGCATTTCAGGAAGATTACTCGCTCGAGCAACAGGATGGAAAATAGACATGGGAGGAAGGGAGGAAAATTGGTAAGGAATCTGTTAGGATAATTCAGGCAAAATAAAATATGGGATGGGACTGTCCCAGAGCAACAGCATGAGAAGGAAAGAGTGGTTTACAAAAACACCACGGAGGACCGGGGATGTATCTTATTGGCAGAGTGCTTGCCTAGCATTGCTAAGCCCTGGGTTCAATACACAGTACTGTTAAAAAAAAAAAAAAAAAAGAAAGAAACAAAAATTTTTAAAAGACCAAAGACGTATCTGACAGAATTTGAAGAGAAGGGAGGAAAAGGTATCAGGATTTGGTGAGCAACCCTAACAGCTGAATGAATATTGGTACCTTTGAGAGAGAATGGTAACAAAAGAACAGATTCAAGCAGGGAAGGAGAGAATAATGAGTTTGTTTTTAGACATGTTGACTCTGAAATGACTAAGAAACATACTAATGAAGTGCCTAGTGGATAACTAGATTTTGGGATCTAAAGTTTTAGAGGAAAACTTGGGTGGAAGTAACAATTTAAGGGTTTTCAGTGTTCTGTAAGTGGACAGCTGAAACCATGGAAGGAAAACTAAAAAGAAACAGAGCTGAAATAGAAAGAAAACTGAGAAGCCAGATGTGTTAAGGCTGGACAGAAGCAGGACCCCAGTTCAGAGGGAAACCTGGAGTCCGACTTTGTTACATTACTACAAGTCTCAATTTTGAGCTTTGTTGGAAATGCCACACCCCCTGGCCCCCATTTCCCCTCCTGAGCCCACTTGTGGTGGCCTTGGTGCCATTGCAGTGGTCTTTTGGAAGCCAGAAAGGAATTTGTCAAGAAAGGAATTATTGATCAAGTGTTGCAGGGGACCTCAGCACAATGATGCACCCCTGGAATCCCCACAATTCAAGAGACTGAAGCAGGAGGATTGCAGGTTCAAGGCCAGCCTTAGCAACTTAGAAAGGCCCTCAGCTACTTAGCAAGACCCTGTCTCAAAAAATAAAAAGGACTGGGGATATAGCTTAGTGGTGAAGAACCTCGGGGTTCAATCCCCAGTACCCTCCTTCCAAAAAAAAGAACATTATTGAAATATAATTAACAATATGCACTAAATGCCAGAATTAAACAGACAAATCTGAATGGTGAGATTGCAGGTGATTTATATATATATATATATATATATATATATAATATATATATATATATTTTTTTTTTTTTTTAATTTTTTAAATTTTGTGCAGGAAGGATATATTTTATTACCAAAAGGGAAAGAAACAATGGGAGGTGGTGGTTGTTAAAGCAGATTATATTTAAAATAGCAAAAAGCTCTCTGTAATCTCAGATATGAATTTTATAATTTTCAAAAATGTAAAGACAATATTACGGTCTTTGATTTTCCCAACATCTACCTCCCACTAGGTAACTTTCTCCTTATGTTGTTCTTCGGTCATTTGTAGAAAATGTCATCATAGGTACACTTAACTCTTGCGCGTTTCTTTAATGTTGAAGTATTTGTGTCAACCAGCATTTTGTTTCTGTGTAGACACCAATCATTGGAAATAAGTATGGTGATCAGCACAGTGCAGCCGGAAGGAATGGGAAACCAAAAGTGATTGCTGTCACCAGAAGTACCTCCTCCACCTCCTCCGGTTCCAATTCTAATGCCTTGGTTCCTGTCAGTTGGAAAAGGCCACAGTTATCTCAGGTACATAAGGGACATCCGGACTGGAGATTCATAGGATAAAAGAACCAATCTTGTTACATGTTTGAAAACCTGAGAGTTTGTCTTCTTCCTTCAGCAATACTAACGTTTGAATTTCTTCTCTTCAGCGAAGAACACGAGAGAAGCTAATGAACGTGCTTTCGCTCTGTGGCCCAGAATCTGGCCTCCCAAAGAATCCATCCGTGAGTAGTCATGAATGCATGAGTGAAGGTTGTCAAAGTCGTGCTGTTTCCATGGAAATGGTTCTGTCTCCTTGCTTGCCTTTCCTTAGTTATAGCATTAACTAAGAAAGAAAATAATTCTCACCTCTCGTGATACCTGGCAGCTATACTAACTAGGTTTTCAACTAGTTAGCCATGAAGATCAACTTAGACTGAATTCTGCAGTGGCTCTGGGAACTGATATCTCATATGCAGAGTGACAAAACTGATGGATGAACTTTTTTTCTTTCCTTTTTTTTTTTCCTCTGGGCCTCAGGTTATATTTTCTTCTAATGAGGACTTGGAAGTCGGTGACCAACAGACTAGCCTTATTTCTACAACAGAAGACATAATTCAAGAGGAAGAAGTAGCTGTTGAAGATAACAGCAGTGAACAACAGTTTGGTGTTTTTAAGGATTTTGACTTTTTAGATGTTGAATTGGAAGATGCAGAGGTAAGAATGCGGGCTTTCTATGACATTTATAGAATAGTTACGGTTGTATCAGGATTGGGCCATGGCATCTTTCCTTATCTCAGTGTAAGGTCACAAAGGTCAAAAATCTAAATTAGGAACTAAATGGTTACTACAGCTAGTCAGTAGCAGAATAAGTCTAAAATAAACATGGAACATTCCATTTTTCATCTTTAAACATGCAAAGTAGAAACATGAATTTCTGCAAAATTATTTTAGGACCTGCTCAGGCTTAAATGTTTTGCATAAGATATACAAATTAATTTGCAGGGAAATAGTTAAAAATTAAAATTGATCAAACATAATTTTAAAGAGGGTGGCATTTGCCATGAAACTGACATCAGGAAGGTTTGGTTTTTGAGAACTCTTCTCCATGGCAAATAACAGATTCGCCCCATGACATTCCTAACCTCTTTCTTCTTGATGACTTAGGTAACTCTTCCCCACATCTCTTTTCATTTGATACCCAAAGGGCTTTCTCCCCTAAATTGATTGCATCCAATTGTATTGATAGCTATGTCCATTTTGATGTTTTCTAAGTGGAAAATCAAAGACAAAAAAGTAGATTTATCAGCCCACACAACTGAACTAGTCTGTAGTTACAGTTTGAATTTAGTATGACTCCATAAGGTCTCCAACTGCTTCTCTGCACTCTGCCCTTCTATACAGGTCAGCTTGACCTCTGACAGTAGCAAGATGGTTTTTACTGCTGTCTGTGACCTTATATCTCCATACAACAGTGTTAGAGGAAGTAAGGATTGCTTCCCAAAATGGCCTCAGAATAGTGAAAAGGTTGCTTTACTACATGCAAACTTGTCATATTGCCAATGCAACTGACCCAAGTTGAGACATATGCCAGTTTCTGAAATGATCACTATGGCAGATACAGTAGGATTGCCCAGTTGTCTTAGGCTATTAAACCCTATAGTCAGTTCCCAAAACCATAGTCTCTTAGAAAAAAACCCAAAGTTTATGTCAAATATATTCTAAAATTGTCCCAAGTATCTATAATGCAAGAAGATGAGTAAGCCTTAATAGCAAGTGTCTACACCATGTTTTGATATTTTTTCCTAAAAATTGAAATTCACTCAGATAACTGGTATGTGTTATCAACTCTCATGAGAAGATGTTTCCCGTGGTTCTAACAGGTGACATGGAAGAAGGAAATGTATTGGCCTGTGCTGTGTCACATTGTCAGTTGTTGATGGGCCCATTTAGGGAGATGGGGTTCCCATCCTCAGTATGCTGCAGCCAGCCCTGCAGATATGAGGACATGACCACAGTGCCTGGGAGTCATGCAAATGCCTTCACAGCAGCTGGGGATCTCCTGTGCAATAATGTTTCCCCATTTGCCTATTCCCACTGACACAGCCGGGCGGGTCCAGAGGACTCCAAGGACATTGAGCACTTGGTAGGGCAGTGACTTTAATATTTTTTTATATTAATGCACAGTTCATGTATTTTACATTATATCAAAGTATATACATAGATACACTTTTAAAATAAAAGTTTCAAGGATATACATCCTTGCTCTCTGTGTTGATATGCGCCTATGTTTTCTATTCTGTGCCCTTTTGTTCCTTCCTGTTCTCCACTCCTCTGGAAAAAAAGGAGGGGGCAGGTCACTACCCTAAAGTGATTTTATACTCATTTTTAAAACATATTGTAGGAAAGAGAACAGGCTTGCACAGCCAGAAAAGAAAGTGGGGTGGGATCAATAGGCCTGCTGCCCTTCCCCAGGGCCCTGTCTGGCTTCTAAATTTTTCTGCAGGTTTCCCCCCCCTACCCCCAGTTCAGAATTTAAATTTCTAAAGGCAGGCTCTTGACATTTTTGTAATGGTAAGGTTATTATTTTTTTGTTTGCCTTTTTTCTTTAAAGAGCACTGTAAATGCTTTCAAGTTCATCCAGTGCTCTAAAATGTCAGTAGTAATAAATGTGGCTTTTAGTAGAACCTTACTCAGAATGGATCGAAGATGCTTATTGTCATTTTGTCTTTAATTCAAATCCCAGGAATCTGGGGAAAGATGTGAGGGTGCTGATTTGCACCTCACAATTAAGCCAAATCAAATAATACATATTTTCTAAAACACAACTATAGTCTTGCTTAAAAACATGGTAATAGGAAATAAGTCTCATTATGAATGCAACTTCTAACATACCCTTCAACTTTGAAAGTCACAGTGCATGCTCATTCATCAATTCATCACCAGATGTATTTTAAGGACTGTTGCCATTGTTATGTGATTTGCTACATAATATCATATGAAATGATATATTTTAGAAAGGTAGTTTTCAAACTCTGACCTGCAGAGGCCTAGGGTTCTAAGATAACTTGAGAAACAGCCAGGAGGGATCCAAGGGCTAAATGGGCAGAGCTCCTGGATACCTGCAACCTGATCAGCTCAGGTTTTCTCTATCAGTTTTGCACAATTGGTTTCCATCTAAAATTTCTCTGCTTTATTTAAAAAAAAAAAATTTGAAACCCTCTATACCAGATGTTCCCTCCCATGTAAAGGGGAACAAATAAATCATATATTCCTGATCAACTCAGTATAATTTGTCATATCAGGGCCCAAGGAAGATTGCAAGAATTATATCCTTATGGAAAGGAGGACCAGCCTAGATAACAGAAGCATAGTTTATATCAATCTATATATGGGATGAAATTGAAATATGTCATATTTCCTCTTGATCTTTTGAAATTAGCAGTGGTTACGTTTTGATGACTATGATCTTGATTTATAAAAATTTTATAGTAAAAAATGTCCATTGCATTTAACGAGAACTGTCCTACAGATTAAAATAATTGTGACCCTGTATGTTGTCAACTGAATGTGGGTATTTTAAGTCAGTTTTTGCATTGTGCCAAGTATTAAATCTGTAAATCTTGAAGATTTCCTTAAAGTTTGTGTTGCCAAAGTGTATCATAGAAACGTTGTTGTGTCTGTCTCTGACTTTTTCACAATATACTTTGCATTTAAAAAGTAGTTTGAATCACATTATGGCTTCCTGCAAAAAGCTTAATCCAGAGCTTGAATCAGTCTTTGGGTTTGTGAAAGTGCAAGAGTTTTCCCCAAAAGTGTAGTGTATATTTAAATGTTTGTCTTCGTTCTTTCTAATTCTGTGTGTTTTCCTTTTTGCTAACCAGGAGCTGCAGGTAAGTGGCAGCCTGGTGTGGTGGACTGTTTCTTCGTTGTCATCTGTGATATACTTGTCCTTCCTGTGGTCTCATTCATGTTTGTGTATTAGAATAGAAATGGCCTAGAAAGTAGATTTAGTTGGACCCCCAGGAATATGAGATAGAGCATCAAGAAAATTATTTAGTGACAACAGGTTATCAATGAAATAATTTCTATCTCTTTCAAGATATAGATTTCATGATGTGTTTAAGTTAAAAGAAATTGAAGGGCTGATTGAAACTCTGCTTTGGGTGATGCATTCAGTATTCTTCATCTTGGTACATGTTTTCCTGGTGTCTTACATTTACAGCATTTAGAAACCTATGTTTGAGGTCTTAGCAATCATGTCTTCCTTTTCCAGGGTGAAAGCATGGACAATTTCAACTGGGGAGTGCGTCGGCGCTCGCTGGACAGTATCGACAAAGGGGACACGCCATCCCTCCAGGAGTACCAGTGTTCCAGCAGCACTCCCAGCCTGAACCTGACAAACCAGGAGGACACAGATGAGTCCTCAGAAGAGGAGGCAGCTCTCACGGCGAGCCAGATTCTCTCACGCACACAGATGGTATACAGTTAACTTTCCTTGCAGTGAAAATGGTCTCGTTTGACTCAACTTCCAGCTTGGAAATTATTGTTTTCTGGTCTCCGATTTTCATGTCATTATGGGCAAAATGCACACACTGAAATGAAAATGCAAAATGTTAGCGTTGCAAGAGTATTCCTCATGACAGAACTAAACTTTCAGCGCATACCCGTGAGCAATGAACATACCTCACCTTACTTTCTTTCCTGGTCATGAGTTGCTCTGGCACTTGTAGGGGCTCTCCTCTTGAACAATACCTATTTCTGGTATCACTGTAAACACCACACCTGCTCTTCTTTCCTAGAGTAGTGTGCAAAACAGAGCACAACTTAAGATACTTTCAAGATTAAGTCATTTATGTGGAACTTCTCATTCATATCCCAAGGGTCAGAAGACAGATTTAGAGAGTGAAAAATGGGAAAATAAAAGATACAAGAGTCATCTGTTTATTCAGAAATGTGGAGGTGCAAGAAGAGCTAAATTTGCAGCCAAGTAGGGTCAGAACTTGAAGATGGCAGTGTGAGGATTAGCCACCATGGTGTATGTGATAGGAAGCAACCACAGGAGCCCAGTGTCAATGGTGGTTACCCAATTTTTATGTGAAGGCCTTTTCCATGCTAAAACAAACTATACCTCCCTTTAATGGAGACCCATTTGCTCCACCCTGTCTGGTCACAGCCCTGCAGTGATGTTGCATGTGGCTGGATTTAGACTAGATGTAAAGTTGTCAGTTTGTGATTGGCTTCCTGTTTTGACACCTCACTCTTGCCCCAATGTCTTTTACTACCACCCCCATTTAAGGGTTAAATGATAAACAACTGTTGCCAACAGCAACAGCAATAGCTATCACTTGCTGGGTGACAGCCAGCTCTGTGCAAGGTGTCTCACAAGCACTAGTCTCCATAGCTCACCTCAGCCACATGAGGAAAGCAGGGTATTGCAGAACTGCAGATTAAGTGACTTGCCCCAGGATGAAGCTAGTGAGTGGATTTGAACCAGCCGGTTTGTCTCTAGTGCCCATGCACTTAGCCATGGCTCCTGAGACTTGGTCTTCCAAGGACTGTTTTTTCATTTAAAGGAGTATTCCTGACCACAGGAACTGACTGAATGAGGTAACCCAGAGACTCGAAGGTTAGCTTTGCCTTTGTGTAATTGTGGCTTAAATTACATAAACTATGGCTTTGCCTCTGTGTGACTGAAACTATAGGCTTGGGGTAGGGTGTGGCTATACTAAAATACCATGTGACTCTGTTTAGGTTACCTAACAATGCCTTTAAAATGGAACCCCTAATAGTATCTGCCTCACAGATATTTATGAAGAGGAAAGTATCCTGGCATATAGTAAGTGCTTAATAAAAGCTCTCAGCCAGATAGAATGTCACATACCAGTAATCCCAGTGACTGGGGGGCTCAGGCAAGAGGATTACAAATTTGAGGCCAGCCTGGACAACTTAGTGAGAACTTGTCTCAAAATAAAAAGGGCTAGGGGTGTAGCTCAGTGGTAAAGCACCTTGGGTTCAATCCCTAGTACTACCCCCCACCCCACAAAAAAAAAAAAATTAAAAAGATGCTTCCTCCTCATAGAAAAAATATTAATTTTCACTCTATATAGGTACTACTCTGTGTACTCTGTATCATAAACTTGATGTTTCTTATGTTGAACATTGACCCTAAGAAAACTATTACCCAGCTTAAAGGAAAAAGCATGCATATCTTCTTTTTTTAAAAAATTAAACCACTAAATATGGCTTGCCATAATAACAACTTTTACATTTTTTCCCAGGTTTTTTTTTTTTTCCATCTCATTGAAATTGTGTGGTATTGATTTTTGCTTAAATAAGGGCAAGTTCAGACGTGGGTCTCTGCCCCTTCTTCAAGACTGCATCTTGAGAACTCCTTTGTGCCTAGCACTGGAGCCACAGGGAGATCCAAGAGCTCTCACCTTCACAAATCCTCAAACCAACTAAAATAGAAAACATGACCATGAAAACATGAATTTCATCTCAAGGCTAACGTAGTTTCATAGAGCTCTTCCATTTTGTTTAGCAAGACATAGTAACACATACCTGGTTTTCTGCTGGGGAATCAGCTGCTTGCATTAACACCCATTCTTGTACAGATTAGATGGAAAAAAGGTAACTAGGAAGCTCCAGAAGCCCTTTGTAACTTAGCCTCTAAAATATTGTGATGTAGAATGCTTCCCGTGGCTTTCACAGGTCTCGGTGTCATACATGGATCCCTCATTTCCCTCTCTCTCCTGACAGTTAAACAATGACTCTGCCGTCGAGGAAACGGTGCCGGACCATCCCGACTCACTCCTTCAGTCTCAGGATTCCACTGGCAGCAACACCACGGAAGAAGTACTTCAGATCCGAGACGAGACCCCCAGCTCGGAGACTTGTCTAGATAATGCTAGTAGCCAGCTGCCTGAGGTGGGGGCTGGCGCATGGCCGATCTAGGTTCTCCCAGCACTGTTCCATCCCTTGCTTTTCTTTCCAAAGAGTTTTCATCTGATGTGCTAATTATTTGATTCATTCCCAGTATTTCTAACCTGTTGGGTTGTTTTAAACAAAATGGTCAAATCGATTTTTTTTTAAAAAGTCAAGAGGTAATGGAAATAACCCACAGGTTAAAAATAATCTCCAGTGTTTCAATGAGCGTTTTGTGTTGCCGTGTGTGACTCGGTTCCTGGGCAGGCGCCTCTCGGGGAGTGGCCGGCATCATTTGTGGCACTGCGTTTTCTTTGAAGGACGGCTTTTGCTTTTCCTTCCCTTTTTGCTTTGTGTTGGGTTCATATGATTGGTGCTGTGATTGGGATCAGGACCTCAGGCCAGCTGTGTTCGCAGTTGGTTAAAGGAAATCTCTTAAAAAGACTTTGGAGCCACTAGTATTATGTTTTTTGGAAAGGCCTGTGAGAAGTAAGCCAGATTCCAAGCTATTGACTGACCAAAAATAAGTAAGTATTAGTTTTCTGAGTGTTTTTTTTTTTTTTAAGACTATTATAGATTGCTTTTTAAAATGTGATTGCTATAGCTCTGTGGTATGTGCTTTGATGCCTTGGTAGGTATTAAAAACTGCTATATTTTTGTCAGTGTTAACTACTTTAATATAGTTACTGGATCTAGACTAATCTAGCTACTAGGTCTTATTATTTTAGTAAGGTGAAGTCTCATGTTCTTAGTAGACTATTTATTTTACATATTTGAATTCTCCTTAATAGTAAGCAGGATGTATTTTGGAATAAAGGCATTTTGGCTTCCTTACTAGCAGTCTTCAAAACACTTATACTACTAGGGCTAAGGTTTAGTTAATTCAGTTAATCGAATATTTATTAATTTCACTACATGCCTAGTAGTCAGCTAGGAGCTAAAAAGCAAGAATAAGACATGGCTCTGTTCTCAGGGAGTTTGCTTCTATCTATGTTAAGGGAGACAGAGTTTTTGGATTTTGTTTTTTGTTAATTACATTTCCACATGAGAAACAATCATTCAAGTAATTCAGGTCCAAGGCTACGTGAAAACTCAGAGGAGAGTGATCAGCCAAACCTTGGGAATATTAGTGGTAAAGGACAGACTTCAGGGCAACTAGGACTTTCAGGCAGAGGGACACCATGTGAGATAGCATGGTGTGTGCTTAGGTAACTGCAAGAAGCTCAGTATGTGCCAAGAATAAAATGGAAGAGGTGGATCGAATCTAAGACATGCTGGGTCCCATGGGTCATTCAAAAGACTTAGACTTTATTTTGAGAATATAGGAAGTTGTGTGAATTTTCATTTCTTTAAAGAAATATCTGTGATATGACTGCCTGAGATAATCAACTTAAAAAGAAGAAAGGTTTGTTTTGGCTCAGTTTTAGAGGTTTCATTCCATGGTCCTATTGCTTTGGGCCTGCAGGGGCACATTTAGCAAAAGCATGTGGCAGAACAAAGCTGTTCACCTCATGACCTGGAACAAATTGGAAAGGAAGAGGAAGGGGGTGGCGACCAGGGTCCCAGTATCTCCTCAGGACATACCCCAGCGACTTGAGACCTCCCACAAGGCCCCACCTCTTAGAGGTCCCACTACTTCCCAATATTTTGCCCCCCTGGGAGCAAGCCTTTACCACGTGGGCTGTTGGGGAACATTCCAAATCCAAACTATACAATATGGTATGTGACCAGCACTGTGCCAGGCACATCAATGGAGATATAGAGCATATATGAGCTTTTCTTCCTTGATCTAACCAGCATCCACTGAGTCCCTACCTCAAGTCAGCACCTGTTCCAGGCACAATGTATAAAAAGACAACAGCTACAGGAGTGAGTTATGGAGCTTAGTCATAGGAGTGACAGGTAATAAACAGGTAAAAGAAAATATCAGAAAAGTGTCCATCCTATTAATTGTACTGTGAAAGTATAATAGTAATGTGGTTTGAGGTGAGGGAGGAAGCATTTGAGGTGAAGGCTAAATAATAAGGAGCCAGTCTATGAAGATTTGGAGGAAGAATGTTCCAGGCAGAGGAAGCAGCAGTTTAAAAGACTCTGGGACATGTAGAGAACAAGGAGCTGTCTAGTGGGGCTGGAATGCAGTAACGGGGCAGGGGAGCAGGAGTCCCAGGGTAAGCAGCAGGCCACGGGCGGTAACCAGGAGGGGTGTCTAAGCAGGACACGATCTGACTGCCTACTCTTTAATCTTGGCTCCCCCACCTGCACCACCCCACCTTGGGAAATGGAATGTAGGTTATACACCTGTCGCATGGAGCTTGCAGTTAGGCCCCTGTCATCAGGGGAGAGTTGTCTTCATTGTGTCCTTGTGAAGTCTCTATGATAGAGGTGTGGAGGGCAGATTAGAAAAAGTTAAGAAGGTAGGCTGGAAGAGCATGAGCTAGAGGAGGGCCCAAACTGAGACGGTGCATGAACATGAAAAAATGCTTGCAGGAGAGACTGACAGGGTGAGAGGTGCACTTCACAGGGCTTTCCTTCCACTGTCCAGAGGTTGGTTTGGTGAGCAGTACTATTAGTTATTAATCTAACCTATCACATCTAGATTGGATCATCGCATGTTAAAAGGTCAACAGATTTGCTTATTAGAAACAGTGGAAAAGGATTGGTATTAGAAACACCTTTTCAACCAAAGCAGTATGGTCAGTGGCTAGGTATTTTAATTTCATTTGAAAAAGGGGAAAATCTTTTATTCTGGGTTATGAAACAGTTACTGTCATAGTGAGGAAATTACCTCCTAGAAATACTTCACATTTATTGCAACCATTATGTTCTTTCAAATCCAGCATTCATCTATCCATCCATCTTAGTGGCCTACTTGCTAAGCACTATGAAGTTCCTGGGACCATTGTTTCTTTTACTGGGTGGTGGTGTGGTATTGCTCCTGTTGTTTATTTCCTTTAATGGTGGCAAGTTCATTATCACTACACACTTTGTGACAGTAAGAATGAAGGGAGTATTATTCTAAGACCACACTATTTCATTGAGAAATTGTTCTGATGTTAAAATAATCACCCACAGGAAGTAATACAACATGGCATTTGTTGGCTGTATTGGTCTAATTTGATTTTCCTTCATGGCCTAATAGTGTCCAATGACCCAAAATTGTCCCTTGTTTAAAAAAAAAAATTATATCAAATATATTAATATAAAGATATTAAAATTATAATTATTTTAAAAGCAACTTATTAAAATATATAAATTTCAATAGGTGAAATATTTTATGAGTTAAGAGAATATTCCTAAAAGTGTTTATTTGAAATTTTCTTTTAAATTATGTTAATATTGGGGAGATAAAAGAGATTAGGCTAGTGCATTTCATGTCATCATAGAAACTTCAGAGTTATTTGTCCCTTCTCAGAAATATATACAAATTACACTCTGATCTCTGGAAGGCATTGAGTTCTTCATGAAAAAGCTTCAGAAGGTTATAACAGATTAGAATCCAAATCATGTATGCCGAAATAATTCCTCATAGGAAATGAATCTTTGACTGTTACAAAGTATATGTGTATGTCATTGTCTAGTAAGGTGAAGACCAAGGAAATTTGAGTCTCATAATCTTCATATACAAAATGAAATCCATTCCCATTAGCCCAAAAGTACTTTCTTCATAAAATCTAGGTGTTATTAGAATGTTTCTGTTTATATTAATAGTAATTATTGATAAAATATTGTCTTGAAATTACAATTTGAGAACAAATGCTAACCAAATACAGGTGTGAATTAATGAATAGTGAGGTCTTTGGGCATCATTTGGTTTGCAATAATATATGTTCAAATTAATGAAGGAAGGCTGGGTATGGGTATATAAACCTAGCAACTCCAGCTTAGGCAGGAAGATTACAAGTTCTAGGCCAACTTCATCAACTTACTGAGACCCTGTCTCAAAATAATAAAAATAAATTAGTTAATTAATTAAAAAAGGACTGGGGTATAGCTCAATGTTAGACTTCCCCAGTACAAAAAAAAAGTAAAAGGGAAGAAAGATTAATATCAATAAAAGTTGGAGGTGTAGAAGTATCTCTAATACTGTCTCATAAATTATCTTTCCCAACAACTAATGCCTTCAGTGGCCAAATCTTTTTTAAAAATTTTTCAGATGGAAACTACAGAGTATATTGAATATAACTATTGTGATGATTAAGATTTTACTGTTACTTTAAGTGCTTTTCTGTAAAGACTTTGCCCATGCATGGCTACATCCAAACCCGTGTTCCCTAGTCCACCATGTTTGGAGTCCCAGTGGTCATTTGTATGTTGCTAATGGTATTCACCGTACGTTTACTACATGCTAATATATGCTGTTGTTATTTGTGTATTAGCTGACGCTCATTAGATCATAAATTACTTGTGGTCAGGAATTAATTTATACCAGAGCAGTTGCCCAGAATCTGGTAGAAATCTTTCATTTTATAGATGAATTCTGCAGGTGAAAAAACTAAGACCAGGCTAGTCTGCAGTCAGGGTCTCTGACTTTTACTTGCTTTTCATATTTTGAAAGGAAAATTCTAAATTTTTTATCTATGAAAAAAGATAAATTATTAGTATACAGCTAAAGCAACTTAAGTCCAAATACTAAAAGAAGCTGATCTTTCTTACTAAAACTGTGAGACTATTACTACTTACATTCAAACTGATTAAACTGATTCATGCAAATTAAAAACGTGTTGAGAGGTTGGGGTTGTAGCTCAGTGGTAGCACACTTGCCTAGCATATGTGAAGCCCTGGGTTCAATCCTCAGCACCACATAAAAATAAATAAATAAAACAAAGGTACTGTGTCCATCTACAACTAAGAAAAAAATTAAAAAAAAAAAAAGAAATCATAATCTTTAAAAAAAAAAACTGGTGTTGATACCATGTGATATATACTTTGGAAGTATTTTACTTTTTTTAGTGGTGGCAGTTCATTTATGCAACGAATGTCTGTTAAGATTCTACCTCATGCCAGTCACAGCAACATTGTTTCAGTAATATTACAAAGAGAAAACTTATAGTATACTTTATAACATATATTTACTAATGTTATTATTTACATAGGGTTAGAAGAATTCCATCATTTTTATTGATAATGAGTTTGCAATTCATTGAAGTTTGAAAGTACAGCAATTTAAAACTTCCTAATCTTTTCTAGAGTCTAGCTTGATGATGAAATTTTACGAGTACTCAGAGTGGAACTGAGTGTTATTGTATATCCTGCAAACAGCTCCCCCCGTTACAAGTATTCAGCTCATTTCTCCCAGGAAGGCCACCATAGTTGTTAGGTTCAGCATTCTTCTGATTGGTCAGTGCCTGGTCCTGAATGGGCAGTCCCCACAGGACCAGTGGGTTATCTCTCTTTAATCATTTCCCCTGCTGATAGTCAGAATTCACTGTGTTCATATAATTAAAGAAATAGTAGTTCAAATAAGAGAGTTTACTGTAATAATAAAAGATTTTACTTGCATAGAATTAGAATAAGTAGCCGGGCACAGTGGCACACGCCTATAATCCCATCACTTCACGAAACTAAGGCAGGAGGATCATGAGTTCAAAACCAGCCTCAGCAAAAACAAGGCACCAAGCAACTCAGTGAGACCCTGTTTCTAAATAAAATACAAAATAGGGCTGGGGATGTGGCTTAGGTGTGGAGTGTCTCTGAGTTCAATCCCTGGTACCGCCCCTCCCCCAAAAATAAAGAGAGTAAGAGAAGACATTTCACCAAAGGATATTTTCCAAGTAAACACCCAAATGCTATACATAAGAAAAGAAAGTAGGGGTGGTAGAGGGGACTCCTTTATGTTTTCTTAAGGCAATAAGCTATATAACATAATTTCAAAAAATTTTAGAGCTGTGGTTATAACTCAGTGATAGAGTACTTGCCTAACAATCACAAAGCCTGGGCTCAAATCCTCAGTACTGCCAAAAAAAGAAAAAAGAGAAAACCTAGACCATTTAAATTATTGAGACTGACCTTGAACTTGTGATCCTCCTGCTGCACCATCACACCTGGCCTAGGACCATTTTTTAAAAAAACAATTTTATATAATCAGAATTCAAAACCTCTCAAAATTAGACCATATAACAAAGACTACTTGATAAATGTACTTGAATGGCAATAGTCATTTATTATGTTCATAAAGTTCTTTTTTTAATGTTGTTAAGTCCACTAAAAATGTGACCATTTTACAGGATACAAGTTCAGTATTAAAGGAGGAACATGTTACAGCCTTTGAAGATGAAGGGTCATATATTATACAAGAACAACAGGACTCTCTTGTGTGTCAAGGAATTCTTGATTTAGAAGAATCTGAAATGCCAGAGCCTCTGGCTCCTGAAAGCTGCCCGGAGTCCATCTGCGAAGAGGACGTTACCTTGGCCTTGAAAGAGCTGGATGAAAGATGTGAAGAAGAGGAAGCAGATTTCTCTGGACTGTCCAGGTGAGAGGACAGAATCACAGACACTGTGATAAAGTGGCATCTTCTCCTCCATCTCCTCCCCAAAATGCCTCTCCGTTAGTGTTTATTTACTTTGATTTCTCTGTAGTTTTTGCCTATATCATACTATTTTCATTTTTAAAGATAAAATGGCTTACTTATGGGTTGTTTTTTGTTTTTTGTTTTTTGTTTTTTCTGTTGACATTCACATAAAGAAAAACAAGTAGGCTATTCCCAAAACATAGTAAGTGGCATTGTACATTTAGGGAAGCACACCAAATACCTATTTTGGCAGAATGCCAAGTGGCCAAGTGTTAAAATCAATACTGGAATGAACTCCAGTGATGCCAAAATAATATATCCAAAAAGTTATTCCATATTCTCTTTATCAGTGGTAAAAGTATAAAGTTTGGAATTCTATAATAAGCAGAAATGATAATTTCTTAGTACTGTAAGATGCTAAGTTGTCCCTTTTAAATGTTGATCTTCCCTATATTCAAAATTTATTATCAGAAAGTATGAAGAATTCCCAAATAGGACTGTTTTCTTCACTCATGGGCCAAGTAATCAACTATTACCTATAGAGGTCGTGTATTGTGTTTGGTTTGGTTTTGTTGACAGTACTAGGGCTTAAACCCAGGATGCCCTACTACCAAGACTCATTCCCAGCTCCTCCCCTAACTTTTTTGGAGACAGGGTCTCACTGAAGTTTCTCTGACTGACCTCAAACTTGGAATTCTCCTGAATTAGCCTCCTCAGTTACCAATGGTTTTTAAAGGAAATTCTGGTGGCTATTATGAAGCTTTTATACCAAAAAATTCAATGATTATTAGCATTGTGATACAGTCTAATATCTACTATTTAAATTTTATGAATATTTATCACTCAAAATATCTCTAAAGGTATCTAATTTCATGCCTTCTATCAGTGCATTTGTTCCTCTTTCAATAATTTGAATTTCCTTGGTAGTTATTTTTATATAAAATTAATATTTAATAATCACCAGAGGCTTCAGTTTTATTATTATACTTTTATTATCATACTTTTATACCTCCTATGATAATAGGGTTTTAACATATAAAACATGGGAAGTTGTTTTGTTTTTGTTTTTATTCTCAACATATCTAGAATGCTTACCTGTATTTGAAAGTATATATCCAGGTATTAATAATAAATAAATAAAATGATAAATAATTGAGTTATAAATATATAATATATAATAAATCTTGGTGATGCCTTTTTCATACTGTTGAGTAGGATAGAACAATAGTCAATGCAACTACACAATCAGGTATAAGGTCAGAGACAACTGAAATGCTTTAAGGTAAATACTCAAACACTTTCATGTTTTTAAAAGGCCAAACCAGTCAGTTACTTTGGCCAAGAACTACACTGAAACAGAATGGTGCACCCCCACCTAGCACAGAGGTGTATCTACTCTAGCTTATGGGGTACCTTTTGTTAAAATCACTCACCTCCATGACATTTAAAATTAGCCTTTTTTGAGGTCTAAAAACAGTTGTCTGCTTTACTTTGGTATTTTTCTCCAGAGACTCAGGTCTTTGTCTTTTGTATGAATTGCTCTATAATTTCTGTAAAAGCTTATGGATCAATCTATCTCATAATGAATCATGTAATTTTATATCCCAAGTTACTTTTTTATGGAATGTCTAACTCAAACACTTCATCTTTTTTCATCATTCTATTTTTGTAAGTATGATATGACTGTGGGATTATAAATTCCTCAAAGGAAATGGCCAGGTCTTGTTTCTTTTGAGTCAAATCTCTCATCTGTCACACTGATAGGCACATAGCATATGTTCATGAAATCACTGAGCTTAGCAGTATGTGCTGTGACCAATGGTACTGGCTTTGAACCAGTGGTCCTGGATTCAAATTCTGGCTCTTTCATTTCCTATCCAGTAACCTCACGGGACCATTTCCTCATTAGTAAAATAAAGATATAGTAATGAAGTTGTTATGAAGATTGATCATCATCATTTGGGGCTACTCAAATCAAAAGTGCCCAAATGAAATCATTCTAATATGTATTATTCATAGAAGTTACTGATATTAATCCATAGCAGAAGCATTTATAGAACTTGTTATTTTACAGTAACCACTTGAAATTAAGAGTTTTAATTCCAAAAATGCTAAAACAGAGAAAAACATGAATTTATTTATGCTTTCTTATAAAGTTTGGATGGTTGTATTTTCCAAGGCAGTATTTTGACCACCATGATGTTTGTGTCAGCAGTCAGGATGAAGAAGAGCAGGATGGCTTTCCAGAAGCTCAGACATCACCTCTACCATCACCCTTTCTTTCTGCCATAATAGCGGCTTTTCAGCCAGTGGCATATGATGACGAAGAAGAAGCCTGGCGCTGCCACGTCAATCAGATGCTCTCTGACATGGATGGGTCCTGTGCAGTGTTTACTTTTCATGTGTTTTCTAGATTGTTTCAGGTGAGTGAGGTTTGTTTCAGAATTGTACTTACCTGATACAGTTTTTTCTAAAATCAATTTCTCAAATTTTAATATTCCTGCTGACTTGTTTTTTAATTGGTTCTTTTCTAGTTATACACATAGGATTCATCTTGACATGATTATAAAAACAAGGAGTATAATTTGTTCTCATTCATTCCCCCCTCCTTCCCCTTGCCCTTCCTTCCTTCCTCCCCGTTTCCTTCCCTCTCCTCTACTGATCTCTTTGCTATTTATTTATAGTTTGGGGGGTTTTTTGTAAGTCGTGTCTTGTGGAAGTACGTGATGGTGAGATTCACTGTGGCATATTCATGTATATACATAGGAAAGTTAGGTCAGATTTATTCCACTGTCTTTGACTTTAAAAAAAATTTTTTGTAAGCTAGTGGTTATTAGTTAGACTGATAGGGTGATATTATAGTACTGCTGGTATACTACATAATTATTAGTATAGATATGTCCCCTTAGGCAGTCAAAAAAAAAAAAAAACTTCAACACAACATCTGAGCGGTTTCTGCAGTATGCTGCGCGCCATCACAGACACCAGAGAAATGAAAGCATAGCCCCTGCCTTCAAGGAGCTTGCAGTCAGCATCCCAAAGCATCTGATCAATGTTAAATGAGTTGGAACTTTCATCACCGTGGGGAGCTTGCCAATTTTAGCTATTAAGGTTGCCTTCATTTATTGCAAACTCACTGTGTGCAGGGCACTCTGCTAAAAGGCTTTTCATAAGAATATGTACACCACCACTATGGAATGTGTATAGATTTTTAGCTTTCTGTGAGAGGGAAAGTAAGGCAGAGAGAAATGCCACTAGTTGTCATTATCCTCTGAACTATCTACCATCTGCCCTCACTATCTCCACAAACTTGGCTCATCTTGGAAGACCCTTGGAAGGACCGCATCCCTGCAGTTTTCTTACTCACCCCGCCCCAGGGCTGGGCATCAAATCCAGGGCCTCATGCATGCCAGGCAGATGCTCTACCACTGAGCCACAGCCCCAGCCCCATCTCTGAAGTTTTCCCAGCCACTCCAACTTCCCCATCAGATGTTCTTAAGTGCCCATTAACAGGAGCATCTATTTAATTATGTACTCACTGCTTTGCTGCTTGGTTTTCTATATATATTATTTCCTTAACAGTGGCATTATTTCCCAATGCCTGAAACTGCATTTTATGCTTTTTTTTTTTTATTCCTAATGCTACCCAATAGTACACATTAACTATCTGCATAATAACTATACAACTCTTAATACAGTCTTAATTCATTACCTTGGGTAACTCTTTGGTTGTTTTATGTGAATAAATATTCTTGACTTCTAAAAAGATACTACCCTTAATACATTTTATGACTTTAATTAAAGTTAAGTGAGATGGCAGCCCAAAGCCAAGGCTCATAAGCTACATTTACCAAAAGTTTCTTTGAGGTAGAACTTGACTTTAGTAGAGCTAATTCCTCAGACATGTGAAGGCTTAGGATTGTCCTTAGAATGTAGCTGTCTCAGGTACAGGGGAATGGATAGCATGTATCATTAATTTTCAGTTATTCCATTTTGTAAGTCTTTGATCATTTTTAGAAGTTGATATATTTCCTGAAGAAATATATAAAACACAAGAATAGAGGAAGGAGGGACTGTATAGATGGAAAAGAGGGGTGGGGGGGGAGGAAAAAATAACAGAATGAATCAAACGTCATTACCCTATGTAAATGTATGATTTCACAAATGGTATGCCTCTACTTCATGTACAGAGAAACAAGATGGACCCCATTTGTTTACAATTAAAAAAAATATATAAAACATGGATTTGTAAATCAGTACTAGAATTCTATACATCACTACAATCATTTTAAAATAGAAGTTTGCCCTAATTATAAATTATACTGCTTTAAAGTGAAAAAAGGCCTCTTAACAAAAATATTAAACTTTTTTTCTTGTGCTTTTTGCCATAGACAATTCAAAGAAAATTTGGAGAACTAACTAATGACGCAGTCGGCTTTCTTGGTGAGAGTCTGCAGCGCGTTGGTACCAAATTTAAAAGTTCTCTGGAAGTGATGATGATGTGTTCAGAATGCCCGACAGTCTTTGTGGATGCTGAAACTGTAAGTTTTTATATGCAGGCTTATTATGTAGCCTATTTAAATAGTCTCATTGAGTTATCATTCTTTTTCAAATGTAATTTGAAATTTTAAAGTGTCAAAGTTCATATTTTCAACAATTATAAATATCTGGCAATGCATGGTTCCAGTGTATTAGATGCAGTGCTCTGTGAGTCCCTGGTTCCCACCCCTGTCTACCTTCACCCCTCCCCAGAGTCCTCATGGGAGCACTGGAGAGTCCTGCCCTAGGGCTGGGGGTGCCTCTCAGTGGCTGAGCACTTGCCTAGCATGTGCTGAGCCCTGGGTTCAATTCCGAGCACTACAAAATAATAAGCTGAAGATTGTCCCACCCTAGACATGTGTGCTCTCTGGATTCTGGAATAGAAACAGGTAGTAAGCAGCCAGACCTTCCCAAGTGGAATATCCAGAGCCCCCTGGTCTTGCCCTGACCTGTTGCCAAACCCACTTATGATTATATAACAACACAGGTAAAGGAATAAGGGTTAAAGTCCTTCAAGGTTGGTGCCTTTGAGATGTGTACTGGTCTGTCATGCCATTTCTTGCCACCCCTCCAGTCCCACTGCACTCCTGTTTCAGTGTCCCTTAGACAGAGACAGTGTAGTAAGGGAGTATCTAACACCCACCCAACTGATAGTCCATGACCCAAAAGTTGTCAGTCTTGTGACTGATTGGGAATGATAACCTGGTTTGCTGTGTTTCTGATTTGACAGCTGATGTCATGTGGTTTGCTAGAGACACTCAAGTTCAGTGTTCTGGAGTTGCAAGAACACCTGGATACATACAATGCCAAAAGAGAAGCAGCTGAGCAGGTCAGTCTCCTTTTAACATGTCAAAAAAAAAAAAAAAAAAAAATGTCATTTGCTTGTGCTACTGGAAGTGTTCACCTGACAGAATTTCCCCAATCAGGAAAGACGACCTCTTAGTATGGGCCTGTCAGTGCTGGGAATGGGAGGGTGGTCCTGGGAACACTCTCCTCTCTGCACAGTGAATTCCTGATTTGGGCTTTTGAAAACTGACCCTCTAAGAGCCTACACATTGAAAACCCAATAGGTTTCTAAAAAGCTGCGTGGAAACCATACAGCTGCTGTCAACATTACAGGTAGGGAAATAGAAACAATATTTCTCAGTGTTATGGGCTTGTGATCCAGGAAATCTGCAACCTCTGACAAAACTGTGATCTTTTCCCATGATGTATGTGTGTCCCTGGGCCAGCAAAGGGGGAAATAAGCATGTCATGGATTACAGATAACACCCGCTAAGAAATGGTACTTCACTTCCAGTCTGGCATTGAAAAACAGAGTATCTCAGTCGCCTGAGAGTAAACCCAGTATATTTTCCACTGGCAAATGCAGAAAACAAGAAGAAAAAATTTCTCTTTCCAGACAAACTGCACACAGTAGAGACTTTTTTCTAAAATAGACAGTTCTTTCATTAGTAAGTGTTAAATGCATGTCATATGTAAAGACCTATGAAAAATGAAGTATAAAACTTGGTTATTGTTTTAGATTTTCTAGACAGGAACATAAAGCACACATACTATACATTAATATAGGTTGAGCACCCCTAAAATCCAAAGGTCTAAAGTTCAAAATGCTTCAAAATCTGAAAGTTTTTGAGCACTAAAACATGTTGCCACAATGGAAAATTGCACACCAGACCTGTGACAGGTCAAAACATTGACACAGTCAAAACACTGTAAGTGATTATCAGAAGCATATAAGCTGAGAGTCTGTTGATACCAAACCACCACAGGTTCTCTGTGTGGTGGCTGAGAATAACACCCTTGCTTTCTGATAGTTCAGCGTACACAAACTTTGTTTCATGCAGAAAATTATGAAAAGTATTATACAAAATTACCTTTAGGCTGTGTGCATAAGCTACATATGAGACAGAAATGAATTTGACATTTACACTTGGGTCACATTCCCAAATGTCTCATTGTATTGCCAACTATTCCAAAATCCAACACACTTCTGGTACCAAGTTTTTCAGATAAGTCATAATTAGTAAGGAAAGTGTCTGTCACTTAAGTTATGACTACAAATAAAAGTGTTGTTAATGAAAGTCTTCCTAAGGACATATAGGTCTAAAAGAAAACTATTATAGACTACGATTTTCAAAGAAAGGTTATTTTGGGCCAACAGAAAAACTTTGTAGAATGGGGACATGACCTTGGACTTGGGCAATTAAATTTTGGAATGGGGGATTATTTCAGGGAAAGAAAATACTTATATTGAGGCTCTATCTTTGTAAGGGGAGAGCCATCTTATATTTTAAAAAAAGAATAATGACAGGAGAAAAGGCAAGGGTTTTCAGCATCAGGAAATTATCAGGCGAGATCTGATCATATTACAAATAGTACTGCTGTGTACTTTCTTACACAGATCTTTTGTTCAGCTATCTGCTAAAAGTAGAATTGCTAGGTCATACATGTGTTTGACCTTAGTAGATTCCAGCAGTTTTCCAAAAGAGGTTATTGTATCAATTTACAGTCCCATCAGAAGTATGTGCAGAATTTCCATTGCTTCATACCTTTGCCATCACTCGTTACTGTCAATTTTTAAAATGTTTAGTCATTTTGGTGGTGGTGTGGTAATATCTCATTTTCTTGCATTTCCCTGATGACTAAAGTTGAACGCTTTCATGTAGATATCTTCATTTATATATTTTGCAAACTATGTTTTTCCTGGTTATTTGTAGGAGCTCTTTATTCAGAATATAAATTTTGTGTTTTTTTGTTTTTGTTTTTTGATAAATGCATTGCAGATTTTTTTTTTTTCCTTCTTCTGTGGCTAGTACTTGCACTGAGCTCTTTTGATGACCAGAAATTTTAATTTTTCCTATATGGTTATGCCTTTTATGTCTTCACAAATCATTGCCTACCCTGGAAATTATGGTAGAATCTCAAAATTATGACTTCCTCAACTCATGCCTCTCCAGCTCCACACCCCCAGAAAGGGAACCTCCTTACCAGTTACTATAAATTTTAACCTTCATTTAAGCCTTGAGTAAGAAAATAACATGACAGGAACACCAGTCAGATGGGCACTGGAGTGTGTTCTCTATTCACACACTCTACCTTTGTATGTGTGCTTGTGCCGCGTGGGCCATGTGCAGCCCGGGGCTATATTGTTGGTGCTTATCTTTTAACACATTGAAAAATCAAATAACTACAGTGAATAGTATGCCCCAAAATGCTATAGTAATAGGTATGAATCATTTATAAAAATAGGATAAGTCATTAAATTTTCAACTGAAATTATTTTTTCCAATGTATTAGTATACTTGGACAAACCAGGCCACAGTAGTGATAATTCAGTGTATGACCCTTTCAACATTTTATATGAACCAAGATTAATACACAAATTCCATGATAGATGGTAGCTGAATTTTGCTGATAAAGAAATCCGTTGATAGCTTTTGATGACTGTCACTGGCCATCTCTCACCAGAAAAGCTTAACATGTTTTTCTTCAGCTATGCTGTCAAGCAAAGAGCCTTAGGGCCAGTGGAGTCTGAATGACTGGAAAAAAGGAACATAAGGTCAAAGAGATTGTCTTTGAAATAACTGACATGTCTACTTTTAATTTTTTATAGGTAGCACATTAAGTGACAACTGAGAATCTTAAATGTCTAATACTAAAATGTTTTCAGCGTCTACTTAATGTAGCCAGTTTTTCCTCAAAGCCCTAATGATATCTTACATATATTAGTTTTATTATGCTTAATATCTCTCTCTCACACACACACACACACACACACACAAAAAAAAAAAAAAACTAGGACATCCAAAGAGCTGACAGTATCAGATTTTCAAAACCTAGGAGCTAAACTTGAAAGCTCTTAGCTTTCACTTCACTTTGGAAATTGTATGGCTCCAGTATTCTTTTCTGCTCTACCACAATGCTGTTATTTTTATTTGATGAAGAAGATGTACTTTAAATTATTATCAACTTTAAGAACAGCCCCTAGGTAAAGAAAAACATATGGCTTCTACATCCAATATTCTTTGGAGAGAACATGTTTGTTATTCATTACTATCCAAAAAGACAGAAAAGAAAAAGAAATAAAAACAAGATTTAAATGGATTTTGGTTTCTGTTTCACTGATTAGAACTGACACCAGCCTTCAGAGAATTACACTTCTGGTAAGCAGACTTGGTTAATTCTAAGTTGCCTTTATTAAACTGACCAGAGGGAAAACAAACCTTTCATTTCCCAGCTTGTATCAGACAAAGGTCAGGTACAGGTTTTGAAGATTTCTAATAAAACCTACAAAATGAAGAATCTTCTTTACTGAAAGGGAGCAGAATCGGTTCCTAGAATAAAAGGCTATTCATTGGGTTTGCGCTAAAAAACTCACAGGTGCACCCATCTTGTTAAGAGTATCCTGCTTTTGTTTGTCCCATATAAATGATTAGCCTCCAATGGAGATGAAAGTCTGTGTTCACCAAGCCTAGAACCTCGAGTTACCTTCAGATGTGTTGTTTTATTTGGACAGGTTGTCATGTTACTAGTTTTGCTGCGGATTATGCATTTACAGTAATAAAATTTACTGTTTTTTGTTTCTTTAGTGGTTAGACAATTGTAAGAGGACATTTGGTGCCAAAGACGACACTTATAGGATAAACACAGATGCACAGGTCAGTCTCTTACCCTTGTTTTTGCTGCATTTCTGTATCAGGTAAAACAATGTGTGATCAAATGTCCTCACTTACTACTCCTAAAAATACAGAATATTTGTAGGCCTTTTCATTTTGGATATCAGAACAATCTTTGTTAAAGCTATGTTCGATGAAATATTGACTTAGTAATGAAAAATTCACTTTAATAAAACTGAACGGCCAGCTTATGACTGAAGCTTAATAACATTCCCTAGATAAGCCTGATGGCTATCTGGACAGTCCAGGTTGGCTTTTAGTTGCATCTGCCTTTAGAAAAAAATAAAAAATTGTTCTGCATTAGTATTCTGCAAATAAATTTTCTGGTTAGGAAAGCAAACCTAAAAGTAACATGATAAACATCCATATTAGCCTTTCTAAGGGTGAATTTCTACCTGGATAAATTATAATGATTTTCTCTAGTATGAAGTTCTTATGGATGCAAGACCCTTTTTATACAACTTAATCTGCTCTCTGACTCTGTGTGCCAGTGCTATCTTTTGCAAAATAAGTGATCAATATTTATTGAATTACTTAATGAAGAGAATGTACATGCAAATTTCAATGTACTTATAAGCAGCAATTTAACCTGAAATATGTAGGGTCATCCTCAAAACCTACACTTTTAGCATAGACTAATGTTTGATAATTCAGAGCTGTGGAATGACATTTATGCTATTTCTTATCATTGTGGTCACAGGCTCTGATTTGTTTTCCATTATATCTCAAAGTAGAGGCTACAGATATGTACATGTTGAGCCAGTTCTCTTGTATTTTAATATAAATTATATGAAATAAAACTTCAAATATAACCTCCGGCTGAAGTGCCTGACATTGGATTGTACTCAGCTAATGTTTACAGAATGTGACTAGCCAAATAATTTATGGTAAGCAGAATGGAGCTAAAGTTCACCTTTGCTTAGTGAATCCTCTCTAAATCACGAGGAATAAATGTTATATAAAAAATCCTTCAGAGGGAACTATTTATAAAAGCAGGCTTAAAGAATGACTTTTAGAAGCTACATTTACACAATGATAACTGCTGTTTTAATGAGAAGTCATTCTTAATGAGAATACTTCCAAGTTGCTATCGATATTTTAATGTAATAATTTTTAAGATCATAAATTAAAAGTTTTCACTATGTGTTTTACATACATTATCTCCTTTGATTCAAACCTAGTTAGGTCCAATTTCTGAAACTTTCTAAATTACATTTGGAATGCAATGTAAAACACATCTGCTTTTGATATTCTGCCCTGTGGCTCAGCATCAATAGAGGGAACCTAGGACCTAATTAGACATTAAACAGTAGGAAGCCTAGAATGAGCCTCTCCAGAGATCATCTCCTCATGGGTGAGTATTTATTAAGTAAGATTATTATGTGAGATTATAAGCCAGTTCACTCCTGAAAAAATAATTCATTTGCTTATTTTCTAACTAAGTTTTTCACTTTACTACTGGAAGTTTTATTGCAGTTGGTTTTTGTTTGGGGTTTTTTGGAAAGGCTATAAAAACCTAGAATCTAGTAGTAAAGTTTCTCAACAACATATTAGTTCTATTTGATTCTTTATATTTTCTACAGAGAAATAAACCATTGCCTAAATTTTTCAGTTAGTTGGCGAAGAATTTTAAATAAGCACCCTGGATTGTTGTGATAAATGTCTAGAAAGTTCTATTCTGGAAATAACAATTTTCTTTGGGGTGTGAATATGTTCTTCGGTTTGCCTGGGACATCTGTGACCCTAATTAAAATGATTCTTACACTAATTCTTGGTCTTTTTCTTTCTTTGTATTTTTTGTGACCCGATCACCTTCTTGCTTAGCAAATGGAAATTCTAGCAGTAAGTGACCTGTCTTGATTTATAGACTACTTACCCTTGTCCAGACAAACTGGTTTTCATCTGCCATTGTCCTTTTGTGACCTAGCAATGTTTTGTCATGGACTACTTTAAAAGTAGTGTGTGTTTCAATTTTGATAGCCTTAATCCACGAAATGTTGATTTGATAAAATGAGATTTTATGATATGTACAACTAGCAGTTGCCTTTTTCTTCATCTATAACTAACATATCTCCCTTTAAATTTTTTTTAATTTAAAAAATCAGAGTGCACATGTTAATTTCATAGTCTCATTTCAATGAGATTACCAAGTGGTTTTCTTTAAAAATGTGACTTCATTTTAAAGACAGACTCTTCTAAGTAAGAAGTTACCCAGTTTCACTTTGCTTTATCAAGCTCTTATGGATAAATGTAGTGAAATCTACATCTCCATTTGAGATCTGCATCTCAATGGGGGCAAAAATCTAGGCATTTATAAATTCTTTCATTATGTATATAAAGCTTTAAATTACAGTGAATCCTTTTTAAACCATCCTATATATTTCCTTCTGACACTCTATTTGTCCAATGTGAAAATGTGCTTTAAATGAAAAGTGAATTAGTAACCAATGATTCTTGTTTTTATTTTAATGCCCATCCTCAAAGCATTTTTCATTAGCTTTACACCATATTAACTTGCTTACTGCAGAAAAATAAATGCCAAGACAATTTTAACATAATGATTTATAATTTTCTTACTGGAAATATGCTGTATAGTCAAACATGAAAAATACCACCTAAATTTAATGTACTGTTATCTATTTCTAGGAACTGGAGCTCTGCCGAAGGTTATACAAATTGCATTTTCAATTGCTGCTTCTGTTCCAAGCCTACTGTAAACTTATCAATCAAGTAAATACAATAAAAAATGAAGCAGAGGTAAATATTAAGTTGTCCTAGGCATTAATAACTGATTCTAGAAAACACTAAATTATATATAACACTTGTTAGGCTAGTGAACATTAAAAAGGTCACTTACCTTGAATCATTTTCTTCAGTTGAGGATTTTTTTTTTTTTTTTTTTTTGTAATGATGTACTACATCAGGACACATTAGTGAATCAGACAGCAGGTACTGGTTTTCAGAGGTTCAGGACCTTACAGGTTTCTGAAGTATAAACAGATCGTGTGTAATCAGAAGTCAAGTAAAGCCCATGACTTCAGTGAATATCAAATTGTATGATGAAACTACTACCCTAACATCCTGTCCATATAATGTTTCTCTAGTTCTGTGAATACAACAAAAAACCATGTTAAAAACACCTGGAATGTTGAAAATTTTTAACGTATAGGTTCATGGGTAGTGACTTCTCTTTTTTCCCTTACCTGCTGATACAAAAACTCTTATTGGGGAAATGATTTTTTTAAATTATTAAATCCCTGAAAATGTGTGTACATATATATGTTCATGCTTTAAAAGTTTAACCAGGGTACTTTATAAAAACTTCACTGTCAAATTTTTCATGATCTTCCCCCATAAATGTTTTCTACTACCTAAAATGTAATATGTAATCACATGTTAAAATCATTCTATCAGTTACAGCTCCTTGCTGCTTTGTCAAGAATTTTTAGAGACTATTGTGTAGCAGAGATTATTTATTCCTACTGAACAGAATACTTGAAACTTACTTCTAAGTTTAACAAATGAGAAAAAAACGCTTCCACCATAAGTGTCTCCTCACAACCAGTTAAATGCTTTGTTTTACTATGGGAATGACTCCCTAATGGTTCATTTGTTTTAGGTCATCAACATGTCAGAGGAACTTGCTCAACTGGAAAGTATCCTCAAAGAAGCTGAGGCTGCTTCTGAAAATGAAGAAATTGACATTTCCAAAGCTGCACAAACCACTATAGAAACTGCCATTCATTCTCTAATTGAAACTTTGAAAAATAAGGAATTTATATCAGCTGTAGCACAAGTCAAAGCTTTCAGGTAAAATGTGAAAGAACTTAAAGTTGCCTTTGTGTAACTGGACTGAAAATTTACCAAGTTTAGGTTTTGGTTCTCGGTTTGATATTTCAATAGCATGTCTTCGTGAAAGAAATGACAACTTTATTTTCAGTAGTTATCACTGAAATGATACCAATTTCAGATTTCTCTCACCCTCAGGTGATACTTTGAGTAATATATTTGCTCAAACATTAAAACAGTTCATTGGACCAGGCATTGGGCATGGTAGTGCACACCTATAATCTCAGCGACTCAGGAGGCTGAGGAACGAAGATTGCAAGTTCAAAGCCAGCCTCAGCAATTTAGGGAAACCCTGCCTCAATAAAAAGTTTAAAGGGGGTGACAATGTGGCTTAGTGGTAGAGTGTCCCTGAATTCAGTCCCCAGTACTATGGACACAGGTTATTCCCCAGGGAATTTTGTGGTGATATGTCAGTATTAACTTAAAATGTAGTTAATCTTAACTAACAATTGCTTACACCTCAGAACTTAAAAAACCAATGTGTATTTTCAGATCTCTCTGGCCCAATGACATCTTTGGCAGCTGTGAGGATGACCCCGTGCAAACACTATTACACATCTATTTCCATCACCAGACTCTGGGTCAGACGGGCAGCTTTGCAGTTATAGGCTCCAACCTGGACATGTCAGAAGCCAACTACAAATTGATGGAGCTTAATCTGGAGATAAGAGAGTCTCTACGCATGGTGCAGTCATACCAACTTCTAGCACAGGCCAAACCCATTGGAAATATGGTGAGCACTGGATTCTGAGAAACTTCAAGCATTTTGGAGAGAAACTAAATTGATGATTAAGAATATTAACCAAGCACCTTTTATGAACCCTTGTGATTCACTGATAACTTTCCTGGCAGCATCTACAATTGTAATGTAACTAATGTCAAACTGTATCTGAAGGACAAGAAAATCTAACAGCTGCCAATACCTCCCACAATAACTGTATGAAGAAGGAATTTTTTAAATTATTTAACCTATGTGAAAAGAAAAGGGCTAAAAGTGATGCATACAAATACATTGCTTTCTGGAGAAAGAAAAGAATTCCAAGAATGTTTGCAATAATGGCCTCTAATACTGAGACATCAGAAAGCAGGTGAAATGAGGCTGAAATCAAGGCTGGTTCATTTTAGCCGAAGACCTGCAAAGCTGCTTGGATTTCTAGCAGCCATCAACATCACCTACAGTTGATGCTTAATCATCCTACATGAACATCCAGACCGAAATACAGACTTATTTGCAAAAACCATTGTTTTTTGTTTTTTGGGATTTTTTTTTCCCCCTCAATTTATGGGATAAGGGTTTGGGGTGTTTTGTTTCTATGGTCTGTGTAAGGAATTATGTGTGTGTGAGTTGGGATGTATGGATATGTGATAGTCATATTTTCAAGGTGTGGATGTCTGGTGATAATGTCTCAGAGCATGCCTAAAAGAGCACTGCAAGATTATTTTTGAAGAAATTTTATTTTATTAGATCTAACTCTTCATAGTGTGTAAATGTTAGAACATTTTAATAATATTTTAAAACTGGGCCCTCCCAGTATTTCAAAAAGAAATAATATATCTGTTAACGTTATTGGAATGCTGCTCAGTTCTCTGATCAGTGCTTATGTTACGATTGTTGATAACTAACCAAAGTAGATGCCTGCAGAGACTTTAAACTGTAAAATAAAGATGTATGCTGCCCGTCAGCTATTCTCATTAGAAAAGTTAACTTATTTTACTCCATAATTATAGAAACTGTATAGACTAAAACCAGTATTTTCTTGTACATTCGTGCCATGCACTGTTATACAAGAATAGGTGTACAAAGCTAGAGGAAGAACTGTGGTCATTGATGGAAGAATATATGGTCTGCAGGCTCTGAAGTCTGCAAAGAGATGCAAGCGCATTTTTATGTTTAATCAGGACTCACACGTGTCATGCTAAAGGAACCTGGGGCTATGTGGGGAGATGAAAGGCAGCCTGAAGACTACCAAAACACGCAATATACTTCCTAAGTCTGTAGCATAACACGAACTGGATTCTCTGTCCTTTTTTAAATAGCATTTTGTAAAAGAAATGAATGTAGTCCCACAACTCCTCTGATTTGAAAGGAACACCTTGTATTTTTTATATGCATCTCTTATCCACTGTGACTATTCTTTTAAACTGGGCTCTGATTCCAGAGTTTGGAATGTAGAAATGAAATGCTTAGCTTTGCCTTTTCTTGGGGGTGTGGACCCTGCCAGAAATGTAATTATGCTCAAGTGCATTAATTGAAGGCACTGTGCACGCCGTTGGACTGCTGACTCTAGTTGTTGCCTGTAAAATTCCGTAACTGGTCACGGCACATTCATAATCACTGTATTTTTGGACCCTGATAAAAACAATTATTTTAATGGTGTTCTGGTACTGTAAGTGGTGTCCTTTAAATTATTTAATAACTTTTGGGTGTGGGGCAGGCAGAGATGGATAGTGTCTGGAGACACATCACACTTTACATCCTATCTTAACTCTCCCCTATTTTTCTCACCCTCTTTACATCCTTTTTGTTAAAAATAAAAAGCATTGTAGCTGTTGGTTTGTGTGGTATTTTGAAAAAGCATGAATGACTATAGTGTACATCATTTTAAAACTTTCCAAATGTTATCTGCATAATTCTCAAGTATAATTTTCCTTTAAAAAGAAGAGGGAAAAAAGTAAATTAACTGCCCAGATCAAAAGTTTTGAACCTGGGGCTGGAGAGATAGCTCAGTCAGCCCTGGGTTTGATCCCGAGTACCGCAAAAAAAAAAAAAAAAAAAAAAAAAAAAAATTGAACCTCTTAAGTTTGCTTTTCTAATTTTTTCTATGTAACTAATCTAGTAATAATAAAAGCAAATACATATGCAGAAATCAAGATGCAAACAAATTCATTATCTTTTTGAATTGGATTTTCCTCAAACCTACGCTTCCTTGTTCCTTATCCTCAGAACCTGGAGTTTGCATCTATTGACAATATATCAAGTATGTAATATTTTCAACTACTTTTTTCCACTTAGAGCCCAGTTTTTGCTACATACAACCCTTTGTCCATTAAGTTTATCATTTTCAAATATTTTGTGAATAACAGCAAAAAGAGATTGGGCAGTTTCTTCATGCGCTTTCTAAAATAGAAAGCCAAGGACTTTTACAGTTTAGAAAATATTTTCTTTCAGTGATGTAAAATAGAGGGTGTGGTTACTATCCACAACCTACTCTGAATCGAGGAAATCATTGCATGGTCTCTTGGAAAAGACTCAAAGGGCCAGGTAAGATCCCTTCGTTTAGGTCTATGAATGATGGTTGCTCCTATACCACACCAGCAGAACCTAAATGAAAGAAAATAAAATACTGGAACCAACATAGGAAAAAAAAAAAAGCCATAAAAAAAACTGATTTTCAAAGTAATCCATGGTTACCCCAGAAAATGTAGGAAAAACAAAAAATGTAATCATGTCTCCTGACACCCAGAGATAACATCCTGGAGTATTTCCCACTAGCCTTCCAATCTGGCTTAAAACCTATTCACATCTGGTAAGTTGGGGATCGTGTGCATAAGCTGTTGGCAGTGCTTCCTCATTGCTAGGTGTTGTCATTGCAACGGAAGTTTTGTCATTTTGTTCGTTTTGCAAATGCCAGTAACCCTAAGTAAAACAGACCAATCTTGCTTTCCTCAACTGTAAAGTAAGGTTGTTGCCCTGTTAAGAAAATTAGTGACAGAATTAAATGTGAAGAATGATTTGATTACCCCCCCTTGATTAGCGATTGTCTTAGGACTTGTTGCAGATAAATTCTATAGTTTACTCATTGATTCGGCAAAGGTTTTTTGAGCACCTATTATGTATCTCTTGCATGCATAAAAGTCAAGTGAATTTCCTGACCCTGTACCTACCCCCAACCAGATCAACAGTAACAGAATAAAAACACACCGGCTAACCCACACCTAGAGAGCGGTTATCACATCTCAACCCCACCGTCACCCTCTGGTTCAAGTTTCCTTGTTGACAGGTATCTCCTATATATCTTGAGTGCCTTTTTTAGTGAATCTGTCATCAGTTCCCACTATTCCTATTATACCTTTAAAATTTTATATTGGATTCTCCCCGATTAGATAAGGACAGTCCTTTTAAGCAGAACCTAAAAAGTCTTCCCAGTCTGGTCCTGATAGTTTCACCTATCACATTCCCTAGAATATTCTGCCACTGTGGCCTTTTTGGTTTTCTGTACCACATAGCCTTTGCACATGCTGCCCTAGCATGAAAGGTGTCTCCTCCGCTGATCAACTTATCAACTTCAACTGAAGCAGCGATTCTTTATGCAAGCCTTCCCTCATCTACATCAGATCCCTAATTACAGGCACTTAACTGAAGCTGTCACATGTCAGAACCTCCATTTTGCATTTATATTAAAAATCTGCCCCCATAGGGTACTTTCCATGAGGATGTATGTTCCACCTGGTTTTCAGTACTCAGCACAAGGCTGACTGAACCAGTGATGCGTGCTTCAATTCCGTCAGCAACACCTAGGGGGCTCGATGGACACTTCACCCAAGTAGTAATTCAGTGGGAATGGGCCCAGGACTCCAGTTAAACATTTATAGGGATGAAGGTGGGCCTTTCCCCTTGATAAAAGGATTCTAGAGTGACCTCGAACCCACTTTGGGCTTTCAATTTCCTTTGGTTATACATAGTGTCCAAGATATTAGATTGACTTCCAAGACCCTTCTCAGGTAAGAAGGGCTAATGTAAGCGGGCCGTTTAGCACATTGGAAGGAGACATAATGAAGCATCTAGTTCCAACTGTGAAGTTTCCGTAATCACTAGGCCAACAGCCCCCAGCTTCAGTTTCATTAGAGGCCCCATCCGGCTCTAAACTCGGTGCCATGTACAACTAGGAGAGATCTGCCAGTGGGGCCTACCGTGTTCTTGTGGAAATCCTTTAAGGAGGCTATCAGGTGTAGTTAGGTGTTTAGATCCCCATTCTAATTAGAAGAAATTCAAAAACAGCTAACGCTTATGTCTAAATCTTTAAGAGGACTACTTGAAGAGCTTTACCATCTGAAGGCCACTTGAATTTATTATTCACCTTCTTATAGAAGCTTCCCAAAGCTACCCTGTTCCAAGCTTCAAATTCGTGAAACTCTGCTCAGTTTCCTCCATTTACCTCCTAAACTAAGATCACTTGTCCACGCTGAAGCTCCCACCTACCCCAGAGTTACAGTTCTCACTTTGAGCTACCTCCCTCTCATAGTCACCTCAGAATGGTTCTGCCTCCACCTGCCCTGGAAGAATGCTTATTTTACCAGTTGGCAGGCTTTGCTTTTGCAGTTCAGTTAACTTCCTTACAAGCTTCAGTCCTCCACACCTAAGCAGACCTCATATCTACGAACCCCTCTACAGTGAGTGCTGGAACCTCTGCCTGGCCCACTATAGGCGATCCACACATTATACAGAGTTAAGGTGACAGGCCCAGACTGGTAGCACAAGGCAAGCTCTTCCACTTTTATTTTGAGACAGATTTTATGCAATTTTTAAATCATTTTGCAATACCTTTATTTGAAGGCTTCATCAAAATACACTGCCTTTCACCAAGTATTTTGAGGAGGGAGAGGTGGAAAGGGGCCTGGAAAAAGCTCGCTTCCCGGTTCCATTTGCGCACATTCGACAGAACTTTTTTTAATTCACTAAATGATATATTTGAAGCTGAAAGTGCTATCGCAGGACAGACGTTTGCCTTTGCATCTCCCACACAAGTCTTGACGGTGGGGGCGTTTGGGGTCCACGTGGCGAAGTCTTACTGGGCAGGAACATCTAGTTCTCTTACAACTCTAAGAAACCAGAGTGAGAAGCACACAGAGAAGATAAGCCCTTGGCGAGTTCCCAGGACTTGAGTTTTCTCGTCCAAATTCTTCCTGACCACACTCTAAGCAAGGTCCTCTGCTAATTTTCTGATTTTGTCTCAGTCTAACCCCATTGCCCCAGCAAGTATGGGGTTAGTATGCTATAGTGGTGCCATGGTTCATCAAATTCAGTTCTCAATCATGAAGTTTCTCATGAGACGACTACTCTTTACCTGCACTTGAAGAGTGGAGAATAAGCAAGGGATAAATTTGTCAATGAACACCAAGAATGGAGTGGTTAAGGAACCTTATTTTAGAAAGGATGCCTGACCTAATTCTAAATGGTTTTCCATACGTGGTTTCTCTCCACCCACCCTACCTACACCCCTAGGGTGTTACTGCTTCAATATCCAACTTGACAAGTGCATTTGATTAGGCCATCTCAATGGCAGTTAAGGCTCTGTTAGCTGCACAAGAACAGGCAAGTTTAGTCACTTCTTTTAAAGACAAAGTCCCTTAGCACAATGTTAATAGGAAGCAAATGCTTGGCAGCACTTAACAGTAAGCAAGCCATGTGTTGTGAGTTAACCTACAAATCTGGACAACTAAGAATGCTCTTAAACTCCCCATTTAAGCTCTCAGGTAAGAGTGAAACACTCCTGTGCTTATACTAAATACTTTGGCTTGAATATGTGCTTACTCAGAAGCATCTGGGTAGAACAGACAACATGTACCACCTCTAGTAGAAAGTTGTTCTATTTTTCTTACATCAGACCAAGTAGGCTATAAGGCAAGCATTCTTCCATACTACAAGTAAGGTAACAGGTTCAAAAGAGGCTACCACGACTAAGTTTTGCAGGGGCAGAAGGAAGCTAAAGCCCAGGCCCTGCTGCCCAGTAAAGGATGATCTCCACAATTCCTAAGCAAAAAGCAAGCAAAAGCTAAAGTTGCTGGAACCTAGCCTTGTTTAGGAAATACATGTAATGTACGTTAATAAGTCTACCACCACGTTCAGACAGTGCAAACCACTTACTTGGCAGGCAATATCCTCCACTCGGTAAGGGTTGTAAGACTTCTGACAAGTTCTGCAAAACTGTTTGAAGTAAACCTGTGATGAGAGAACATAAACATGAAGGAAAAACCCCTTGACACTTCCAGCAGAAGGTGCCACCTGCAGTGTCTCTTACCTTGTTGGTGCCCTGTACACACCATACATACGCACTCTCCCACCGGATGTTGCAGTCCTTGCAATGATAATAGCCATATTTCTGTTCTAAGAACTAAACAGAATACCAGAGTTTAACCAACATGACACCTGAATTACCCAATTTCAGAACCTGGGAATTTCAGAATTTGGTACTAAAAACTGGCAATATCATTCCAAATCAGAGGAAAGTAGAGTGGGGTTTGGATAAACCTCCACAATACAGTAAGTCAGTAACAGCTTAGTCAAATAATGGCCCCCAAATGGCTTATATACCAGATTATTTGTTTACCAACCTTGTGAACCAAACTAAGGTGTTTTCTTTCCAACAGGCAAGGGAAAAGTCAGTTGTCTGAAGCTTGCAATTCTTTAAATAGGATTTTCTTCTGTAAAGTCTGATCTTAGAACACGTACGGTTGAGTCAGATGTGATGGCACACACCTGTATTTCCAGAGACTCAAGGAGACCGATAGAGGATTGAAACTTCGAAAGTTCGAGCTCAGCCTCAGCAATTCAGAGGCCCTAAACAAACCTAATGAGACTGTCTAAAAAATTTTTTAAAAAGGGCTGGGTATGTAGTTCAGAGGTAAAATGACCCTAGGTTCAATTCCCAGTATAAAAAAATTTTTTGAAAGTTTTTAAAAGGAAAAAGATTAAGAATATGTGTTCACCCCAGACGAAGTTCTCTGCACTGCTATTTACTTTCTTCATAGAGCAGTGCTATACCTCTGTAAACACAGTTCACTTAGTATTGCCCTATTCCTAATCTTGCTTTCTTCCCTTCCAGTGAGAAACCAGTTGTAACTGTTTCAAGGACCTTTAGAACTAGTAGGAACTTTGGAGAGTACTTAATGCTGTTTCACAGGTGAGCACACACAAATTGCACCCAGCTTGTGTATATGGCAATGGCCAAGTTGGGACTCACAACCGGCTTGATTCTCTCCTCCAGGTACTTCACACCCCCTAAAACCCAGTCCTGGATTGACTATAGAAAAGGCCAAAGAACTCCTTAGGTCCCCTGGGTTATAAATGCCCTCCATGTACCCAGCCCTTTAGGGCTCAGGTTGAGGATCTCTCAGGCAGCAACAAGGGACAGTTCAAAAGGTTCTGGCATCGCTAGATTTCTGAATGGGATGGAGTTTGGGTTTTGTTTGGGGGGGGTGGGGCACACATGGGATTTGAACCCATGGCCTTAAGTAATCTACCATTTGAGGATACACCCCACCCAGGAATAGGGTGGGGTTTTTTTGTTTTGTTTTGTTTTTGTTTGTTTTAAATAAAGGCAAGAGCCTGACTTGGCAGCAGTCTAATTCCAGTGACTGGGGAGGCTGAGGTGGGAGAAACTGCAAGTTCAAGGCCAATCTCAGCAATTTAGCACGGTCCTAAGCAATTTAACAAGGATTTGTTTCAGTAAAAATTTAAAAGGGCTGGGGACATAGCTCAGTGGTAAAGTGGCCCCGAGTTCAATCCCCAATACCAAACAAATATGAAAGCAAGACAAGTTCCTACAAGAGCATTTCAGAAACCCCATTTTCCAGTAGACTATTAGTTTGGGAAATGGAGAGAAGAATCCGGAGACTGGGGGTTAGGACCCCAGTAGTGGACTGTTAAGTGTTTTGCCACATGTAGTGGGGAAACAGAAGGCTCGTAGGAATCTTGCACAGTAAGTTCGCCTTTGGATTTCTCAGTTTATGTACCTATCTTTGGTCATCCGGAGACGTGATGCAGAGTGCACTACGTGCCCTCCATCAGATCTTTTTAGCGCAAATGTGATCAGAGTAAGAATGTTAGGAAGGCGTCTCCCTGGCCAACTTGGCGGGGCCCGTGTCTTACAGTCGCCGAATAAATCAGGATACACTCGATTTGACTCTCTTGTTGGGGAAGAACACACCTCACAGGCTGCTAAATTGCACACTGACGTGGCCCCGTGCTTAAAGAAGTGTGGCGTCTCCACGTGTCCCGAGCAGCCCTGGCCAGGTACTGAGAAAAGACGCCCCTCTCCACCCTTGAGACTCCCCCTTAAGACTCCCCTCGGCCCTCGCCTGCTTTGCCGGCACACCCCCCACCTTCAGGCCTCACCTGGAAGCGCAGGCGCTCCTTGCCAGGCTCAACGCTCCGCAGTGACGACCTCTCGCACGCAGCGGTGGTCTCCCTGCTGTCCTGAGTCTTCCCCGCCCGAGTCTGCTCTGGACTCTTTGGCGAGGGCTGCGGGGCCGCCTTGCGGTCACCGGCCTCCCGCGGCGGCAGCCTGGGCCCGTCGATGAGCTGATCCCAGGACGCCCCCACCGGGGCTTGGGCCTCATCGTCGTCGTCCTTCTCCTCGGATCGCCGCCGTTGGGAAGCCTTCCTCGCCGACACTTCTCCCTCTTCCCGGCCTGGGGGCTTCGCGGGTGACGCGTCTCGCTCTCCTTTCGTTGCCCCGGGGCTCTCCTCGTCCGCCACGGCTTCAGCCCCCTCCAGGAAAGCAGTGAGGCGGCGGGAGACCACCGGCGAGTACACGGCGACCGTGCGCGGAAAGCGCACGGGCCGCAAGGTACCGCTGCGGGGGCTACCCTGCTCCGGGCCCCGGCGGGTGGGCTGAGGGGAGGACGGGTCGCTTCCCGCCGCGCCCTCGGAGCCGGGGCTGGCAGGAGTGCCGGGGTCCCGGGTCCTGCGCTGCAGCGTGCGCCGCCCCAGCGAGCACTGTACCGAGGCGTCGCGGCGCGGATTCACCTGCACCGCCACGTCGCGGTTGGCGGGCCTGCGCGGGCGCAAGCCCTGGCTCACCTGTGACAGGAGGGCCATGAGCTGCGCCCGCTGGTAGCTGTCGAAATACTCGGCGGCTGTCAGCTGCCCGTGGCCGGGAAAGGGCGACGAGGCCGACCCTGCCGGGAAAGAGGACGAGGCAGCGGCGGCGGGAGGACAGCCTCCGCCACGGAGCCGCCAGCCATCCCCGCCCGCGGCGCCCTTGCCCTTGGAAGCGGGCGGGTAGGGGTAGGAGTAGGCGTACGAGTAGGGGGCGCACGCCGGGTACATGTAAGCATCCAGCACCTCGTCCCCCAAGGCAGCCATAAACGCGGCCCCAGCAGCTCCAGCCCGCAGCCGCGCCCTAAATAGGCGGCTCGCCGGGGCGGCCGGGAGGCCCTCAGCCGCTCGCCGCGCTGCGCCGCCCTCTGTGCCCTTCCAGCCGCAGTCTCTAGTCCCTGCGTCCCCGCCGAAGGGGCCCCTCCCCGACCTGCTGCATACGAAATTTCCCTCAGGCCGAGGTCTACACCCTTGGATGATTCCGAAAGAGGGCTTTCTTTCCGATGGAAGTACTGATTTGTAAGTGAACGCGCCAAGGCGAGAATTCCAACATGAGACAGTGATCACCGGGATTAGCTGAACCAGGTGCTCCTCATACCCTGATTGCTTAGGTGCCTGTGCCGCCGGGGAACACGAGGCCAAGCGGTGCCCCTACGACTAGTGAGCAAAATGCCTAGGTTTGAAAACTGCTTTGGGTCTGTTATCTCGGATTATAGTTTAATTTTCATAGAGTTTCCCGGAGAGGTCTACCCTTAGTCCTTTGAGTAAACGTACAGGGAAGCCCCCTAGGGCATCTATATCTAGGCTAATTGTTTTCTCCCCTGGAGCACGTGTTCCCAATCCCCACCCCATCCATGGTCACCAGGAGGTACCTGTTTGCTCTTCTCCAGGGTGGATAGTAGCTCTACAAAATTTCCTAACAAAACCATTCCTCCAAAGGTAATTGATCTGGAATGTGTTTACATAAATGCAGAAGACCAATTGGAAAGAAAATGTCTTAGCCACTATAAAATTGTTGGTGCTTCATTACCAATAGATATCAGATCAAGTAATCAAATGCATGAATGTAGTTTTCTCTGAGTTGATACTGGTTTGACAATAAAATACTATATTTCACTGTTTCATGAACCTGGTTTGAACTTTTCTGAGTACAGGTCAAAAACACACTTTTTTTGTTTTATAGTTACATTAAACTCAATTACACTTTACAGATAGCTTGTTTTTACTCATGTAAAATAGTGCACCAGAATTCTACATTTCCAGATCCTGTTTTCTGTGAAGCAGTCATAGAAATTGGTAATGGTGAAAACCAAAAAGCACGTTTAACCAAGTAAGATGTCACTTTAGCTGACCAGGTGCAAGTTATATTACAACACTGATTTGTAATTTACGAAAACACTTGGTTAATACACCAATGCAACTTTACAACGGGAAGATCAAAACTGTTACATATAGTGTGAACCAATTGTTATCCTTTATGTAAACCATATGTACGTACTACTACAGGCCATAAACATGAAGTAATATTTCAGCAAGACTGAAGCTCCTGTGTATGTCCATGTTTAGAGAGAAGTCTGGGCGGGCTCCATCATTATTAAATTATCAGCTTTCACTGTGCCATAGGAGGTGTCTGCCATTTCCTCTTCTTTCAGTTTCTTATAAGAAATATCTGTGTCTTCATCTTCATCTAGAGGATCTCGCTTGTGCAGTATTTCACTTCCATACATTTTATATATTAAAACAAAAATCCCTGCTTCTGCAGACTGGAAGAGGGCATAAAGCAAGGGAAACATGTACATGCTTCCTATGAAACGTGGTGGAAAGGCCAGTTTTAGAATGGCAGTACAGAGCTGCACATTCTGACTTCCTGTTTCCAGACACACAGTCCTCTTGCAGTTGGGTGGAAGATGGAAGAGAGTAGCTAAGCCGTAGCCTGAGGCGTAGCCTGCCAAAGGCATAAAAATGGCTACCACGTAAACAGCTGCAGGGATACTTGCCAGCAGTTCAGGTCCTAACATAGTGCCAGTCATTATGAAAAGAACCACCAGAGTCACTAGCAGAGACCACAGCGAAACCTAGTAATAGAAAATGGACAGACAAGCCATCAGCAATAAGATTGTTGAAGAGGGATTCAAGCCAGAGAATCCGAAGTTCTTAGAATATATGCAACTAATCTGACCTCCCCCACAAAATAAGATCTTTAACAGTATTTTCTGAAGATGGGTACATCACCTCTTCCATTGGCATCAGATCCATGTTGGACAGCTCTAATTGGAGGCCTGTCATGTTGAGTGACAATTTGCCTTCTGTACCCTCTGGTCATTGCCTTGGACAGACCCTCAGGAACAACCTAAGACCAGTCTACTCGGTCTCAAAAATAGTGCTTCGGAAGTTTTAAAACCAGTTATTAGGGACAGCTAACTCTTCTACCAGCAGACTGTCCCCAGCTTTCCAGCCTCCATCACATAACTTTGTTTTGGTTCTGAGTGTGCATTTATTATGTGGCTCTTGAAAACAGAGGTTAACATTGAGATTTACACCCCACTGGGATGGGGTATACAGTGGACAAGTGATGTTTACTTTCCCTGAACATAATTCCATGTTTTCCAAATGAAATTAATTCTCATTTATACATGAGATAAAAGGCTATTAATATTCACAACAAAAATTCACTTTGTGATATTTTAAACCTTTACAATATATCACAGAAGATTGTTAACAATGTTGAAACAATGATCAACTATTAGACTGTGTAAGAAAAAATAGAAATATAAGATGCAGGAATTCCTTGCAATTTTGTAACTTCCTCTCATTTGTTCATAAGAAACCTCCCATCTGTAAGTCTAATGATCCTTATAATTATTATATGCTTATAATTATTGTAATAGACATGTTTTAGAAATAGTACTACTGACTGTATAAAATATGTCATCTTGATGTTCTGACTGTATATTTCACTCATTCAAGTGAACAGGCAGTGTAATTAGTATGGTAGAAACCTAAAAATTCCTCTCCTAGTTGCCCTTCAGACTCGAGTTAACTTGTTTTCTATAATGGAGGCAGAAATAACCATCCAGGAACTGTCTAACTCTGCTCTCTGTATATCCAGAAGCAAGCTCTTTTGGAAGCTTTAGGATTGCCATATACTTTATATTCTTTAATTTTTTATTTAAAATTTATCTAGATTGGTTAAAAATTCTACCCTAGAATTCTATAGAAGGCTGAAATAAATAGTATACAAGGTATGCATACAACATATGTACAATTAGCAGAAACCAAACTTCACAAATCAAAACTTGTATTGTTTCAAAGTGTGTCACAGGAAATCTGATTCTTCATTTTGAAAATATTGGCCCCAAATTCCTTTAAACTATTTTAAGTCATTTGGGTACGCATTGAGATTGAGATCCCATGCTCATTTAAAGTGTTTGCAAAAATATATGCATTATATAAAACAGGTCTTAATAGTGTACTAATAGAGATAGGCTCACCTTAAATGGAAAGGTAGCCAATCTTACTGGATTATTTATTATTTAAATATATTTCTCCTGTTTTTAATGTGTAAATGGTTCATTTGTACTTTATTTTAGAACTCCTAAAGTTGTTTTTGTTTGTTTGTTTGGTTTGATTTTTTGTGTTTTTGTTTTTTAATTGCAGGAGTACTTTTCCCCTGAACTACATCTCCAGCCCTTTTTTATTCCTTATTTTAAGACAGGGCCTCTCTAAGTTGCCCAGGATAGCCTTCTTGATCAGGTGATTCTCCTGCTTCAGCCTCCTGAGTAGCCAGGATTTCAGGAGTGCACCACTGCACTGGGCAGAATTCCTAAAGTTTTATAGTAAATGACGCTGTATTAATATCATTAGTTTGATGATTAAACTTAATTTCTTAATGCATCTCAAGATTACCTATGGCTGTGTAATATCAAATATGTATAAATATATGCATGTTTATAAGTTCACATATATGTATTGCATTCATGTATACATGTTTATTATGGAGAAGGATTTCTTTTACTTAAGGCTAGATTTACATACAGAAAAGAACCCTCTATTTTTCATATTAATAAAAAGTTGGACTCTATAATCCATGGAAAATAATGAGTACAACAAAAAAATCATCTTTTTAAATGTATATAATCAAAACATTGAAGTGGCTCTTTTCATTTGAAGGAATTTGTCTCTGTAATTACACATTTTATCTTACTAACTTCCAACAATGAACATCCTGTTCATGGTTTATTCTTTTCTTTACTATTTTGAGTTTTCAAAAAAAGTTTAATTTACAAATATTTAATTTTTCTCCATTCAATGATCAGAAAATCTCGACTTTGAAAAAATCATGTTCTTTAAAAACAAAGCATCTTTGGCACTATTGGACAAAATAATAGAAATTCCCCATCATTTCACTAGCTTTAGAAACCATATAATATAATGCAATGGGGAACAAGAAACACACAAATTTAGTAATGGCAACATAGTCTACATAACCCAGGACCCAATTTTATTTTGTGCTTTAAAGTCAATGTTTTATGTATTGTATTATATTGCCATGATATAAGTTTTCAATTACTTTTAGTTTTATTAGTGTCAACTTATTTTTGACTTAACATTCTATAGCAGCCCTACAGGGTTTCTCAGAATTAAAGTTCCACTTTTGAAAATATAGCAATTTTGAAAAATACTGCACAAATTCTATTCAAGTAATTTTATTTAATCTGCTTTGATTTTTAGTAGTGTATGGTTAGTGGAAAATGTTGCTACTTAATTACACTATCATCTCCCCTGTCCTGACTTCTTTCCTCCCCATGAGTACTGATAGATCTCTTATACTATTTTTTATGTCTTAATTTGAGCTATATCATTCCAGGAATTCCAAAAGGTGGAGGTTATTTTTGGACATTAACTTTGTTTAAAAGCTTATCCGTGCAAATCCTGCCAAATCCTTTTCTTCCTTTCCCTTCTTTCCCAAACTTCCTATAGTTTCAGTCACCCATCAAGACCAAGAACTCTTCACGTGAGTACAGAAGAGAAGAGGCACCTTACCTTCACAATATAGTCAGCCACACGGTTGTATTTGTAGCGAATGAAGACTCCTAGCCCGATAGGAATGAGGGTGCTGCAAAGAGTGAGGGTCACCGCCCCTAGGGGTAGTAATTGCACCAGAGGAGTGTTGATCCAAGCCCGGCTGTAGATCCACAGGCAGAGGGGCATCAAGACCAGGGCCAGAAGTGTAGAGGAGATGGTCATAATGATGCTGCAGAAAAGGCAATGAACAGAAGTCAGAATTGGCTTAGAGTCAAAAACAAACAAAAACCAAAACCCAGCAGAGTCAGTTTCTTGCATGAAAGGAAAGACCGAAAGTTCTAGGGTTGAGGTCTAGGGAGCACTTATTTCAGGGGAGAATAGTACCAAGAGAATGTGGCATGTCTAAGTCCAATGGAAACATGAACACGACATAGAAACCGTAACGAAAAGTCAGGAGTGTTGTTCTGGGCTTTATAAAGCCAGTTGAGTATGAATGCTTCTGAGGACAAGGAACATTTTTTTTTTTTTTTTTCCTTTTAATCCTCCCAAGTACCCTGCAATGTTAGCCATGGTAAAGCTGCTGGATGCTACTTGTTGGATTAAACTCAATTACGTTGCACTGTATATGAGATTACTTTCTTTATTGGGCCAATAGCCCTAATTTGCTTTTACATTTCCGGTGAGTCCTAGCTTCAGACTTCCCCTTCTCTTTGTCTTCCAGCGGCTGAAGACCCGGGCTGGCAGCCCGACCCTCAGAGAGGGTGGTCAGAGTGCTGACGGGCCTGCGCTGTAGGTGAAAGGTGAAATCCCAGGACCTTCCCGTAGCTCAATCCGGGTCTAGATCGTCCCCACTGCCACATAACGGCTTCGCGCCCACCCTGACTTCTAAAGCCCAGGGGTCCACATCTTCTCCCTTTTCATGCCTCTTTCCAACCCCCTCCACTTCCTCTGTCCTTCGTTTCGAACCCGTGATTGTGAACGCGGCTGGCCGGGATGAGGAAGATGCTTAAGGAATAGAGCCCTACCTGAGGTTCATGTCGCCGTCGACCAGCAGGGACATGAGATTGGAGAGATTTCCGCCGGGACAGCAGCCACACAGGAGCACCGCCACGGCGGCCACCTCGTCCAGCTTGAAGGCGAGGGCCAGCAGGAAGGCCAGCAACGGCAGGAAGCCGAACTGGCAGAGCGCGGCCAGCAGCGCGCCCACCGGGCGGCGGACATGCGCCCCGAAGTGGTTCACGTCCACGGTGCAGCCCAGGCCGAGCATGGTGATGCACAGGGCGGCGCCCACGAACACGTTCAGTCCGTGGCTCAGCGGCGTGTCCCAGAACGGGGGCTCGTGGGGGACCCAGGGCCGGGGGAACGGGGAAGGACCCTGGCTTTCTGCGCCGCCCGCGAAGCTGCTGGTCGTGGGCTCTGGGGTCGGGGTAGGGCCGGGGCTGAAGCTAACGCTCGGACTTGGCCCCAGACTGAAGCCGGGGCTGGCGCCGGGGCTGGTGGTAGGTGCGAGGGGGAAGTCCGTGCCGGGGCTCGGGCTGCTGGCATTAGGCGACAGAGTGTAGTTGTCCGGCAGCAGAGAGGACGCGGCGAAGAGCAGGGTCGCGTTGTCCGCGCCGTCCATGGCGCTGTGGGCTGGAGGCCGCAGGTCTGCGGAAGTCTGTCCCCTCCCGCCGCGTGCGCCTCCCTCGGTCCTTCGGTCGCCGACGCCGTCCGTGAGTCCGTCCGTGGGTCTGTCCGTGGTCCGCAGCCGCCCAGCTAGACTCCGCGCCAAGCCTCAGCCGCTGACGTCCTGGGCGGTGTTGATCCCGCTGGCCGGTCCTCCGCCCTCGGGCGTGCCGCCGCCCCCGGCTGCCACTTAAGACAGCGCAGTACCCAAGGTGGACCCGAGCGCAGCGCGCGGCTGCCAGCGCTCCGCGCCCCGAGGCCCCGCCCCGCCGCCCAGTCCCCTCCTTTTAATCACCACTAAGTGGTTCTGTGAGAGTGTAGCCAGGGGCGGAACAAAGACCTGACAAAGGACAAGAAGAGAAAAAACCGGGCTTGGCAGGCGATCAAGTTCTATGATGGGCTCTGCCTCTTTTTTCTTTTCCTTTAACAATTTTTTAAATTGCTTTTTCAGATATATAAAAACATAAAAGTTGTACATATTTATGAGGTACATGTAATGTTCGATACACGCACACATCGAGTAATGTTTAAATCATGTTGAACATTTATCTCCTCATTTATCAGTTCTTTATGATGAAAACATTCAGAATAATTTCGTCCAGCTTTTTAAATACTCAGCACATAATTGCTATCTACAATCACCCTACTGTGCAATAACACACCAAAACTCTGCCTCTTTGATAATGAAATGAGAAGAGCCAGACGCTTAAAGTGAAAAGAAAAAAAAAAAAGCAAAAGAAAGCTCTTCTATGCACAAGCATAAGCCATACATATAAACTGTTAAAACAGTCTACAGCCCTAAGCAACAAGAGGGGTGCCTGACTTAATTATGAGCGATTCTCTGGCAGCATAACAAGAGATCCAACTTGATTTTACAATTTTTAAAATGATTTTTATGTTCAATCTTAAAGTACAAAGTAAAAAGAATACTAGTGTTTTTTGAGCCAGGCACTGTGAAAGCACGTTTGTATTATTTTATCTGACTCTCACAGCAAAGTCATGGGATAGATGCCATTTCTACAAACTCCATTTGTTAAGAACATTTTTTTATTCTTAGTTGACACATTAGTTGTACATATTTATGGGATACAGTGTGACATTTGAATACATGTATAAATAGTAATGATCACATCAGGGCAATTGGCACAACAATCACTTCAGACATTTATCATTTTTTTGTACTGGAAACCTTCAAAATTCTCTCTACAAGCTATTTTGAGAAATTCAGTCATTGGATGTCAACCATAGTTAAGCTTAACTTTTACAAAGGAGAAATGGGAGGGTCAGGGACATCCCAGCCTCATACCACACCCTTAAGGATCTGGGCAAATCTGTACTGTGATGTGTCTTTTTTTTTTTTTTTTTTTTTTTTTTTTTTTTAAGTGGGGGGTAGAAGAATTCAGCTTAAAAAAAAAAGTACCCATGAAAAATATGTGTTTAGAAGTTATTGGCAGGTGGGGAGAAGATATTCATTCCAGTGACTACAGATTTATGAAGTATTAGGAGTAAAGTCCTGGCACTGGGATTAAAGGACTGAAAAGAAATGAAGTGCTGAGATTTCCTGCTTCAGACAGGTTTATCCCACAACAAATCAAATTCAGATTTCTTAGGAATGGAGACACAACAGCCGTTGGTCAGTTACCCCATGCACATAGAAGGAAAAGAACTTCTCTGCATACTAAGGAGGTAATGTTTCTTGAGGAGGCATTGAACTCTCTGGAGTGACCATAACCATTGTGGCAAGTTGAGTTGTGAAAATCAACATGGAAATGTCTAGGCTGAACCCACGCTCAGGCTCAGACCAGGGTTACTCTTGACTGGAGCCAAGACAGAGTGAATTCTTCTTCCTAAAAACTGGTCTCTGTTGTCTTCCTTGACTCAGAGGTGACTGGGTGACTTTCATTTCCTAATGATGGACAGAACCCAGGTGTTTGAGTTTCCTCTCAAATCTCATGAAAATGCAGAGAATATGAAAAATTAGATTAAATTCACACCATATGACTCTCCTAGTCACACATAATTAATTGCTTCTCCATTAGACTCTAAGTTCCATGAGGGCAGGATTTCTGCAAGCATTTAGAAAAACAATGTACCCTTACGCTTTTCCAAAATACTAAAACCCGGGAAACAATGCAGTAACATCTATACAGCTTTGAAGGAGCGGGTTGTGACAAAAAAAAAAAAAAAAAAAAATTCTAAGTTTTCATTTAGGCTTTTGTAGATAAAGGAGAGATATTCAGATATACAATGAAACATACTACCCACATGTTAGGACAGCAGGGAACCCATGTGGAAAAATAGACAAAATGAGGAGGTATTGTGGAGTTTTTTTAGAGGTTGGGAAGGGGGTAGCAGGGATTGAACTCAGGGGCACTCAAGCCACTGAGCCACATCCCCAGCCCTATTTTGTATTTTATTTAGAGACAGGGTCTCACTGATTTGCTTAGCGCTTCACCATTGCTAAGGCTGGCTTTGAACTCGAAACCTTCCTGTCTCAGCCTCCTGAACAGGGAGCTTTGCTATAGTTTGGATCTTGAATGACCCCAAAGACACATATGTTAAAGGCTTGATTCTCAGAGTAGTGCCACCTGTTTTTTTTGTTTTTTTTTTTTTCAGCACTGGAGATAAAACCCAGGGGTGCTCTCCCACTTAGTTACACCCCCAACCCTTTTTATATGATTTTGAGACAAGGTCTCATAATCCAGTCAGTTGCCCTTGAACTTTCAATTCTGTTTTGCCCTCCAGAGTAGCTGGGATTATAGGTATGTACCATTGAGCCTGGTCAGGGTTGCACTACTGGGAGGTTGTAGAATCTTTAAGAAGTGAGGTTCAGAAGAGGGTTTTAGGTCATTTGGGTTGTGCCCTCTACAGGGATTGTGGGACCCCAGCTTCCTCCTCACTCCCTTTTGCTTCCTGGCCATGAGGTACAATTTTTGCTGTTCTATGTGCTCCTTCCATGATGTGCTGCTTCACCACAGGCACAAGAGCAACGCAACCAATCAGTCATGGGCTACAACCTCCAAAACTATGAACCAAAATAAACCGTTTCTTTTTGTAAGTTGATTATCTCAGGTATTTTGCTTTAGTGTTGGAAAGCTGATCAACACAAGTTTTTATATTCTTGAAACCACAGAATGAGATACACCAACAACACAAATGGCAGAGTATCCATCTGAAGCTCAATTGTAGAGGCACCAAAACTATTTGCCTCAGAATGCCTCCTTGTGTTAGGAAAATTAAATCCACAATCAAATTGAATAAGCAGCAATTATAGGCAGACCAACTCGTCCAACCATCTTCTCTCAGGGTTTGGGGAGGGACTTTGGAGGCAGTTTGTGCCGTGGATAAAAATTGAAAACAGAAACGGATGGGCTGGCATTATAAATCTTCAGAATCACCCTCAATCTTGGAGGCTTCTTGGGACCCACAGACCTGCTGTCACTCCTGTAGATGTGGCTATTGTCAATGTAAACAAAACAGGTGCTCTTACCTCCCTTTTTTCTCTCCTCACTATTGAGAAAATCCAAAGATTAGGGAAACAGCTCATTCTCTGGATATGACAGCTTTGGTGGTCTACCTTGAATCAGTCTGCTTCTTCCATTGCTTTCATTTACATTTGCTGCCACCAGGGATAGTCAGGTCCACCCAGAGAGGAGGGAACCGTTAGAAGGTGGAGACAATGACATGGTACTTGGAAAACACGCTAGGTATTTGAGGGAACTGCATTTAGAGTTTTATTTTACAGCAAAATTCCACACAGATTAAAGGGTTAACTCTAAAAATATTAACAAAGCAACAAAAATACTGGAAAAAATATTGGCAAGTATTCTTCTCATGTTTGGATGGAGAACAGAAAGCAAAGTAGTAAAAGAAAAAAAAATGTAGTAGGAAGCTTGGTGGATTTGGCTACATCAAGATTTTAAACCTTTGCTACAGTAAAAATATGCTTTTAAAAATTAAAAGCAAATTACAAAATGAGAAAAATGCTTGCAGCATATACAAATCTAAGAATGACTATCATTAATTTATACAGTGGTTTTACATATGAATAAGAGCAAACAGCACAATAGGCAAAAAGGCAAATGATTTCAAATAAACACAAGATCACAGGGGTGGGAGGGGTGGGGGGGAGGGAAAAAAATAACAGAATGAATCAAACAACATTACCGTATGTAAATATATGATTACACAAATGGTATGCCTTTACGCCATGTACAGACAGAAACAACATGTATCCCATTTGTTTACAATAAAAAATAAAAATAAAAAATAAAAAAAATTTTAAAAAACCCACAAGATCACAAGAAGGAATGCCCACAGTCAAAAGGCTTACAAAATAAAGAGACTGACCTTCACTAGTAACCAAATAAGTTAAATTGGAGTCATTCTTTCAGGACTAGAAAAGATTTGAATAAACAGTGTTATGTTGTGGTGGCAAAGATGGACTGTGATCAGCTCCACACTCTCTCTCCTGCCAATTTCACCTTCTAGAAGAAAACTTGGTGGTAGATGACAACAGCCCCAAGAAAGTGCAAATGGGCATCCCTGTTGACTCAGTGATCATATTTCCAGATGTTCCAGGTGTTTATCCTAAGGAAATGGTAAGGGAATTTTTTTAAAAAATTACCTGGGCAAGGTGGCACGCACATGTAATCCCAGCTACTTGGGAAGCCGAGGCAGGAGAATTGCCAGTTCAAGGATAGTCTGGGCAGTTCAGAGAGACCCTGTCTCAAAAAAAACAGAAACGAAAAAGCAAGCGTGTGTGTGCCAGCAGTGCCGGGGGGTTGGAGCTGGGGATGTAGTTCGATGGTAGAGAGAATTCCTAGCATGTATTAAACCCTGGGTTTAATCCCCAGGACTGGAAAAAGAAAGAAAGAAAAAAAATGCTACCTTAAGTGTTTACTATGTCCTGGACAAATTTCTAAGCCTTTGCATGGGTCATCTTGCTTACTTCTTGTATTAGGTTTAACAATGTTCGAAGTTTGTCAAGTTACCCTCAGGCAGGGCTGAAGTCACGTGAACACAAGCTTTTGAATTTGGAAGCCTGTCTTCCTAAAACGTTTCAGTGTTACACGGTTAAATAAATTAGATCACCTTAACATAGGAGACTGCCATGCATACATTAAATATCTTGTTTTACAGTAGGAGTTCTTAATCTGGACCCCGTGGATGAACCTGGGAATATTCTGAAACGATGTATCAGTTTTTCTGTATAGGACCTTCCCCCCAACCCCCAAGAGGGGCCAAGACACTTTAAGAAAAATATTTAATGACAAGGAGGAAATTCCTGGGATGTAATCTTAAGTGATAAAATAAGTTAAAAGGGTATAAAATCACATGCACTTATAGTCTAGTAAACAAATATATGTAAATATAGTGGGAATATCCCCAAAGGACCTTAAAACCCAGTAGTAATATTTAAGTGATTTCTATTTTCTTCTTTGTATTTTTTACTACATTTTCCAAATATCTCCCATACACATATAATCATAAACAATAAATTTTAAATGTAAAATCTACAGGCAAAATACATATCACCAGTGTCAAAGGGTAAATCTCTGTACTCAGTCCATAAGGCCATGGGGTGATAGAGAAAAGATATGCAAAAGATACAGATAATTTACAATACACAGAGCATTTTTTATTATTCATTAGAAAAAGTTCTAATTCACTAGGAGTTAAATAAACACAAAATCTGAAATTTAAAAAAAAATCAAATTGGGCTGGGGTTGTGTCTCAGTGGTAGAGCGCTTGCCTAGTATGTGTGAGGCACTGGGTTCAATTCTCAGCACCACATACAATAATTAAATAAAGATACTCTGTCCATCTACAACTGAAAATATTTTTTAAAAAATCAAATTGATTAGATTCTCAAAATAGTAACCCCTAGTCCTGGAAACACTGAATGGTAGAAACACTTGAATACTTTTGATGGTGGGATACTAGATACCACTTCTGGGGGAAGCAATTTGATAATACATTTCTGTTTCTAAACCTTTGTTTAAATTTAGGATTATTTCCAGTGAAGGGCCAGAAACTCTGACTCAAACTGATTCAAGCCCAAACAGGAACATATTGAATTGTGGAAATGAAAAATTGGTGTACGTGACTGGATTCCAGGGTTAAAATGAGGATCCTGTCCCTCTTCCTCCCTTAGCTCCACTGTCCTACGGAATTCCTTTCCATGTTCACTTTCTCCACAGGGGGCACCAGCAATTCCAGATGGACCCTTCCCGTGTAGAGAGAGTCCCTACTTTCCAGTAGTTCCTGCAGAGTTCCTGAGTTTAATTTGGTCTGGGTGCGGGAGAAGTGCCCACTCTTGGTGCCCAGAGATAGATGCCCTCCCTCAAACTTCAGGGTAGCCTCATCTCCACTTAAGACACACGGGCTCAGGCTTGGTCAAGGGATTCCCCAAAGGAATATTTTGGGATATTGTGTGTCATTGTTACAAGGAAGACAAAGGGATGTTTGTCAGAGAAAAACTCTGGGTGTTCACAGAAGTTTCACAAGTCAGACAATCCCCTCAAAGTGTCTAGTGCTTCTCCATTGCATTTCCAATCTCAGGAGTTGTTACTCTGAGAATCTCAATTTGATTTTTGGTTTTTAAGTTTCATATTTGAGTTTGTTTCACTACTAGTAGAGTCCAATCTTTTCTATTTAATAATAGAATAAATTTTATTTCTCTTATTTAATGATAGAAAAATAGAAAACTTCCCTGCTTTACTACTTAAAACCATGGGAATTGGTGAAGGCGGCATAGGTCAATGCCTTACCTCATCCCCGGTGGAACATCGGCCTGGTTCTATGTACAGGAGGGCAGCAGGGTCAGAGTTGCATATATTTTATGACTGAGTAGCAGTTCAATATGAGCGGGAGGAAGACATTGAGACAGTACACAAGTACTGTGGCAGGCAGTAGTTTGGAGAATGAAGTGACTGTCCATTGGACAATAACAGAAGTGACCATGGCTGTAAATGGGACCCAGAAGCCTTGAAGTGAATGAGCTGCAGCAGTGAACAGAGAAGGGAATTGGCCCCAAGAATACCAAAACGGAGGACCTTCATAGACACTCAAATCTTTTGCGGAACACCTCAGGTCCTGTATTCAGTCCAGTGTAGCTGATCCCAATTGTTTTCCTCCCACTCATTCTCCCTTATTCTCCTGGGAAATGGGACCTCCTTTTGGGGTGGGGGATCACACTTCCAACAGCTTTTAACAGGAAGTCTAAATAAAAGCCACTCCCTTCCTAGAGAATCTCACCTCTGAGTTCTCAGTCGTGAACTGAGGAATGGCCTCCCAGACCCACCCTGAGCCCATGGCCCTAGGATTCAGGGTAACCCTAAGCAGGACTTAGATTTTAATGTCAGCTTGTGGGGAGAAATTCATTTATAGGTTATCATGCCCTTGAAACACCCATAACAATATTGTTATATATATATATATATATATATATATATATATATCTTTGTTTCATGAAAGTCACGATGTCATTCTTCCGTCAGTAGGGGAATGGGTGAAGTGACCAGCTTGCACTTAGGGGCTGTGTTATATAAAATGCTTCTCTGGAACTTTGTTGCAAATGTGGGAGCCCAGAAAAAGCAGGCAATGCCAAGACCTTGTTCTGGTCCTTCCAACAATTCCCCTCACTTTTCGGGTTATCTAGCTATTATACCTTCCTCTTTTAGCCAAGCTAGTTCATGTTGGAATCAAAGGAGTCCTTAAATAGTACAACCATTTTCACTAAGTGGTAAAAAATTAGGAATTGGGCATCCAATGACTTTACAAGTGGCATTTGGGAGTCAAGGACTATTGTTAATTTCAGGGTAATGCATATTTGTGGAATGCAGCCCCAAACTCACAAAGCCACAGGAAGAATGGGCTAGATTATATTATTATATGAAATAAGTTGCTAACAGCTTTATCTATCATCGAGCATAATCAATTCCACCTTACTGAATACAGATGGAGCTAACAGGGAGCTGTGCTTAACTCTCTGTGCCTTATAACTGATCTGGATCTTGTGTTGAGATTATTTGGGTATCTCAAAGTTGGTTTACGTGTAGCTGTTACTTCCGAACCTTCTGCTACATTTTTTGAGGCTGTTATTCCTAGTGTCCTTCTCTGACTTTGCTCAGCCTATCCCAATCACTCTGATAACTATCAGATCTCCTACAGTCGTCAGCTTTATAAAAAGCAACATCTCAACTCTTGAGTCAGGTGATTCAATTGTCCACGTCCTAGTCCTCACCTAAAAGGCACTAGCTGAGAGTTGATTTAACCCAGGCCCGCTTTTCCTATTATCTCCAATCCTATACCAGGGAAGCCTTGGACTTTCTATAGACCTTTCCGATGATGTAAAAGCAAGCAACACAGGAATTTGTATTTTTGGAGACAAGGTCTTGTTATGTTACCCAGGGTGGTCTCCAACTTGTGAGCTCAAGTGATCCTCCCCTCTCAACTTCCTGAGTAGCTGGGACTACAGGCATGTGTCACTCACCTGGCTCCTTTACCTCTTTCTTAACCTAATGTTTCAACTTGTTTTTGAAGACTTTCATAGGAACTTCGCATAACTATCTTCATATGGTAGAAATTTCTGTATCAAGAGGCATTTGTCATCTGATAAATTGAAAAGAACGAAAACAATATCTACAAGGCTCTAGCAGGATATTAAATTGAGAATTTATTTGACCTAAACATTACAAAAAAAGAAACTTCAGTTATGTTTTTCAAGGCTCACTACTGAAAATGACCTCTTATTGAGTAACCAGACAACACAATAAGTAGCAAAATTGAGATAAAAGAAAAAGAACATTTTTAAAAAATTAGACTCCACTAATTAGTTTGGATTTTGATTGTTTTATATTGTATTGCTCCACACAAAGTAGAAAAAGCAATAATGTTTTTGAATTTAGGAAGTGTTATTTTGAAACACTCTGCAAAGTTAGATTTATCTTGGAATAATTAAGAACTTCTTGTCCATTATACAAGAAGTGAATCATAAAAACAACCTCTTGCTCATTTGTGTTGGGAGAATTGTCATGGATGCTGATTTTATGTGGTCTTAAGAAAAAACTGTGGTCTTTTAATAATTTTATATTTCATGCATCTTTTCTTAATTTCAATATTGAATTGGTCTTGCTATTCAATAGATCTGAGAATTATTGCTAATGCTACTTACCAAAACCTATCCTTGTTATCCATTCATATAGAATATTGATTAGGGGAGAATAAAAAAGGACACTCCTTTCTTCTTACCATTTCTGTGAATTTGTGCTTAATAGTTTAAAAGGGAGAATTTGTGGAGACAGGGTATAAGAAGGAGTAAAAATTGGTCCTAGCATTTTTATCATGCTTGTTCAGATGTTCTCTTAACAATTGCCAAATATACATGACTTTTTTAAAAAATGATAATTTGGAACACTTTGGAATTGCATATGTTATATATATATGTGCATAATTTAGTCATGCATCATTTAACGATAGGATGCATTCTGAGAAATGCATCAAAAGTTTCATCACTATGATCATAGGGTATATTTATACAAACTAAGATGGCTACAACATCACTAGGTGATATAATCATAAGGGACCTTTGAATATGGTGTCCACTGTCAAACACAACATCAATTGTTATGTGGCATATGACTATATTTCTCTCCTATTACTCAAGACTCTTTAGAGTTTTCTGTCATTAGTAACCATAGACTCCTGAAATTTCAGAGTTCTAATATAATACCATACCATAACAACTCTATTTAACTACTGCCTATTCTTCTCCCAATGTTTTGCTGGAAGGTGGAATGAGAGACAGTGAAATAGAGAATACAAATAAATACAGAGTGGCAAAGCTGTGGGAAAATTGTCTGTGGGAAAAATTATTGAGGACCATTACTGCCATGTAAAGAGCCTGGACTTTGATTTGGCTGACAGTAGAAAGTTGGTTTCCTATGCAAGAAAGTGACATATCCAGATTCAAGTCTTGGAAGTATAGGTCAAGAAGCTCTAGGTCAGTGGACAGGGTCAGGGAAAAAGACCAGCCAGGGAATCAGATGTGAGCTGATGTGAGCTCGGCTTCTTTTCCAGAGAAGAAGTGGGGGAAGCTGACAGAAGATACTTTTGTGGTGGAGATGAACCCTGGCTCACAGCAAAATCAGTCTTTAATTCGGAAAATTGGTTGAATGATCCCAACATTACCTGAGATAGAGAACAAGGGCAAAGTAACAAGTCTGAGGCTCCAGTTTTAGATGTGTTGAGTGCAGGATGTTTGGAATGTCCCATCTAGGAGTCTAATGTGCACGTGAACCCTGGTTAGGAAGCCTGGACGAAAGAACTGGAACTGACATAAAAGCTTATGGCAGCTGTTCCTCTTCTAATTTCTGGCAACGTGGCAGAACCAGTAACCTGAGAAATACTTTTTTTTTTTTTTTAACTCATCTGCATTTATTACTCTTTAAAGCAGAATGCTGAGTTGGGTACTACATATTAACACTTTTTTTTAAACAAAAAAATACCGAAGTATGCTGCATAAAATTCAGCAAACACAGCATAGAATAACGGAGATCTCAGGAATCAAAACAGAGGAAATTTAAGATTAAAAGAGTAAGCAAGTGGTTTTCTGGGCCCTGTTTCCAAAGAGCTTACCCTTTAATGGTCATATGGAGACACACGGGTGGAGCTCTGAATTTTTGTCAAGTGAAGAGTTGGCACTGATTCCCACATAAATCTGGAACTCAAAAGTTTACTCCTTTCAGTAAAGATTGAACTAGAAAAAAAAAATCCACCCATAGCACAAACAGATGACAGTTGTTGTTTTTCATTTGTATTTTGGCCCAGGGCCAAAACAGTGTCTGTATGTGTCCCCCCAGATTTCATGTGTTGGAAGTGTAATCCCCAAATTCATATGTCAATGGTGTTTGGAGGTACTGCCTTTGGGAGTAACTAGGATGAGATTATAGTTAGTGCTTTACGGCTTTAGTGCTTTGTGAAGAGAAGAAGGGGACACGAGTTGTCACTCTTGCTCTGACTCACCACGTGATGCCCTCTGCTGTGTTATGATGCAGCCAAATTTTCCTTGCCACATGCCAAGTAGATGCTGGTCCAGGTCCTTTGACTTTCCAGCCTCCAGAACCATGTGCTGAATAAACATCTATTCTTTGTAAATGATCCAATCTTAAGTATGTTATAGCAACAGAAAATAGGTTTGGATACTCAGGTTTCTGTACCGGGGCGGGGGAATGCTTTCCCTGAGAACTTTTCAGTGTAAGTCTTACAGATGGAGTTAACTGGTTTACAGTGGCCTGAAAGAACTGAAGGTACATGTGTCTTCCCAACACTGCTTTCAGTAACTTCATTTTGGCAGCTGAAAGTCAGCAAGCATGTGCATATATATGCTATGGAAATTGACAAATGCTGCTAGTCAGGGCTTTATCTTCAAGATCTGTTTGTTAAACATTTCTCAGTGGACCACAGAACAGGACTGCCTTGATACGGCTTCAAGGTTGGAATTTACAGTACTCGTATTTATATTACTAGTGTGGCCTAAGGAGCAGCCACACTGAGAAATTAATACAGCATGTGATCTCAGCATGGGAAAACCCTTGGGTACCTGGCAGAAATAAAGGACCTGCTGTAAAGCACAGGCCTTACAGTTCTCCATAGGCAATTACAAACATGGGAAATAAGTCACCTTGAGCAAATGACACAGACATAGAGCTGAGTTAGAGTCTGAAGAGCCTCCCTACACAGAGGATTTGGCTAGAGACCAAAATAAAGAAAACAAATACATAATTGAAGTCATAAAAGAAAAATTAGAAACAAAGTAAAAGAAGATAGGGCCCATAAGACCAAACTGAATGGGAAAACAATTATTTCTGTAAAGATATAAAACCTACAGAAGTGAAATCATTGAAATTGACATCTCAGTTCTGGTTAAATAGCAGGTTAGACATGGGTAAGGAGAGAATTCATGAACCAAAAAAACATATTTGAGGAATGATCAAAAGGCAGCACAGAGAGATGAGGAGAGTGAAAATATTATAAATTCTGAGACATGGAAGATAGAATAAGAGATCTCCACACACATCTTAAAAGGCATTCCAGGAGAAAAGAAGGTGTACAACATAAGATTTAAGAATTTTCCAGACTCAAAGAAAGACATGAATCCAGATTAAGGAAGCGTGAGTTCTAAGAAGGATAAACAAAAATAAAGCCATACCTAGACTCTAGTGAAAGCAAAAAAAGTGATAGAATATTTTGATTAAATAAATCGCACAATTTTTAGCTTTATTTTTCTCATTTCTAAGATAAAAATGAACTAAGTAATACCTAAAATCATTTCACAGCTGTCTGGATGGACGTCATGTGTCAGGTATGAGGGAGGCAGGAAAGAGGAAGGCCACTGTGGGAGAGACAGGTGCCTTCCGCTGGGTGCTGTTGTCTCTTGTGCTCCTTGTTCTTTTTCAGACTCCCTGGTGCCCCTTTTCTTCAGGGACACCTTACATCTTGCCACTCCCAGCATTCAGTCATGGGCTCTTTTTTCTTCTCACACTGTATGTTCCTAGCTGATTTCCTTGTCACCTGGCTTTGGCTATGAACTATAGCCATTAACTCTCAAATGTATTTTTTCTAGCCCCAAATCTCACTGGAGCCCTAAATCCACCCTAGATTCTACAAACACGACAGAAAGAAGAATTCGTGCTCTCCATGCCAGCCCAGTATCTCCTTTCTACCTTAGTTAACAGCACTGCCACTCACGGTCTGTTGCCTGCGCGCCTGTATTTTTTTGGTGGCAAATACATCCACTTCTTTTTTTTTTTTTTAAATATTTTCAGCTGTGAATGGAGTTTTATTTAATTTATTTATATGTGTTGCTGAGAATTGAACCCAGTTCCTCACACATGCTAGGCAAGCGCTCTACCACTGAGTTACGACCCCAGCCCCCACTCCCTTTTTTTTTAAATCTGGAAAAATTCAGTTCATTCACACAGACAAACGAACAAATAACAAACTCTAAATCTCACTTCCTCTGGGAGCCTCCTTAGTCCTCCCGTTGTGTTAGGTGCCATCTTTGTTTTTCTAGAATGTCTGTGCATATATTTTGACATCTACCTTCCCTTCCTCAGAGGATCACAGTTATGTCAGTAGTAGGAACTGGGTTGATTTTTTTTGTCTTCATTGTCATCTCTGCAAGGTGCCTCTCCTGAAATAGCCCACTTTTAATGTGGCTGAATGAACGGTGGGATGGATTAATGAATGGACATGTCTTATCCAACCAGCGCAGAGGGTATCAGAAGGAGGGCCTCAGTGTTATTTTGTTGTCTGATGACTGCAATCACTTCTGTTAAATTGGCTCCCATTTGTGGTCCTGTATTGAAAGCAGCACTGTGGCTTCGAGCACGCTCTCTGTTTTTGATGCTGTTTTTTCAACAGCAGGGTGTTGCCAATCATTGTCAATAAAGCAGTCTCAACTGCTCTGCTCCAAATGACCTGATGTGAAACTGTCTGGGCTGTGGGTTGGAATATTAAATGACATTGTGTTTCTGCAGCTAGCCGAGCTGCTTGAGTCACAGCTGCAGTAAAAACGTTTTAACAAAATTAAAATCTCGGTGGGGGAGGGGAAAGCAAAGAATAAAGAAGGTTGACAGAGACTGAGATGAGAGTACTGGCTAGGCAGGAGATACGGCTCAAACTGATTTCTATATTTAATTTTAACAGGGAAGTAGAGATTAAGACTGAGAGGTCTACATTTATGATTTAAAACAATCTAAATTTGTTCCCCACTGAATTGGGGAAAAAAAGGATTAAATATTTCTGGAAAATACATATACTAAATTGAAAGGGGCCATGGGCCAAAGAAATAAAAGCTATCTCCTATGAGAGCAAATTGAAATAGATCAATTACCTCTTGTCACTTCCTATTTCCAAGCTAATGAATTAGTGTTTTAAAAGCCTGGCTCCCCATGCTGCTGGTTTTGGCACAAAGAAGGAAATTCCTGATGTGCATCTATTGCAAACAGAGTATGATACAGATGATAAAATATTACTGCTTCTTTAGAGAATCAACATAAATAATTTTTGTTACTATAGAAAAACTAGAACCCGAAGAATCTCTACGTGAGTTAGAGCTCTGAGGAACACACTGTATTTCATTTTTATTCAAAGCAGTATTTTCAAGTGTCATCTTGAGCAAAGGAAGGAAGAAGGATCTAAAAACCCCTAAAACATAAGGTAGTTATCTTTGATTTACTCCACTGAGACAAGGAAAAAAATAACTCATCTTGTTGTCCTCAGTTCTGGAGGCCATGAAGACACAGAGATGAAGAAGACAGTATCTTGGCCTCTGAACAACTCACAGACAGACATAAAAGCATGACACAGAACCCAATGGGTGGATATCAAAGAGCATCCAAGAGCCCAAGAGCAAGAACAGCCAGGGTCCCAGAAGGAACTAGAGCCAGGTATGGAAGGTCAGGATCCCACATGTCTCTGTTTCTGTCTTTCATTCTCTGTCCTCATTCCTCCCTTCCATCTCTTCATCTACCTGCCCATCTGTTTGACCACCTTCAAAGGACACCTACCTTGGAATAAGCACCATGAAAAGCAGGGAGTGAGGAGAGAAGGGAGGAAAAGCAAGAGAAGTTTCTAGGCAGAGGAACAGCACCTGCGAAGACACAAACTCAAGCAAAGTATGAGGGCCCTGGGGTCCTAAAGAGGACGGGGGAGGAATGACAACAGATGGGAGAGAGAAATAGGAGTAAGCAGATTGGTTTTGGTTTTGTGGGCTGTGGAGACCTGAGTGTGTATGCTGAGAGAGATGATCCTAAGGAAGCTCCTCCTGGCAGCAAAATGGAAGCCAAGAAGAGCATAGCTCTCAACCTTTTCCTAAGAAGACCTCCATGTTGACAACTTCCCATGTTCCCACATGTAACTGATATGGGCGTTTCATCCTCAAGAAACCATGCGGAAATACAATTGAAAGCAGGACTTGAATCCACTCCAAGTTATTTCAGACCAAATTTATTATGCTTTGGTCCTTCAATTATTAGTGAATTATTTGTAATACACCACATAATTGATCATGAAAGAATTGTAATGCCATGATCGAGGACAGGTAGAGCTAGAATGGTTGTCTGTGCTCCACTGACACCCAGAAATTCCAGGGTGGCTTGGGGAATGAGGGGACCTAAGAAGACAGAGCTCCAACCCCCTACTCCTCCACCACACACACTTAAACCAGAGCAGCTGCACTTCTATCTTATTATTGTGAGCTTCTACCAAGATTTTGTTTCAAGGATGTGTTTCACTGCTTTAAAAAAAATGTTTGCAATGGATTAAAATACAGAAGAGATTGGAGGTCAATAAATCAAACCAGAGATAATTGTAATAGTCTGTGTGAGGAATAATAAAATTAGTTCAGCTAAATCTAGTTGAATGGATGAATTAAATCTTATAAACCAATATGAATCACATTCAAGCTATAAGGTATTTCCATAATATATGTAATAGGAAACCACATTCATAATTTATTTTGGAATTAGATGGGGTAAAAATGAATAAGTAAAAAATGTTAAAGCCATGCTTCTGGGGCTGGGGGTGTAGCTCAGTGGTGGAGTGCTTGCCTAGCTTGGGCAAGGTCCAAAACAACACAACATCACAAAACAACACCACAAAACAACACAACATCAAAAAACCCCCCCCCAAAAAAAAAAAAAAAAAAAAACCCATAGGGCTTTTCAAATTTAATTTGCAAAACACCACCCGAGTATCTTGTTAAATGTGAATTCTGATTACGTGGTCTGGAGTCGGGGCTCAAAATTTTTTTTTTTTTTTTTTTTTTTTTGTTTTGGTTTTTTGTAGTGGGGGATGGAACCCAGGGCCTCATGGATGTTAGGCAAGTGGTCTACCACTGAACTATATCCTCAGCCCAGAATTTATATTTCTAACAATTTCTCAGAAGATGCTGATGCTGCCAGTTCATGAACCACAGTTTGAATAGCAAGGTATTTAAGAATCTTGCAAATAATTGAAAGACTTAAAAAATATCCTTGGCTCAATGAAAGAAGGTGGGCTTTGAAGTCACAGACCTTCATAAGTCCAGGATTCAGTACAACTTACTACTGACTTATTGGCCTGTTTCCTCCTCTGTAGCTGAATGATCTGTTGTGTGGATTAAGATAACATATATAAATGAATTAGCATAATGCCTAGCTCATAACCAATACTTATAAAGGTTAAAAATGGTCTGAAAGAATATCTGTTTTACCAACTGAACTGGTCAGTGAACCTGTCAGGGCCTAATATTTATATTTTAAAACCCTTTGTGATTAACAGATTAGAAAGTCAATAAATTATTTATTCAATATTTGTCATGTGGCATCATTCTGGGCTCTGAAAATGTGACCACATAGATTGTATTTTTTAAAAAACACATAAAATAATTTAATTTCAGGTGATTATACAATAATATCCTCTAAAGAAGAGAATAAAGGATAATGTGACTGGGTATGGAATAGGGTTGATTAGGAGATCTCACTTTCTGAAGAAAGCATCTTTTTTTTTTGAAGAAAGCATTTAAATTCACACCTACATAAAAGGAAGACGCTAACCATGTGAACATCCAGAGGGAGAGCATTTCAGGCAAAAAGACAATTAAGTGCAAAGATCTAGAGATAGGAAGAATCTTGTCATGTTTCGAAGACACAATGACAGTTCCTGACACATGTTTATAGTGAATGTCTCATAACTGTGTTAATCTGTTTTCTACCTCTATAGCAAATACCTAAGATAACCAAATTATGAAGAAGAAATTTTATTTTGGCCCATAGTCTTAGAGGTTTCGGCCCATGATCAGTTGGCCATCTTGCTTTGGGCCTGTGGTGGCATATCATGGTGGGAGTGTGGTGGAGCAAAACCATTCATCTCATGTCCAGGAAATGAAAGACACAGAAAGAGAGGAAGAGATTGGGGTCCTAAAATCCCAGAGACCTGAATACTTCCCACTGGGTCTCATTTCTTAAAGATTTTACCACTTTTCAAGAGTGTCACACTGGGTACCAAGCCTTTGACACACAGACTTTGGGAGACACTTAAGATCCAAACTATATTGCCAGGCGTGGTGGCAGATACCTGTAATCCCAGTGGCTCAGGAGGCTGAGGCAGGGGGATCATGAGTTCAAACCCAGCCCTCAGCAAAAGGGAGGTGCTAAGCAACTCAGTGAGACCCTGTCTCTAAATAAAATACAAAATAGGGCTCAGGATGTAGCTCAGTGTTGAGTGCCCCTGAGTTCAATCCCTGGTACCCATCCCTCCCACCAAAAAAGATCCAAACTATAGTAATAACTGATGTAATTAGAACAAGACTCTATAGAATTTGATTATAGCATCAATATATTATCAATTAGTTACTTTACTTATCAGTAATTAATTTAATGATTATTAAGTACTTTCCCTCATGGTGGGCACTGTACCGGAATGCCTGCCTGGAGTAGCTCCTAGCTGGTGATGGAGACAGATCCGAGGAACACAGCTAAAGCAGCCTTCCCAGTGAATGACAGCACTGGAGCAGAGTGTCACAAGGGGCTGGCAAAGGTTTCATTAGCAGAAGAAAGTCTAACTCCTCCAGGAGGAGGACAGAAAGCTTTTACATAAGAGGCGACCTTTGAATTGAGCCTTTAAAGATGAAGAGGATTTAACAATATGAATTGTTCCTGGCAAGACTGCAGACAAGACATTCTAAAAAATCCTCCAGCTACAAAACATCAAAACTGCTGAATTAAACATAATAAATATCCTTTGAAAACCAGGACTATAGAATTGTGTCTGCTGACAGGTACTAGGACCTCAGAGCCCTGTGGTAAGCCTGGGAGGGGGGGATGCAGAGGACAGGACACAAGAGATAGAGCCCTGGGCCTGCATGGTAGAAGTAGGAAGTGAGACCCTACATAAAGCTAAGATCTGGAAGGACTGTTCTCAAAAAGGAGGGAAGGAAACTAGATGCTCCTCAGCAAAGGTAAAGCACAGGAAGTTATAACATGTGACTCTCAGCCTAGATGTTGGGGAAGAAAAGAAGGAAAGAAAAATGTCTTCTGAGAGAATTAGTAACCAGAGCCAGCTCACCTCTGGCTGAAGTCTGACTACAACAGGTGACTCAGTTTGCAGCACAGAATCCCGAAAGGTTCAAGCATGGGCATCCCCACATACTGCAGGAAGAAGAGCCCAGGCACAGGCTGAATCAGGGAGGATTACTTAAGATGTAGTTTGTTCAGTGCACTCTTAAAATCTGTGCATGTTTCAGTATGTAAGTTTTATCTCCGTAAAAATTATTTTTCAAAGGAGAGGTGGTAGAACAGGAAGAGGAAGAGGAGAGAGGAGAATTAGATGTTGATAAATGTCTAGATCTATGCCCAAACTGATGCATCTGAACAACTTACCTGTTATGGGGACTAAATACTTGTGTCATCCCCCATGCAATTAGTATGCTGAATTCTAAATTCCCCGGATATACAGTAGTAATAGAAAGCAGGGTATTTGGTAGGTGACTATGTCCAGAGTGTGAGTTCTTATGAATGGAATTCCCGCCCTTATCCAAGGGACCCCATAAAGCTCTCTTACTCTCTTTCTACCCTGTGCATACAATAAGGCAGCAATTTGCAACCTGGAAGAAAACCCTCAATAGAATGTGAGCATGCTGGAACCCTGACCTCTGTCTTCTAGCCTGCAAAACTGTGAGAAATAAATTTCTGTTGTTCCTAAACAACGTAGTCAATGGTTATTTGTTATAACCACCACAACTAAGATACTCCTTTGGACTAGAAGTTTTCTCTGGAGAAGATAAAAAGTCTGTCTTGGGGACATCAGGCTAGTTGAGGGTGCAAAACAAAAAGCAAACAAATAGGTGGATGTGTTCATGTGGGATACTGTGATTACCCTAGTCCTCCCCGCTACATTTGGTTCTTAGAATTGGCAGTGGGGTCAAAAGATAAGGACGGTGGAGACTCTCTGATAAAATGACCCAGTCAGGTTACCCTAAAAGGAAGACAAATCTCACTACTGTTCAATGCGTTATAGGCTCCCTCTCTTCAACATGAACTGACAGCCAAAGATTACTAGATGTCAAAGGAAAACCTCCAACTGAAATATAGAGGCCCACCCATACAAACAAACAGAAACAATGTATAAAAATAGAGACCATGCAGGGAAAATAAAACTTTATAAAGTTATAGGAAAAAGAAAAAAATCTCTCAGACATGAGATAGTGCAACCATGAAACAAGAACAGGATGCTATAAGAAGTAATTGAGAACAACAAAAAACAGAAGTCTTAAAAATTAAAAAAGGACACCAGGCACCATGGCACATGCCTATAATTCTAGCTACTTGAGAGGCTGAGGCAGGAGGATTGCAAGTTTGAAACCAGACTGGGCAACTTAGCAAGAACTTGTAACAAAAATTTTAAAAATTGAAAAGGGTTGGGGATATAGCTCAGTGATAGAGTGCCCCCGCATTTAATCTTCACCACCAAAAATAAATAAATAAATAAAAACAAAATAAAACAAGCAACAACAAACAGAAATGAAACACTCAATAGAACAGCCGAGCATTAACTTGAATTTTCCATAAAGTAAAACAAAATGAGAGAGACAGAACACAAGAGGAAAAGATTGTAGAAATTAGAGGACCAGTTCATGAGGGATAATATTTAATAGGCATTCTTGGAAGGGAGAATGGAGAAAACGGTGAAACAAGTCTTCATGAAGTAATTCGAGGACATTTATTAGAACCTAAGGAGAAGATCTGCAGATTGAAAGGCCAACAAAGAACCTAACACAGTGGATAAAACAGACTACATCAAACCACACCTCTAGGAAATTTCATAATACTAGTACCAAAGTTTATTGAGCTCCAAAGCAAGAGAAAGTAAAATCAATCAACAAGAACAACAGCAACATAGCCTGGCTCTGAACTCTTTCACAGCAATACTGGAAGCAAGAAATTAGCAGAATATTAGAGTTTTCAGTAATGGCTGGTTAGGAAACTCAATCCTCCTGCTGGAAACTGTGAAAAATACTACATTAAATAATTTTGAAAAGAAAAAATACTCTAAAAACATTAAAGACAGTAGGAAATTCTTAGGTCAATTTTCATAATAGAACTTGTAGCCAGAGAGACCTGCAGAATATCAGAGCAGTAATGTCTGATCTGAATTAGACTCAACTTTCTTGCCTTTAACTGCCAGGAACCATAGAGGGGATGGCTTGGTGCTGCCTCTGGGACCAAAGGAGGAAAAGCAGAAGGGGAAGACCACAGAAGCTGTCTTGGGAAGTTGTGCCATGAACTGGTCAACATGAGTTTGCATTTTGAATATATATAATCCAAGAGGGCCAGGACTCAAACCTCAATGCAGTCCCTCCCAATAGTGCCCTTCGGTTTGTGACAGAAACAAATGCAAACCTCTGAAGGAAGGCACCGCCTAATTTTTCTCGGGTAATGTCCAGAAAACAGCAAGATTATGCAGCATGACAGTATGGAAAGTATGTACCTGATTGAGAACAGGAAACTGGAGTGATCAGTCATGAACTCTAAACAACTATGTCTACCAAGTTTAAAGAACTAAATTATTCAACCTCAAAATATCTTTAGTGGGGCTGGGATTGGGGCTCAGTGGTAGAGCGCTTGCCTAGCAAGTGTGAGGAACTTGGTTTGATCCCTAGCACCACATGAAAGAAAGAAAGAAAGTGATAGAGAGAGAGAGAGAGAGAGAGAGAGAGAGGAGAGAGAGAGAGGAGAGGAGAGAGAGAGAGAGAGAGAGAGAGAGAGAGAGAGAGAGAGAGAGAGAGAGAGAGAGAGAAAGGAAGGAAGGAAGAAAATACCTTTAAGAAACAAGGAATTGTGAAGATGATAAAGGTTCTGAGAAAAAACCAAAAAGAATTTCCAGGAATGAAAAATACATTAAATTAAAATAAAATAAAAGACATTAGAGCAATGCCTTCACAATTCTGAAGGAAAATGATTGCTAATCTAAAATTCTATACCCAACTAAACTATTTATATATTGTCATGCTAGGATTATTATTATTTTTGTGTGTGTGTGTGTGTGGTGCTGGGGATTGAACCCAGGGCCTTGTGCTTGCAAGGCAAGCACTCTACCAACTGAGCTATAACCCCAGCCCCATGCTAGGATTAGGATACAGAGATTTTTCAACAGACAATGTTTAAAAAAATTTACTTCCCATGCACCTTTTCTAATGAAGCTACTATAGGATATAGTCCATCAAAATCAAACGTAAACCAAGAAAACATGGGAATCAGATAATAGGAGGGTCAACATAGGAGAGGCAAAGAACTCCCCCAGGATGCCATTCTGTTGAAACAAGGTACCAGGATGACAACCATGAGCCAGATACAGAGGAAACCTGTGTACACTGAGGCAGTGTGACTCAAGGGATAACACATTTATAGCTCTCATCACAAGATCTTTCTACGCTCAGTTTTCAAAACTTGCCTGATCATATTCTTATGTGTACTTGACTTTTCATGGTCATTGCTATCAAAGTTCCTGTTTTCCCCTCCATATCCTCTTGCTTGGATCAACTAAGGAGTTCATTCATCCCATTGCAACTGAGAAATGAAACTAAGCCATGTGATTAGAAGCAGGAATATATGGCATCCTGTTACCATTTGGATGTGAGGCGTCCCCCAGAAGTTCACCTGTGAGACAATGCAAGAAGGTTCAGAGGAGAAATGATTGGGTTGGGAGAGTCTTAACCCAATCAGTGAATTAATCCCTGATGGGATTCACTGAGTGGTAACTGAAGTGGTCGGGTGTGGCTGGAGGAGGTGGGCACTGGGGTGTGGTTCTGGGTATATATTTGTATCTGGCCAGTGGAGTCCCTCTCTCTCTGCTTCCTGATCAGGGTGTGAGCTGCTTCCCTGTGCCACACTTTCCCACCATGATGTTCAGCCTGACCTTGAGCCCCAAGGAATGGAGCTAAGACCTCTGAAACTGTAAGCCTCCAAATAAACTTTTCTTCTCCTCCAACTGTGCTGGTCAGGTCTGTTAGTCACAGTGGTGAAAAAGCTGACTAAAGCATACCCCATCCCCTTTGAGTCTATATTTTTGACAATCTGTATTTTCTACCCTGTAGCCCTGCCAGACTCCCTAACTGTGGTTAGCTATTTCCCAATTTTCTAAAATCATCAAACTTAGTAAAACACTTCCATATGTGCATGCACTTACCAGATCCCTATGTTGCAACGTATAATGATTAAAATGCCACTTACTGGTACCTTAGCATTAACAAGATTGTTATAAACAGTTGACCGTGTGCCATGACATGGCCCCTGTTGAGATCCATCCGAGCCTGTACACTTGATGCTCTTTTCAAAACATCTTCACGTCATCCTAAGGTCTTCCAGTTGTCCCTGGGAGTGATTTGGAATTTTATGTCTGATTTGGGGGATATAAATAAAATTCTTTCTCTATAAACTTCAGCTGAAAAATGTACTGGGTGGCTACACTTGATGAAGTTGTGAATAGTAAATTCCAAGTGGTTTTTCAACAGAACACCTCTGAAGAATGCCTTGTCAGTGTCTTCCTTCAGTGACATCATCCCAGAGTTGAGTGCCAAGTGAGCCAGAGTGAGAGGGGACACTTATCGTCAAGTTTGTCCCTGGGAATTTCCACTTTTCCAAATAAGAGCTGCCTTGGGGCAGAGACGGAATGCCTGGTGAGAACGCCAGCTGCCGATAATCTATGCTGAACTGATGTTTTCCTCTGCTTGTCTGATTGGTCAGTTGGAATCTGATGATTCCAGGAAATAGAATTCATGGTTGCAATCTGCATTGTCATTTGTGTCCGCCACTGGATTCCATCCCCAAGGCTGCACTTAAATGTTCAACAAAGCCAGTTGCTTCTAAAAACCTGTCACTAGATGTGTGCTATTTTAGAGCCTGTGACATTAGAAGAAATTCTGTAAGAATTTCGGCTGCAGTCTTAAGTGAATTAATATGCCCCCGGCACACACAATTTATTCATCATTGTTCTGTTTCAGGTGGGAAGTTGGCCAAGAAAACAAAGTCCTAGTTGCATCTGTGTGTAGCTGTACTCTCAGGGGTTAAAGTGGTTATTTAATCAAATTGAATCGTGACTTGCGATTGACACCAAGCTCTTTCAAAATAATTGAGTTATTCTTAAAGCTTTTAAATTTGAAACGAAGTAAAGTGTCTCTTATTGATGTTTTCTTTCAAGTCTTTTAAGAAAATTATGAAACATTCACTCAGTTAATTTAATGAATGACTAATGTCGATAATGGCTTATTTTAAAATCAAGTATTTTTTTTTTTTTTAAAAAGCAGAATTTGCATTTGTCGGTATAAACTTTAATTAATATACGCTTGGTCAAAATTTGAGTTGAAGGGGGCTGGGGAGATAGCTCAGTTGGTAAAGTGCTTGCCTTACAAGCACAGGGTCCTGGGTTCAAACCCCAACACTAAAAAAAAAAAAAAAAAATTTGAGTTGAAGGAAGATTTAATCAAATGTTTTGGAGTGTAATTGCAGTCTCTCTAAAGGCAATTGCTTGTGGGCTGGGCTAACTGCTTTAACAAATAGCCCCCAATCTCAGTGGTTCAAGGCAGTTGAAGTGTATTCACTCACCTAAAGTCCAGTGCAGATGTTCCTAAGCAATTTGTTGAATAGTTCTCAAGGAAGGGACTTAAGAATTTAGCCTCCTTCCACCTTGTATCCTGTTACTGCCACTGTCTTCCTCTCAAGGCCACCAAATTCTGAGGGAGTAAAAGAGATTGCGTGGAGAAGGCCAACTGAGCATATTTCCTTGCCCAAGTGGCAGACCACATCTTACCAAATCCTTTTGATGAGAACTAGTCGCACTCTCAGTGGTGTTCTGGAAGCATCTGGTCCCAGTTTTTGAGAGCCAATTCTGTGTGTTTCTTCCCAACTCTACTTTCAAGGACATCATGTTGTTGGCTAGAACTAGGCCTGTGTGGGGATATTTACACCACAGAAATAGGCAACCACTACTAATGAGGCCTGTCTTTATTTGGAGATCCAGGTGTCGAACATTTACCAGCTCACTACAGTCATATGGTTCCACTTAAAAGCAAGAGTCTTGGGACAGGGCTTTAGTTGTGTGTCCATTAACTAAACACAGTAGACTGTGTTCAGTCCACAGTGTGGACTATCTTTGAGGGAAGTTCTACTCTTTTTCATTGGAGGTTTCTGGTTTTCTCTTTCCCACTCAAAATATCACATCCCTAATACAATTCCTTAAAATGGTTATGGACTTTTCCTTCTGATATTTTTAGTATGTTGAAACGTGCAATCGAAGTGTTGTAGGTAATAAATGGTCAAATATCAGCAATTCTTATATGGCTCAACCTCTATTAAGCATAGTTTTGTTTTTAGGCCTCAGTTGGGAATTACTTTCATCTTTTTGTCTTATAGGATAAAGTTTATTGGATTACTTTACAGGACCACTGATTCGCAATAAATTAAAGCTGTGCTATTAAATTTTTGAAACCTCCAAAAGGACTGACCTCACACCCCCCCAGAAATTCACCGTACTTGCTCATTCCCCCTCCGTGCTGCTGGGGTGCAAGGCAGGTCCTTGCCTATGCTAGGCAGCACTCTTGCCACTGACCTACCCAGGCCCCACTTGCTCCTGTTGAAAGGGAGCCCAGGCGGTGACTGCTGTCTTCTGCCTCCTGTAGCACTGCTTCCTCCTTGACCCCACCAGCCTGCTTTTCTGTAGTGTTCGCTACCTTTGCTACTGTGACAAGGGGAACCCGTATTTTTGAGAACTGTGCTGGGACTTCATACAATGCGGTAAATGATGCATGAAGAGTATTATTCACTGTATGGTTGGCTGCAAGGAGTAGGTTCTATGTGTCCCCTAAGGGTACAGAACTTGCTGGGATGTTCCAAACAACCTAGGCTGTTGGCACCCATTCCTCCCTCCATCTCTCTCCTCCCCTGCAGTTGAGGTAGCAAGAAAAGATGACTAAGTGTTCTGTTTGCTTCCCCAGGGTGATGGCACTGGGACGGGACAAAAGTTGATGGGATACCAAAACTGGGACATTTCAAGACCCTTTAAAAAGGGAGACTCTTTTTTTTTTTTTTCTTCATTTTTCAGTGCTGGGGATTGAACCCAGGGCCTTCGTGTTTTCAAGGCAAGCACTCTACAAACTGAGCTATATCTAAGAAATGGTAACTCTTTTAAAGTATGACCTTCTTACAGTGTGTTGAATTGGACAGAAAATTTGAGCTTTTCCCAGTCACCATAGCTAATTATGGATGATGAATCCTGACTGGGGGACCAATAGAAAAGACTTGAACTTGGTTTCAAGGGCTTCTAACTTCAAATCCAGGGTGGCTTCCCCTACCAGATGATGTCTTTTCAGTGTAAGGACACTTAGGCAACATGTTACCCTTTGTTTCAGTTTGCCAGTTTGATATGGCATTTAGTTCTCTTTCTCCAAAAAGCATCTGGACAAAACACATTTGAGAGACTTAAGATGTCTCAGTGCTGGCCTCAAACTTGTGATCCTCCTGCCTCAGCCTCCTGAGTGCAGGGATTACAGGTGTGCATCCCTGAGCCCAACTATAATGGGTTGACTTTGAGTAAGAAAGATTATTCTAGATAATCTGGATCAACCAGATCCAGTAAATAGAAACACATTAGCAGAGCTGAGGCTTTCCAGAATGAAGGAGAAACTGTACCTGTGCCTGAGAGCCCAGCCAGCGGACTTCACACTTGCCTCATCATGTAAGTGGATTCCTTGCCATGGGTCTTTTAACATAACCATCCTACTGGTTCTGCATCTCTGATTGAACTTTGACACAGTGGGAATTTTTTTTTTTTTTTTTTTTTTTTAGTCTTTTCAGTTCATTTATGCTATCATGGAATCATCTCTGATTTCTGTTGGGAGCTCCACTGTCTGTCTAAATGCTATTGCCTTGAACACATCCTCTCTCTGATGCATTCAGGTGTGAAAATTCCAAGTACCATAAATAAAAAGTTATTCTGAGTCTTTGGAAACTCAGTTTGGTGTCTCTCTCTCTCTCTCTCTCTCTCTCTCTCTCTCTCTCTCTCTCTTTCTCTCTTTCTTACTAAAAAATACTCTGCCTCACCCTCTTATCTCCTTCTGGGATTCCAGTCACAAATAGGGAAGCCGTTCTCATCTGTCTTTCCTGTCTCTTCTGTCTGTACTGTCCCACCCTCTCATTTGTTACACATTCTGAGTGATTTCTTTTGATCTGCCTTCCAGTTCACTAATTCTTCTGTTACCAAACATGTCTTTGGAAACCCTCTTTTGGCTGTTGTGCTATTCATTTCTAGAATTTCTATTTTGCCTCTTCAAGTTTGTCACTTCTATAATTTGTGTCTGATCGTTTACATGGAATTTAGGTGGTCTTTTTTCCCTCCTGGTTTTTATTCATATTGCCTTCCTTTCCTGTGTGCTGAGTAACTTTGCTTGTTGATCACGGCCCTTAAGAAACATTGGGTTGCCTGGTGCCTAGGGTAAATGAGCTGTTTCCTTTGTTCTTGCCGAGTGCAGGGACACTCTCTCTGTAATGGTCTTGACTTGAGGTTCTCTGGTTCACCCAGGTTATGCACATCTAGGGTGCAAACACAAGGACTAACGTGTGGTCATACTTCTTTTTTTAATATCTGTTTTTTTAGTTGTCAATGGATCTTCTATTTCATTAATTTATATGCAGTACTAAGGATGGAGGCCCGGGTCTCACACATGCCAGGTAAGCCACAACTCCAGCCCCAGCTATACCTCTTAGGGAACTTTACCTCCTTCCTTTCTTCTTTCCTTCCTTTCTCCGGTGGCATGGCAGTTTCCACCATCTTTTCAATTCTTCCCTGCTTTTAATGTGACTTTGAATGTATTTTATTCAGTGTTTTTCATTCCAGAGAAAAGGTCTATTTTTATTATCTGGGTTACCATTAATGGGAACTGAACTCCTATTTGTGTAGGACGTTAAGACATACAGACCGTTTTTCTCCTTCCTTTAGCTTACCAGTCGGCTTGCCCAGTAGTGGAGGATCTCAGAACCACATGTCCCATCTGGACTTCATCAGCATTTCATCCATGGACAATACATTTTCTAAAATTGGCTCCCGGGTGCTCAAACCCCAACCATTAAGATACACAAATTTGATTGTGAGCTCATGTGCAAGCTTGTTCTGGCAGGAAGACATTATGCAGGACAGTTTCCCTGAGAGCTTTGTTCTGGCATGGTGTGGTATTTGCAGAGAAAGACAGAGGTGGGTGCTGAAATCCAGAGTCAGTTCCCAGGAGGTGATTTTGCCAATGACAGAGGCTGTTAGAGGGACCCCCAATCCAACATCCAGCCATTAGATCAAGTTAGCAAAGGACAGATAGAAATAGAGAAATTTGTTTTAGTTCAAGTTAGCCGAACAAACAGGAGACTTGAGTGTTCTTACAGGAGCCACGAGACTTCCCAGAGAGATGGAATAGTATAAGACCTAGTGGAAAACCTGCTATGGGCATGGTAAGAAGAACAGAGGAGGGGCAGAGGATTGGCAAGAGTTACTTATGCAAGGTGGCATGTGAAGGGTGTTTGGCAGTAGTGGTTTTAGAGAAGAGGATCTGGGCCACATCTGAATAACTAGGAAGAAAGGGCTTGGTGGGCCAGAACTGTTCAGTTCTTTTCTGGAAAATTTTTTCGTCTGCTTTTCCTTTTTGTTATTTCTGTTACCTACCCATGTACATCACCTTCTCTCTGCTTATTCGGACTGTGGATGTAGAAAGGGTGAGTCTTGATGGTGGTGCTTAGTAATCAGTGTGCTCTGGCAACACACTTCTTACAGAATATGCCAAGTTCTGCAGACAGGCCCAGAAAGCCTACCCAGAGAGCCATGGGGTAATGGAAAGTGTGCCTCATGTTTTACTTTTGTTTGGAAGATTTGGGCAATAACTTTTTTCTTATTCAAAGGAATCATCTACATTACAGCCCGCTTTCTTAAACTCATCCAGGGAAATTATGTCACGACCAGTGCATAACATACTCAATGTATGTAGTTAACTCTCTAATATCATTTATAACTCTGATATCTTTCTTGGGCCCTGGGCTCACTTTTACAGTGTATGCCTTAAACTTGACATACCTAAACATTCAGCTCAATAGCTTTGTCCCAAAGCATCTATGTTCTTCTGCATCACTCATTAACTTGCTTTCCTAGTTATCAGTCTCCAGGTACTTCCCTAGGCACCATAAATGAATCACCAGCAAGACAAACCTTCCCTGACTCCGTGCAGCTAATAGCCCAATGAGGTACATTCATAAGTGAAGAAGAAAATTTCCAGAATGGAATAATATGAGTCTCCAAATTAAAAAGGCCCATGGAGAGTCCAGGACAACCTATTTTTAAGAAGATCCAACTTCCCTCCCTAAAACAATAAAATATCAAATACTTGAGACAAAGAAAATATCCCACCCTTTTTTTGGAGGGGTGGAATAGATACTGGGGATTAAACCCAGAGTCACTTTATCACTGAATTATATCCCCAACCTTTCTTATTTTTTATTTTTAAGATAGGGTTTCATGAAGTTTCTTAGGACCTCACTAGGTTGCTGAGGCTGGCCTTGAACTTGAGCCTCTGGGATCACAAACATGCGTTACTACACCTGGCTATTCGCCCCACCCCGTGCCTTTTTTTTTTTTAGAGAGACTGGGAGTCCACGTTCAAAGCAAGGGTAATAGAATGAAAATAAGACTTTCATACCAACCTAAATACTTGAAGACTATGGAGGAGTATCTTCAATATTCTAAGAAGGGGGGTTTCAAGATGGCGGACTAGAGGGTGGCTGCATTTCATGTTGCTACAGGACCCAGGATTCAAAAGAGGAGATAGTGAGAGACTTGGGACCAACTCAAAGCCGCCGGGTGAGTCTCTCCCGTTGGGGAGGCGTCCTGGATGGGGCGGTAGCCCCGGAACGCAGGGAACTTTGTGAAGTAGAGTTGCTCGGTGAGACGCCCCTCCCCCCGCTGTAGCGGTAAACACGGACAACTGGGATTATCGTAGAGGAGGCGGCTCAGCACAGTGCTTGGACTCGGAGCAACCACTGGGGCTCCGGGCGGCTGCCTGAGGAAGAGCTGCATGGCGAGCTGTTTGGACTCAGAACGACCACTTCTGAACACCGGGGGGTTGCCCGGAGGAAGAGGAGAAGCGCAGCGGGTCGCTTGGTCTAGGAGTGACTGCATCAGAGCTCTGGGTGGCTGCTCAGAGGAGGAGGCGAGTGGTGAGTTGTTTGGACTCAAAGCGACCACTCCTGAACACCGGTGGCCTGCCTGGAGGAGGAGCGCGGTGGGTCACTTGGTCTCCGAGCGACCGCTCCTGAACACCCGGGGGGCTACCCCGAGGAGGAGGAGGAACAGGGCGGGTCACTTGGACTTGGAATGACTGCCTAGGGCTACGGGCGGTTGGCGGGAGGAGGAGACGCGAAGTGAATTGCTTGGACTTCTAGTGACTGCCTCGGAAACCAGGCGGCTGTCCGGAGGAAGAGGTGTGTGGCAGGTCTCTGGGACTCGGAGCTATCGTATGGAGCTCCAGGTGGCGGCTCAGAGGAGGGGCCGCATAGCCAGGCGATTAGGTGCAGAGCAGGGTCCCAGGACCTAGATGTCTTCTTGGTGGAAGAGCCGCACAGAGACACGCTTAGGGGTAGAGCAAAGGTTCCAGGACTGGGGGCAGATTCTCTGAGGAGAGGCAGCCTAAGGAGACTCGTCTGCGAAGGGTGAGGCTCCCAGGCCCAGGAGGTAGGTCCGGGCACCTGGGAACGTTGCAGAGGAAGACAGCCCAGCCCAGGCGGTAGTTGTAGATTGAGGGGAACCTCTAGGAGGGGAACTGACCGGCGAGACCTCCCCACCGGGTGAGTCTTCCCTGCCGGGTGAGGTTTTCCCACAAGGACGGTAAAACCAGAAACACAGGCACAAACAGGCCTTGCCTCAGCCCGCAGCCTAGTTCCCCTTTGGATGACCATTGGTCAACAAGTGGAGGCACCTCTGCCCACTAGCAGGGAATATACCCCACCTGAGGGTCACCACCCCTAGAGAGGCAGCTTCCTTGTGGAGCACTGCATTATCAACTTCCTCCAAGACTTCAGGCTACTGAAGGATAAGAGGGGATATACTAGCAATCTTCAGGGACATTATAAGTTGATAGAGGAAATCTGCAATATCTTAATGATCCACTGATTCCTGAACAATATGATAAAACAAGGGAAGAAAATGCCCCAAACAAATCTAGATGTTACATCAATAAAATCCAACGACAGCATGGCAGAAGAAATGACAGAAAGGGAGTTCAGAATGTACATAATTAAAATGATCAGGGAAGCAAACAATGAGATGAAAGAGCAAATGCAGGCATTGAATGATGAGATGAAAAAGCAAATGCAGGCATTGAATAATAGCACCAATCGACAGTTAAAAGAACAAATACAGGAAGCAAAAGATCATTTCAATAAAGAGTTAGAGATATTGAAAAAAAACCAAACAGAAATCCTTGAAATGAAGGAAACAATAAACCAAATTAAGAACTCCATAGAAAGCATAACCAATAGGATAGAACACCTGGAAGACAGAACCTCAGATATTGAAGACAAAATATTTAACCTTGAAAACAAAGTTGAACAAACAGAGAAGATTGTAAGAAATCACGAACAGAATCTCCAAGAACTATGGGATATCATGAAAAGGCCAAATTTGAGAATTATTGGGATTGAGGAAGGCTTAGAGAAACAAACCAAAGGAATGAACAATCTATTCAATGAAATAATATCAGAAAATTTCCCAAATCTGAAGAATGAAATGGAAAATCAAGTCCAAGAGGCTTATAGGACTCCAAATACACAAAATTACAACAGACCCACACCAAGGCACATTATAATGAAAATACCTAACATACAAAATAAAGACGGAATTTTAAAGGCTGTGAGAGAAAAGAACCAAATTACATTCAGGGGGAAACCAATACGGATATCAACAGATTTTTCAATCCAGACCCTAAAAGCTAGAAGGGCCTGGAACAACATTTTTCAAGCTCTGAAAGAAAATGGATGCCAACCAAGAATCTTATACCCAGCAAAACTTACCTTCAAATTTGACAATGAAATAAAATCATTCCATGATAAACAAAAGCTAAAAGAATTTACAAAAAGAAAGCCAGCATTACAGAATATTCTCAGCAAAATATTCTATGAGGAAGAGATAAAAAACAAAGAAGCAAATCAGCAAAGGGAGGAATTATCCTAAAGGAACTGTCAAATAAAGGAGGAACCAAGTTGTGTCAAAAAAATAAATAAATAAATAAAATTAAAAAAATGAACCAAATGACCGGGAATACAAATCATATTTCAATAATAACCCTGAATGTTAATGACCTGAATTCATCAATCAAAAGACATAGACTGGCAGATTGGATTAAAAAGAAAGATCCAATAATATGTTGCCTGCAAGAGACTCACCTCATAGAAAGAGATACCCATAGACTAAAGGTGAAAGGATGGGGAAAAACATGCCATGCACATGGACTCAGCAAAAAAGCTGGAGTATCCATCCTCATTTCAGATAATATGGACTTCAAGCCAAAGTTAGTCAGAAGGGATAAAGAAGGACATTTCATACTGCTTAAGGGAAGCATAAATCAGCAAGATATAACAGTCATAAACATCTATGCCCCAAACAGTGGCTCATCCATGTATGTCAAACAAATTCTTCTCAATTTTAGGAACCAAATAGACAATAACACAATAATACTAGGTGATTTTAACACGCCCCTCTTACCACTGGACAGATCTTCCAAACAAAAATTGAACAAAGAAACCATAGATCTCAATAACACAATCAATAATTTAGACTTAACAGACATTTATAGAATATACCATCCAACCAAGAGCGAATACACTTTCTTCTCGACAGCACATGGATCCTTCTCTAAAATAGATCATATATTATGCCACAAAGCTAATGTTAGCAAATACAAGAAGATAGAGACACTACCTTGTATTCTATCAGATCATAATGGATTGAAGTTAGAAATAAATGAAAGAGTAAAAAACAGAAACTACTCCAACACCTGGAGATTAAACAATATGCTATTATATGATGAATGGATAACAGAAGATATTAGGAAGGAAATTAAAAAAATTTTAGAGGTAAATGAGAACAAAGAAACATCATATCAAAATCTCTGGGACACTATGAAAGCAGTACTTAGAGGAAAATTTATTTCATGGAGCGCATTTAATAAAAGAAGTAAAACTCAACAAATAAACAACCTAACACTACAGCTCAAAGCCCTAGAAAAAGAAGAAGAGACCAACACCAAAAGTAGTAGAAGACAGGAAATAGTTAAACTCAGAGCTGAAATCAACGAAATTGAAACAAAAGAAACAATACAAAAAATTGACAAAATAAATAGTTGGTTCTTCGAAAAAATAAACAAAATTGATAAACCTTTAGCCACACTAACAAAGAGAAGACGAGAGAAAACCCAAATCACTAAAATTCGGAATGAACAAGGAAATATCACAACAGACACGACTGAAATACAAAACATAATTAGAAGCTATTTTGAAAATCTATACTCCAACAAAATAGAAAATTTCGAAGACATCAACAGGTTTCTAGAGACATATGAATTGCCTAAACTGAACGAGGAGGACATACACAATTTAAATAGACCAATTTCAAGTAATGAAATAGAAGAAGTCATCAAAAGCCTACCAACAAAGAAAAGTCCAGGACCAGATGGATTCTCAGCCGAGTTCTACAAAACCTTTAAAGAAGAGCTCATTCCAATACTTCTCAAAGTATTCCATAAAATAGAAGAGGAGGGAACCCTCTCAAACTCATTCTATGAAGCCAATATTACCCTGATACCTAAACCAGACACAGACACATCAAGGAAAGAAAGTTTCAGACCAATATCCTTAATGAACATCAACACAAAAATTCTAAACAAAATTTTAGCAAATCGCATACAAAAACATATTAAAAAGATAGTGCACCATGATCAAGTGGGTTTCATCCCAGGAATGCAAGGTTGGTTCAACATCAGGAAATCAATAAATGTAATTCACCATATCAATAGACTTAAAGTCAAGAATCACATGATTATTTCAATAGATGCAGAGAAAGCATTTGATAAAATACAGCACCCCTTCATGCTCAAAACACTAGAAAAAATAGGGATAGTGGGAACATTCCTTAACATTGTAAAGGCCATCTATGCTAAGCCCATGGTTAATATCATTCTAAATGGTGAAAAACTGAAAGCATTCCCCCTAAAAACTGGAACAAGGTAGGGATGCCCTCTTTCACCACTTCTTTTCAATATCGTCCTTGAAACTCTAGCCAGAGCAATTAGACAGACCAAAGAAATTAAAGGGATACAAATAGGAAAAGAAGGACTCAAACTATCCCTATTTGCTGATGATATGATTATATACTTAGAGGAACCAGGAAATTCCACCAGAAAACTTTTAGATCTCATAAGTGAATTCAGTAAAGTAGAGGGATATAAGATCAATGCACATAAATCTAAGGCATTTTTATACATAAGTGATGAATTTTCAGAAAGAGAAATTAGGAATACTACCCCTTCACAATAGCATCGAAAAAAATAAAATACTTGGGAATCAATCTCACAAAAGAGGTGAAAGACCTCTACAATGAGAACTACAGAACACTAAAGAAAGAAATTCAAGAAAACCTTAGAAGATGGAAAGATCTCCCATGTTCTTGGATAGGCAGAATTAATATTGTCAAAATGGCCATTATACCAAAAGTGCTATACAGATTCAATGCAATTCCAGTTAAAATCCCAATGATGTACCTTACAGAAATAGAGCAAGCAATTTTGAAATTCATCTGGAAGAATAAAAAACCCAGAATAGCTAAAGCAATCCTTGGCAGAAAGAGTGAAGCGGGGGGTATCGCAATACCAGATCTTCAACTCTACTACAAAGCAATAGTAACAAAAACCGCATGGTATTGGTACCAAAATAGAAAGGTGGATCAATGGTACAGAATAGAGGACACGGACACAAACCCAAATAAATACAATTTTCTCATACTAGACAAACGGGCCAAAAATATGCAATGGAGAAAAGATAGCCTCTTCAACAAATGGTGCTGGGAGAATTGGAAATTCATATGCAACAGAATGAAACTAAACCCATATCTCTCACCATGCACAAAACTAAACTCAAAATGGATTAAGGACCTCGGAATCAGACCAGAGACCTTGCATCTTATAGAAGAAAAAGTAGGTCCAGAGCTTCAACATGTCGGCTTAGGACCAGACTTCCTCAACAGGACTCCCATAGCACAAGAAATAAAAGCAAGAATCAATAACTGGGATAGATTCAAACTAAAAAGCTTTCTCTCAGTAAAGGAAACTATCAGCAATGCAAAGAAAGAGCCTACAGAGTGGGAGAAAATCTTTGCCAATCATACTTCAGATAGAGCGCTAATCTCCAGAATCTATAAAGAACTCAAAAAACTCTACACCAAGAATGTAAATAATCCAACTGACAAATGGGCTAAGGAAATGAATAGACACTTCACAGAAGAAGATCTACAAGCAATCGACAAACATATGGAAAAATGTTCAACATCTCTAGTAATAAGAGAAATGCAAATCAAAACCACCCTAAGATTCCATCTCACCCCAATTAGAATGGCGATTATCAAGAATACAAGCGGGCTGGGGAGATAGCTCAGTCGGTAGAGTGCTTGCCTTGTAAGCAAAAGGCCCTGGGTTCGATCCCCAGGATCGAAAAAAAAAAAAAAAGAATACAAGCAACAACAGGTGTTGGCGAGGATGTGGGGAAAAGGTACACTCATACATTGCTGGTGGGGCTGCAAATTAGTGCAGCCACTCTGGAAAGCAGTGTGGAGACTCCTTAGAAAACTTGGAATGAAACCACCATTTGACCCAGCTATCCCACTCCTTGGCCTATACCCAAAGGACTTAAAATCAGCATACTACAGAGATACAGCCACATCAATGTTCATAGCTGCTCAGTTCACAATAGCCAGATTGTGGAACCAACCTAGATGTCCTTCAATTGATGAATGGATAAAGAAACTGTGGTATATATATATATACAATGGAATATTACTCAGCCATAAAGAATGATAAAATTATGGCATTTGCAGGCAAATGGATGAAATTGGAGAATATCATGCTAAGTGAGATAAGCCAATCTCAAAAAACCAAAGGAAGAATGATCTCGCTAATAAGAGGATGATGACACATAATGGGGGGTGGGAGGGGTTAGTGTTAGGGTTAGAGTTAGGGTTAGGGAGGGGGGCAAGAATGGAGGAAGGAAGGACTGTATAGAGGGAAAAGAGGGGTGGGAGGGGTGGGGGGGAAGGGAAAAAATAACAGAATGAATCAAACAACATTACCCTATGTAAATTTATGATTACACAAATGGTATGCCTTTACACCATGTACAAACAGAGAAACATCATGTATCCCATTTGTTTACAATAAAAAAAAATTAAAAAAAAATTAAAAAAAAATCTTCTAAGAAACTCTCACATTCAAGGGAGAATACTGTGTTTTCCAAACTACTAATTACATACGAATGTACTAGTCTAGTCAGGCTCTATACAGAAACAGAAGCAATAGGATGTGAATAGAGAGAAAGATTTATTTTTAAGGAATTGGCTCATGTGATTATGGAGACTGGCAAGTCCAGACCTGCAGGGTGGGTCTGTAGACCAGAAACCCCGGAAGAGACAGTGCTGCAGTTCAAGACTGAAAGCTGCCCAGTGACAGAAGTTTCTCTTGCCCAGGGAGGTCATTCTTGTGCTACTCAGGCCTTGAACTGACTGGAACAGGATGACCCACACTATGGAAGGAAATCTGCTTTACTCTAAATCCATCTATACACAAGTTAATCTCATCAAAAACACCCCTCGGAAATTTCCAGAATAATGTTTAACCATATATTGGTACTGTGGCCCAGTCAAGTTGACACATAAAATTAGTCAACAAGATGAGGGAAAAAGAAAATAGTTTTAAGCTCTCAAGGAAGGCCTCCTTCCAAGGGTAGCTCCTATGTGTCCTTTTCCTATCTACAAGCGACTTATGAATTTTCAGCCAAATGAGGAGTAAACTAAGAAAGAGAGAAAACCCAGATCTAGGGAAAGGTGCTAACGCAGGCAAGTTTCAGGACAATAGCTACACAGAAGGCCTTAGAAATGGGCAGATGGAGACCAGCACTATGGAGAAGGAAGGAAATGAAAGGTTGTCTGGTATAGTTTAGTGCTCTTTCTTTCTTTCTTTCTTTTTTTTTTTTTTTTTCTGGTGCTGGGGATTGAACCCAGGGCCTTGTGCTTGCAAAGCAAGCACTCTACCAACTGAGCTATCTCCCAGCCCCTAGTGCTCTTTCTTTAGGAGTCTCCAGGGACAGGTTATTAAAAGCACAAATTCTGGAGACCTGCTTCTGGGGTTAAATCCTAGTCCCACTAATTTGTAGTTAGGTGATATTGGGCAAGGTACTTAATCCTCCTTTGCCTCAGTTTCTTCATATATAAAATGGGGGAAATTATAGTATATGTGGCTTGGAGAGAGGTGGATGATATGATAGTCAGGATGAGTGAGGTTATGCTATGGTAACTAACAATTCTAAAATCTCAATGCTTAGGACCACATAAAAAATAAAAATTTGGTATTTAGATTTCTATCAGCAGAGAAAATGAAGCAGGAAGAGGCTGTCAGAACAGAGGTCACAGAAACATGTTTGTGGGCTGGCAGTGGGCTCCACATTGTCCTCACTCAGTGTGCAAGCTGAGGGGTCTGCACACCAGGAATGGTGGTGGGAGGAAGGGGATTGGGGAGTCTCCAGCTCTCCAAGCCTTCTGCCCTGGGTGTGTCTTCTGCTTATGTTCCATTGGCCGAGGCAAGGGAATGGTTAGGGATGTTCATCCGACCTTCTGCCCCTAAGGAAGACAATTAGACGTAAGTGAACACCCTTTTGATTACCCCCTAACTATAGAGTTTTTATTTTTTACATTTAAATATTTTAAATGCATCTCAACCTATTTCATTAGCTCACTTAGCAAAGGACTTTTTTCCATTTTTTTCCTCTTTGTTCTTTTCCGAGGTGCCGGGATCCGAACCCAGATCCCTGAGCACGCTTTGCGAGCGCTCTACAAGAGGAGCTATTCCCTCGCAAAGGCCTTTTTTCTACGTTAACTTGTTTACATTATAGTCTTCTCAAAGTATTTTTCGTGGTTCCAAAAAGAAATAAGATGGAAATTAGGTTCTTGTCTCATCTTTAACTTAATTTATGTATCTACATAGGTGTGTGTTTATTTTTTGTGGCACTGGGGATTGAACCCAGGGGTGCTCTACCACTAAGCTACATCCTGCTTCACTTTTTTTTGGAGATAGGGTCTGTGTGGCCCAGGGTGGTCTCAGGCTTGATCCTCCTGCCTTATCCTCCTGAGTTACTGAGATTACAGGTATGCACCACTATGTCTGGCTACAAATTTATTTTTTAAAATAAACTTTTTATTTTAGGATAGATTAGACTTAGAGAAAAACTGCAAAGATATTTAAATACAGAGATTTCCTACATACCCTGTACCCATCCACTCCAACTGTTAACATCTTGCATTAGTATATTTGTCGCAACTAATGAACCAATGTTGATACATTTTTATTAATCAAATGCCATGCTTCATTTAGATTTTCTTAGTTTTTACCTAATGTCCTTTTTTTGTTCCAAGATCCTGACCAAGATACCACATTTAATCATCGTGTGTCCTCATTTTATCTTGATAAATATGAAAATGTCACACTGGTTCACTTCTGTGGAAAAGAAAACAAACTGAATTCAGAGCAAGCGAAGGAAGAATTGGGATTTAACACATTTCAAGAGCAAACAAGGTCGCCCCCTAGTGTTTAGAGTAGGTGATAGCACTTAAGCATCCGCTGAAGAATGAAGATGGGAAAATCGATATTTAGATTAATAATGTCAACGTGGATTCTTTACTTACTCCTTTCTAAGAGAATATTTGTATACTAAAATAAACACACTCAGGGTGCCCGAAGACCAGCAGAAGCAAATACGCCTCTCAGGAGGCTCTCTTACGCCCTCCTCTTCACCATTTTCTTCTAATTAAAAACTTCATTCTACCTGTACTATGTAAACCACCTTAAGTAGATTTTGGAACAAAATGGGCTATGAAAAAGAAATTCAGTTACAACTGAATGAAGTTAAAGCTTTGTGGCAGCAGAGGCAAACCTACAAACATTATAAAGCGTATAATAGGCCTTGTAGCCCAGAGGGGCTTTCAGTTAGTTCAAGAGAGACAGTGATCTTCCAGGGACTGAACCCTCTAAAAAAGCTTTCACAAGCATCTCTGTATACAGGATTTTGAGCTACCTAGTGAACAAAGCTCCTGGTAATTTTATACCAGAGGCAGAGCAGCTATTGGTCCTCATAAAACCCTCAATAAAGCCCAAAGCATAATATTAAAGTAAATTTCATGAAAATGCTTTCTGTGGCCCAACCATGTAAACTTAAGATAACTGAGAAGGTTAAAACAATAGTGTTCCACCCACTAGATTCTGCTCATTTCACTAAGACAGGTTTTTAGGTGGGCCATGGAGAGAGGGGTTATTTCTCTTTTACTTTTTTGAAAAAGCAGTGGATGGACTTGTAAACATAATAAAGAATTCAAATAGTACAAAAACATTCAGCTAGAAGACAGTCTCTTTCCACTGTTAACCTAGTTTCCCACTCCCCTCTCCTGGGGTATCCTGATACCAGTTTGTTTGTCCAGAAATAATCATTGCCAATCAAGCAAATAAAACACATGAACTTTGCTGGGGATGGAACTCAGGACCTCATGCATAACTAACCACTCACACAATTTTTTTTTAGGTCACAAATGACACTGATACTTTGTTTTTAACAGTGTATCTTGGGTGTCATTCCACATTACATGTACAGCTATTTTTTCTTGATTTTCCTAATGACTGCATACTATTTTAGTGAATAATGATCCTAATTTAACCAGTTTCCTATTAATGGACATTTAAGTCCCATCTTCGGCCACGAATAACAGGACAACATATATGCTTGTATTCTTATCTACACAAGCAGGTGCACATGTAAGGTAAATTCTTAGAAATGTAATCACTGGATCCAAAGGTACATTTTAAATTGGATAAGTGTTCCAGATTATTCTCTAAAGAGACTCCCACCAGCAACAGTTCCAATGCCAAGAAATTAAGAGTGTCTACCACATGCAGGCATTGTTCTAAGCGCTATGATACATGGATAAAATGATCCTTGCCCTGTAAGGCTTATGGTGTGTGTGTGTGTGTGTGTGTGTGTGTGTGTGTGTGTGTGAGAGAGAGAGAGAGAGAGAGAGAGAGAGAGAGAGAGAGAGATAAAGTGGGCATAAGTGAGCTAATTCTATGGGACGCTAGAAGGAGAGGGGTGCTATGGAAGAACAAAGAGCTTGGTAAAAAAGATTAGGGGAGGGGGAGGGGCTGAGTCAACATTTTCTCGGAGGCGACGAACTGGAACAGACTGCAGCAGGTGATGGATCGCCACGCAGATGTCCGCGGGCAAGGACGGTCTCTGCAGAAAATAGGGCAGTGTTTTCTTTGCCCTCTGGTGAGACAGTGCTGGGAGTTGGGAGGGGAACAGCCGAGCCAAGTGGAGTGGCCTGGGAGGGGAGGCAGGAGGCGACAGCAGAGAACACACTTGGGCTTTTACACAGAATAAATGGCAGAGGCCCTGAAGGGTTTGAGATGAGAACTTATAGGACTGAAGTACATTTTAAAGGATCACTGTGGCGGTGTGTGATAAGGGTTGAAGCAGGGAAGTTTCTGGGTATATTTTGGATCGAACCAAAAAGTTATTATGAGATTGTGAGGTGTTGGTATAGGGAGGGAGGGAAGGTGGAGGAAGGGAGAGAGACAGAGTTTGAGAATGACTCCCAAGTTTGCCATCAGCGGAGGCCGAGGAAGTAGTTGTGCAAGATCAGAAGTCCGGCTTCACACATGTACATCTTGAGGTGACTACTAAATATAAAGATGCTGAGTGGGCAGCTGGGTGTGAACCAGGAGTCTCCTGGCATCAGAGAATACAGAGTCACCAAGTAAATAACCTAACTTTACATCTCAAAGTCCTAGAAACAGAACAAATCAACACCAAAAGCAGTAGGCAGGAAATAATTAAAATCAGAGCTGAGATTAATAATATTGAAACAAAAAAATTCAAAAAATCAATGAAACAAAAAGTTGGTTCTTTGAAAAAATAAATCAAACCCTTAGCCAAGCTAACAAAAAGAGAGAGAAATCTCATATTACTAAAATTCATGAATTCATGTATTCTGAAATACAGACGATAATCAGAAACTACTTTGAAAACCTACACTCCAGTAAAATAGAAGATCATGAAGACTTTGACAAGTTGCTAGAGTCATATGACCTTCCCAAATTGAATCAGGAGGACAAAGAAAATTTACACAAATCAATTTTAAGTAATGAAATTGAAAATGCCATCAAAGGCCTATCAACAAACAAAAGCCCAGGACCAGGTGGCTTCTCAGTTGAGTTCTAGCAGATCTTCAAAGAAGAACTTACACCAATACTCTTCAAATTACTCCATGAAACAGAAAAGGAGGGAACCCTTCCAAACTCATCCTATGAAGCTAGGATCGCCCTGATATCAAAACCAGACAGACTCATCAAGGAAAGAAAATTTCAGATCAATATCCCTGATGAACATAGGTGCAAAAATTCTTAATAAAATACTGGCAAATCACACGTAAAAATATATTAAGAAGATAGTGCACAATGATCAAGTGGGGTTCATTCCAGGGATGCAAGGCTGGGTCAACATATGGAAATCAACAATATAATTCATCACATCAATGGACTTAAGGACAAGAATCACATAATTATCTGAATAGATGCAGAAAAAGCATTTTTGAACAAAATTCAGCATCCATCCCTGCTCAAAAAACTAGAAAAAATAGGGATAGTAGGAACATTCCTCAATATTGTAAAAGTTACATATGCTAAGCCCAAGGCCAACATCATGGAGAAAAATTGAAAGCATTCCCTCTAAAAACTGGAACAAGACAGGGATGCCCTCTTTCACCACTTCTATTCAACATAGTTTTTGAAACTCTAGCCAGAGTAATTAGAGGAAAGAAATTAAAGGGATAAGAATAGGAAAAGAAGAACTCAAGCTATCATAATTTGCTGATGGCATTCTATATGTAAAAGCCCCAAAAAAACTCCACCAGAAAACTTATAGAACTAGTAAATGAATTCAGCAAAGTAGCAGGATATAAAATTAATACCCATAAATCAATTGCATTCTTACACATCAGTGATGAATCAACTGAAAGAGAAATTAGGAAAACTATCCCATTCACAATAGCCTCCAAAAAAAAAAAAAACAAAAAAAAACCAATAAACCAAAAAACCAAAAAACAAAACCTTGGGACTCAATCTAACGAAAGAGGTGAAAGACCTCTACAATGAAAACTACAGAACACTAAAGAAAGAAATTGAAGAAAACCTTAGAAGATGGAAAGATCTCCTGTGCTCTTGGATAGGCAGAATTAATATTGTCAAAATGGCCATTCTACCAAAAGTGCTATACAGACTTAATGCAATTCCTATTAAAATTCCAATGACATTCTTCATAGAGATAGAAAAAACAATCATGAAATTCATTCGGAAAAATAAAAGACCCAGAATAGCGAAAGCAATCCTCAGTGAGAAAAGTGAAGCAGGAGGCATCACAATACCTGACCTTAAACTATACTATAGAGCCATAGTAACAAAAATGGCGTGGTATTGGCACCAAAACAGTCATGTAGACCAATGGTACAGAATAGAAGACACAGAGACAAATCCACATAGTTATTTCATATTAGACAAAGTTACCATAAACATACATTGGGAAAAGATAGCCTTTTCAACAAACGGTGCTGGGAAAACTGGAAATCAGTATGTAACAAAATGAAATTGAACTCCTATCTCCCACCTTGCACAAAAATCAACTCAAAGTGGATTATGAACCTATACATTAGACCAGAGACCCTGAGACCACTAGAAGAAAAAGTAGGCCCAAATCTCCATCATGTTAGTTTAAGAAATGTACAAACTGAGTTCCTCAACAAGAATCTCAAAGCACAAGAAGTAAAATCAAGAATCAATAAATGGGATGGTATCAAACTAAAAAGCTTCTTCCTCAAAGGAAATAATCAAGAATGTGAAGAGGGAACCTAGAGAATGGGAGAAAATCTGTGCCACCGGCATCTCAGAGCACTAATTTTCAGGATATATAAAGAACTTAAAAAACTTAACACCAAAAAAAAAAAAAAAAAAAAAAAAAAAAAAAAAAAAAAAAACCCAATCAATAAATGGGCAAAGGAACTGAACAAGCACATCACAGAAGAAGTATGAATGGTCAACAAATATATGAAAAAATGTTTAACATCTCTAGCAATTAGAGAAATGGAAATTAAAACTACACTGAGATTCCATCTCACTCCAGTCGGAGTGGCAATTATCAAGAACATAAGCAACAATTTTGGCAAGGATGTGGGGAAAAAGGTACACTCATACATTGCTGGTGGGAATGCAAATTGGCACAACCACTATGGAAAGCAGTGTGGAGATTCCTAAGAAAATGTGGAATGGAACCACCATTTGACCCAGCTACCCCACTCCTTGGTTTGTACCCAAAGGACTTAAAATCAACATATTACAGTGATGCAGCCACATCAGTGTTCACAGCAGCTCAATTCACAATAGCCAAACTGTGGAACCAAACTAGGTGCCCTTCAACAGATGAATGAATAAGGAAAATGTGGTATATATACACAATGGACTATTATTCAACCATGAAGAAGAATGAAATTATGGCATTTGCTGGTAAATGGATGGACTGGAGAATATTATATTATGTGAAATAAGCCAGTCCCAAAAACCAAAGGCTGAATGTTCTCTCTGATCTATGGAGGCTAACCCACAACAAGGGAGGATAGGGATGGAAGATTAAAAGTTCATTGTATTAGACAAAGGGGAATGAAGAAAAGGGAGGCGTTGGGAATAGGAAAGACAGTAGAATGAATCAGACATAACTTTCCTATCCTTATACATGAATATATGACCAGTGTAACTCCACATAATGTGCAACCACAAGGAAGGGATTCTAATTAGAATAAGTTATACTACATGTATGTATAATGTCAAGATATACTCTACTGTCATGTATATCTAAAAAGAACAAATAAAAATCAAATATCAGAATAAAAAAAGGCAAATGATTGGAATATAGACTTTATAAAGTGATTATCCAAATGATCAGAAACTGTGAAAAAGTACTTAACCATCATTGGTTATCAAGGAAATGAAAATTAAAACCATAAAATATTCAGAATGACTAAAATAAAAGGTACTGTCAGTAGCAAATGTTGGAAGGATGTGGAACAATCGTAGTCGTCATGCACTGATAGGAATGCAAATCATACAACTTTAGAAAACACTTTGGCAAATATTGAGCATATGCACATTGATTTATCTAGCAGTTCCTTTAGATATGCAACAGAAATGCATGCACATGTCTAAGAAAATACACAGAAGCATTAATGTTGCTTTCACTGATTTTGTTTTTAATTTCCCTGATCTATGAATATACTACTTACTGTAAATTTGTTGCTCAATTTTTTATAGGTCCCACATATCTGCTTGTTTTTCTAGTTTCTTAAGGTAGACACTTAGATAATCCACTTGGGACCTTCCTTTATTAATTTCCTAATACTGCTGCAACAAATTACTACAAACTTAATGGCCAGAAATCTGAAATCAGTCTCACTGGGCTACCAAGGCTTTGGCAGGGCTTTATTCCTCTTGAGCTCTGGGAGAATCTGTTTCCTTGCCTCTCTAGCTCCTGGGTGACCTGCACTCCATGGCTCATGGCCCCATTTTCCCACCATGTTGTTTGTGTTGCCATCTTGCTGTCTCTCTCTTCCAGGTGTATGAATCCTTGTGATTATTTGGGGCAGACCTGGATAATCCGTCCATCTTAAAGTAAACTGGGTAGCAACCTTATTCTCCTTTGCCACATAATCTAATAGTAATGGGTTCCAGGGATTAGGATGTGGATGTTTTTGAAAAACCACTATTCTACCTCTTACATTTTTCCTCATTAGGCACTTAATACTATTCATTCCCTTCTATTCACTGTTTCCCCCAAATTGATGTTTTGTATGTTCATTTTTATTCAGTTCAAAGTATTTCTGATGGTACTTGTCTTTGTCTTTGATTCATGGGCTATAAGTAATATTCTAACATTTCCAAATATTTGTATTTTACAATTATCTTTCTATAATCAATTTTTGCTTTAATTCTTTTAAGGTCACAGATCACACTTTGTATGATCTCAGTTCTCTTAAATTTGTTAAAGTTTGTCTTATGATATATATATAATCTATTTCAGTGAATATTTCATGTGTGCTTAAGTTAAAATGATTACAACAGCTGCCTTGAGGTCTAATAATTCCAACAGCTGGAACATCTGTGTTGACATCTGTTGTCTCTTTTTCATGAGAATTTATCACATTTTCCTGGTTCTCTGTATGTCAGGGCTGGACATTTTCAATATATAGTTTATACTCCAGGTCTTCTTCAGATATCCTAGGGAATAGGAATTTAACCATCAACCTAGACAGGTTCAGACCAAAAGTTCTGTGTCATCTTCTGTGGCTGTGGTTCCTGTGTCTGTTCACTTTACAAGGTTTTTTTTTTCTCTCCTTTTTTGGTATGTTGGATCTATCTTATACATGACTTAGTAGTCTGTGTCTTAGATAATGGTTCAAAGAGTAGAATTCAGTTTTCAGTCTTTGCTGTGCTGCTTTGGGTTTGTCCAGAGAGTGCAGCTCAGAGGTAAGCTGGGAGCTTGTGCTAATTAAAACAGAATAAGGGGACGCCTTCTCCAGCTCTCTCTGGCTTCCCCTCTTGCCCCAAAAAGGATCCTTTTCCCTGCCCTCTGGTCAGAAATATGGGGTGTCTCTTGGAATTTTTGTTCCATCACTACTACTGTACAATTTAGGCCATCCTCAGGGCAAAGAGTAAACAGAAATATCACCTCCACACTCAGACTGCAAGGGCTCGTTCCCCATTTTCCCTGTAAGAAAGTGTTCCGTCAATTTTATCTGTTGGCACCACTTGCTACCAGGACTTTCCTGGTGGCTTAATCACCATAAGTCATGAGAGAAGAAAGAAAATAAAGACAGTCACTAGCTAGCTTCCAGGAACTCCTTTTTTTGATTTGGGGGTTTTCCTTGGATTTTAACCTGCTAGAGGTGCCAATATGGCACTAATTCTGGGTGCCATCCTTTGACTCCGGGCCAAGAGAGAAAAGGGGGAAAATGGGGAATTCACCCTTGCTTGTGTCTTCAGCTTTAATCCTCCTCCCCAATTCACTTGTTTTTTGTTTTTTTTTTTTTTTTCTCCCCAGTGTTCTCAGTTGCCTTTTGTCCAGAAATTTTAGTTTGTTCAGTGGGAGAGAAGCTTTTGTGGCTCACTCCACCTTTACTGTGTCTGAAATTCAGAACTGCCTTTTTTGTTGTTTTGTTTTGTTTTTGGTACTGGGGATTGAACCCAGGGGGACTAACCACATCCCCAATCATTTTTTGTATTTTATTTAGAGACAGGGTCTCACTGAGTTGCTTAGCGCTTCACTGTTGCTGAGGCTGACTTTGAACTTGTGATCCTCCTGCCTCAGCCTCCAGAGCCACTGGGATTACAGGCATGTGCTCCCAGCCCTAGCGGCCTTATTTTTAAGAGCCCCAAACTGCAAACAACCCAACTGTCTTTTAACATTAAAATGGACAGATTGCACTATATCTGTGTATCTGCTATATAATACAGTAAGGGCCATGAAAAAACTATAGGGACAACAGCAACCTGGATGCCTCTTATTTTTGTTGTTTAGTGGCAGTCTGAGAAAAAACTATTTTTAGCTTTTAATCAAAGAAAATACAATTTGATTCTTTTTAGATAAAGTGCAAAAGGAGGAAAAGTTATATTCTAATGTTGGAAATGAGGACAGTTGTTAGAGAAGGAAGAGAAAGAAGGAAATAGTGGCATCAGGAGCTTTTGGGGTGCTATGACTACCCTAACATACATGATGGACACACATGTAGTCACTTAGTAGTAATTCTTCGAGGTAAACATATATTTTGTACACTTTTCTGTACATCCGATGTATCAATTTTTAAAACATTTGAAAAATTAACTCTTCCTACTGTTTGTAAATGACAGAGTCTTAGCTTAAACTGGCCCGTGCATGAAGGGGAATTGATAAGGAGGCTATCGAGGTGCCCACTAGAGTGGAAGGACAGGTGATGCTGAGTCTTGTGAACAACTGAGCCGAGAGCGCAAAAGCTGCTGGAATCTCCTCACTACAAATGCTTCCTGCAGGATACTATGCCACTGACCTGAAATAATTCTATTTTATGCATTCAGGCATTTGTGATGTGGACCTACTCTTCTGTTTGCTCAGGACTTGGCCCACTTGCGCAGACATGGAAAATGGCCTTCTCCCATTCTGTCCATGTGGTTTTCATGGAGAGCTATCGTGTCATGACTTTAATCCTCTGACTACACTCAATTAGTCTAGGAATGGGCACCTAACCTTAGACATTTTGAACTTCAGATGAGATTCTACTGTGGGGGTGGGACACAGAAATGTTTTCACAACCCTTCAATGATGAAGCAGAACTCTAATATAGATGATCTCAATTCTTTATTTGGTTGTGTCTGTTATTTCTTTAAAAGTATTTTAAGGTTTTTTAAAAATTTTTAGTTGCAGGTGGACACAATACCTTTATTTTTATGTGGTGCTGATTGAACCCAGTGCACACATGCTAAGCAAGCGCTCTACCACTGAGCCACAATCCCAGCCCCTAAAAAGTATTCTAAAACTGACATCATGTAAGTGGGGTGGGAGTTGGGGGAGTGCAGCTCAGTGGTAGGGTGATTGCCTAGCACGCACAGGGTCTTGGATTCAATCCCTAGCACGAAAACAAACCCAACCCCCCCCAAACCTGTCATTGTATTCAACCAATAGTGTCTTTTCATCTCTTGGAGACTGGGACAGGCACTCCAGCATCAATAAAGGATAATGTATGAAGAACTCTAATAATATAGATTTGTTCAAGTTTTGGAATTAATATTTTATACTCCTTCAGGAGCCAAGTGTTTTTGTCTGTTTTTGCACAGCAGAATTCATCTAAATCATGGCAGTTATCGGTAACTTCATAGTTAAGGGGAAAAAAAGAAAATGGAGTATCTTCAAATTTAAGGTTGATTACCTATGAAGTGCTTTTTCTTTATAATTTACTATCATTTTATAATTTATATAACAGAGGCATAATTTCTTTATAAAAGCAATACAATACAAACAAGTTATATGATTTTATCCAGAAATATCAGCAATTAGGAATTAAGATATGTACCAAGTTTTCAATAGCAGTTAGTGTAAACTTCTGTGCAAAAGCAAACTCATACCAGTATTTTATGTGAAAAACATTTCCTCATTTTTAAAAGACTATTTAATTTGGTGGTTGGGTGGGTACTGGGGTTGAAACCAAAGCTCTTTACCACTGGGCCACATCATCCCCAGCACTTATTTTTTATTTTAAGACAGTCTTACTAAATTGCTTAGGGCCTCACTTTGTTGGTGAGGCTGGCCTGGAACTTGCAATCCTCCTTCCTCAGCTTCCTGAGTCACTGGGATTACAAGCATGCACCAGCATGCCCAGCTCTATTTAATATTTTATAACCATGTTAGATGATTCAATATTTCTGGATGGTGGGATTGCAGGCAACCACTGTTTTTTCTCCTTGACTTTTTAAAGCAATGTGTCTTATTGTCAAAATCATCAAAAATAAGGATTCTTTCCCTTCTTTATGCATTGCAATTGTGTAGAGATTTTCTTGTTTTGTATTCTGTGGTGCTGGGGAGACTAAACTCAGGGCCTTGCATGCACTGAGCAAGCACTCTATCACCGAGTTGTATCCTGACCTGTTTGTTTTCCCGCTTATGCTGGGAATGAACCCAAAGCTTTACACATGCTAGGCGAATGCTCTACCACTGAGCTACATCTCAGACCTTTCTTAAATTTTGAGACAGAGTCTAAGTTGCCCAAGAGGGTCTTAAACTTGTGATCCTATTGCTTCAAATTCCTGAGTAGCTGGAATTTCAGGTGTGCAATACCGTGCTCAGTGGTTATTGCTCAGTGGTTATAGCTCTGATACACAATGTGTGATGATCAAATCAGGGTATTTAGCATATCCATTGCCTCAAATATTTATCATGCCTTTATGGTGAGTTCATTCAAAATAACCCTTCTAGTTATTCTGAAACACATTACTGTAAATTGTCATCCTACTGTTCAACAAAACACCAGATCTTCCTTCTGTAATTTTGTGCCTGCTGACCAATCATTCCCAATCCTTCCTTCCTCTTTGGTACTGGGGATTGAACCCAAGGGTGCTTTACCACTAAGCCACATCCCCAGCCCTTTGTATTTTGAGTCAGGGTCTCATCAGGTTGCTTAGGGTCTTGCTAAGTTGCTGAGGCTGGCCTGGAACTTGCGATCCTCCTGTGTCAGCCTCCCAAGTCACTGGGATTATAGGCTTGCATCACCGCACCTGGTTATCCTTCTTGTTTGTAAAGAGAAAACATTAAGTATTGGTTTGAAATTGGCATGTTTAAAGTGAGTTGTAGTCAATAAGGCTGGAGCGTGAAATCCATTCCATTTTCAGACTGCTAACCAGAGGGCCATTGAGCTCACCCAGACTTCTATTTAGGATCATTTGAAATATATTAGTGGTTGCAAATTAGCTTTGCACTCAACCTTTTACTCCCTCCCACCAGTCCAGTTACTTTCTCTAAAAAATTTCTAACATTTATTCTGCTTTTGTAACTCAAAGTAAACTCTGACAATGGCAAATATTTCACAAAACCTCTTTATGAGCTTTCCTGCTACACTGAATATATAGTAAGTTTAGGTAAACTTCTAATTCATTGACTCGTGTATACTGAAGTTTGATTATGATTAAATGGTTCAAGTTTTTTGGTTGGCTTGGAGAAAAATTCAAACATAAGGGTGTCAGTTTTGTTTCACAGAGACTGTAAAATGAGACACTGCAAATACTTCCCCTAAGGCAACATGTAGAAACTCCTTAAATAGTGTACAAGTCTTAGTTTTTCCACCCATAAAAAAAAAAAAAATGCATGTATTTATTTCGTTTGAAAATGCATTAATTTTCCCTCTTGGAAACACTTAGTTTTTTTTTGTTTGTTTGTTTATTTTATATATGCTAGATTTTCCTAACTAGACACCAATTCATAGCATGTGAAAAAGTTCCAAGAAAACCGATTTGGAGTAAACTACAAATTTACTCCAAACAATCCACATATGAAATAACTAGGACAGAGAGAATATGACATAATTCAATGCCAAGAAGACTAAGACTGAAAGGGAAATAAGATTGGGGTTGTGTATTTAAAAAAACCAACTGAGAAATTTATTAAAATCAGTTGTAGGCATTTGGGGGAAGAAGAAATCTTACCATATCCAGAAATTAATAAAACACTTGAAAAACAAATATAAATTTAATAATAAACATTATGGTCAGGCTGTTTATTAAGGAGGCAACCACACATACAAGTTCGGCTATAGAAATGTTTGCAAATCAAATTTCATGTGATCTAAAAGGACCATGCGTAATGTCAAAAATGGACACCTGTACAGTCAATAGAAAGTCAATTTTAACATACATAGTCTAGATCATCCTAGAGTTATACAAACATCTGGGGCCACATATCTCATTTTCTTTCAAAAAAACTTTTTTTTTTTTTTTTTATAAAAGTGATGTTTTGAGATAATTTTAAAAAGTATCTGACAATTATGAATGGTCCCCAGTTTTACAAAATGTGATTTCCAGGGTATGAAAACTGAAAAAAGTCAACTCTTCAGAGAGCGCTTAATATTATACAAACAAGTTTTGTAGAAAAATGATCCAGCAAATGCTTGAGTTAAGAATATTTATATTTTTCCAATTCTTTACACTTTTATTAACACACTTACAAAAAATAACATTCAAACACTGAGAAAATTAAATAACTTTGGAAGCAGAGTTCATAGCTTTCTGCTTACATATAAATGACAATTCTGGGCTGTTGGCACAAAATAACATTCATAAAACCCTTACTACTATATATCAAACATAAGTTAAAATCATAGGCACTAGTTTATCAAATCCACATTTCTTCTGTAAGACTAACCACAGTAAATCCTTAGATTTTCCCAAACAGAAAAACTGGCAATACACAAAGGCTTTCTAGTAAAAAGGCAATTTTTTTTTCTCTTTAGGAAACTAAAAGCCAATAATCTGTGGTAGTACAACAGCAGGTAAAATTATACTTTCCCAAACTTAGATCCAAAATATGTTTTTAACAAGTGATGAAATAGTTTAATTAAAAAAAAATAGACATTTTTTCTGATGCAGCCATTTAAAAACAAAGTTAAATAACCTGAATATTCCTTTTGAAACTGATTATCTAACTAAAAAGGTATAGGATGTTTCATAACAGGGTTAAAATTCCTTTTAATTATTAGATTGCAGCATATACTTTTTTTGAAATGTTGCACTGAAAATGGAGACCTGTTTTGTTTTTTATGGATGTTATTTTAAAATGAGACAATGGCTAATTCTTTATTTACTTAGATTTACATGAGATAACCCCCCTCACCAAAGCAGATGCTTTATTTTCCTCTGAAAAAGCAACATTTTTCAGTTCATTATCATGTAGAATTCTGGCATCATTCTTTCCAGACCCACCCCATCACCTTGAAATTCAAGGATATAATTTCTTCCTTGCAAAGTACACCAAAATACACCGTACTGGCAGTTTAAATCTGCAGCTGCTTGCACTAACCCAATGCCTCCCTAATGGTTAAGCCAATAAAAACGACCCCAGGTGTCAGTCAGCAAAATGGGAGTTTTGGTTTTACCATTCTTTTACCCTATCAACCGCGATGCTTTTCTGCATATTGTCTTCCACTTCTCTCTCAATTTCTTTTGCCAACTTACAGAATGTCTTTGATTAACAGAAAATGAAGTTTAAATCTCTAAAATCTTTTAGGTGACCCAACTGCCAATATTTTAAGTACTTAAAAACAGACCTCATGTCAGAAATGCGAAGTCTGCTACAGAAGAAATAATAATCTGATAAAACAAAAACAGGTGATTTCAAGGATGGTATATAAGAGCCATTAGAGAGCAAGTATTTATTTAACAGGTTAGAGTCAGATATAGTAGCTTTGTTACCAAAAATGCAAAAATTGATGTAAGGCAGAATTTAAGTCAAAAGGGACAGTATTTTCAAAAGATTTTATACAGTTACTCAGTATAAAGTGAATCAACCTAAGTAGGATTTAGCGGCTATATTTTCCTACCACATAATAGACTGTTATGCCACTTAATAGCAACAATTCAACTGTCATCACAGAGACTTTGTAGGTTAAATGCATAGATTTTTACCCCCCTCTCTCTCACTGTATGGTTTTGTTCCAGGTTGTAATAAGCACTGAGGTGGTGTTTATCAAGAATAAAGACACGCACTTGTTCTTTCCCATCATGGAAACCTGCCAATCTAGAAATGAGAACTCTTAATTCTGTGACAGATAACAGCATGTGAAGAAGTTGGCTTCAGTAGCAAAGGCCATCTTCCTGAGCCAGGAACTATAAAGTTTAGAAAGATTGTACAACTGATATTGAGCCCTTTTGGCAATCAAAACAAACACATGTAAGTCCAATGTGTCAATGCAACATGATGGATGCACACTGTAACACTATCTGGTGGTGGTGATATGAGCTGTGTCCAAAATTTAAGAATAAATAATTTTTCCAATGAATCTGAAAAAATAATTCGTAGGTTCTTTTAAGTGTAGGTACCATATTTTAATCTCTAGCCTGGGTTTCCTCCTCCCATTCTCCTTCCAACCCCAAATCTTAACCTCATTTTATGGAGAAGTGAATCACTTTAGATAATTAGTCAGAATATTAGTTCTCATAAACACAAATATTTATTGATACCATTTATACAGTAAATTAGGTTGAATGTGAAGTTTTAGATAGCCTAAATTCACCATTTTCTTGTGCACAAAGGTACTCTCTCATTTACAAATGGGCATTTCTCTTTGGCATCCATTAGGTATTTGCCCAGATATTGGCCTTTGTCAAATATTAAAAAATCAACCGAGGTTCTAGTAAACAAAACCAAAAGTGATTCCATGTAGAGTGATTGTATGATTACCAAACACATCAGATGTTAAATGTCATTAAAGTGCTGCTTGATCATCTCTGTCGGTTTGTGCTAATAAGACAGAGAGGGCTGGGATTTTATAAATCCCAAGAGTCTTATCTGAACAGTCTGCATATAAAAGTTGTTTTTAGCTTGGTGAAGGGGTATCCATGAAGCCGTGGACCTCTGCATTCTTGTCTTTGCTGGTCAATAACAGCCATCTTTCCAACTGTCATCTTTCATGCTACCATAGGTTTTAGGAGCTGGCAAGGATCTGAAATAAAGCAATTTTATAATGATTTGTGTGTCTTCACAAACACTACCACACTATCTCTCACATGTATTATTTTTCAGGTGGCATTTCTTTCAGAAAACTACTAAGTCCAAAGCTCTACATAGCTATTTGTACAACCTTCCTTTATTCAGCCTTTTAATAACTTTCAAGTTTCACGGTGACTTCTCCAGTCCCCTTGTCAACACAGTTACTCACGTAAGGGAAAGATTGTCTCACCTTTTCTACCACATGGATAACCAACTTATTGTTTTGAGAGGTAGAATGATGAGTGTGATGTGAGAGGCTTTGTGTCACCATCACTGAAGATGCAGTAAGGGATATTGGCTAAAAGGGCTTTGAAGTCAGACATACTTGGAACTAAAGGCCTCATAATTTGTGTGGTTGCAGGCAAATTATTTAATCTCATTAGATTTCAATATCTTCCTCTAAAAAACAGGAATAATAAGAGCACCTATTCATTATTATGAATATTAACCAAAGTAAAAGTTATTTAGCACAGTGCAGGGAGTGCAAAAAGCCACTGCACTTTACTACTGAATTTGGAAAACTGTTTACATTAAAAATAAGGAAGTACATGTAATCCAGTTTAACTACTTAGGGAATAAAAGCACTTTTATAAGCAAATAAATATTTGAAGTTTAATTATAGTTGACACCCAAATTTATTGATGGTGACAATTCCATTTTTGAACGGTAAAAATTAAGAGTCATGGTTCCCAACCTGGTTGGGATGAGAATCACCTGAAGAATCACCTGAAATGTTTGTTTATATGTTAAACAAACATATAAACCAAAGAAACAACACATACACAGATTCTGGGCCCCGTGTCTGATCAACTAAGTTAGACTCTGTGGGGGAAAATTTAGGCCTTTACATTTTTAAAAAATTCCACAGATAATTCTGAATTGTGCCCGGGTTTGAAAACTGTACCAGGCTTATAAATTCTACTAAGATTTGGCAGCTCTAAGTTTTATCTCAAATATCACTCAAGAGTCTATCACATTTTTATCATCTTTATTAAACATCATTATATTCAAATGATCAAATATCACAATGAAATTGAAATGATTTTTTTTTTTCCTAGGAGATTTTTTGAACATATTAGACATCTGGATAAATTTAATCTGTACCAAACTAGTATCATTTCCAAATGAGGATTTCTTCAGAAAAATGCAGTAATGTTTCATTTAAATTGTACTAAGATGTTAGTGGGAACGTACTATGGTTCTCCATGTTCACTATCAAATGTAGAAGCTAATTTCAGTCTGCTCAGTTTCTTATGCTCAGGAATGCTGAAACAGTCACTTACCTGCGAACAGGCTGTGCAAGTTTGCTGCGAGGCACTGGTATACCCCCAGCAGAAGGGGCACTGGGTCTGGGCAATCCACTTCTCATTGCGGTTGTCCCTGCAGGTCTCGTTAGAGTGGTGCTGTTGATATTGCTGGGAGGATTTGCTGGGACTGTGTTTTGAACCATAGGAGGCCCAGGTGAGGAGGTGGTTTGTGTGAACTGTGTTGTTTCTTGGCTACCAGAAGAACCAGAGCCATGGTTACTAAATGCTTTCACTGGTTGCCGAAGAGCCAAAGGAGATGGTGCTACAGGGGAGCGGAATTTGCCTGGAGAAGGTACTGTAAAACGGTAAAGAGAAACCAATGATTTGAGTGGAAACCAAGTGTAAGTGAAAACACTGCTTTATATTACAACGGATGATTGGGTACTAGTACATCTGTATTCATGAAACTTCACTCTAATAGACATGTAAGGAATAAAGAATATTTCTGGGTCATTAAAAGGAAAAAAGATAACTGGTTCCAAATAACCAAGTCCTCATTCGGAAGGTTACAAATGTCCTTAAAAAATGTTTTCACAGCTTGGAACCCACAATTTTGGAAGACAAATGGCACTATAGGATTCTTAACTGTAGCAACTAACTAGGGTCACATCAGAACATTTTAGAAGTGGGGGTGGGCAGGGCTATCAGATTATTGTCTAGAATTTGAAACTCATTTCTCTCCCTAGAGAAACACTCATGTAAACAAATATATCTGTTGGTTGTAACTCCAAAGTCTGGTATCAAAATATAACTAAAAATTTAGGAATTAAGAATTAAAAAGAAAAAAAATCCCCTATTGCTGTGCATTGCAAAGCAAGGAACTTACAAATCTAGGGGCTTATAAAGAGGTCTATGATGTCACAGAATAAAGATGGTATATTTTTCTGGAATGTCAATTTTACTAAATAAAACATTTATATAAAAACAAATACTGATACACAAAAGAATAAAATGTATAATGTGCATTGATTTCTAAGTCAAAACAAGACTTCAAAATAAATTTTACTGTTGCAGTGGGTTGCTCTGCAATGTAAGTTCAGACTTCCTGGGGTATACGTTCATCCTTCTCTGCTTGCTTTATGTTTGGATAACTCACTTCTGAGAGGGCACCAGTTCTAGTTTCCTCACATGCCCAAAGGAGGCTACACACAATATAACATGCTTTACCTAATGAAGAATTCTGGGGTAGGGAATCAGAATGAGGGAGAGAGGGCAGCAGAGGGAAAAGGGATCAGAGGTAGAAAGATAACTACTCTCACTTGACCTCCATTAGTTCGAGTAGTATATGAGTAGAGGGAAAGCCTGGACCATAAAGATAGATTATTCTACACATTTTCATTTTCCTCACTTCTACCAATTGATCTGTAGGCCAAAAGTGGCAGTAAGGTCTACCACAATGATGTCAGGACAGGGATGAGTCTGGACACTAATTTCATCTGGTCTTTGGGAGAGAGGATGAGACTTCGCTTCAAAACTTCAAAATAGGGGGTTGGGGAGATAGCTCAGTTGGTAGAGTGCTTGCCTTGCAAGCACAAGGTACTGGGTTCAAACCCCAGCACCACAAAAACAAACAAAAAACTTCAAAATAGGAAAAATTCACCTCCTACTTCCCTTTCAATAGTTTTTTGTTTATAGCCCTCTTCCCTCCTAGCTAGGAGCCTGTCCTCATTCTGACTAAAGTTCCAAATGTTAGCACCATTGTGCTGAATATAAACTGGACCTCATTGCTTGATATACTCAAATTATCTCTGTTTGGCTCCAAGACCCTTACAACCATGATTCTCAAACTTGTCTGTGCATCAGCATCCTTAAGAGCTTTTAAAAAATATATATGGGAGCTCAGATACCACTTTCACAAAAATAAGTCTGAAATGGAATATTTAAATTCCACATTATATTCCATACGTATTTAAATGTATGTATTTAAAAACTAGGATTTTCTAGTCAACATAAAGAAATGGGAAAGGAACTTATTCTCCTGCTAAAAACACCTACAGAACTGGACAAAATATACTAAAGACTTAAAATACTGGACAACAGGGGGTGTAAGAACATGATCTCTGCAAGAAGGAAAACAAATAAGACAGAGTTCTATGGTCTACCTGGCCATTCCCCTCCACTCTCTACTTCCCACCTGGAAGACATTATCTGGGCTGTAGATCAGAGAGGAGTATCCTACTGTTAGTTTTTTGTGACTGTGACCAAAATTCCTAACAAGAACAATTTAGAGGAGGAAAAGTTTGTTTTGGGCTCATCAATTCAGAAGTTCAGTGCATAGTTGGTCAGTTCATTGCTCTGGGCCTGAAGCAAGACAGAAAAGCTGGTGAAGGAAAACTGCTCAGCTTATGGTAGTCGAGAAGCAGAGAGAAAGTGAGTGAGCAATGAGCCAGGGACAAAACATAATCTTACAGGGCATGCCCCCAGTGAACTACTTCCTCCAGTCATACCCCACCTGTCTACAATTACCACTCAGTAGTTCATTTGAATTACTGAAGGATTAATCCACTGATGAGGTTACAGTTTTCATAATCCAATTATTTAACTTCTGAACATTCCTGCATGGGGATTGTGCTTTCAAAACATGAGCTTTTTAAGCACATTTCTAGGTCCAAGCCACAACACCCACACAGATTGAAGCTCTTTTGTAGAGAAGACAAAAACCAGAATTTGAGAGGCATAGTACCTCAGAGCGGAAGATGAATAGAAGACCTCCAGAACTTAGCTCAGAAGTCTGCTTGAATCTTTGGCTGAATCGAATACTACGCTGGATAAGTATAGAGTTAAAGCTCTGTCAGACTGGGCAAGAAAAGACTGAAGCACTGTAAATTGAACAGTTGCTAAAGCCCATACAAAACTCCACATTTGAGTTTCAACCTGCTATAGTAGCGAGTCCTTGCCAAACATCTAGGAGATATTCCAAAAGGGTTAGGCCTTAACAGGGGGAATAAAGTAGCTCTTGAATAAAGGCTACTCTAACAAAGTTAAAAAAAAAAAAAAAACAAGCCTCTAAAGCAGAGTTTAGCAAATTATTGCTGATGGGCAAGTCAACTGTTCTTGTAAACAAAGTTTATTAGAATACAGCAACACCCATTTTAAAAATATATTGTCTATTGGTACTTTCAAGCTATTTTGGTAGAGTTCAGCAGTTGTTACAAAGACCATACAGCCCGCAAGTCTAAAATATTTATTATATGGCCCTTAAGAAAACATTCATTGATCTCTGCTAGAAAAGGTCAAACTGATCCACTAATAATGTGATTACTTGCCATAACAAAATCACACTATTTAAAAGAAGACAAATCTATTACAGAATAATGTAAAATTCTACAATGTCCACTATTCAATAAATAACTACTAAATATAAGCAAAAAAACAATAACACCAGGAGAAAAATTAGTTAATAAAAACAGATCAAGAAGTGATAGGAATGCCTAATTAGCAAGCAAGGACTCTAAAAGAACTATTGGATATGCTCAATGATATAAAAACAATAAACAATGAGAAAAATAAGAGATTTTTTTTAAAAAGAAGTGGATGGAATCTTTAAAGATGAATACATCTAAAATGCTAAATTCACTGGATGGAAGGGAATTAATACAGGTCAGATGCTGCAGAAGAGTTGGCACCTGAAGACATAACAATAAGAATGATCTAGCCAGGTGCAGTAGCACAGGCCTATAATTCCAGCTCAGGAGGGAGGTTGTGGCAGGAGCATTTTAAGTTTGAGGCTAGCCTGGACAATTTAGCAAGACCTTGTCTCAAAATAAAGTTCAAAAAACTAAAAGCACTAATCATTTTACTTCTGAACATTTCTGTATTATCTAACAGGAACATTTGGGGGATACCACATACCTAAACTGTAACAATGCAAAAAAAAAAAAAAAAAAAAAAAAAAAAAAAAAAAGAACTGGGGATATAGCTCAATGGTAAAGTGCTTGCCTAATATGTGTAAGGCCCTGGGTTCAATCCCCAGTATTGGACAGGCGTGGGTAGGGTGAGGGAGGAATGATCTAAACTAAAGCACGTGTATGTGTGTATCTCATAAAACAAAAGGACAAAGTTTCAGTGACCTATGGACCAGTATAATGTAGTCTAATATATGTAACTGAGTCCTAGATTTGGGGTGCATGTAATGAGTGGAACAGGGAAAAAAAAAAAATTGAAGGAACGATGCCTTAAGTTTCCAATTAGATGAAAACTATAAATCACATATCTAAGCAGCACAAAAGAAACTCCAAGTAGGGTAAAACAAAAAAGGAGGAAAACCCACATGAAAGAACTTCATGATCAAATTTCTGAAAGCAAATAATATATTCAAAAAAATTATAAAGACCTCCTTCAAAAATAAAGAGGAAGAAAAGATAAAGATAAAATATCAAACTTCTCAACAGAAATGATATAAGCCAAGAAACAATGGAATATAATCAAAGTACTTAAAAGTCTGTCAGTCTAAGAGTTCTACAATCAAAAAATTCTCTTTTCAAACTAAATACAAAGATTTTAAAAGACAACAAACCAACCCTGAGATTTTGTTGCCAGTAGTTTTTCACTAAAAGAAATGTTAAAAGAAATTCTTTATGTATAAAGTAAATGATACCAAATGCTAACTGTGATCTGTACAAAGCAATAAACAGTGACAGGAGTAGTTAATATGTTAGGAAATATAAAAGGCCTTTAAATAATCTCTTTTCTGTGTATACATATGATAGGCAAACACTCTACCACTAAGCTTTACACCCTGTGGCAGGGTACTGAGGATTTAATTGGGATTTAACCCAGGGGCAATTTACCACTAAGCTACATCCTCAGACCTTTGTATTTTTTGAGACAGAGTTTTACCAAGTTGCTTAGGGCCTTCCTAAGTTGCTGAGGCTGGACTTGGCCAGACTCCAATCTTGGCCTCCTGAGCTGCTGGAATAACAGGTATGTACCACCATGCCTGACTTATTTTTATGTTTTGCTAAGAGACTATTTAAAAAATGGCAAAAACATATTCTGGGGTTTCAAACACATATAAAATGAAAATAAATGACAAAGTGGCACAAAGAACAGGGTAGAATGGAAGAATACTGCTGTAAGGTTCTTACATGGTACAAGAAGTAGCATATTACCTGAAGATGAACTGTATAAGTTAGATATGCACACATCCTTAAGTAACCACTTAAAAAAATAGAAAATTAGCCAACAGCAAAAATAAAATGAAATACTAAAAAGTACTCAATAAAAAAAGACAACAAGAAAGGGGAAGTAGGAGGGAAAATCTGAATGGACAGAGAAAACAAATGGAGAGATAGTAGATTCAAAACCAACCATGTTGGCAACTGTATTAAATAATAATTTATTTAATTATTTTATTTTATTATTATTATCTAGAGTGAACAATAATCACTCTAGAAGGCAGAGATTGTCAGTCTGGATACAAAACGAACTAAGAACCATTGAAGGAAATAGAAGCATTTTCATCTTTATTATTGTACTTTTGGTTATGCAGATACTTTTGACAATATAAATGTTTATGTCCTCTATAAATCTGGTCAGAAATCACTTTTGATTTTGATGGGTTAGTTAAGTAGTCTACGGAGGATAGAGTACTGGGTACACACAAGTGGTTCAAAGTAACAGACTAAAATGAAATGCTAAATGATAAAATAAACTGATTTATGAATGTTAGTCAGCCTTTTTGTTGTGTTGTGACCAAATGCCTGACAAGAACAACTTAAAGAAGGAAAAGTTTATTTTGGGCTCAGAGTTTCAGAGGTTCAGTCCTTGGTCAGCAGGCTCCAACTGCTCTGGGTCCAAGATGAGGCAGAATATCATGGTGTAAGGATATGGCAAAGGAAAACTGCTCAGTTCATGGTAGCCAGAGAGTGAGCACACACATGCACACAAGCAGCCAGGGCCAAAACACAATACCTAAGGGCCTCAAGTGACCTGCTTCCTCTAGTCATGCCCCATCTGCCTATAGTTGCCATCCAGTAATTCATTCAAATTATTAATCTATCATATGGATTAACCCACTGATGAGGTTATATCTCTCATAATCTAATCATTTTACTTCTGAACATTTTTGTATTGTCTAACAGGAACATTTGTAACAATGCAATGTTACAAACTGTAACAATGCAATTAGTGTTTTGTGCCTTGGTCTAATAATATAATATTGTGTGAAATGACAAGAAGAAAAGTGCTCAATCATGCTATATTTTCCATGATTTTGCTTTATCTCAGACTGCTATTAATAGGTTCCAAGAAGCTTGTCTGAATTACTCTACACATTTGCTATTATAAATGACAGACATTCTATTGTTAAGAGATTTCAGTAATTAAAATGGGAAACAGAGACTTAAGTTATTTTCCTTCTCAAAATTATGTTCCTTAGGATCACATTATGGTTTTGTGCTCTTACAGATTGTTGGTCTTAAGCTGACTATAGTTTAAGGGATGCCTTCTAAATACAGGTAGGTACTGTTTTCCTCAACCCTGTTGTCTAACCTATGACAAATCTGAACTATATACTACGTAAATGGCTAATAAGCAAATTACAAACAAATTGTACAAATCTTAGTGCTGGTGTTATAATCTCTTCAGAATACTCGTAATGATGTAAAAGTTTAAAAAAATTTGCAAGCATTAAGTGTCAATCAAAACTGAAGATGAAATACTAATGAATGTTGAATTCCCATGCTTTAGGTGTACTTCCTTTTAAAATTTTCAGCTTCCTGCTATTTTTGCTGTAATTATTTCATTTAAATTTCCTTCACACTAACTTCTTTTGTGTGACTGAAATAAAAGTTGCAGTGTGTGTGTGTCTACATCAAGAGTCAACTACATGTAAAAAGAGACATTTTAGATACAAAGATGGAGGTTAAAAGTGAAAGGATAGAAAAAGATGCACCATACCAGCACTGATCATGAAGAAGCTGGAATGTCTACAGTAATTTTTATCAGAAAAACATTACCACTAGGAATAGACTTTATAATATTAAAGGAGTCAATTCAGAAAAATGATCAATCTTAAATATGTATATATCCCAAAACAGGTAACAATAAATACATGAAGCAATCTGACATAAATGAAAAGTTGGGGGAAAGGTCCAAAATTGGAGTTGAGTAATTCAACACCTCTTTCCCAGTAACTGATCAAACAAATAGATTGATAATCAGAAAGGACATAGACATGAAAACTATGAATCAAGTTGCCCTGACATTTATAGAATACTCTGTCAAATAATATATGATTTTCAAGTATAAGTAGCACATTTACTACATTAGGCCATACCTGTTGGTATGGAAAAGTCCTAAATATTTGGAAATTGAAAAATGCTGTTTTAAATGACACAGGTTCATGAAGAAATCATCAGGGAAATTACAAAATATTCTGGACTGAATGAAAATGAAAACATAATTTGGGGGTTGATGAAAAGCAGTGCTCAATTTATAGCTTTTAATATATTTTTATTAGAAAAGAAGTCTAAAATCAGTGAGGTAATCTACTTTAAGAAGTGAATAACAGTAAATTTAGCCCAAACTTAATAGAAAGAAGGAAATTATAAAAATAAAAGCAAACATCAACAAACTATAGGAAAAAAAAAAAAAGGAGAAAATGGGTAGATCAAAATGGTCCTTAAAAAAAAAAATGGTTCTCAAAATGTCAACAAAACTGATAAAATTCTAGCAAGATCAATGAGGGGAGAGGAAGATTGTATACTACCAGGATCAGGAAAGAAAGAAATGTCACTGCAGATTTTACAGACATTGAAAAAATAAGGAAGTACTCAATAAATTCATGTGTCTTCCTAGAAGATAATTAAAAAAAATTTTTTTTAGTTGTTGATGGACTTAATGTCTTTATTTATTTATGTGGTGCTGAGAATCAAACCCAGTGCCTCATATGTGCTAGGAAAGTGCTCTACCACTGGGCCACAACTCCAACCTCAAGATAAAAATTTTAAAATTTTAATCTCAAGTTGCTTCCCTACTAAAATATCTTAAATAGTTGGGGAAGAAACATCAATGTTATACGAAACTTCTTCAGATTACAGAGGAGGATACACAGTCCTAAGTCGCTGTTATCAGGTCAGCAATGCCCTGATATCAAACAGAAACCCTTAGTAAATGTTAGAAAATCAAATCTGAAAACACACAAAAAGTCTCCATCATGCCCAAGTAACTTTTATCCCAGAGAAATTAGGTTGGTTAAATGCCTACTAGATTGGTTAAATATAATTCCAACCTATGAGGTTGGTTAAATACAAGATTAGTAATAATGCAATTTCAGACATTAACAGACTAATCAATGATGAGCATATCAATGATGAAGAAAAGCCAAAATTTAATAAGCACTGATGATTAAAAAAAAAAAACTATAAACATGCTAGGAATAGAAGGGTTTTTAAAATGAAATAAAGGAAAACTATGAAAAAACTAAATATATCAACATATGTAATGGTAAAGTCAGAAAGGATGTAGACATGAACACTATAAATTAAGGTACCCTGGTAAAGACTGAATGATTTCATCCTACATGGAGAAGGCAGCAAAGATGTCTGTTCTTACCACATTGTAGTGAAATGCTTAGCCAGTACTACATGTCCCTGTGTCTTTCAAAAGGCACATGTGTTGAAATGGAAGAAGTGCCTATACTTGCAGATGACATGATTATGTACTTAAGACAATCCAAAGAAATATCAGACATAATAGGTGAGTTTAGCAAGACATCAAGATATAAGGGTAAAAACAATACTACTTATAATACAGCATGAAATATAGCTTAGGCATACATTTAACAAAGTATATTCTAGATCTATATATTTGAAACTATAAAACGCTGTTAAGGGAAATTAAAGTCAATTTTTAAAAGAGAGCTATGTACAGTTCAGGAATCATAAGAAACAACATTGTTGGAATACCAATTATCCCCAAATTTATATATATGTTCAATGAAATCCCAATTCAAGCCCCAATAGGGTTTTCAATTTTTGTAAATGGCAAATACTGACAAGCTGATTCTAACATTTATGTGGAAATGTAAAGGACCTAGTATAGGCAGAATAACTTTGAAAAAAGCATGAAGCTTAAGGATATATACTACCAGACTTGTAAACATTATAAAGTTATAGTAATTAAGAGTGTTTGCTGGGCTGGGGAGATAGCTCGGCTGGTAGAGTGCTTGCCTTGCAAGCACAAGGCCCTGAGTATCGTCGATCCCCAGTACCGCAAAAAAAAAAGAGTGTTTGTTATGGGTAGACCTACAAATCACTGGAACAAAATAAGAGTCATAAATCACCTGCATGTATATGGCCAATAAATTTTGAACGAAGGGGTGAGAATACTTGGAACAGTAGTCTTCTTAATAAATGGTACAGAACTGAGTAGGCATACAAGAAAAAGTGAATCTCATCCCTATTTCATAGCATATACAAAAATTAACTCAGTGCATCACAGGCATAAATGTAAAACATAAAACTATAAAAAATTAGTTGAAACATAGAATAAGATCTTAATGAGTTTGTTGTGTTAGGCAAAGATTTATTAGGCAGGGTACTAACCATAAAAAGAACAGTTATATACTGGACCTCATCAAAACGAACAAGAGAAGTAACCACTAAGAAAATGAAAAGATAAGTCATAGATTTGGAGGAAATACTTGCAAAACATGCTCTGATGTGTGATGTATTAAAAAGGCACAGAACTATTACAATTTAACAAGAAAAATTGATAAAAAAAATTGGCAAGAGTCCAACTGCTATTTCATAAGGGAAAATATATTAATATTTGAGAATAAAAAGATACTGAACACCGTTAATCATTAAGAAAATGTATATTAAAACCAGGGTAAGCTATCTACAATAGTCTGAATGCATTCCCCAAAATTCATGTATTGTAAACAAACCCTAAGTAACACCTTTGGGGGTGACACAGGTCACAAGGGCTCTTCCCTCATGAGTGGATTAATGTTGCTATAAAAAAGGCTTATGGGAGTGGGCTCTCTCTCTTCTGCCATGTAAGGACAAAGAGCTCCTGTCTGCCTTCTACCATGTGAAGGTTCACATGAAGATTTCAGCACCCTGAAATCTTCTCGGTCTTCAGAACAGTGAGAGAATAAATTTCCATTTACTATAAATTACCCAGTCTCAGGTATTGTTGTTATAGTAATAGGAAATGGACCAAGATAATACATACCACTCCATATCTACTAAGAATTGCTAAAATAAAAGACTCACATGAGAAGTGTTTTTGAATACTTAGAGAAAAAGGAATTCTCAAACATTGCTGGTAAGAATGTAAAATGGTATAGCCGCTTTGGAAAAAATAGCCTGACAGTTTATAAAATATGCTTACAAAAGGATCGAGTGATTTCATGCCAAAGAAAATGAAAACATGTCCACTCAATGAAAGCACACATCCGCCCAAAGATTTGTATACAACTTATTAATAATGGCCCCAAACTGAACAAAGCTCAAATATTCATCAGGTGAATGGATAAACAAACTGTGGTATATCCATACAACATATACCACTCAACAATAAAAAGGAATAAATTACTGATATGCATTAGGGTGACACTCAAAAAAAATTAGGCTGAGTAACATAAGTGCCAGACACATCCTAGAGGATTCCATTTAGGTAAAAATGGGATTCTAAATAATGGTTGAGTAACTCCCAGGAAGGCAAGAAAAAGAAAACAAGAAAAATTAAAAACAGAATAGAAAACAACAAATAAAATGGCAGATATAAGTGGTAACATCAATAACTGCATGAAATGTAAATGGTATTCATATATCAATTAAAAGAGATTTGCAGAGTGGATTAAAACCCATAACTTCACACTGTTCATAAGAAACTTTATGTATAACACAAAGGGAGGCTAAAAGTATAGAACATTCTCTTACATAAATAAGGAAAAGCTATATTAAGTAGATCAGATAATTACAAAAACTGAAAAGATGAAGACGGATTACACATAATGATATAAAGTTCAACTACCAAGAAGACAAACAATCCTAAATGTGTATGTACTAAACAGCAGAGCAGTAAATATGTGAAGAAAAAATTGACAGAACTGAATGGAGAAGTAGGCAAATCCATTTCTTCATCCTCATCTTGACAATTCACAGAATCTTGACAATTTCACAGGCAGGAAATTAGTAAGGATACGTAAGGACTCAGGGATACCATCAACCACAGGAGCAAACAGACATATGATCTAATCAGTACTCCACTCAACAACAGCACACTACATGCACATTCTTTTCAAGTGCCTAAAGAATGTATATCTAGGGCTGGGGAGATAGCTCAGCTGGTAGAGTGCTTGCCTTGCAAGCACAAGGCCCTGAGTTTGATCCCCAGTACCGGAGGGGGGAAAAAAAAAAAAGTGTATATCTAGACCATATGCTGGGCCACAAAGCAAATATCAACAATTTAAAAAGAACTCAAGATATAAGAAGTATATTCTTTGATCATAATAGAAGTAAATCAGACAATAACAAAAAGGTAACAAAAAATCTTAAAATACTTGGAAATTAAATAATACATTTCTTATTACACTACATGGAATGAAATAAAAATAAAATATAACATATCAAAATTGTGGGACACAATTAGGAAGAAGAAAAGTTGTTTTTTTTTTTTTTGGTGGTACTGGGGATCAAACTCAGGGCCTTGTGCTTGCAAGGCAAGCACTCTACAAGCTGAGCTATCTCCCCAGCCCGAAAAGTTTTAAGTCAATAATCTAAGCTCCTACTTCAAGAACCTAGAAAATGAAGAGTAAAATAAATCCAAAGAAAGAAGAAAATAATAAGGTCAGAAATCAATGAAACTGAATATAGAAAAATAAAGGAATGAAGCAGTTTACAAATATAACAAATAAAATTTACATAAAGTCTCCTACTTGGGTTGAGGTTGTAGCTCAGTGGTATAGCGCTTGCCTAGCATGTTTATGAGGCACTGGGTTCGATCCTCATCACCACATAGAAATAAATAAATGTAGGGTGTCCATCTGTAACTACTCTTTAATTATGATACAGTAATCTCTTATCTGTTTTAGATACCATACCTACTTTACGGCTCATTTTGGTGGGGGTTGGGGAAGTGCTGGGGATGGAACCCAGTGTCTTCCACATAATAGCAAGCACTCTACCCCTGAGCTGCATGCTCAGCCAGCTCCTACTCAAAGTTAAAGAAGTACTAAGAAATATCTAAGAAAAGAAGCCTAAGGTTCTCAAATAATTCCATAAAGACCCTGTTTAAAAAATTTTACACATTTATGGGGATAAATGTGTTCAGTTGGTAGAGAGCTTGCCTCGCATGCACAAGGTCCTGGGTTCAATCTCCAGTACCACAAAAACAAAACAAAACAAAAAAAAGTGATGTTTTGATTCGTATATACATAGTGTAATGATTATACCCTTCACCTCACACATTTATTATTTCTTTGTTGTGAGAGCATTTTAAAAAAACTTTGTCTCTAGCTATCTTGAAATATATAGTACATTATTGTTAACTATAGTCACCCTCCTGGGCAACAGACCACCAGAATTTATTCTTCCTATCTACTTGTAACGTTGTACTACTAAAAATCTTACTGTCTTCCCTTTCTCTCCCCACTTTTCAGTCTCAGGTTAGTCTGATCCACCTCTAGGAGATCAAACCCTCATATGAGATCATCTATGCCTGGCTCATCATGCTTCGCATGTCCTCCAGGTTCATCTATGTTGTCACAAATGACAGGATTTAATCCTTTACAGTAGCTGAAGTATTCCATATGCCATATTTAAAAATGCAATCATCTGTTGTTGAACATTTAGGTTGATTCTAAATCTTGGCTGTTGTGAATAGCGCTGCAATAAACATAGCAGTGATGTCTCTCTGACATACTGATTTCACTTTCTTTGAAAATATACCCACAGTGGTGGGATTGCTGAATCCTAAAATCTTTTTAGTTTTTTTCCCTTTAATACCTACTTCTAATATTTCTAGTGATAGGAATATATTGCTGACTTGAGTCTTCAGTTTTAAACTTTATCTACTGGCTTTCTCAGAGATTAAATGAGATCTAAATTTCTTGCTGTTCCTCAGCTCCACTGTCTGACTCTCTTTCTGCCAACAGCTATAAACATAACTGTTGGTTCAATCTGATTTCAGTGTTTATATTATTATGACTATGTAAATATTATTGATCACTTTTAGATAATACCAAGGTACTCTTTTTATAAAGATTCCTAAGAGGGTATCTTCTCCATCAAAAGAACATAATCTATACAGTCTATTATTTCTGTCATTATACCAAAAGATAACCATTTTGGAGAACTATGGTAAACTTTTTTTTTTTTGGTACTGGGTAAACCCAGAGGTTCTTTTTTTTTTTTTTTTTTTTGCGGTGCTGGGGATCGAACCCAGGGCCTTGTACTTGCGAGGCAAGCACTCTACCAGCTGAGTTATCTCCCCAGCCCCCCCCCTTTTTTTTTCTTAACTTTTAAATTTAGTTTTGTATGTGGTGCTGAGGATGGAACCCAGTGCCTCACACATGCTAGGCAAGCACTCCACCACTGAGTCACAATCCCAGCCCAATCCAGGGGCTTTTAATCAAGATGTGCTTGAACCACATCTCCAGTTCTTTTTTATTTACTTTTTTGAGACAGGGTCTCACTAAGTTGTGGAGGCTGGCCTCCAACTTGCTATACTTCTGACTCAGTACCCTGAGTTGCTGGGATTATAGGCATGCACCACTGCACCCAGATATAGTAAATTTCTGATATTTAATACACAAATATTCACACATCCTACATTTCTATTTGACTATTCTCTTCCCTTCAGATTCTATTCTCTAAAACTAATTTTTAAAATTATACTCAATCCACTAAATCATTGCTGTAACACTTCAAGTAATTAATCTACTAAATAGATTATAATACGTCTGTAACCATATTAACCAAGACTTTTTTCAACAAATCAAATCTCAAACTTCTTCCATAATTTTTTTATTTTTATTTATTTATTTTTTTAGTGCTCATACCCCTTATTTAGCTTTGCTATTTATTGAGTTCTAAGGCTATCAGGAAACCCACATGTCTGGATAGGGGAAATATTTTTCCTCATTGTCTATTTTTGTTATGTCTCATTTTCTCTGAGATTTCCATTCATTCTTATTTCTGCTGATCAACACAATAGTATAGTTTTCTCCCAATTCTACTTCCTTCTACCTTTCCCTACTCTAAGCTCCTGGAACTAATTCCATAGTTTTGATGTACTACTTTCTTTAATACTTAGCTCTTAAAAAAACCACTACTCTATACACAATCCAAACGTATCAACTAATCACAACAACTTGTGTTTTAACTTCAATCAGTTTCTAAAGCATGTATCCTCATTTCATTCCACAGGTAAGTAAACTCAAAAATCAATGTCTGAGGAAAAAGCATTACCATACAGAATGTCTGACATCTATCTGACACTTTAAAGCACCTTTTATTAGTTCACTCACATTAAATTAAAACAATGACAATGATTTTAGGTTGGTAAGAAAAATGATAAATTTTCTATCATTTTTCCTTTCAGAAAAGCAATCCAATACATACCTTTGTAGAAAATAAGCTTCTTCTGGGTTTATCCACAAGACAGATAATCAATCCACATTATTTTATTATTAAGGAAAAAAAAGAATAAAATGTGCCTTATGGACATCACTGGCTCAGTGATTTAAACTTAGTAAGAGGTTGTAGTTACCTCTTTTTGTAGATGAAGTTTGAAGCAACTGTTTGGTTTTGAGGGAAGTACGAGGCAAATTTTTCAGCCTTTGCGAAGCTGTTGAAAAATAAGGAACTGTAATATTTGCCTTGAAGTATAAGATAAAGACTATAGCTTCTGTAAACTTGACTATTTTAATACAAACTTTAAAATTTATCAAGGAACAGAAACCATAAGGTGAAATGTTAGAATCCTACAAAGCAGAGGAATTTTAAGGTGATGCTTAGTGCATTAAGTTGGAAAAGAAAAGGGATGGAAATCTTAGTGTATGGTGCAAACTTTCAGAATAGTTTCTTGTAGATGAAATAAATATCGAATATATCAATGTGTCAAAATAACAAAGAGAAAACAAACCACCAGCAAACATGCTACAGGATGCAAAGAATACAAAGATATAAGTGATGAACATAAGCACACAGTATAGAATAAAATATTGCAGTACTTGTTCAATGCAAAAAAGCGCATTTTGGCAAAGCAGTTATTGTTAGATGAACTGCCCTAAAATGAAACAACGATCTCCATACTCAAAAAGGAGAAGAAAACTCAGAACCAGGCAAATTTTCAGGAAGTCACAATCTGGTGGCTTTAATATGTTCACCATCATCTTGTTATAAAGTCCAAGTAATTTGTACCTCAGACTCTAGACAGAACCATGTACATATGCAGAGGTAGAGGTAGATGTGTGTACATGTGTGTGTGTTGGTGTGGCTTCAGAGGTTTGGATGAGATGGAGCATTTGACTTCTAATATCACTGAGGAACACTAAACTTGTTTCAAAGTTCTATTAACTACACTGAAACTCTAAATTGGTACATAAGATACAGTCCAGGGCCATCTAGAGTTAAAGTGGCTCCAATTATTCCAATATCCAATTATCAGAGTCCTGCACCGATCAGTACAGTCACCTATTTAAGTGGCTCTGAAATGTCCTTCTATTGATTAGACAGACTTATATACTTTTAGAATTTATGTGCAAACCAAGACAAAAAAGAGAACCAACTTCTACAAGTTTGAGTTAGGGTATAAATAATCATTGGGGTGACAAGGGATCCTTGATATATTATTAGAGAGAATAAAAGGAAGAGTTTGTCTTTCCTCTATTGCTTAGCTTCATCAAAACTAAAAATGTTTATTCACAGATAATAAACTTTTTTAAAGAAATGCTTTTGATTTCCAATTTTACAACACTCTAAACATTACTGTAGCTAAATGATGTTTGATGCCAACTCAAATTCTGACAGGCAGACTAGCAAAAATTTCTACTCATTTTTTAGAAGATCAAATTTTTAATGAGTTACCTTATATCTATCCCACAAAAATATAGAATGCTATCATCATTGAATGTCCTATTTATTTACATATTTTCAATCAGTTTTATTTTCACCCATCCATCCATCCATCCACCCATCCATCCATCCCTGCATTTATGCAAAAAGGAGAGTATCTGCTTTATTTCAGGTACTGTTTTGGGTACAATGGATTCAGCAGCCAACTAGATGGACAATAGTTTTTACTTTTATGGAATATTCTAGAAAAGGAGAGACAGACAATAAACAAAGTTGCAAAATATAAGGCCTTCAAGATAATGACAGTTGCTACGGAGGAAAATTAAGGAGGAAAGGGGGACAAGAATAGGAGATTTAAGTTGCAACTATAAATAGAGTGATTGAGAGATTTCCCTAAGATGACATTTACAAAAAGATCTGAAGGAAGAGAAGGAGTGAGCCATGTGGATATCTGGAGAAAGCATTCCAGACTCAGGAAAAAGCAATTGTAAAGAATACTGAGATTGGAACATACACAGTATGTTTGAAGAACAGAAAGGAGGCTCAGTTGTAAATGAGTGCAAAGGAAACCAACTGAACATATTCTGGCAAACTTCAAAGTTTATCAGCCATTAAAAATTTTTAATAGGGCTTAGTATCAAATGCCACTTGTAATAACTCTTTGGAAAGATCCTGTTTGAATAGGTACAGTGACTTCAATGGACTTTTTTTTTTTTTTTTTTAATCTCTTACGTTTCATGGTGACATCACAACAACAGTATCTATATACAAAGGAAAACTGTCCACCAGGAATTTGAAGAATCAGATTATATATAGGATCAGGCATTAAACTGTAAATTTGCCTGATAGAGAATAAAATGAGTCATTTTCATAAGATACCACATAATTGCATTTTAATCAAATAACAAAACTAAGTTTTTATCTGATTTATCATTGTTAATTCGATCAATTTTCTAAAGACAAAATTTTTTTAAAAAACTTTTTTTTTTTTTTTTTAAAGTTCTGGGAACTGAACCCAGGAGAATTCTACCACTCAGTTACATCCTAGCCCTTATTTTGAGAAAGGATCTTGCTAAGTTGTGCATGCTAGCCTTGAACTTGTGATTTTCCTTCCTCAGCCTCTGGAATTCTGGGATTACAGGTGTGTGCCACGGTGCCTGGCACAAAATCATTTTTTAAATGATGAAGTGTCCTAGTTTAAGTGAAACTCCAGATCTTCCTAAAATAATAGTTTAATGCTAGCTATCTGCAAATATTTATGGCTTACAGATTTCCTTGTTTTCTCATTTTTTAAAATACAATTTCAAATTAGCAAGACCCCTGTGAGAAGCAAGGATGCTCTATCAAAACAATTCCCTGCCCCCTTTTTTTGATGGGTAATGGGGACTGAGCCCAGGGATGCTCCACCACTGAGCTACATTCCCAGTCTGAGGGTCCTCGAACTTGCAATCCTCCTGCCTCAGTCTCCCAAGTAGCTGGGATTACATGAATATATCACTACACGTGGCTAACAATTATTCTTTGATGCTACCATTATTTAGGTTAATGTCTTCTTCTACAAATCAACTCCTCTGAAAACTTCCATTTCTGGGAAACATTTAGCATCATTTTCAAGTCATTCTAGCTCAAAAATGTCTTATTTTATTTATACACCTCCTGTAGTTTCTTAGGTCTATACATTTCTTTATATCCCCCCCCCCCCCGCACTGCACCCTACATACTTTCATCATCCTATTTTTGGATTAGAACAGTGTCCTTTGAGGTCTCCCTATATCTAGTCCTTTTCACTCAATTTACATATATCGAGGGAGTGAACTAGAAGTTCCCAGCAGGTGCGGGCAATAAGCACGTGTATCATCAGAATTCAGAAACAAAATAAAACCAGCTGCTTCTGTTTTCTACTCTCATGCTCCAGCATGATATCAAAGTCAGTGAGAAAAAACACTTCCCTAGGGGTGGGGGGAATGGTTTATTGGTCCAAGTTATAAATAATAGCTATATTAGCTATAAGAACTACTGCATTTTAATAACATTATATGACTTTTAAATTGTCACATTTTATTAGTCATCCTTTAATAAACTTTGTATTTCATGTTCAAGTTAACGAGGAGAACTCTCAGTAACAGTCTGGGTTCAGTTACCCATTACTCTTAAGAGTAATTTCATAGTAATTTGAAATCATTCAAACTTACTTCAACAGTGTGTGCCTCCAACCCTGTGGTATACTATATTACTATATATAAATACATCAGAAACAATGATGATACACAGAATGTAAAATCAATGAAAGAGAATGTGAGTTACCTCAATCCTATCATTACATGTGACTTTGAGCTTGTGTTTAAGATTTTTAATCTGTGAAGACTTTAAAAAATTATTAGACTAGATCTACTTGTCTCCCTGCACCTCCTCCCCCCAAAAGGCTTGGACGGTATGGCACTTTATAAAATGTGATTTTGTGATTCTCTATTCAACTTATCTTTACACTGAAGATTTTCCCTATTTATATACCAATTGCTATGTTTGTTGAGCCACAATAGTCAAAGATTAGTTCTGAAGAAATTATTGACTTTGTTTCAGAAGATAAATCTGTAATTTTATTAGTGTGACAAATTAATATGTAAAAGTATATTTCCTTGTTTAGAAAAAGAGCAATGTAATCTTAAATGCCATCATCTTCTTTCTGTACTACAGTATTGATTTTGTTGTTTATTTTTTTACCAACAATTACAAAATACAAAGTTCAATAAGAATATTTCCACTGTTGGCATTTCTCCTGGTCATTATTCCTCTAATTTTATTTCATGATTATTAATAAACACAGCTTTATCATATAGGGGAATCATTAAAAAAGAATCTCCTCCAGGGGTTAAAAACTAAGTAAGCATAAGCCACTGTGAACGAATGTGAAGGTAAAATACCACTGGGTTCTCTCACCCATGACATTTTGTTTAGAACCGTTTATTGCTTTTTATTGCTCATTAAGTCATTCTTTGATGCTTTTTTACTCTCCAACTTCAGTCTTCTCAGGGCTATGAAACTGCATATCTTAGATTTATTAAAACAGTAAAAGCACCCAGACTTTATCACTCCCTGTTATGGTTTAGACATTGAGGTATTCCCCAAAAGCTCAAGTGTGAGACAATGCAAGAAAGTTTAGAGATGAAATGATTGGGTTATAGGAGTCTTAACCTAATCAGTGCATTAATCAGCTGATAGGGATTAACTGCATGGAGGTAACTATAGGCAGGTAGGGCTGGAGGAGGTAAGTCCCGGGGGGTATGCCCTTGAGGTGTATATTTTGTCTATGGTGAGGACAGTTCCCTCTCTGTTTCCAGGTGGCCATATCCTGAGCCACTTTCCTTCACCACACTGTTCTACACCACTGAAACTGAGACCCAAATGAACTTTTCCTCTTAAATTGTTCTCATCAGGTCTACTGGTCACAGTAGCAAAAAACTGACTAAAACACCCCCTTCATCACTGCCTTTGTTCACTCTTCATTTTTGGTCCAGTTATGCAGTACCCTTCCAAGTGATTTCTATTCTCTTCACTTTAGTCCATTCTCCACATAATATCAAAATGAAGTTTCCAAGAGAAACCTCGATTAAAAGTCCATCATGACTCTTCATGCTCACAGGGTGAACTCTTTACATGATATTTAAAAACTCTCAGTCTATTCCCTATCTCCTCCTTCATCCATTCAGACCTTATGCTTCAGTCATACAACAGAATCAGGCTTGCCACTCTAACACTGTTCCCCACTATTGAGAAAACCTACATATCTTTTATTTTTTGTCAACTCATATAAGCTAAGTCAGCTAATTTTTAACATCTTTATTGAAAACTCTTCACACTTTTAAGTTTAATACTTCTCCTCTGCTCTCAAAGAAGTTCCTGCTTATCATTTCCTGCTACTGGAAAGCACAGGCTGTCATATATACATTTATATTCCCAGTGTTAAGAACATAACCTATACCCAGCAATCTATTAAATAATTAGGGCACATATAGGTGACTATTGAGAAAATCTAAACATCAAAGCATTCAAGGTCCTCCACAGTTAAGTCCAAATAAATGACTCTCAAACATGGATCTGCCCTGAGACATTTTTTTTGGGGTGGGGGGGTGTACTGGGGATGGAACTTAGGGGCACTTTTACCACTGAGCAACATCCACAGTCCTTTTTTTTTTTTTGAAAGAGTCTCACTAAATCGCCCAGGATAGTCTCAAAACTTGCAATCCTCCTGCCCCAGTCTCCCAAGTAGCTGGCATTTCAGGCATGTGCCACTGTGCCCAGTTTCAGCTGAGACACTTGTGACAATGAGAGATTGTGGGTCTCCACCCCAAATATATTCAATTAAAATGTCCAGGAGTAAAACCCAAAATACTATATTTAAAAAATCTTGTGATTAAATAACTGATTCAATATCACTGTACTATATCTGTCCATACAATGAAGTTCTAGGAATGTTACTCATTCTTAGACTATCATATTAGTTATTATTTGCAATATGATTTCAATTTGTTTCATAATTATATAAGGTTCAAGTGTAATCTTTTAGTGTTTTGTTAATAAATAAAATCTAGAAAGAATTCTTCCCCCCTGGGCCTCAGAGCAGTCTGGTTTTGCATAAGCTGAAAACTGCCTATACGCTCTTGCTCTTCACTGAGAGGTCCAGACTAGAATGGTGATTCTATATGCTTTTTCTCTGGGGGTATACTCTGTATCCTATGTAAAAATATTCTTACATTTCACTCTTTTGTGATATTTAAAAAATTATTTACAGTTCAATCTCAAATCATGTTCTAATATAGTCATCCAAGAATGTTTTCCAAGATGCCTACTCATTTGCAATTAGGACAGCATAATGTAATTTAAACAATGATGGGAAGGAAACCAGGAGTCTCAGGGAGGTATTGTGAGGAAGGAGTAATTGGCCTTAGTTTTGCCACTTTTCTATTAACATGACCTTGCATAATTCAAATAATTTATGTGGATCTCTGCTCCCTTTCTATAAAAAGAAGAATCAGATATTTGTGAGATTCATATGAGATAATACATGTCAAAGTACTTTAAACATTTCAAAATACTAACCAAATTTTGGATATTTAAAAAAAGTCAGGAGGTCTGTCTTAGGGCTTTCATTCCTTCTTCTCCTTATTTTTGAGCCAATAATTTCTATATTTTTCTAAAAATAAAACTTTCTACTAAACCTGTGCTCTGTAGTCTTAGAAAACAAGATAATTCAGTCTTTTGAAAAACTCTGCCTCTGCCAAACATTCCTTCCTTTAACTGAAGAAACTGAGAAAATGACCTGAATCCATGACATCTGCAATGCTCTGGTTTTCTTAAACTTTTTAAGTTATTCATATTTTCCAAATATAAAAGTTGAAAACTGAAATAGCTATAAAACTTGGAAAACACGTTAGAATTCTTATAATACTACATTTGAATGCCAGCATCCACAATAATGCAGCCACAGCAAATAAGCATATAAAATAGTGATTGGCATAGTAACAAGGCAAAAGAAGTGGTCCCATAGGTGGAAATAAGCAACCTTGCAAAGTTAGCTTCATGCAAACCAGCAAGTAAGAACCAAAGCTCTACCACTTATAGCTGGAAAAATACTTAAAAGAAAACAAATGCAACATGTATTAAACTAATAATGAAAGTTTACATAAAAATACAAAATACCAATTAATTTAATAAAATGCATAAAACTATCATATTTGCACATAATTATATATATCAAACTATGAAAACTATATATATACACTAAGTAAAAGACATTTTTATGTTTCAAAGATATATGTAAAATTAAGAAAACATAGATAATTAGGTTTTTGCTTCATGATGTATTAACTTTAAGAAAAGATCTTCAAATATCTTTATAAAGGAAATTTAATGTTAAGTTTTGGGCTTGCTAATATTCTGCATTTTTTATTTTCCAGATAATTTTCGACAATAGTGTAAATCTACACTAAAATAAATATGTTTGTTACATTTTTAATTATTAATAAGTTTACTATAACTAAAAATATAAACACGTACATGCAAACAGGAATTAAAGGATGGTATCTTAAACTCTTCTGTCTGTATATTATTCAAATACTGAATAACATGTTTATGAAACCGTATACATACTTTCCACATAAGAATAAATTAATAATTAAGATATCAATTTCCCTATATATTTCCCTTAATTAACAGTGTCTAGGGAAAAAGGAAAAATAATGTGCCTACATATTTTACTTTGATATAGATTTTAGTATATAAGTATGAACAATGAATTGTTTGTTTTGATGTGCTCTAAAATATAATAATAAATTTTTAGATATTTTATTATTTGCAATGTTGGTGACTAAACCCAGGGTCTTGTAATACTAGGCAATCATTCTACTACTGTGCTATATCCCTGGCCCAAGATATTTAAAATAGATTTTTAAAGAAAATGTAAGTACTTACTAAGAAATGTACAGTTGGGTAGTATACTGGCTACTATTTCTAATTTCTATAAGCAAAAGCTAAATCTAGTTCCTTTAAAAAAAAAAACAAACTATTGTTTTAAAAAATACACTTCACTTATTTGAAAATTCAATAAAAACCAAAGTTTCATATAGTTATAAGTATTGATAGGAATTGGGTATTTTCAGGGACAAATTCTGAATTTTAATATAGTTTGATTATCTTATAGAAAGTTTCATATAGTCATTCAGCACAAATACCTATAATTTTTATTTTCCATTAATTAATTTATACCTGAAAACAAGATAGATACTTACTGGCTGAAGCCTGAGGTTGCATTCGAGGTATTCCTCCATTTGGCACTTGAAAATTTGAGTCACTTCTGCTGCTTTTCACTGAGTCAACTTGTGTATTAGATGTTCGGGACAGGTTTGGAAGACTGCGCCTTAGTTTTTCTACAAAAATAGAATTTTAATTTTTAAAACATGAAAGCATTTTTCTGATGGAGAGTTAAAATATTAATTAGAATTCAAAGGAAATTTACCTAAACACTCTGCATATTCTAAAGAGAAAAACACATGAAGTACTCATTTAAAAATAAAAACCTCAACCCACAGTCTAAAAATGGGTAGATTAACAGAACCCTTAAGGGAAGCCACAAATTATATATTTAAAATCTACATCTAAACAAAGGTCATTTCATGAGTAAAATAAAACAAAAGTAACATAACCACCTAAAGTTAAATTCACTTTTTTTGTATTAATAAACTATTAATAAAATGTCTAACTTGACTAAATTCATTTATTTATCTGAAATACAAGAGCTTGGCAAAAACTGGATTATTTTCACACAGGAATATGAATGACAGTTTTTTTCAGAAGAATTCTAATGAAAAGATATGCTATGTTTTACCTTCATTTTTAACATTGCTTGTCTGTAAATCTGTAGGATGGCCTTGAAGTGAAAGGCGTGGCTGCTGTAAGCGGCTAATCATAGGCTGTGGGGACACTCTACTATATTCTATTCCCCGAGCAGGAGATCGTGAACGAGGTGAATTTCTGGGCGACTGCTTAGGTGATGGTCGAGGTGAATTGCGTGGTGATGGTGAAAACCTGTTAACAGCAGGGTATACTGCATGATGCATATTGTCATCTTCATCATCTAAACTTTGTGCATCAAGTTCCTGATCACTAAAAGTACCCCGTCTTGTAGAATTGCAAGATGAACCAGAACTGCGCCGAGAAGTGGTGGCTGCATATTCCTGCCGGAGACCTGGCAACAATGAATATGTTATTTTATTTCTTTAACTATATTTTCAATCATTTAAATATTTTTTAAAATGTAAAAGTAAAAAATAATCACTGAAAAATTCAAAAAAATCAATGAAAACTCCCTTTCTACTTTTAGACATCCTCCCATTATAAGGATACATAAACCACATCTGAAGGTTATTTTTAAGTGGAATGAAAATTTATAAACCTTTGCCCAATTTCTAGATTTCTTCTTGTATCTGAAATTACAAGGTAGAACTATAAATTTAAAAATACTTCTATCCTTAAACACAACAATCCCAAGTTGAGATTAACATTAAAGGAACACTGAGGGAAAACAATTACTGTGCAACCAGTAAACACAATATATCATCAAGTAAGCAAATAAACTCCTTAGATAGCTAATCCTTGAATCAACATTATAATGCAAAAATCATAGAATCTAGGTAATATTTTAAGCAAGTCCTACTAACTATTCGAAATCCAGGAAAAGGATGTCATGGAGTAGTAATATATTTGCACACAGGAAATGCTGTTAACAAGGTTCCCCAAGGATATCTTGGGAACCTTGATTAGAATCACCCCAGGATATCTATAAAACTACAAATCTTTAGGGATGTAGCTTACCGGTGGAGTGCTTGCCTAGCATGCCTGAGACCCTGGTTTGATTCTCAGCACCATGAAAAAAACAAAACTAAAAATTCTTGGGGTCCAGTTAGTCCTTTCAGGTTGGGGAACTGACAGTTTCTTAGTGTCTAGTTAAAGTAAATACAGCTTTAATGTCATCTAACAAAAGACAACAGACCAGTGAAAGAGGATTGTTTCAGAAAAGAAAAACCCAGATCTCAATGTAGTCTGACAAGAGAATGCTAAGAAAGTCACATTCATGACAGGATTTTGCATTTCTCATTTTAAAAATCAGGAAGCTTGACTAGGTAACAGTTCAAATCTGCAATTCTGCAATTCTCTAATTATTACAGAAATCCTGGAAGAATCATGTTGTAAAAAAGAAAATCATCTATTAAAAAAAAAAGAGGAAGGAATTTGTTTTTAAGGGAGTATACTATACATTTTTGACAGCATCTTTGTTTTTTAATTCTCTGAGAAAATAAATATTAATGCATGTGGATGACTTACAAAGGATTACTGAAATACAGAAAGGCTAAAATTTCTATTATCTTACTAAAACACAATATGAAAGCTACAGTAAACAGCTGACTGAGCTTTTAACAAAACATTGGTGTCTAAAGTCAGGGTTCAAAGAAGAAATAAGTGATTTTATTCAAGGGTACAGAATTAGATGGCATTCTTTTTTCCTTTCATATCCATGAATAACTAGCTTCTGACTTGTTGATTCCCACAGAATCAGTGAGGAGTTAAACAAAATTACAGAAGAAATGGGCACCATATCATTAGTTTTTACAGCTAACAAGAAATAAAGCATTAAGTCCATCTCTTCCTATCTTTCCAGGAGAAGCTGTGTTTAAATGAGAACTGAATCAGCAGAGGAGAAGCATTCTACAGTTTCTTAAATGTTACAGCTTGATATTTACTAACTATTTAAAGAAAGGACCAATTATGCTTTATGTAAAACCAAAGGTTTTGAAATAAATTTCAGCAATGCTTCTCAGCTAATTGTCAAGACTGAAATGTGTATTTCAAGGATCTTTTTATTGAAAAGGTTAAAGGGATCACTTTAGAGATATTTCTGACTTCACAGTTTAGTGCACGGCATCTTATGAGATGTACAGGCAAGAATACTACCACCACTACTTTTCATTTGAATTAGAACCAGGGCATCCATGAACCCCTGAAAAGGTTGAAAAATTTTATGCTTATGTGTATTTTGAAGATGATGGAGGTTATAATTTTTACTGCATTCTCAAAGGTATCTATGTCCTAGACAATTTCAAGGACCATGCTGAAAGTACCATCACATGCTTCATTTAATTTAATGCTGCAAGTTCAGTTTTAAAGTTTTTTGTTTTTTTTTTTTTTAAATAAATATGTGTATTCTCAAGAGAGGTCATATCTGTCACCAAGAAGGCAAAAATTGGTTCTTGGAGTGTGATAAAATCTTAGATATCACAATAACTGGTGGCCCTCATAGTACTTAAATAGAGTGTATAACAGTGATTTTTTAAATTCATGGGGGATGGGGTAGATGAAAAGGAAGAAAAAATCTATAAAGGCTCTTTAGAGAAGCATTTTTAAAAAAAGGTTGAGAAACACTGATTTACAATAAAAGACACAGAGTTAACAGAGTAATAATTGCACTTGTGAGTGCCAATACAAAGTAACACACAGGGTATGCTTATCTGTCATAGAAGCTAAGCATAATATGCCTATTTCTGACCCTCATACAGCAAAACTTCCCTATGTAAAATAAACTCTGAAAATGAACAAACAAGTACATACGTGAACAAGCTTCTGAAATGTCCATTTAAACATGTTTACGTTCACTACATTACTATTCTCACAAGACATATTTAATACATACAAGAAAATCATGTATTTTTTTTCCTCCTGTTTTCTTTATTGGATATGGAACCCCAGGGGTGCTTTACAACTGATCTACATCTCATATCTTCTAATTTTTAATTTTGAGACAGGGTGTCACTAAGTTGTCCAGGCTGGCCTCAAACTTGCAATCCTCCTGCCTCAGACTCCTGAGTAGGTGGGATTACAGGCATGTGCCACTGTGCCCTGCAAAAATCTCAACTTTTGGCAATTAAAATACTTACTTTCTTCCTGCATCCGGGCTAGAATTTGCACATCAGTTACATCATTTAACTTATAATTGGATCCAATTGAATCTTCATCTAATTCTGAAGCACTTAACTCACTATCTATAGAGGATTGAGGACTGAGTGGAGGATTTCTGTCTGATGAACTTTTGAAGTTACCTTGAGGAAAAAAAAAAATCAAACTTTAATATGACCAAAACTGAAAGAATACCTGTTGTAATTTATATATTACATTCTTTGCTTCAGTTCATTATTATTCTGTCCTTTGCAAAATACTGAACACATGCTAAAAATAGAAATGGTCCTTGTTAAGAAAAAAAGAGGGCTATAGAAACTCATTTATATATTATGGCATAAGTACAAAACAACTTTTCATTTCATATTACTTATCTATTCATTTACAGGGAACAATTCAACCCAGTGCCTGGAAAATAGTTGGTATCAATTAACTCTAGGCTAGAGGATTTCAACCTTTACAACATAGTCAGTGAAACTGCTCTGTAAAGTAGATGAATATATAATGCAGTATTTTCTTCTCTCAAATTCAGTTATTAACAAGAACCACCATTTTTCCACTTAATAAAAGCATCCATTTTTCCTAAACAAGAAAACTCCAGTTTGAGAAAAATTATAGATTCCTTAGACATTTAAAAATAAACCAGAAAAGAACACTAGGCCAATTTCTGCATGATGTCATGTTTACAAAATTCTTCTGGCAAATTAGTAGTGGGGATCCAAGGAGTGCTGAGGTTTAGTAGTGAAGCACAAAAGATGGGATGAAGAAAATGACTACATTAAAAAAGAGTACTTTATCATTGCAAACCAAAAGGATCAGAGAAATAAAGGAGATCAGAGGAATAAAGAATACATGTTTTTCTAGGGAAATATTTTCATGGGATCATCAACCTCTATTGTAGAATAATAAAATTCTAAACACTGTCGCTAATATTTCTAATACAGATTTGAAACACTTGTTTTCCACATTTCTTCACCATAAGAGTCAGTTCCAACATGAAAGGCATGTAAGGAGAGCAAGAAAAATACAAAATAATTAACATTTACATTATCAAGCAAAGAAGAGCAAAGTGCACAACAGAAAAAGTACTACAAGGTTAGGCTCAAATAATGCCTGAATCAAATTCTTTATATTAATTATTACAGATTAAACTTTTTAATTGTCATAGGAGAAATAAGTATCAAATACACTATATACTAGGCAAAGAACAGAATCAATAAAGTTTAGACTAGAGAACTGACAAGTCGAAAGTCTACGATGGTTAACAATACGCTAATCTTAAAGGAAGGTTATATTAATAAGACATAATAATAGCAGCAAAGGAGTAACTGAATGTGTGAATTATAAATAGCTAGCTACACAGGAACAGTGTCAGTCACAGAACCAGAGCAGAAAATACTTTCTCCAGTTCATAGCAATCTGTCCCTCCCACATCATTTACAGCATCTCTCTCTCTTTTAATACATTCACATATAACCTCATACAACTGCTTATGGTTAATATCAAAGCCTACTAAAGCTCTTTAAAGAGTATTTAACTCTGTAGCTTCTATAAACAATGCAGGTCACTTGATAAGGATCTATTTAAGAGCCAAAGTTGGGGCTGGGATTGTGGTTCAGTGGTAGAGAGCTTGCCTAGCATGTGCTGAGGCACTGGGTTCAATCCTCAGCACCACGTAAAAATAAATAAAATAAAGAGATTTGTAAAAAGTCAAGGTTGTGTTCACGCTTAATCAGATCAGATTTTAAATTTTCTAAGTACATACTAAAGGAAATTACATAGATGTAACACATTGCCTTATCTTTGTACCCCTGAAACCTAGTATAGTTTATGTTGCAAAGTGGTTCCTCAAAGAGATTTTCTCTAAGCAGTCGAAATATTCATAAATAAAAGGAACCTGAACTACTAATGAATAACTTATTTTCTGAGGTAGGGCAGTGAGTGTAAAACCATTGATTAATAACTCCATTCTGTTTTCTCCTTACCTGAATTTCCAGGAAGTATAAGTTGTTTGACTATAGGAGGTCGCACTGGGGTTGAGGATGGAGAATTGAAGCCACTGCTGTATGGGCTACTGGCATTTGGACTGTAAGGACTTGAGTAACTCACAGAGTTGAAAGGATTATTATATAAATTCTGTCTCTTGAGAGCTGTATTTTAATGAGAAGGGGAAAATCAAATCAATATCAGAAAAAGTTAACATTTTATTCAAAAGTTTTCCAATTAAAAATTCATTAAATCATTATCTTGGCTTAAATAAAGAAACATAGTAGTAGGGGAAATATAATCCCAATATGATGCTTTCATCTTAAATTGTTATGCAAACAAAACGGTAGCCACATCAAACGACAAAATAATATAGGAAGAACATATTCTAAATAGACTACTGGCTATGAAATTAATGTACTTCTACCTTGTTGGAGAAAGTTTATTCTTCAATAACTCTTCTATCAATCCTGAGTGAGCATTAAAATAAATCAATATAAAAACATTTGTGCCTATTTTTTCTATAACAAACATTATTTAAAAAACTATAAAATATTGTTTTTATTTTTATTTTCTGGTGCTGGGGATTGAACCCAAGTGCACCTAACCACTGAGTTACACTCCCAGCCCTTTTTATTTTTTGAGACAGGGTCTTGATAAGTTGCTGAGACTGGCTTTGAATTTGCGATCCTTCTGCCCCAGCCTCAAATTGCTGGGATTACAGGCATATGCCGTCATGCCGGGCAAATACTGTTTTTAAAATGGCCTTTAGGGTTTTGAAAAACCAAAGCAATAATGACTGTTTAAGTCAGGTCAAGGTAAAAAAAAAAAAAAAAAAAAAAAAAAAAGGGAGCTTTCCCTTTTGAAAATCAAAGTTTATTCCCTCTAGAATAATACTTCTGTCAAAAAAATTATGCTTTGCATATAAAAGTACATAAATAGTACAACAGTAGAGCTAAGAGATGTCAAGTGAAATTATATACAAGAAAAATCAATAATATTTCTTCCTTCCATCCTATTCTTTTTTTTTTTTTTGGTGCTGGGATTGAGCTCAGGGGCACTTGGCCACTCACTGAGCCACATCCCCAGTCCTATTTTGTATTTTATTTAGAGACAGAGTCTCACTGAGTTGCTTAGTACCTTGCTGTTGCTGATGCTGGCTTTGAACTCATGATCCTCCTACTTCAGCCTCTTGAACAGCTGGGATTACAAGCATGTGCCACTGTGCCCAGCTTCCTTCCATTATATTCTAATATCCACACCTTATTCAATATTTATAAAGATAGCCAAAGCACTATAGAAAATATACAAATACAACATGGTACTTTCTCTTAAGAGGCTGGCTAGTCTAATAGAATTGGCCAAAAGAACAGCAATTGCAAAATCAAATAAGTACTACGATAAAGGTGTAAAAGGTACAGAAAGGAACTGAGAAATTTTACAACTGAGAAAATGGGTAATGTCTTTTGGAAAAATAGGCACTAAGCAGTCTTGAGAGGATGAGTAGTAATCTGATAGGCCACTAAAAGTAGGGAAAGTACAAATGTGCTATGTTAATATGAACAAAAGGAAATAAATGAAGTAGTCTAGTATGGTAAAGCAAATCGGAAGGACAGCATAGGGAAAAGTAGCTGGGTACAAGTCATGGAAGTTCTGGAACACTATGCTCAGGAAACCCATTTAGTAGCAAAAATAAATCAATCAGTAGTTTTGAGCAAAAATGCTGTGATTCAATCAGTTTTGGGGAAACAGCAGTGAAATACTGATGTTAAATAGACTAAACTAGGCAGTATACAGTGACTAGAAAATAAGAAGAAAAAAAGAAAAAGGACATGAAAAATTGGAAAGTAAATCAGGTGCCTTGTTTCTGGTTTACGTACTGACAGAGAAATGGTTTTGGGAGGAGGAACATATGTTTTCTGTTTAGTTGTACCACGTGAGATGAGACACCACATTTTATACAAATTTAGTATGTAGTATGAAGCATGATCATCATGGAAACAACAAACCAAGAAGAAACATGCGTACAAATTTCTAGCTATCTCCTTATTCCTTTACAATCTCCTCTAAAGTTTATTATCTTTTACTTGGTTATTAAACACTGTCACTCTATGCCATATCTTTTTCCTGAGAAATTTCAAACATACATACAACATCAATTATCATCTATCTACCAAAGGCTCCCCATTATTTCTATTTCTAATTTAAGTTTCTTCTGTGTGTCAGTCCCACACACACCACCCATTTAATGTCTCTCTGACAGTATGGTAAATGTATCCCAGAATTCATACATTAAATCCGACTCATGAATTTCCTGTTAAAATCTAATTCTCTTCTAGGGGTCCCTCTCTCAGAAAGATAACATTCATCCTATCATACAAACTGGAAACCTAGAAATCATTGTTGATGCAAGCACAGTGGCACACGCTTGTAATTCTAGCAACTTGGAAGACTGAGGAAGAAGGACTACCAGGTACAAACACAGCCTCAGTCTATTTAGCAAGAACCTAAGCAACTTAGTAAGACCTTGTCTCAAAATAAGAAATAAAAAGAGCTGGCTCAGTGGCTGAGTGCCTCAGGGTTCAATCCCTGGTACCAAAAAACAAAAATTGTTGATTCTTTCTTCTTCATGTCCTCATATATGACTCAACCCATTTTTTCATCTCTTCAACTACAATTTGCTCAATGACATACTTCTTGTTTTCCAGCATAGTTCATGGCTCATTTCCCCAAGGCAAGTCATAGAAACTAGAACTCTCTTCCTTAAGATAGGTCACAGAAAATCTAATCTAATCTGCCTTTCTGTCTTGGAGCTGCCCGTAAAGAAATTCTTTGATCTACCTTGTCTGAAAGATCCTAAGACCTCAATTTCAGAAGGTGTTTTGTCCCATACTCACAAGAAAGGAATGCGGAAGAATCTGAGTTCAGACAGGCTTTCCTGGGTTTCCCTACCCAGTCTATTTGCATTAGATCATACTCTTTTTGTCCCGTTACATTTCAACATGGTTGTCTGTGCTTCAGGCATGCCTTTGCAATGTAGTCTCCATAAGCACCCCCAAAGAACGGGGTTCTAAGAGTTTCCAGACAGCTTCCAGACAGGTTCCTGGAAGGTGATGTGCCTGGAAAGGGCATATAAGTTCCATGCCCCTTCTCTCATACCTCCTTTTATGTATCTCTTTATCTGTGTTCTTTGGATTATTCTTTATAATAAATTGGTAAACCTAAGTGTTTCCCTGAATTCTGTGAGCTGCTTCAGCTAAATAAGCAAACCTGAAGAGGGGCAATAGGAAACCTGATTATAGCCAGTCGGTAAGAAGCACAGGTTACAACCTTGGACTTGCCATTGGCATCTGAATTGGAGGACAGTCTTGTGGGACTGAATCCTCAATCTGTGGGATCTCAGGCTACCTCCAGGTAGACAGTGTTAGAACTGAATTGAATTGGAAGGAGATCAGCAGATATCCTCTGTAGAGCTTATTGCTTTCTTCCTAGAGGGGAGAAATTCCCCATTTCTGAGGTCACAGAGTCTTTTCTGTGTTGATTGTTATGGTGTGAAAGTAGAGAAAAATGGTTTGTTTTTTTCCTATCCTTCCCAACTCACACAGCTCAGTTAGCATCATGACATCTCTAGAGAATCCTACATTTACTCTTGGCCCTCTCCACTCTGCTCTTTATATTACTGCAAGAATGTCCTTTCTAAAATGCAAATTGGGTCATGTCTTTCGATCTACCATTCCACACTCTTACATAAAACTTCTAAATTTCCCAATGTTCTTAAAATAAAGTCCATAATACTTAATATGGCCTATAAGGCCTTGTGGTCTGGCTCCCTATACGTTTTTCTGACCATAATTATATCATATCCCTTCATTCCTTCTCTTCTCCAGCCACAGTGACTTGTTTTAGCTCCTCGTATAAGCCACTGGCTCTCCCACAGTGAGCCTTTGCACATGTTCTGTCTGTCCACCTCCTACTCTCTCCCTCTCCCTTAGCACACTTACATTTTCCTGAATCTTTACGACTCAGGTTAAAGATCACTTCTTGAAAGGAAACTCCTGTTTCTCAAAGCCCAAAGCACTGTATACCATTCCTTAATTACATATCATCAGTTATAAAGATTATTTTTAAGTTTCCTCTGCTAGATGATGGACTCCAGGAGTATATGTACAGTGTTGGGTTTATTTTTCCTTATCCTGTATCTCTCACCCTTTTCCCAAAGTCTGACATATAGGCTCTCAAAAAAACCTAACTGAATATATGCATGAATGAATGAGATTAATTCAAATATGGATGACACTGGACACCACAGAAGTGGATGAAAACACCAAAAGAGACATGAGGCAAAAGACAGAGGCAGCCTAAACTGAAAAGTTGGACAGAGGGTTGTTAGGGGTCATGGGAAGTTATTGTTTAATACAGGTATAGAATTTTAGTATAGGATGATGAAAAGTTCTGTCCAGATGGGCAATGATGCCAGTTTCACATCAGTGTGAATGTACTTTAAAGTCACTGAACTGTACATTCAAAATGATGAAAATGGAACTTTTATGTTATATTAATTTTATTACAAAACAACAGCAACTTGGCATAGATGGAAGCACCTTCAAAGAAGACAGAAATGAAAACAGGAGGAGGAGTAAGAGGGTAAAAAAGATAATGCATTATCACAAAGACAAGATGAGTTTAGGATCAAGTGGTACTACACCTTAGAGAAGTTAAATGGGATGAATAGAAACTGTTCTTCTACAACACAATACCTAAGTTCCCAGGAAGTTTTGCTTTATTAAAAAAAAATTAAATACAATCTTCTTGGAAAAAGAGTAGTTTAGGAATATAAGTTCAAACTTGCAAACTAGTTATTTTTTTCCTTAAAAATTTTAAATGTACATATTTAAAACATACATTATATTTATAGCTATAACTATTATTGTGTGCATATATATACAATTAAGACATTGTTAAATACATCCAGTACTTGATTGCATCTAGTTTTGGTTCAAGAGTAACTCCTTCACTTACACATTCCTACGATCTTTAATACTCTTATTATAATAAAGCAAAAATCGACTACTCTTTTTGTAGTATAGCAGCTTTGCTTTTTTCTCTCAAGGACAGATTACTGGTAATAATTCTTATTTCTTAGGATGTGAGAAACCAGGAGTTGGTGAACTGTAGTCTGCAGGCCAAATTCAAGTGACTACCTGTTTTTGTAAACAAAGTTTTACTGGAACACAACCATGCCAATTTGTTTACATATTGTCTTTGGCTGTTAGTGTGTCCTTATAAGGGTAAAACTGGTCCCTCACAAGCCAAAGATTAAACTGACTCTTTACAGAAAAAGTTTGCCAACTTATTTTTTTATCTATTTCCTATTGTCTGATAATCCAATAAGACTATAAGTTCCATGAAGAAAGGAATTTTTTGATCTATTATATTTATGGCTATGTCCTCAGAACTGAGAACAATCTTCAGCACACTAGGCTCTTAACATTTACTGCTGAATGGTGAAAAGTCCTAATTAAATTGTAAATTATATTACTTCCAAGGTGAGACACTATACTGAAAGTACAGGAAAACTGATCAAGAATATTTTTAAAAAAATTTTTTTAGTTGTAGATGGACACATGCATTTATTTTATTTATTTGTTTTTATGCGGTGCTGAGAAGTGAACCCAGTGGCTCACACATGCTAGGCAAGCACTCTACCACTGAGTCACAACCCAGCCCCAAGAATATTGTTAATAAATGTCTAAGTAATATATAACTGCAGTTTGTTCAAAAACTTTGCTACTTCAAGGTGTCTACAAACTCATCTACATAGTTCAATTTCTTATGAATATAACTTAAATCAAGCTCCAGAGAATAATTCTAAAATCAAATTGATATTCAGACAAAAATACAGAGGGAAAGAAGGACTTTAGTATCAAAGCAATCTCAGATTCAGCACTCTATAATCACATCCTGTAAGTTATTTGTAAATCTACCAATAGTCCTTAAAGTCAAATAAACTTCATTTTACTATATACCAGTTTAGCTAGTCTCCTCTCTGTTACCTGGACCAATTTCAACTTAAATGCTAACCAAAGAGCATGTATAACAACACTAACAAACACATTTAAAGTACATTGCTGCTAAGCAAATGCAAAGAAAAACAAAAACAAAATGTTTTCAGGATTAATAACCATGCATCAATTTGTTAGAATCTGAGTATTTCAGAAAACAACAGTTTCAAAAGACTGAGAAAAATGCCTACATTTTTCCTACATTTCTACCCACACTGGCATGCTATGTTAAATGTCATAAATAGGTACAGACACATTTTTGTCAGCTTTGTGAATGCTATTAAACAAAAAAGACTAAAAGCAATTTAAACCTAAAATATCAAGTAGAAGAAAACATAAGGAAGAAAAAGTAATACATTTACTAAGAAGCACCCACTGTGATCCAAAAAACAATCCAGCCCCTTTCATATACATTATTATTTTATCCTTAAAAATAACCTTTCAAATCTCATTCTCATGAGAACTCTGAGCTCATAGAAACTAAATAATGAGAAGAGTCACCCAGCAATTAGGTGCAAAGGTGAAAAAAGGTCTCTGGTTTTCTACCTGTATCTTTCTACCTCGTCAGTGTTTCCCCAAAATGTGGTATGTGAAATAATTTCAGAAAATACACAAGAAATGTTTTAATAGTTACTAAACTTGTAATAGAAAAGAATCATACGAAGTTCATAATTTCAGGGATATTATTCCTTAGAATGAGACTAAATAAAAATGAGACTTTTTAAAAAGTTATTAAGTGAATGACAGAACAGTCCTCATGATGGTATGCACAATGAGACTCAAAAAATGCTGCCAAGCAAGGAATGGCCTTCTAAAGAATGCACCACTCAATATTTATGTTTTTTGACTAAAGAAAGAAAAGAGATGAATTTATCAGTAAAGTTGCAGACATACCTGACATAGTTTGATCAAGTTTGTGGATAAGAGACTTTTTAGCACATTCAACATCAGGACTTGGGTAATCCAAAACTTGCCTGCACCATACTAATGGACTAACCGATTTCTGCATTGGTGTAAGTTTTTTCTTTGGTGATGAATACAGCCTAGAAGAAAACAAAACAAAACAAAACAAAAAAGGGGGGGGGGACATTCATTACTCAGAACAATGTTACAAAGTAGGGATCCTTATGGATAAATATATTTTTAAATGTTTTATTAGTGTATTGCAGTTATACATAATATTGGGGTTCATTTTGACATAATCATATATATATGGAATATAATTTTCTACATTCAGTTCCCAATACTTCCTTTTTCCCTTCCTTTGTTCTCCTTCCTCTACTCTACTGGTGTTCCGTGTGTGTGTGTGTGTGTGTGTGTGTGTGTGTGTGTGTGTGAGAGAGAGAGAGAGAGAGAGAAATATATATACATAAAGGTGAAACTCACTGTGGTATATAGCATAATTTGGCCAATTTCATTCTGCGTTTCCTCCCTTTTCTCATCCTTCCTCTCTCTCCCTCTATCCCCTTCCTCTACTCCGCTGACCTCCCTCCTATTTTCATGGGACACCCTCCCTTTAGTTTTCCATATTTTGCTCTAGATTACACATGAGAGGAAACATTTGATTCTTGACTTTCTAAACCTAGCTCATTTCACTTAGATGCTGTTCTCCAGTTTCATCCATTTACTGGCAAATGTCATATTTAAATAGTGGGAGGGAGTAAAAGTGAAGGAGTATGTTTAAAGTCAACCATATTGATTCAGTGCACAGAAGAAAATGATACCATAATGATCAACAGAACGCCAAACTCAAGTACTAAATGAATCCGTATGAGGATATTCCTAAAATTTATCAAATTTTTCTATTTTCATTATTAGAGCTATGAGGAAACATCTGTCTTTATAACAGTTGATTCTGTTTTCAGTAGTACATGACTAACTCCCTAATATAGGCCCATCATAAAATCTAGTCTAGGAGGTAAAGGGAGGAGCTAAATACTTTGCTCTCTGTTCCCATCTCTCTTCCCACCACAAGTTCATAGAAAAATCTATCATAAACAGTTGTAATCTTCTTTTCAAACAAGGATACACCTGGAAAGGCAAGTGTTGAAACCTTAGTAACTTAATGTAAATCAACTTACTATTCTTTAGTTTTAGTAAAGAAAGGGACAGTATTTAATAAACTCCTGGGGAAGATGTTCAAAGGGAAAAGGTGAGCATAAGATATGGGAGAGACTCAGATTAGTCCAGATTATGTTGATTATTACTAATTATTTCAAATGTGACTGCATATGAAAACTGTGAATAATTATTTGATTTCTAACCAGGGTGGTTTTCAAATTAAGATATTTTAAGTGATATTTATGAAGTAAATAATTATGTTTACACAGTTTGATATGTCAATGACAAGGAACTAATGATTTACATGTTACATTAATCAAATTAGGGCAATAACAAAGTTCTGGTTTGATATAAAAATTTAAATAAATATATCTCTACAGTATCAAAATAGATAAATTACTTTTAGTTGTAATATGTGGTACCTTTTCCATCCCTTCTCTCTTCTTTATAATTTAGGTCTATTACTCTTACTTAGCTTTGATCAAAATAATCAATATTAATACAGTAATGATAATTTAGTATATAATCCATATTCATTTGGACAAGGATACTGAAATAAACATTAAACATTCAAAATGAAGTTAATGGGGTTTTCTTTCCAACCTAAATACTGCAAACATTCCATGATAAATCTCTACCTCAGTACTCATTTTTAAATATATTTTTAATTTTATTTGTTCTAATTAGTTTTACATGACAGTAGAATGCATTCTGACACATCATACGTAAGTGGAGTATAACTTCTCATTCATCTCGTTGTACACATTGTAGAGTTACACAGGTCATGTTATCATATATGCACATAGGGTAAAAATTTCCAATTCATTCTACTACATTTCCAACCCCTATGTCCTCTTCCCCTCCCTTCACTCGTCTTTGTCTAGTCCAAAATACCTCTATCCATTCCACTCCCTATGTGGATTACCATTTATCCTTTGGGTTCTTTGGGATTGGCTTTTTTCACTTAGCATGATAGCCTCTAGTTTCATCCATTTATCAGCAAATGCCATAATTTCATTCTTCTTTATGTCTGAGTAATATTCCATTGTGTATATATATCACATTTTCTTTATCCATTCATCTTTATCCATTCATCTGTTGAAGGGCACCTAGACTGATTCCATAATTTAGCTATTATGAATTGAGCTGCTATAAACATTGATGTGGCTGTGTCACTGTAGTATGCTATTTTTAAGTTCTTCTGGAATAAACCTATCTAGGAGTGGGATAACTGGGTTAAGTGGTGGTTCCATTCCAAGTTTTCTGAGGATCTCCATACTGCTTTCCATAGTTGTTGTACCACTTTGTAGTCCCACCAGCAATGTATGAGTGTACCTTTGCCCCTACATCCTGGCCAACATTTACTGTTGCTTATATTCTTGATGACTGCCATTCTGACTGGGGTAAGATGGAATCTCAGTGTACTTTTGATTTGCATTTCTCTAATTGCTAGAGATGTTGAACTTTCTTCATATATTTGTTGATTAATTGTATTTTCTACTTCTGTGAAGTGCCTGTTCAATTCCTTTGCCCATTTATTGACTGGGTTTTTTTTGATGTTAAGTTTTTTGAGTTCTTTATATATCCTGGAGATTAATGCTCTATCTGAGGTGCATGTAATAAAGATTTTTTCCCATCCTATAGGCTCTCTCTTCACATTTTTGATTGTTTCCTTTGCTGTGAAGAAGTTTTTTAATTTCATTCCATCCCATTTATTGATTCTTAATTTTACTTCTTGCACTTTAGGGAGTCTTGTTGAGGAAGTCAGGTCCTAAGCTGACAACATGGTAGAGATTTGGGCCTACTTTTTCTTCTATTAGGCACAGGGTCTCCGTTCTAGTTAAGTCTTTGATCCTCTTTGAGTTGATTTTTGTGCAGGGTGAGACAGGGGTTTAATTTCATTTTGCTACATATGAATTTCCAGTTTTCCCAGCACCATTTGTTGAAGAGGCTCTTTTCTCCAATATGTTTTTAGCACCTTTGTCTAGTATGAGATAAATGTATTTTATGGGTTTGTTTCTGTGTCTCTATGTCTTCTATTCTTTACCACTGGTCTATGAATGCATTTTGGTTCCAATACCATGCCATTTTTGCTACTATGGCTCTGTAGTATAATTTAAGGTCTGGTATTGTGATGCCTCCTACTTCACTTTTCTCGCTGAGAATTCTTTTCGCTATTCTGGGTCTTTTATTTTTCCAAATGAATTTCATGATTGTTTTTTATATTTCTATGAAGAATGTCATTGGAATTTTAATAGAAACTGCATTAAGTCTGTAGAGCACTTTGGGTAGAATGGCCATTTTGACAATATTAATTCTGCCTATCCAAGAGCAAGGGGGATCTTTCCATCTTCTAAGGTCTTCTTCAATTTCTTTAGTGTTTTGTAGTTCTCATTGTAGAGGTCTTTCACTTCTTTTGTTAGACTGATAACCCAAATATTTTATTTTTGAGGCTACTATGGATGGGATAGTTTTCCTAATTTCTCTTTCAGTTGATTCATCACTGATGTGTAAGAATTCAATTGGTTTATGGGTATTAATTTTATATCCTGCTACTTTGCTGAATTCACTTATTAGTTCTAGAAGTTTTCTGGTGGAGTTTTTTGTTTTTTTTTTTTTGGCTTCTACATGTAGAATGTCATCAGCAAATTATGATAGTTTGAGTTCTTCTTTTACTATTCTTATCCCTTTAATTTCTTTCTTCTAATTGCTCTGGCTAGAGTTTCAAGGACTATGTTGAAAAGAAGTTGTGAAAGAGGGCATCCCTGTCTTGTTCCAGTTTTTGGAGGGAATGCTTTCAAGTTTTCTCCATTAAGAATGATTTTGTCCTTGGGTTTAGCATAGATAACTTTTACAATGTTGAGGTATGTTCCTACTATCCCTAGTTTTTCTAGTGTTTTGAACAGGAAGGGGTGCCAAGTTTTGTCAAATTCAGCATCCACTCTAAAAATTACTAAAACTGTTACACACTGATACTCTATGTTAGCAAATGTATAGCATCTATAGATACATAATAAACATTAACAAAATCACTTTATCATATTATCACCTTTTTTTTTTTCCCCCCTAGTACTAGGGATTGAACCCAGGGGCAGTCTCTCACCAAGCTACATCCCCAGATGAGAGTGGGTCTTGCCAGGGCTGGTCTCAAACTTACAATCTTCCTGCATCAGCCTCCCAAGTCTCCGGGATTACAGGCTTGTACCACCACACCTGGTACTATTCTTTCAATGTTTAAGAAAGACTCCCCTACACTGTGGTTTTATATAATTTACCTACATGTCTCATATGTAGTGCACAATTCACTTATTTTTAGCTATAAATCTCATGTTCAAAGTGCAAAGAACATGGGTAAGCCTCAAAAACATTAAATTCAGTGAAAGAAGTCAGACACAAAAAAGTCACAATTGCCACATTTTAATATTCCATTTACATGAATGTCTAGAAAAAGGATATGAAGAAGCAAGTAGATCAATGGTTGTCCAGGGCTAGAGGTAGGTATGGCATTTATTTTTAGGGTGATATAAATGTTCTAAAATTAGATGGTATACTATGGTGATGGCAATGATTTGATGGTTGTGAATATACTAAAATAACTGAATTATACAATTCTCTAAATTTTTATAGTATGTAAATTATACAAGTTTGGACAAATTTTATGGTACTATAAATTATATCTTGATAAATCTTTTGGAAAGTTGCAAGGTGCATTACGATTTTTAAAAACACAGAAACTACTAACTAAATGAATAAAACATAAATAATTCAAAATCAAATTAAAACAGCATCATGACCATGAATCTCCTGTGGCATCTTTCCTGTCAATGACATTATAATTCTTTCATTTATGAAAGTTAAAAACTTACTGGTAGTTTTGGATTTCCCCATCTTTTTTACTTACTGTCCTCATCAATAATCTCTCACCAAGTCCCACCTTTATAAATCACCTTTCTTCCCTTTCCTATATTTACTCCCCAAACTGGGAACAGAGAATGCTTCTCCTCCCACAGTAGATGGAAGTGATCGGAGCAATTTTTTCATACCTACAATGATGAAAAGGAGAATGACTCAACAATCCCTGATACTCCAACTATCTCTATCATTCTATCCTCTTATTTCAGTGTCCCCATCACTACTCCAAGTCTAGAAATGGGGGGCTCTAGCCCACATAATAATGGCACAAAATTATTCTTTGGTCAGGGAATCTTTGGTTGAGGTTTCAAAGTATTTCTAAACCTGCCAGAAGACACATGAGATGGGCTGTTTATGTAACTGGATCTATCTTTAAAAAGAAAAAATTATGTCTCTGAATTTTAAAGAAAATTCCAGATAAAAATATTTGCAACAACTATGTATACCATCTCCTTTGCTCATTTCTTTGAAATACAGACTTCTTCAAAGTAACAATTTTGTCTACTAAAAAATTTTCTTTCACTGACCCTTTTGATTTTCTTAAAACCTAATATGTGGTTTGAGTGACACTTCTGATGGACACAGGCAATTAACTGATGACTCATACAATTCTAATGGTTCAGATCTGTCAAGTTTTCACTTGCCTAAACCACTTGAAACATTACCTCATTATTCTATTACTACTACAATTGAGTCATAGAGCTACAGTGGGAAGCTGAGCCTCCACACCCACAAAGAAAGGCATTTGGAAGTAGAGCATGTTGTCTCCCCTATCCCTACCTGCCCCCATCAGTGGGGCCTGAAAGAAAGCTGATGTTACATCCTATCTGTCTGTAAGGAGGTAATGTGTGCCAGTGCTCACTTTTGCTGAGGTGGTGTCAGCAGGACCTTGCAGGAAGGTGAAAATTCAACCCCATCTAGATCTATACATAACATCCTACCAGGGTCATTGTTTGCTAAAAAATGAAGAAATGGATTCTTATTCTCACTACTTAATACCCAAAATGTTCAGAATGTGACTGGAAACTACTCATCATAATGAAAACAAAGTTAAGAAGGACAAAGAACAGAAACAACTGAGTTAAAACTGAAAACAAACAGCAAAATGACAGGCATAATATCAACCATACCAACAATCATATTAAATGTGTATGGGCTACACACTCTACTCAAAAGACAGAGATAGTCAGAATGGATAAAAAAAATAAGATTCAATGACATTTTGTCTACAAAAGAACATCTTACATTCAAAGTCACATGTAGTAAAAGGATGGGGAAAATATGCCATGCAAATAGTAACCATAAGAGAGGTGGAATAGTTATATTATTAGATAAAACAGACAATAAATAATATTACTAGAGACAGACATTTCAAAACATCAAGAGGGGGCTGGGGAGATAGTTCAGTTGGTAAAGTGCTTGCCTTGCAAGCACAGGGCCCTGGGTTCGATCCCCAGCATCGCCCCCCTCCCCCAAAAAAAAAAAAAAAAAAAAAAAAAGTCAAGAGGATATAGCAATTAGAAATGTGAAAACACCTAACAGAAGTGAAAAGACAATTCAGAAATTTTGTTTAACATTTTCAATAGCTCATCATTAATAATTAAAAAAGGAACTACATGAAAAAAATTAGTAAGGATAGAAGACTTGAACATTATTAATGAACTTAACATTTATGGGGCATTCCAACCAAACAAAAGACACACATTCTTTTTAAGTACACAAGGAACATTCTCTAGTACAAACCATAAAACCAAGTCTCACTGAATTTTAAAAAATTGAGTTCATCAAAGTATATGTTCTAATCAAATGGAATTAGAAATCAAAAATAGAAAGAAATCCGAAGGGCTGGGGAGATAGCTCAGTCGGTAGAGTGCTTGCCTTGCAAGCATGAGGCCCTGGGTTTGAACCCCAGCACCGCAAAAAAAAAAAAAGAAAGAAATCTGATAAAATTCTAAATAATTTAAAAATTAAGCAACATAGTTACAAGTGATCACAGGTCAAAGAATATGATGTCATGAGGGAAATTAGAAAATATTTTGAATTAAATAAAAACAAAACCACAATATACCTATACGAAGAAGCTAAAGGAGTGCTTTCAGGAAATTTTACAATTTGAAGCACTTATATTAGTAAAGAAAGTAGGTCTAAAATCAATAACCCAAGTTTTAAAAACTAAGAACAAAATTGAACCCAAAGCAAACAGAAGGGAGGAAATTATAAAGATTAGAGAAAAAATTAGTGAAACAGAAAACAGAAAAACAATGTAGAAAAAAAACAAGATTGAAACAAGGTTGGTCTTTTTTTTTTTTTTTTTTTTTTTTCCGGTACTGGGGATTGAACCCAGGGGCACTGAACCACTGAGTCACATCCACCAGCCCTTTTTGGTATTTTATTTAGAGACAGGGTCTCACTGAGTTGCTTAGTGCCTTGCTAAGTTGCTGAGGCTGGTTTGAACTCAGATCCTCCTGCCTCAGCCTCCCAAGCTTCTGGGATTATAGGTGTATACGACTGTGCCCAGGCCAAAGTTGGTTCTTTAGAAAGAAAAAAAAAAAAAAAAAAAAACTATCTATAATGCTTTAGATTGACCTAGAAAAAGGACTGATGTAGAAAAAAGACCAAAAAACCCACAAATCACCAAAACTGAGGGGAAATGAGGGACATGATTATGAATACCACAAATGTTAAAAGAATTATAAGAAAATATTATAAACAATTTTATGGCAACAAGATAAATAACTTGGATTAAACAGACAAATTCTAGAAAGACAAGCTACCAAACACGACTCAAGGAGAAATACAGAATCTAATAGACTTAAAAGTAATGTTGAATTAGAAATTTAAAAATCTTCCCATGAAGGTCCAGTTGTTCTTATTATGATACAAACTATTAAAGAAAAAAAAAAGGCCAATCCTACACAAACTCTTTTAGAAAATCAGATCTACTGGTAAAAAGTTTTAACATTTTCTCCCAAAACTGGGAATAAAGTAAGAATATGCACTTTCACCACTTCTATTAAATGCTGTACTGTAGTGTCTATCTAGTAATGTGACGCAAACTCTAAAACATTGCTAAGGGAAATTAAAGAAGCCTTAAACAAATGGAAAGATATACGTGTTTATAGATCTGAAATCTCAATATTGTCAAGATATTGATTCCTCCAAACTAATAAACAATTTTCCTAGAAAACTGCAACAGGTTTTTTTAGAAATTGGTAAGTTGATCCTAAAACTTATATGAAAGAATGGTCAAAACAATTTTTTTTTTTTTTTTTTTTTTGGCGGGGGATACTGGGGGTTGAACCCAGGGCCTTGTGTTTGACAGGCAAGCACTTTATGAACTGAGCTATATCCCCAGCGCCCCCACCCCAGTCAAAACAAATTTTGAAAAAGAAAAATATTTTCTGAAATTTGAAAATCTCTGGTTATGCTCTTTTTTCAATTCACTCTGTACACTGCAGACAAAATGTTTTATAAATTATAAATCTGACTTGATTAATACTTCTTTAAAAATTCTGTCAGTTTCCTTCTGCCTGTAGGATAGTTCTTCTAAAAAATGGTCCCCACCACCCTTGAGACCCTACAAATGATCTATTACAGCATTTCTTTAGCTTTATTTTTTACCTTCTTCTACCACCCAAATCTAAATAACACCCCTATGGAACCAATTTCTATTCCTGGAAAGTCCAACAACTTTTGCTGGTAGGTCACTTGTGCATGCTGTTCCTCTTGCCTAACCAAGTTCAGTTCCTCTCTGCTAACCTCATCTTTCCCTGCTCAATTTCATTTAGCTCATTTCTACTTTCTACTGAGTCTCAGCTGAAATGTCAAGTCTTCGGGAAAACTTCCCCTGAATATCTCTAGTAAGACTATGTTAGGTGTCCCCATTAAGTACAACAAACTGAAGCAGTGTTCAAAGTATCTTTGTAGTCACTTAGATACACCCTATCAAAAAGGAAATTTCACCCCAAGCCCCATTTTAACCTTAAGGGACTTACTTTATTAATTTTTGACCTGTTCAAATTTTTTGAGTTAGTATTGTTATGGTTTAGATATGAGGTGACCCCAAAAGTTCATGTGTGAGACGATGTATGAAAATTTAGAGGTGAAGTGACTGGGTTATGAAAGCCTTAATCCAATCAGGGCATCAATTCACTTGAATGGATTAACTGGGTGGTAACTACAGGCAGGTATTATATGGTTGGAAGAGGTAAGGTCTCTGGGGGCATGTCTTTGAGCACTCTTTCTGCTTCCTTGTTGCCACGTCCTGAGCTGCTTTCCTCCACCACATTCTTTCACTGTAATGTTCTGCCTCACCTTGGGCCCAGAGTAGGAGAATCGGTCATCTATGGACTAGACCTATGAAACCACCATCCCCATATAAATTTTTCCTCCTCTATGTTTTTCTTGTCAGGTCTTTTGGTCACAATAATAAAAAAGTTGACTAAAACAGTATTTATAATTAGAAAAAGACACTATAAAATATGTTAGAAGCAATAAAAATGCTACAACATGAACGAACCTCATAAACATTATGGGAAGTAAAAGAAATCAGAAATCAGTCACAAAATACCACATATTATATGATACTATATATCTACATATCTACATAGTCTAGAATAGACAAATCTATGAGAAACAAAAGATATTCATGGTGGCTTAGACATAAGAAAGGGGCTGGAGAGAACAGGAATGGGAAGTATAAGATTTCTTTTGGGGATGTTGAACATATGCTATAACTAAGTTATAATATGGCTGCAAAATTCAGCAAATAAAGTGCAAATCACAGAACACTAAAAAAAAGTACACTTTAAACAAGTTTATCTTATGGTGTGAAAATTACGTGTGAATAAAACTGTTAAAATTGGTTAGAAATGAATTGGTCTTTCAGGATACCCCTTTTTTCCCAGCACAATTATTATAAAGAAACTAAACACCATATTAAACATAACAAACATGTATAATTTATGTATAATATTAAATATTAAGAGAAATATTGAAATGTAATTAAGAATTCAAACAATATGAAACTGACAATAAGTCACACACACATCTGGCAGACATAACTGTATATGGTGATAAAACAATAGACTATAACTATGCTTTTAAGTATAACAACTTTTAGTAATATAAAAGTGTAATTAAGAAGTGATACCTTTTCCCCTAACCAAACTACTCCCAAAGTTACTTACAGTTTGGAGTAGGTCTCTCCTGACTTTTCTATGGATACACACATATCAGACATATAATTAAATGATGGAAATAGGAAAGAAGATTGTAGTTACTTGGATGACTTTATATAACTATAGAAATTACTCTTCATATTGTAGTTGCTGAAAATGGACTACTGAAGGACAACAAAGATTTATCTTTATATAATGTTAAAATAAAAGTTACATTAAAATGATTATGGAAATAAATGAGATTGCTGTGGAAATTTTTTTTACAGGCCAAGGAAAATAATCAGACTTTAATACCTCAGAATCATGGCTCTCTACCCATTCACTGAATATGGTACTTTAAAATCAAAAGATCAGAAACTGTATCTTCAAAGATTGCTATATAAACCAGGTACAGTGGTGCATGCGTATAATCCCAGCAATTTGGGAGACCAAGGCAGGAGGATCACAAGTTCAAAGCCAGCCTCAGCAACTTAGTGAGGCACTAAGCAACTCAGTGAGACCCTGTCTCTAAATAAAATACAAAATATGTCTGGGGATGTGGCTCAGTGGCCAAGTGACCCTGAGTTCAATCCCCAGTACCCCAACCCCCCAAAAAAATCACTAAATAATCCCTGATGCAGACATTTATAGATGTTCAAACATTTGCATATGAATTAACATCAAATAAAAAACCAGGATGACTCTGGGAGCAGTGGCACACACCTGTAATCCCAGCAGTTCGGGAGGCTGAGGCAGGAGGATCACAAGTTCAAAGCCAGCCTTAGCAATTTAGTGAGGCCCAAAGCAATTCAGTGAGACCCCTATCTCTAATAAAATACAAAAAAGGGCTAGGGATGTGGCTCAGTGGTTAAGTTGTCCTGGGTTCAATCCCTGGTACCAAAAACAAACAAAAACCAGGATGACAATGTTTATATTGCAATATGAAAAAAGATAAAGCATAACAGCTCAATTCACAGCTCAATTCAGCTAGATTGTGGAACCAACCTAGATGCCCTTCAGTTGATGAATGCACAAAGAAACTGTGACATATATACACAATGGAATATTACTGAGTCATAAAGAAGAATAAAATTATGGCATTTGCTGGTAAATGGATGAAGCTGGAAAATATCATGCTAAGAGAAATAGGCCAAGCCCAAAATACCAAAGGCCAAATGTTTTCTCTGATAAGTGCATGACAATATATAATAAGGGCGGGGGGAGAGAAGAAAGAAGGAACTTTGGACAGTGTAGAGGAAAATGGGGGGGAGGGTGTGGGGGACAGAAAGTAGAATGAAACAGTATTACCCTATGTATATGTATGATTACATGAATGGTATGAATCTACATTGTATACAACCACAGAAATGAAAAGTTGTACCCCATTTGTGTACAATGAATCAAAATGCAGTCTGTAAAAATAAAAAAGATTTTAATAAAGGAAAAGAAAAGAAAAAGATAAAAAAGCTGGGCCCGGTAGCATGTACCTGTAATCCCAGTGAGGCAGGAAGACTGCAAGTTCCAGGTCAGCCTGAGTAAGTGAGCAAGACCCTGTCTCAGATTTGAAAGGAAAAAAAAAAAAAAAAAAAAAAAAAAAAAGAAAGAAAGGAGGAGAAAAAAAAAAAAACAAAAAAGGCTGGGATTTTGCATAGTGGTAGAGTACTTGCCTAGCAGGCACAAGGCTCTGGGTTCAATACCTAGTACCCAAAACAGAAAAAAAAAAAGAAAGAAAAAAAAAATAGAAAGAAAAATGATAAAGAGGCCAAAGTTAATATCAAAGTGGCCATTCTGAGGCTGTAATTTTGTTTCTATTTTTATCATTTTATAGTTTTCTAAAACTTTCAGGCCAGGTATGGTGGCACACATCTGTAATCCCAGCAACTCTGAAGGCTGAGGCAGAAGAAACTCCGTTCCAGGTCAGCCTCAGCAACACTAAGTGAGGCCCTAAGAAACTTGAAACCCCGTCTCAAAAGAAAAAATAAATAGGCTTGGGGATGTAGCTCACAGGTAATGCATGCCTGGACTAAATCCCCAGTACCAAAAAACCCAAAACAAAACAAAAAAAAAAAAACTAAAAGAAACTTTCATTAATAAAAAATTACCTGTAACTTAATATAATAATTCTGAAACATTGAGACGCATTGCTTTACAATGATTTAACAAGCTTTCTTAGTCAATGTGACAACAGTAATTGTTATTACCATTATATTTTATCAAGTGTTTTTATACCTTGGCATTACATCGTTTCAGTATGTTAAATGCACTCATTCTTTCAATCTTAATAAACCTGTGAGACAAGAACTATTACAATTCCCAGTTTAAGATGAAGTCACTGAGAAACTCTGAGGCAACTAACTTATCCAAGGTGACACAGCTATTAAATGGTAAAACCATGACTGTTCCAGAATCTATTAAACTTCACTAAGATTGCTAAAAAAATAACGCAAAAGATCCCTGAGTTAAAGATTTCAATACAGAGCACAATCAGTTGTATGGAGATGGGTGAGAAGACAGATTTGCACACATTTTTGCAATCTACCACAAACACTTAGTAAAACTCTTAATATTTAATGTTTTTTCTTTATTTTATTGCAATATATCAACAAGCATGTAATTGTTACTATTTATAAGTAAAAGGTAAAAATAAGAACCATGTAGCTGAGGAGTTGACTGTTAATGCTGTCTCATTAGTATACTGTTAGAGCTTAAATAAATGTACTGTCTTGATCCAAAAAAAAAAATTTCAATACAGTTATCATTCTTAAAGCCTCAATCTTCCTTTCTCTCTTCTAAGCCTTGCCAACTGTAAAGTTATAATCAATTCCACTGCTACATACAAAAATCACAATTCGACTGAAGGAAAACATTCTCAGTTCATATATTTATATAGTAAGTCTATTTATTTATTTAGTGGTGCTAGGGATTGTACCCAGGGCCTCATACATGATAGGTAAGCACTGTACCACTAAGCTACATCCCCAGCCCATAAAAGTATTAACTTTTAGATTGATCATAATACATTTTTTGGAGGGGGCAGTGCAGGGGATTGAACTCAGTACCTCACATATGCTAGGCAACTGCTTTACCACTGAGCCACATCCCCAACCCAATCATAGTGCATTTTACTATTATACTCAGCCCACTAGCTGACTAAAAGACATCAAATTTATATGGATATATATGATCTAGTTTTTAGATGAATATCATTAGTATTTTCAAAAATACTGGCAATTATTAGAGAGGTAAATTCATTAATAAGTCTTAGAAGCACTAAAGTACCAGTAGTTGTAGGGAAGGATATAGGAGAAACGTGTGTGTCATGTATAACAAAACACAAAACAGCATGGTGAATCCCAAAACAAAAAACAAATGACAACAAAAAATACCCCAGCAAAACAAGCAAGGTAGACTGAAGAAATGTTTAGGGAGTCCCAAACTTTTAGAGACAGTGACACTCTATGCTTCCATTTACATTTCATGATCCACTTTAACCCTATTCCACTATGGCATGGGTTTAAAGAAAAAACAAGTTTGATATTCCTTGGGGTATCACAAAAGTGAAGTTAGAAATTAAATATTGAAAAAAATAAAATCCTAGTATTTATACTGCTGGGAAACAGTACCTGGTAAGAACAATACAGAATGCATTAATCAAAAACTGAGTTGCTTCTTTTTGAGAAAAAACATCAAGAAGACTGGGAGTCTCAAACTATACCAGACTCTGCAAATTGTGGCAATAACTTCAAGAGACAACATTTATGTATACTGGTTACTACAAATCTTTTCAGTTACAACTACATGTGTAGCTATCAACTGCTTCAAAATTATTTAGTCCACAAAGTATGTGCATATCTATGTAATCCACACTGACTCTTTTAGAGAATTATGCTTTTTAGTGGCTAAAACAGGATCTTACTTATAGAAGACATGTAAGTTCCTGACTGAAATTCCTAATTTTAACAAATGGTTCAACATTCAAATCCTTCATAAGGGGCTGGGGAGATAGCTCAGTTGGTAGAGTGCTTGCCTCACAAGCACAAGGCCCTGGGTTGAATCCCCAGCACCGTAAAAAAATAAATAAATAAAAATTAAGACTTTTTCTTATTGTAAATAAAGTCTCCACAAAAATATTACCTGAGAAGAGTTTTAGAATCCACAAAACATTGGTAACAAAGGTTTATTAACATGGAAAAGAATAATACACATACTCTCAGAGAATTTTATAATTTGCAATATTACTATAGGTTCTAGAACTAGCTTCTTATATTACTATATTACTTATATTACTATATTTTTATATTACTATAAAAATGAATAAAGAATTTTATTCACTTTGTGAAAATAAGCCATAGGAGGAAAATCTAAATGTATGTATTTACATATACATGTTTTTAATATACATAAATATATGTATTTAAATGTGTATACAATCTTGCCAATAGGTTAGTCTGAAATATTAGATAACTGAATGCTAAAAAAAGTTTATCAATACAAAGTTACATGTCAGAATTAAAAGAGAATTGTACCCTCTACTCTGTTTGTAGAACTAAAGTTAATATTAGGAATGTCCAGACATTTTATCTTTTGAGTTATATACATAAAAGATAAGGGTGAGTATGTGAGGGTTCCTGAAGTATACCATATTCTGAGATGATGAGAAAGCACAAAATATATTTGGTGAAAGGGATAGTATTTTTAGAACTGACACTGTCCTAAGAGAAAATCCAAACTGTTCTTCAGTTGTTTGTGTTTGTAGTTAGGTATTTAAAATATTGCATAAAATTACCTTTGGACTATGTGTATAAGTTGTATTTAAAACAAACAAATTTCATGTTTAGACTGGGGTCCCAACCCCAAGATATTTTATCACACATATGTAAATACCCTAAAATTTTTAAAACTGAAACACTTCCCATCCCAAGCATATTGGGTAAGAGATTCAACCTGTATCAGAATATAGCACTAGATATTTCTGGTGAAGTTGACACTATACCATAAGTATCCTTTAAGGCAATGATCCCTAACCTTGGGGTGAATTTGCTTCCAGGGGACATGTACAATATCTAGAGACATTTTTGGTTGGCCAGAAATGCTGCCAGACACCCTACAATGTGAATACGGTCCCTGGAACAAAGAATTATTGGGCCCAAATGACAAAGTTGAGAAACCCTGCTAAGATTATTCTTTCACAAGAGAGTCAGATCAAAATAACATTTTTAAACAACATGGATGTTTAAAAGAGGGCTCAATATTTTGATTTGAACTGAACTTTTGCTATCTGCTTCAGGGCACAAGAGGTAGGCAAAGCCAAGAGGACATTTTGAACCAATTAAGGCAGTTGTGACTTCTGTTCTCATCTACTTTATACTGTCAAAACACCGTTTTTTTGTTTTAAGAACAGTCAAATATTGAAACCCCATTCAAGTCCCCCCTCCCAATTTTCTAGATTCCATAGGCTATCCACAGTATGGTCTCCAAAGCAATGATTCAACTTTATTTCTTTAAATTTTTTTTTTTTTTTACTTTTATCAGCATACAATAATTATACATATTTTCAAATTTATTTCTTATTCTCTAACAAATTTCACTCTGGAAAAGTGTCTTTACAGGTCTTCTCTCTATCCTACTAAAATGTAATATTTATTTTTTCCCCTATGCTTTTGACTCTGACCTTCAGCAAGAAACTCTTTCATTTGTTCACAAATTCAAAATCCCAGCTCTCATATTCAAATCCATATAAAATTTTCTTTTATGAACTCTTATTATTGGTTTCAGATAGAAGTGAACTCTTGTGTTCATTCTGTCTCCAAACTCTACATAACTTGAAAGCTTAGTTATCATACTTTACTCAGTCATTTAAACAAATACTTATGTAGTAGCTACCATTGGCCACACATGGTTTCAGACAGGAATTCAAAGATGAACTAAGATAAAATAGATTTTTATACCTCACATAGAGTTAGTCAAAGGTACATTAAAGTAAAACTACATTATTATACTTCAGACAGAGGTTGTTAATATCTTTCCCTCACAAGTTGCACTGCCATCAAGAAGACTTACAGTACCTATATATCAAGTTCTAAATCTCTATAGATTCAGGTTTCTAAGAGTCATTCTTTTGGGGTTTTGTTTTTCAATACTCTCCAGATCAGCCCTAGCCTAAGGATAACCAATGGCAAACAAGAATTTCATTGTGACAAGTCAACACAAGATCCATTATCTCCCTCTAAGATGGGAAATGAGCAGGTTCACTCAAAAGATATATTCACATCCTCAAATTACTAAACTACTCTTTGTATAGCTATTAGATATTAACAAAGAAATACAATCTAATTTCATTATAATTATCAAATTATACTGTACTGATTAGAAATCAAATATATATTAAAAGCTTTTTCACTAACTTGATAGCAGCAATTAAATCTCATTTCTCCCTTTATCAGTCAGGGGTCACTGACAAACTCAGCTTGGTCCACTCCTGGTCCTTATTCACATTTTTCAAACAAAATAAGCCTCAACAGTCACACATGATTCAGTGCTAAGTAAGTACTACAATACTGAGCTATACTCCTAGCCCTAAATCTCTAGTATTTAACTATATACTCCTTGGTTCATCTAATCTTTCCAAATATTTTCAAATTTCATGTTAGATACTATGTTACCTCCCTTCTGTTATTTCTTACAATTCAAGGAGATACAGTTTTTCATTTTTTCTCTACAGTGCCTTAACTTAAGCAAAGTTCACCTTTATTCCAGAATTTAAGGCTTTTCCCAGATCAAAGCAAACTGTTTGGCACTTCTGAGCCATTCCTAGTTTAAAGAAGTAGTTTAAAATCTTCCTCTTAAATAAGCTACCTTGTTCCTGAAGGTGTTCATTTTCTCCATAATTTAGATTCCCAAATGAAAGATCCCAGAGGATATGATTTTGAGTAAATGGAATAGGCAAAATAAGAATTTACAATACTGAAAGTCTTAAGACCTATGATCTTTTGTAAGTTCACTTTTGCTATTAAAAACACAATGGGAGTAAACATGTAGTATATGTACTTTGATTAGTACAAATATTAAGAAAAGGGGTAACTCAATACATTTATATTAAGACATTACTTAATACTTCTATTAATGGAAGTATTGACCAAATGGTCTCTTTTTTAAAAAAATGTCAAAAATCACACTAATTCATAAAGTTATAGATATGTTCTTAGCAGAAAGGTAAGGAGGCAATGGTTTACGTAGAGGCAGAAAGCAAATTGCTCTTTGGGCTCCCTGAGGAGTTTGGCACTCAGTGTGGTACCAAAGGTGAGACCGAGGAGCAATAACACCACCAGTAATCCAGAAGTCTCATGGGATGTGAGCTTTACAACTTTGTGGTTCCTCATCTGATATTCCAGGAAAATAAAGAAGTTTCATTTATCTTTTCATGAAAACAAACTACATTTATCTACATTGTAGCTCAATGGTAGAGCATTTACCTAGTGTGCACAAAACCCTGGGTTCAATCCCCAATACTGCAAAACAAAAAACAAGAACAAACAACAAAAAAGACAATGTAGATAAACGGAAATGGAAAGGAGGAAATAGGGATTGACTGCTAAACATTTGGAGTTTCTTTTGGGGATTATAACATTGTTCTGGAATTAGTGGTAACAGTTGCACAATTTTATGAATATACTCAAAGTCACTAAATTGTATGCTTTAAATGTAAGTTTTATAGTATAAAATTATATCTTAACATGGAAAATTCAAGGAAAAAAATTATAGGGTTAGTACAAAGAAGGGATAATCTAAAATACTGGAGCAAAATATACAATAATACTAGATGACAGGGAGAGGAAGAAATGTCTTTTTTAGTTTTTGAGGTTTTTTTCTGCCATTAACTTTTTCAAGTGGATAATGCAGAACAAACTTCTTCAAAGGAAATTGAAGTTCAACTGCAGGAAGATGATAGTATACTAGAATATAGCTTGAAATGAGTTTATGCCTACTCCTCTGAATGAAGGAAAAGAAATGTATTTACTAAATCATTATCAATTAGAAATGATGGTATACAGTTCAGTGGTAGAATGCTTGCTTAGTAAATACAAGGACCTGGGTTCCATCCTTTAGCACCATGGGGGGGAAAAGTCCAGATCAGAGGAAATATTAATTTCTAAAGAGGAAAAATAAGCAACGTCTAGAAATTCCAGAACAAAGAGATTCTTTGCAAAATTCAAAATTGGGTTAAAGAGAATGTTTGTGACTTTAAGGAAAAACTGATTCCATAAAAGCCAAAACAGTCATCATGAACAAGACAAACCAAATTAATTGTGATTTTTATTTTAATAGTTTTACTGCACTGTAAGTAAGAACCCTGTAGGCACATTATAGTTTAATTACAGCCATGCATTTGACAAAATTTTTCATAATATGTACACAAACAAAACGTTACTGAATAACCATAATGTGTGTTGATTAATGGATTGTGTTAATTTGGAGGAAGTCAAGTTGCACACTTCAGAATAATTCAGTTGTCATTTTAACATTGTTTATCAACAAAGTGAATGGAGACCTTGTAGGCATACCTAGCAAATATAAAGATGACACTCCAAAAATCAGAAACAATACTTTAAAATGCGTAAATCAAGACTAACAAAATGAAATTTGAAAGCCTTACATTTAAGCTAAAAAACTTCATTTCACAAAAACAGGGCTAAAGAGACTAGTTTAACCATCTATGTATGAGATATATGGGATAAAGTTGACCGTATTGGCTCATGTTAAGTCTAAGTAACAGAAGTTTAAACCATCAATATCAGTTTTAAAATATATAATAACAGCTTTATCATAAAACTAATAGTATTTAGCTCAAGCAAGGTATACCCACCACACTGTCTCTGGTCAACTATCACCTAAAATGCTGAGTACAATTCTGGATACCATGAAGAAAGCAACCAGGGTTAAGAAAAAAATAACGATGGTTGAAGGATCAGAGGATTATATTATCTAAGAAATTATTAAACAAACTGGAATTATTTACTCTGGAGAAGAGTGTTCAGTGTGTGGTGAGGAAAAGAGATCAGTGGGGACATGATAGTAGTCTTCAAATATTTAAAGGGGCCACTCAAGGGTTGGGGATGTAGCTCAGTGGCAGAACCCTTGCAAGAGGCCCAAGGTTTGATCCCCTTAACTGCAAAAAATAAGCAATGGGCCACTCAGGTGAAAGGGTATCATACTCAGAAAAAGCAAAATATAGTGGAAACAGAATAGGCCTTTGTATATAAATACCTGGATTCTAATCTTGACTTCATCATTTACTGTGTATTATTTGATGCTGAGCAAGAGATTAACTTTCCTTACCTAGAAAATGATACCAAACTTACGAATATATAAAAATTAAGTGCAAAAATGTTTATAAGCTGCCTGGCAGAGCCTGAAACACTATGATGCACAATTATGTTAGTTCCCTTGCCTAGACTTTTCTGAGTTATTCTAGAACAGTGTTTTCCAAAGTGAGAGATGCAACCCATGCGAGTCACAAAATCAGCTTAGTGAGCAGTAATTGGCATTCCCCCTCCCCATGAAACAGAAGACAACAGAAAATATTAGAGTGAACCACTCATAGTAAAAGTATCCATAGTTTTGTGAAACTTTCATGCTATTAATAACTTGTATACTAGGTTATGAGGTAAAATGTATTTCATTTTATGAAGTTGGGTCCCCTACCCTCCCCCCAAAAGTAGCTGTAGACCACTCTGCCTAAATTAAAATATATTCTTTATGATACTAACCAGTTCTGTGGGAATGCAATTAGATTTAGGAAAAACCCATAACCCTTAGGAATTTAGTGTGTTCAGTGTGCATTTGCATCTTAAAGAAGTCCAGCATTAAAAGAAAAGTTTATTTTGTTGAACCCAGTTTTTCCCACATTTATTGACCCCAGAACCCACAGCTACTTTTTCCCCATAATGCCAACTGGTACCTTCAGAACAAGCATTTTGTGGTATATACATGTGTGGGAAAACATTCCTCTAGATGGGGGGGAATAATGGTATGATGGGTAGAATCTATAGAAGGTAGGTTTTTGGTTTGTCAAGAAAGAAGAAAACCTCTTGACTCATAATCTTCTGGCACTGATACCTTCTCCCTCCAACTTATACCCACAAAACATATCCCAAAGCATTTTTAATATGATTTTTACAACTTTCCAACTTTTAATTTACACAAATCTTTTCAGAAAATGCATATGATAGCTATAATATAAAGATAACAAGCCAGATCAAAGCAGCAAGCAGCCATTATCTGGTCAAAAGAACCTTCTAGCATAGTATTAAAGAATACTTGCTTTACCTTAACAAATCTCACGCTCAGAAACCAAAGTACCCAAAGACTTAATCAGTTTCTTTTAAGTGGAGTCAGTGTATTCTAATTATAATCTAAAATGGGCTGATGAGTGCTCATTATTATGAGCATCATTATTATCATCACTTGGAAGGGGCATGTGATATTAGGATGATTTTAGGTTCTTTTAAAATGTGTACATACTAAGGATTCCTTTGGGAGAATGAGATTTTACACTACATGAAAAACTGTCACTACCATAGTCAGTTCTAATAATACTTGTTATCACATGACAATAAAAGGCTTGACATCATATATTCAAGAGTACCTCTGTTATTCATCTTTCTAACAAGGAGTTACAAATACCTTTTGTAGTTGTCAGAGCCTACAATGCCCTTCCTACTCCCCCCCCCACTCCAAAGACACCTCCTCCTTAACATTTATCCCAACTACTTTATACCATTATTTTCTTCCCAGTTTCTGAGCACTGTCAGTACTTCTTGTCCAACCACTATTCTTTCAAAAATTCACTGTATATATCCTACCTTATTTAGCTGCTTAAAACTTAACTCTCAACATGACTGCAATTGCTATAATTATGAACAGGCAACAACACTTAGGAATTTCCCTTGACATCATGTTAACAGTTAACGAAATATTCCTTCATTTCAACTACTAGGCCTAAGGGTAACAGTAGCTAGTCTTGGAGAATTTACCACATGCCAAATCAATATTAAATTATCTCAATCTACACAACTCTATGAAGTTTTTTAAAAATATTTTTTATAATTTTCTCCATCAAACAGGAAAAAAGTGAAGTTCAAAGCACAAAAGTGAAGTCCAAGGTCATACAGCAAGTAAGTGGCAATTTCAGGGCCTGAATCCAGGCAAAGCTCAGAACACTTCAGAGTTCCAGCCCTGTTACAGCACTGTGAAGGATTTCCATTCCTCTAAATCAGAAGTTTCAATTTCAACGAAGAGTAGAAACATTTTAACTAAAAGTTAAAACTTATAAAAAAAAAAAAAAAGAATTAGAAGAGAGAATTTCCCACAGACATCTGTATTAGGTCGCAATAAAATAGGAGGGGAAAAGCCTGTGTCCCTTCTATTTATGAAAGTGATATAAAAGTGTGGGTACAAATTCATTAAGAAGTGGCTTATGACAATACAGCTTTGGCTTAGATATTTAAATAGTGTATTTTTCTCTGCCCTAGGATGACAAAGAAATGAAAATTGGGTTTGCTAATTATCGCTTCACAACTCAAAAAGAAAATGCCAGACCCAATTCTTCTTTAAAATTTAAGAGTCAGTGCTCTTGTTCCATCCTTGACTCCACACAAAGCATCACCATCCTCTGCCCCCTTCACACAAAGCAAGCTTTACCCCACTGCCCAAAGGGGAGTGCTGATTCACACGGCCTCCCCATCTCCACCAGATATATACCCATCTCACTCTGGCCCAGAACACTGACCACTGCACTGACGTAGACGACTCTGGTGGCCCCCCTCCCGCCTACCCGGTGATACCTCATCAAGCAGACCCCTCCCTGACATCCCAAATGCTCAGACCACCATCGGAAAGCTGGTATATTCACACAAAGCAGAATCCCTTCCGTCGAAGCAGTTTCCCTTCTCTGACTCCTCCAAACGTTCAGACCTACTCAAGGTGTGCCAACCTACGGACCCACCTGGGTCCAGCAACCCCAGAGGGTTCACCACCCAAAGGAGAACTGCCTACATGCCTTTTTCCTTGTGCACACCTCGAATCCCCAACCCTAGTTGACCTTCCCATAGCCAAAGAAAGAAAACCACTAGTCCCCTCCAGAGAGCGGACCCTGCTACACAAAGCGCGGCGTCCTACCACCGGGACCCTCGCAAGACGCTCCTCCGCCCCCGGCCGGTCCCCGCCCAGCCCCGGCCGAGCCCTGCGCTCACCAGCTCTCCTCCTCCTCCTCCCAGCCTGACAGGCGCTCCAGCTCGTCGGGCCGCAGCGGCTCCACCTCGTCCAGCAAGCCGCCCTCGCCAGACGCCAGCAAGGAGGTCGCGTCCCGCAGTTCCTCACTACTCGTCCGTCTCGGGCCCGACCCGGTCCCGCTGCCCGACTTGGCGCTGAGGCCCAAGGGGAAGCCCCGAGGGGACGCCGAGCCAGAGGAGGGAGTGGACACGCCGGCCCGAACCGGGCTGCCGGGCCCAAGGGGGCCTGCGCCCTGCACGGCCCCCGAGCGGTTCCTCAGCTGCTCGTTCTGCTTCTCCAGCTTCTTCACCAGCTCCTGCAGCTTCCGCACCTCCTGGTCCGCGTTCACGTTGGAGTTAACGTCCTCCATCCTGGCCCCGCCGCCGGCCACCCGCTCGGACTCACAGCTACAGGGAACCAGCCGGAGGAAAGAGGCGTCGCCGCCGCCGCTGCCGCCGCTCACTCTAGCTGAGGCGCCGGCATAGAGCAGGGACAGGCCCCACCGCCAGGGTCCCCCCAGCTCGGGTTCCGAAGCGCCGCTGGCCCCAGCCGAGCCGCCTCATCTGCGCCGGCTCCGGGATTGGGGGAGGCGGCGCCAATATCCGGCCTCTGCCGCCATCTTCCCTCCGTCCCTCCGCCCCCCGCAGTCCGGCTCTGTCGGTGACCTCAGAGCGTCGGGGGTGGACGTGTCCGCCGGCGGGCGCTGAGAGGACCAGGCGCCAGGCTCGCGGCGGGGCGGGGCCGTGGGCGGGGCCGACGAGACGACCGTCGATCGAAGGGGGCGGTGCTTCTGCCGGAACGGGTGTGGCGAGAGCGTTGGTGAAGGTGGGCTCGGGAGAACCAGTCCTGCGCTCACTGCTGAAGAGAGGAGCTCGCTGCCTGCGGGTCCGGGCTGCGAATCCGGCTCTCTGTCAGTTCGCCTGTTGGTTTTAGTAGAAGGATGTGAAGTACATTTTCACCCACCGAAACGGTTTGTGGGACTCGGGGCCAGTCCTGTCCCGACTGGGGTCCTGTGTGTGGGCGCCCAGCCCCAGCCGGTGGAGAGAGTTTACTTTGTTCTGCAGATGTTTAGTTGGTGCCTACGTGACATCGGAGATGGTCGAGGCTGGCAGGAGCCCCGGAGACCATCTGCGTCCCTTTTCTTCCCCTGAAAACGAGAAACCTGAATCCCAAATGGTAAAGAGAGGTCTAAGGTCGAAATAATAACCATAATTTGTGGAGTGCATACTACGGGCCAGACACTGTGATAAGCACTTTAAAAGGCATTATATCATCAGTTTTTCCGAATTCAAGTTTATAACACTGGCACGGAAGCGGGGAATGGAAAACCGCTTTTCTCTCCTCGCCTTTGAACGCCAATTGATGCACACTCTGCTTTTTGGAATATTTGGATTATTTTCTCCGGAAAAACTTTGAGAGTGTGTCCTAAACGTTTTTAAAAGTCGTGTATTGAAAATATGTAAGAAACATGGTGATAGTAAGATACATGAATGTAAAAATCTGTATGGGCTTGTGGTGTATACTGGTGGCAGCAAAGCCAAACAAAAATGCTTTGTTTCCATTACGTTCGCTCCTCCTCAGATGTCAATAGTGAACTACTTGGCTTGTGTTTGCAGCTTTCCTCCAACTGCCTCCTCCACCCTTTGCTAACAATGATCCAGGCTTATTACACCTGGGTGTGGAATCATGTGACAGGACTCACGACTTTTACCCTTTGCCTTTCTGCTCTTTCCTTGTCTAGAATATTCTATTTTCCAAATCTGATTCCTTTTCTTAAAATTTATGCTCATCCAGTCAGGAAACCTCTTCCTGATAATGCCACATAAAACTAGTTATTTTGCTTACTTAGGCGCTACCTTTTCTATAAATTTTAGCACATTTTTAAAAAAAATTGCAGTCTTTCTAAGAAATCTTTCATTTGTTTCTGACTGCATCTAGTTAAAAGGAACCTTTCATTTTTGCTGGCCATGTCTAGTACCATGTCTGACAGAGTGGACATTCAGTAAATGATTTGTTGAAAGTCAATAGAATGTTAAGTTCTAACAGGCCAAGAACCAGAAAGATGTTTATTTGTAGCAAAAAAAAAAAAAAAAAAAAAAAAAAAAAAAAAAATTGGATATTTCAAAAGTTTGCACTGTAACTATAAATAATTTTCCTAGCTATGCAAACCCAGTCAAAGGATGCCTTTGTTTGCTAGCATACAATAATTGTGAAGTAATATATTTATGCTATATTCTATAAATACACATCCAAAATTGCTATGTCTGACATATATGAAGTTATTGCTAGAGTTAAACATCAAGGCTACTTCACATATACAACTTTCACTTGTATTTAATGGTTTATAAAATAGATTCCAACCAGCCAGTGTCTATAAGGAGAACCCTTTAAATATATTCCTCGAAAAGAATAGTTCACTCAACATTCCACTCCTCTGCTTAGTTTGTTGTGTACACAGCAACATTTGATCCTTATCATAAATCACTTCAGGTCATTTCCCTGCTCAGAAGCCTTCCCAAAAGTTGCTTCCCAACGTTCTTCATTCCTTGACCTATAAGACTCTAGATACTTGATAACTTCTACAAGTGTCTCATTGACTACCCCTCTATTCTAGTCACACTGACCTTGATCTTCCTCAAGTCAAGTATGTTTCTACTATCAGAACTTTGCACTTGATGATTGATTTATCCAGAAGCTATTGCTCCTCCAGAATCTTTTGTTACACGACTGGCTCCCTCACTTCATTCAGGTTCTGCTCAAATGTCACCTAGGTTCACTATCCTCTCTATTACTGTTCTCAGGAAACAGCATCATTGTCCTTGTCCATCCTCTTATCCTGCTTCATTTTTCTTCCGATATGTATTTCTTGCTTTGTTTATTTCAAGTCTCTCTGCACCCCCATAGAATGTGAACTTCAGGAAAGCTGGGTTCACTGTTTCATCCCCACTGCTTAGTACATAGGAGGTGCCCAATAAATGTTTGTCACATGAATGGATTTAGGTCGTTACGCCTCCTAAGATAGCATTTCAGATACATGTGTTGGTTATGTCTCAAATCATTAAAGTGGAAATTCCTAATCATTTTAAATGGTTGTTTTTTTATTTTTATTTTTTTATTAAATTTTAAAAAAAATTTTACAGACTGCATTTTGATTCATTGTACACAAATGGGGTACAACTTTTCATTTCTATGGTTGTACACAATGTAGATTCACACCATTCCTATAATCATATATATACATAGTACTGTTTCATTCTACTATTTCCGTTCTCCACCCCCTCCCACCCCATTTTCCTCTTCACCATCCAAAGTTCCTTCATTCTCCTCTTCCCCGCCACATCCCGCCTTGTTATATATCCTCATTCACTTATCAGAGAAAACATTCGGCCTTTGGTTTTTTGGGCTTGGCCTATTTCACTTAACATGATATTTTCCAACTTCATCCGTTTACCAGCAAATGCCATAATTTCATTCTTCTTTATGGCTCAGTAATATTCCATTGTGTATACATACCACAGTTTCTTTATTCATTTGTCAATTGAAGGGCATCTAGGTTGGTTCCACAATCTGGCTATTGTGAAGTGAGCTGCTATGAACATTGAAGTGGCTGTATCACTGTAGTATGCTGATTTTAAGTCCTTTGGGTACAAACCGAGGAGTGGGACAGCTGGGTCAAATGGTGGGTCCATTCCATGTTTTCTGAGGAATCGCCATCCTGCTTTCCAGAGTGACTGCACCAATTTGCAACTCCACCAGCAATGTATGAGTGTGCCTTTTTCCCCACAGCCTCGCCAATACTTATTATTGCTTATGTTCTTGATAATAGCCACTGTAATAGGAGTTAGATGAAATCTTAGGGTAGTTTTAATTTGCATTTCTCTAATTACTAGGGATGATGAGCACTTTTTCATATATTTGTTAATCACCTGTATGTCTTCTTCTGTGAAGTGTCTGCCCATTTCCTTAGCCCATTTATTGATTGGGTTCTTTGTATTTTTGGTGTAAAGTTTTTAAAGTTTTTTTTATAAACTTTGGAGATGAGTGCTCTGTCTGAAGTGTGTGTGGAAAAGATTTTCTCCCACTCTGTAGGCTCTTTTCACTTTACTGATTGTTTCCTTTGCTGAGAAAAAGCTTTTTAGTTTGAATCTATCCCATTTATTGATTCTTGCTTTTATTTCTTGTGCTATGGGAGTCTTGTTAAGGAAGTTGGGTCCTAAGCCAACGTGATGGAGATTCGGGCCTACTTTTTCTTCTATTTGGTGCAGGGTCTCCTAGATCCTTGATCCATTTTGAGTTGAGTTTTGTACAGGGTGAGAGATAGGGGTTTAATTTCATTTTACTGCATATGGATTTCCAGTTTTTCTAGCACCATTTGTTGAAGAGGTCATCTTTTCTCCATTGTAAGTTTTTGGAGCCTTTGTCTAGTATGAGATAACTGTACCTATGTGGGTATGTCTCTGTGTCTTCTATCCTGTACCATTGGACTACCTGTCTATTTTGGTGCCAAAACCATGCCATTTTGTTACTATTGCTCTATAGTAGAGTTTAAGATCTTGTATTGTGATACCTCCTGCATCACTCTTCCTGTAAATGACTGTTTTTTAAAGTTATATTTTCTTCTTCCAAAAGAACAACTTGCCATGTTGCGTATGTCACTTGCCAAACTAGGTCATCCTCCTGCCCTGAGTACCGATAGCCCTTAAGAATTTCTGAATTAGTCTTAGGTTCTCACTGAGAAGTATGGAGATAAGAATATTCCCTTTCTATGAAAAACTTTGTAAGAATATTTCTCTTTCAGGTTAATTGCAACACTCTCTTCTCCGGTGACTCGTACTACTTGTTAGCACATGTTTAAAAAGTCATTCTTAAAATGATTCTTAAGTAGATAAAGGAGTAGAACCAGTACTTATCTGAATTATGCATCACAGTGATCCCAACTAGCTTTTCAGGTGTCTTCTACAATAAGCTTGCTTTGTTGCTAAATGAGGGATTTCTTCTTTTCTAAGTAGGTGTGACCTTTTCCATAACTTGCTCCTACTTGCATGTTAGCTCCTAGTGAAACTACTGACAAAGTGGAAAATATTACAAACCACTACAAGTCTTTAGAATAAAAAAAAAACTATTACTCAATGACTTAAAGGCATTTAGCAGTACTAAAATCCTTAATCAAGGGTGTATGTGAGGGGAGGGTATAAGCTCATACCCCAAAATAGTTTAGAAATAGCTTGGCCCTTACAGAATATTTGCACTTGCTTAACAAATCCTCAAATTCTTTGGCAAATATTTCCTATCCCATCCATCCATTTTGTCTTCATGAGCATGCATTTGGTCGGCCATTTTCTCCTGTCTTCTCTCATTTATTCCTCAGCAGCATCCTTCCCTGGGGTATGCCTCCCTCTGTCCTGTCAAGGAGCCTCTTGTTCATTGTTTTGGCACAGTGCAACATTAAGAAGAAATCCCAGGAACTTTAAAGGTCAAGTATATAAGAAATTCTGAGTTGAAATCTTGGGGGCAAAAAGAAGGGAGCTAGATTTTTTCCATTTAGCAGCAATCAGATCTTACATTTATTGAATGCCTCAAAAGTGACTGTAATGGTAGGTATCAGCACTGAAGGAGGGAGGATCCTCTGGGGGCATGTATTGTAGGAGTGGGAAATTCATGATCAGAGCAGAGCTAAATGGGTTCTTGAATCCTTAGGAGGCTGCTTAGTCCAAAATGAAACAATACTTTATTTCCTATTTTTTTTTCGTAGCATATGGGAAGATGAGGTTGTAAAATAGCCTTTACTATTATTTTAGTAGGAAAATGAAGTTGGCAAAATGCAGTATGAAGCACTTCTGAATGTACTTGATATTCTAGAGAAACTATCAAATATGAGAGAAAACTTGCTAGGAATAATCCAAATCTCCCATGCAGTAAGATGAATCCCAGATCTGATCTAGGATTTAAAATATACTATTCTGAGCATTGATTTAGAGATGCAATATAGTATGAATAGAAGCTTATAGTAAAGTAAATTAAGCTACTTTAAGGTACTTACATAATTACTCTTCTATCTAGGAAATTAAAGAGAATCCCATTTCTCTTAGAGTATCCCACAGACCAAAGGACATCACCAACTATTCGATTTGCCTAAGAAAGTTAGGCAAATAGGAAGTTAATTTGCATGTGCTTGTGTGAGGGTGGAGGAGGAGGTGCTGGGGATTAAACCTAGGGCCTCATGTATGCTAGGCAAGCACAAGAGCTACCATTGAACTATATCCTGAACCCTATACAAAGTTTGTGTTCACCATCTTCCCTATTTAGACAAATTTATATATGCCCTGGAGGTTTAAAATCCAGGTATCTCTGAATTGGCCTCATAATAATAGTAACTGACAATTATTGCTCTCTTTTATGACATATAATAACTCATTTAAAACTCATAATAGCCAATTGAGGTAGCTACTATTACTCCTATCATGTCCATTTTACAAATGAAGAAACTGAGACACAGAGAATTTAAATAATTTCCAAAAATTCCATAGCAAGAAGCGATAGAGCTGCATTTGAACTCAGCTGGTCTGACTCCAGAATCTGTATTCACAGTGCCCGATGGCCCATAACCATGATTTTTTTTTTATTCTTTTACTTAAAGAATATTGATATCTCAGCTACCATCTGGGGTGAAATTGGGGGACAATGTTGAGAACTTAAGAGTTATTGTCTTTGAGATATCCAACAACTCAATCTTCTTGCTCTAAGAGCAAGTTTGCTGGTTTTGAAATCTCAGCACCTCTAAGACCCAACACAGTAAAGCAAGCATGTACTTAGAGAGGCAAGCAATTATTCTATCTCTTGCTTAAAAGACTTTCTAGAAGGCCATTAACTTGGGCAGTTATCCAGATGCTTGAAAGGTGGAAGACCAGAAGACCCATCTGTTAGCAATTTGCTAAAATGAACTTTCGACATCTGAGCTTCTTGTTCTAAAGGCTGGTGAGCTAGCCCAGCCTGTGTAGATTTTACTAGGCAGAAGTTAGTGGAAGGAGTCTCTTACCCAGGGCAATAGTCGTGTCACAATCAACAAAGCAAGAAGATTCAAGAGTCAGAATTTAGTGGCAAGAGTCCTAGGCCTAAACACTAGAGAATGAAAATTTGAACAGGTCTTGAAATAAGAAAAACTACAAATAGACATCACAAGCCAAAGTATAGCCAGGTGTGGTGGCACAAGCCTGTAATCCCAGTGACCTGGGAGGGTGAGGCAGGAGGATCTCAAGTCTAAGTCCAGTCTGTATAATTTAGTGAGACCCTGTCTCAAAAAGGACTGGGGAATGTAGATCAGTAGTTGAGTCTCCCTGGGTTCAATTCCCAGTAATGGAGGGAAAATACAAAATATAAAGTATAGTGCCAGAGAAACATGAGAACAAGAAGCAATGGGTTCAATACTAGATGAGAGGGGAATTCTTGGTGCATGCCAAAACAAAGTGGTTTCAAACAGTTCAATGCTTTGTAGCAGGGTATGTGGGAAGGATAGTTATATTTAAAGAGTAAGGGATGCTGTTGCCTGGCAGGGTGTTTCTAGCATTGGAATAAATTGGTAACCTGACATGCTGGACTAGAGCCCAATTTGCTAAACTCTGATACACAAGAGTCCACCATTATGTAACAGATTCCACCTCCATCTAGTTCCTGGAAATCAGATAGCCCTCATCTCACATCTGCACTCTGCTCTGGAAAAATGAGAGTAAGGTATCAGGCAAAGCAGGGGAGATGTGAATAGTAGGGGTTGGCACAGGTGGTTCCCCTGTTATCAGTGTGTTAGGTCTACCTCAGATGGGGCACCTATCTGCTCTGTTGGCATGGTTGTCTCCTGGCATTATTGGTGAATTTGTTTTTTCTTTCCTGCTACTACAATACTCCCAAATTGTTCAAGCTTTTTCTATTGCCTGTTTTTGCAGCATAGGTCAGTTGGTTAGAAGGTGTGACCAACCTTGAGTCAGATGTACCTATCAGCAGTTCTGCTTAAGCATCCTCTGATCCCTAGAATATTGGACCCAAATCTTAATGTGATGTCATTTATAGACAACTCTTGAGCAAACCACCAAAATATTGCTGTGCATTGGCAGCGTAACAGATCATGGTGCTAACTGTGATCATCCTGGCAGGAAGAGGGTATGTATATGTATAACATAGGATAACTGGGAAGTATGCATTGCTTTCAAAGATGGTATTGCAGGCTACATGGGGGCAGGTGATGAACTTACCCAACCTCTCCAACAGGCAGGATAAAAGAGATGCCTTTCTATTTCTCCATTTCTGATGCATTCAGAGCTACATCATAGTGTTGCACAAGATCCCCTCCATTAGTAGGTGTAACCTGTCAGAGTTCAGGCAAGGAATGTGAACACACAGAAACAGCTCCTCCAACTCAGTGAAAAGGTTACAGAGGCCACCTTTCCATACAGAAATTGGTATCCTGCCTGAGCACAACAATGGAGTTGCCAGATGTACATAGTTGTAGCAATAGGCTTAACTCTGGAAACTTTATGGGCTAACTGCCAGGATTGGTACCATGAGAAAAATATGGGCAGGAGTTATTTGAGAGGATCCAAAATGATGTGCTGGAGGAGTCCTGTCTCATTTTTATTAGGTTAATGCGTTTAGTTTAATGGCACAAGTTTTTTGAGTTCTTTATGTATCCTGGAGATTAAGGCTCTATCTGATGGGCAAGTGGGAAAGATTTTCTCCCATTCTGTAGGCTCTCTCTTCATGTTCTTGATTGTTTCCTTTGCTGTGAAGAAGCTTTTTAGTTTGATTCCATCCCATTTATTTATTTATTTAAATATTTTTAGCTGTTGATGGAACTAATCCTTTATTTTGTGTACTTATTTTTATGTGGTGCTGGGGATCAAACCCAGTGCCTTATTTGTGCCAAGCAAGTGCTCTACTACATGAGCTACAACATGATTCCATCCCACTTATTGATTCTTGATTTTACTTCTTGCACTTCAGGAGTTTTGTTAAGAAGTCAGTTCTTAAGCCGACGTGATATAGATTTGGTCCTACTTGTTCTTCTAGTAGGTGCAGGGTCTCTGTTCTAATGCATAAGTCCTTGATCCACTTGGAGTTAAGTTTTGTTAAAAAAAAATCTTAACACCAAAAAAAAACAAATAACCCAATCAATAAATGGGCTAAGGAACTGAACAGATACTTCCCAGAAGAAATGCGATCAGTGAACAAATATGTGAAAACATGTTCAACATCTCTAGCAATGAAAGACATGCAAATTAAAACTACGCTGAGATTCCATCTCACTCCAGTTAGAATGGCAATTATCAAGAATACAAGCAATGATAAATGTTAATGAGGATGTTGGGGGGGGAAAGATATACTCATACATTGCTGGTAAGACTGCAAATTTGTGCAGCCACTCTGGAAAGCAGTATGGAGATTCCTAAGACAACTTTGAATGGAACCACCATTTCACCCAGTTATTGTACTCCTAGGTTTGTACTCAAAGGACTTAAAATCAACATATGACTGAGATGCGGCCACATCAATGTTTATAGCAGCACAGTTCACAATAGCCAAACTATGGAACTAAACTAGGTGCCCTTTGACAGATGAATGGCTACAGAAAATGTGGTACATATACAAAATGGAATATACTCAGCCATAAAGAAGAATGAAATGATGGCATTTACTGGTAAATGGATGGAACTGAAGAATATCATGCTAAGTGAAATAAGACAATCCCCTAAAACCAAAGACTGGATGTTTCTCTGATATGCAGATGCTAATTCACAATAAGGGAGGGATTAGGGAAGAATAGAAATACTTTGGATTAGACAAAGGGAAATGAAGGGAAGGGAGGGGAAATGGGAATAGGAAAGATAATAGAATGAACCAAACATTACTGTCCTATATGCATATATGATTATACAACCAATGTAATTCTACATCATGTACAACCAGAAGAATGAGAAGTTATACTCCATATATACATAATATGTCACAATACATTCTACTATAAGATATAACTAATAAGAACAAATTTTAAAAAAGAAAAAAAAAAAGAAAGTAAAGGCACAAGTATCAGTTAGTCCTTTCACTGACCTCCAAACAAATAATAAACATCATTTCTGTTTTCCTTATAGTTTCTTTTAATTTTTTTTTTTTTACACTTTTTACATCTGACTCTTGAGTCACCTGGGATTTAGTCTCATGTATTATGTGAGACATAGATCTAAATGGACACATTTTGGGGGTGGGCATTGTCATATACTAGATTAACCTGTTGTTTTTAGTCATTCAACCATCCATTACTAGTTTAAGGTACATATACTCTCAGAGACCAGAGATGATAAAGGTCATAAGAATGAGCTTTTAAATCTGCAGCAGTATATTTTCTACTTAAGGTGATAAGAAATACACAGATTACCATATATACAAAGCAATATGTGAAAACTGCCATGGGAGTGATGTGAACAAGAAAAATACATGGTTTTTTTGGACCCCTCTATCTGGAATAAGTTTTCCCAGAAGTGTTATTTGAGTGGGTATACAGGGATGGGTAGCTATCATACTCATAACTTGGTTATAATAAATAGAAAACCTCTTGAATAGTCTCAGTTTTAAAAGGGGATTGTCCATGAGTCTCACTTCTAAGAATCTATTCCAAAAGAAAAATTGCAAAAATAGAACGACTCAATAAACAAGGCTATTTATTATTTCTTATGCCATTATTTGTAAAGGTAAAAGACTAATAACAACCCAAATGCTGTCAGTATGAAACTATTAGTTAAACTATGACATACCCACAAAAGGAGTGACTATGCCTCAATAAAAAGGAGAGGAAGATTTCCACATATCTCCAGATTAACTGGTTCAGAATGGCACTTACAGTATTCTACCTGTAGTAGAAAAAGAAGGAAGGAATCTAAAAAATATATACATATGATTATATTTGTAAAAAGATAGGATGGAAGAAGAAACTAAAAATTCATTAAAAATGGTAACCAAATGGGTGGAAATGGAGTGAAGGACACAGAAATGGTGCTATGGAGAAAAATAAATCAGGGACAGGAAATAGAGAGTGTGTATGGGGGCAGGGTGGCACTCTTCCACTGAGTGTCACCCCCAGACTCCCCTGAGCCAGGGAGCAAGCTATGCAGGAAAGTGCGGGAAGAGCACACCAAGCAGAAGAGCAAGCAGAAAGGCCCAGAGTCAGTAGAGCACCTGCTCTCAAGGAAAAACAAGGTCTGTGTGGGTGATGAGGAGGGCTGTGGGAGAGGACCTCACAGAGAGGAAGGAAGATTGTATAAGGCCTTGAGGCGGTTGGAAGGACCAGCTTTTACACTGAGGTTAGAAAAGCAGAATTCTTAGCCTACAGTAACAGGACCATCTTATTTTGACGGATCCTTCTCTGCTTCTTGCGTGTTTGCCATTTGCTCCATCTTCCTTACCCTAATGTCAAAACTTCTGCTTACTCATGATTCTATGTTCCCATCCCAATATCATTTTGCATGTAGCTTTTGGTTTGGTGTTGTAACAACTGTTGACATGTTGGTTTATGTGCCTACCCTGACCTAATCACTCAGTTACTCAATGTCCCAAGTCCAGATTCTTAAGTGACATAATATTAGACTCAGGTATTATTAGACTGACTAATATTAGTCCACCATGATCCCATAAGCTGAGGCCAGGGTCAGAAGTGTGCAGAATCCTGTAGTATTTCCCAGAGGAGATATGGGAAGAGAGGCAATGGTTAGCACATCAACTTCATCAGGAACCTTAAGTGTTTATCTCAATAGATACATGATAGTTAATAAATCTAGCATATTTAATAAACAATCTAGAATCCTACCATACTGTTATAATGCTCAGTAACATCATTGCCATCATCATCATCATAGTATATGACTATGCTAAATGATGACTTTATAATAAAACAAGTCTTTTAAAAGTATTTACAGTAAGGACTCATTTTCTTACTTTTATTTCCAATCTATACATGAATGATATTTTTGTAAAGTACACTAAAAATGCATTCCAGAAAAAATTTTAAAGATATACAAAATGGAAACTAAGTAGTTTTTCATTTGCTTTGCTGTGCTGGACTTCAAACCCAGGGCCTCACACATGCTAGGCAAGTGTTGTATCACTGAACTATGTCTCCAGTCTATTGAACGTTTCATTAATAGATTTAACAGACAGAAAAGTGCTTTGTCACTTTGCAGTAAGTATCTAAATGCCTAGTCTCAATTTCCATTCTTATTCCATCATGCACCATTAATGTATGGTTCTACCCTTTAGCACCATACTAAAATTTACTTATTTAAATAGTAGTTAAATTTTGAAATAATGATGACAGGTTGATGGCACTTTATAGTATGAATGAGCATGTTAAAGAACATAAATATGAAGTTGTCATTTTACTTTTCTCATAAAATAAATTTGTGCTTTGCATGTAGTTCCCATTATTCATTGGGCATATTTTCTCACTTTTGAAAACATGGAATTTGCTATTACAGATTAACTGTATTACTAATTATAGCTAAGACACTTTTGATTTTTCTCTTAGGTTATAAATGGGCAAAATGAGAAAGAACACGAATGAATTTTTTTTTTTTTAATTTCAGGACAGAAAGACAAAGTATGAACACTGATTTAGAGGAAAGTAAGCTTCTAAACACCCCTCTACACTGACATTGAAAAATCCCCATATTGTCATTGATTTGGGAATCAGACTTAAGAGCAGGTATGTAAGTGCTTACTTTCTATGCTAAACTCTGTAATGTGAAATAAACTGATTCAAGGCCAATATTTTATGGTTTTACAACCTAAGACAAAAAACATATCCACAAATGTGAGTGAAGAAATAATAAATAAATAATGTATTTATTTACAAACTACTATTTTACGATGAGTTTGAGAGAAATTAGATAGAGTAAGTTTACTCTGGTAGCAGTAAGCTTTGACTATTGATTTATCTGTTAAGACTATGATTTCATCATCCACAGAATTCTGGCTGAGAATTTCAAATTCACGTACAGATGTGATAAAAATAGCTGAAACGGTCATAGGAGACTTACCAGTGCATTTAATCCCCTTTGGGCTGCCTTGGAGTTTTTTTTTAAAGTAATCAAAAGTGTTCCAAGTTTTATTTTATTCATACAGAATCAGATTACTTCAAATTCTCCTGAGCAGTTAAAATACCAAACAAGAGCCCCGTTTGCCTCTCTGCCACAATATAGTTTTTAAAAAACAAAAATAAAAAATGACAAGCTATTTTTAAATAATTATTTAAAATTCAACATTGCCAAGAATTTAAATTATTCTCCCTACTGACTTTCATGAAAAAAAAATTAATAGTGTTTTCAAAATCTCCTCTTAGAGATATCAATGTTTTTCTCAAGAAGGGCAGCTCAAACAGTGACCATTTTATAAAATACAAAATGAGCAAATATTCCCTGAATTCGTTTGTAAAAAGTGCTAAACATATTGCCTTAGTCATTCCAGAAGGCACCACAGCTCCCAAGATGGACCTGTGATGGGTGTCTACAGTTTTATCTGTGTGGCTCTTCTTCCTTCATGCCTGCTTGTTGGGAAATGTTTCTCCACAGAACTCTTGCATTTGTGAGCAAGATACTAACTGCTCTTGTTTTGGATTATTTGGATGTTTATATGGTAAACAGCCTTGAAATAGCATCTCCCTCTGGTTTGTTTAATATAAATATATGCAGATAAAGGTAAGGTCTTCCTCAGCGGCAAAGGTCAAGTGTGCTTATAGACTATTGTAAAATATTTGGACTCCCTAACCTGGGGTTTCTCACCTATGGCACAACACAGTATGTATATAGGCATCACCTAACTCTCTTCATGTCACCCTATGGGAAATGGACTTGGAAACAATGCAAATGCTGATACACTAGCTACTAATATAGCTACAAGTGGTATGTAGTTCTTCCTCTAATTTAGGAATCTTGTGTTTTCTCCCAGAATTTATGACCCTAGGACAGGCTAACTTGTTAGTTCCCAAGTGGGGAACTTTGAGTTCTTTCCTAAGAAAACCAATATCTTTGCCTTTCAACTTTTTTTAAAAATATTTTTTTAGTTGTCAGTGGATATTTATTTTATTTATTTATATACAGTGCTGAGGATCGAACCCAGGGTCTCACACATGCCAGGCAAGTGCTCTACCCTTGAGCCACAACTCCAGCCCCAATCTTTCAACTTCTTGAGGGAGCCTTGTTTCTGCATAATAAAGTGTATCTTTTATTTAGGTTTACTGGGTTTCCATTACTTGTAATCAGAATAGTCCTGATTAGATAAAAGCATTGGTTTCTGAAAATCAGACAATGAGGAAATATTCAAGTAGGTTTCTTTTTCCTTCCTTCCTTTCTTTTTTTTTTTTCTTTTTTCTCTTTTCTTTTTTCTTTTTGGTACTGGGGATTGAATCCAGGGGCACTTTACCATTGAGCTATATCCTAGCCCTTTATATTTACTTTTTTTTTTTTTTTTTTTATTTTGAAACAGGGTCTCCATAAATTGTTTAGGGCCTTGCTAATTTGCTAAGGTAGGCCTTAAACTTGTGATGCTCCTACATCAGCCTCCCTAGTCACTTGGATTGCAGGTGTGCACCATCATGTCCTGCTCAGATAGTTTTCTAAGTACTCTTATTCAATAAGTATTTTTTGAGCAGCTACAACATTTCAGGGTTTGTGTTGGATGCTGGGACTACATTAGTAAATGTCACATGGTTCTAGAGTTTTGATTCTCTTAGGAAAGCAGCCTAAAAAAATAAGTGAACCAACACATTATAGTTGTAAATAGTGAAAAATGCTGTGAAGAAAATTAAAAAGCTAAAGTAGAGAGAGGTAGAGAGGAAGGTTACTCTAGATAGATTGGGGAGATCTGTTTAAGCTGGAATGTGAAAGATAAGAAGGCAGAAGAGTGGTACCTATCAAAGGAACAATAGATGTCAAAGCCATGAGTTGGGAGAAGCATAAGGAATTCTGAAAATTGAGAAAGAAGAACAAGTATTAGTTACATTAGTAAGGAAGGGGTGGTGAGGTAGGGACTTATGTGGAGACCAGAATCTTCAGGGTCTTACAGGCCAAGGTAAGGAGTTTGGATTTATTCTTTGCAGAATGGGAAGCTATTGAAGACTTTTAAGTACTTGAGTGTTGGGATTCAATTTACAGTTGAGAAAATGAATTTTGCTGTTGTGTGGAGGATGGATTGAGAAAGCATATCAAAATGGTCAATTAAGGAATTAAGGGATTATTGCTTTGTTCAGGAGAGTGACGATGGTGGTCAAGATCAGGTGGTGGATTCCGAGCTGGGGAGACTGGGACAGTGAGTATGAATTAGTCTGGAGAAGTTTTCATTTCCTTTTATTATTATTTCCTTTTATAGTCAAGTCATTCCATTCAATGAATAGATCACAAGTACATTCTTATATATCTTGTGCACACATGCAAGAGTTTCTCAGGATAGATGCCTACAGGTGGATTCCTAGGTTACATGATACATGCAGTGTCAAATTGTGTAGTTATTTTCAATTATTCTTCAAAATGATTATATCATTTTACCTTAAGGAATCAGTTTGTGAAACCGTCTGCAGTCCATGCTTACCCTAAACAAAATTACCAAATACTACAAGAAAGGAGAAGAAAATGTCAATAAAGTTGAAAAGAAACAAAAGCTTAAACAGAATTGCAAAGTAACCCAGATCTGCCATTTATAAATTCTTTCAAGTGTGTGCAACAGAGATGAGATACAGCATTTCTCCACTCTCAGCTTCCCTTTCCTTCTAAGGAAAATTCAATTCTCAGATCTTCCCTGAAAAGCATAAAGCTGATATATTGCTATAAATATTGAAAATTTTTACTTTTTTTCTAGAGGTGTGAACCACATTGAGGTTGAATTCCTTCAAAATCCAGTGCTTCATTTGGTCCCGCTCCTCCTTAAATATTTCTGTCATTTTCTTACCTACTAGCTCGAAATTTGCTATTTTATTTTCACTTACAATTATGGAATATTAAAGAGTTGAAACTTTCATAGAGAGATACAATATGGAAATAATGATATAAACTTCTAATAAGTTTTCTCAGTGGAGATTGATGATGAATTTGCAGGAAAATACCAAATTTGGCATAAGAAATTTTAGCCCAATTGTTTGATCTAACTTTTAAACAAATCTAACTGTATATGAAAATTAGGACGTTTAAAAATATAAGCAAACTTTGGAAGGTAAATATTTTACCTTTCCATTCGTCTCAAAAAACTTTCTCCTTTATACAAAGTGAGATGAAAAACGGTTTGCTTCTAAACCATGAGTGCTGTTCTTTCTACTATGGTGCTCAGAGGGGTTGAGTGATCAAGAATGATAACTTTCAGACATAGAGATGGGAGTGGGATTGACAGGGGTGGAGGATGAGCGGAAGAAGAGATTACCAGCACCGACAAAGCTCAAACTCACAAAAGACTGTCCACTTGCACTTTTATTTTTTTTTTTTTTTTGGGTGCTGGGGATCGAACCCAGGGCCTTGTGCTTGCAAGGCAAGCACTCTACCGACTGAGCTATCTCCCAGCCCCGCACTTTTATTCTTCTTCCCAGCTAGATGTCTAATCCACTCATACTGTATATCATCCCCCACCCCTACTCTCTGAAAACTGCCTTACTCTCTCTTGTGAATTTCTTTTTCCATTTCTCTCTCCTCCCTTTATTCTATTGTGGCAGGACAGGATTTATAATATGCAAGTGTTCCCTTCTCATACCCTTCCTGACACATTATCTGCCCTCCCCCCATTCCTAAAGAAGATATGCTTTTTAACCTCACAGATGCGTCCAATCCTCCTGTGTATCTTATGGAGCAGAGATTGCAAATTCAAATGCTTTAGGAGACAGATAGTTTCAGTGAGGACCATTTGAGCAAGGATCATGGAGAACTGGAGTGATGCCTCCAAAAAGAAGGTGGCTGCTGTCAAACTCCAGTTGATTCTCCTTATGGGGAAATGGGATCCCAGTGTTGCCAAGTCTTCTGTTTTTTTTTTTTTTTGTTTTTTTTTTTAAAGATGATCTGGAAATCCATATTTTTAGGTGAAATTCTCCACTGTTATGCGTTGGTAATGAGCTCAATAAAGACAATAGTAACACTCCACAACTTAATATTGAGAGGCTGGGTTGCAATTTTACCGCCTCCACACTTAAGAGAGTTTTGTCTTGGCCAGGTGGATCCCCAGAGTTATGTAGAATTAAGAAAATGAGATGTGGGTGTAATGAAATCTGGGAGGTGAGACGAGGAATTAAGGTCTCAGCCAGATGACTAGGATGATCAAGATAACAAAGAGGTGGGGTGCATGTAAGAGGAAAAGAGGTCCCAGAGTTGGGCGGCCTAGGGGGCAGTTGCATGAGACTCTGGAGTGCTAGGCATGAGGAATGTTCTTGTGGTGGAGGTGAGTGAGGAAAGAGGATGAATGAGTGTGGGTGAACCTGGTTCATGAATGGAATCCTCTAAATGTTCTTCAGAGGTATTAGATAAAGATTAGGACTCTTAAAAGTACATTTCAGATGCAGGATTAGGCTTTTAAAATGTGACTCCAAGTGAAGGTATACTACTTTAGGCGCTGGGAATTAGTAAGGTTAGGATTCTTGGTTGTTGGCAACATAAAACAAATCTGGTAATTTAAGATGGAAACCGATTGATGGATACATTCAAGAATCATTGGGGGACTGGGGATGTAGCTCAGTGGTAGAGTGCTTGCCCAGCACGTGTGCAATTCACAGCATTACATAGAAATAAATGAAAAAAATAAAGGTCTATCAACATCTAAAAAAGTATCTTAAGAAATGTATGTTAACATACAGGGAAGACCAAAACAAACAAACAAACAAACAAACAAACAAACTAGCATGGAACAGAGGGGTACATAAGACAATGCCCCACTGTGCTTGGGGTTCAGCTTAAAAAAAAAAAAAAAAAAAACAGAAACAATGGGAAAATTGGAGAGGCAGGCTCAGACTGAACAGGAACTGAGGGAACTAGGTTGGCTAGGATAGAGCTGGATCCTACCATTGGAACAATCTGTTTATCTTGTCACCAATGAACACTCACAGTCACACCTTGACGCTGTTATCATGTCACTGGACACTGGATACTGTCATCAGCAGTAGAATTAATGCAATAATACACCATTGCTTTTTATCATGATTCAAAGCCCTGAGCAGGGTGTTTCCAATAGTCACATGCCTATTCCCTCACAATGAAGAATTTAGGAGAACAAGTATCTGTTATTTTGGGCTTCTGTAGTGGGAGGCAGAACTTATCTCTTGCCAAAAATCATGCAATGGGGGCCTTCCCAAACAGGAGATTATTTATATCATCAACTACTGTATCTACTACAGAACCTCACTAGAGATATGATTAGTATTAAGGATGGACAGGCAATGATCAGTATATTAGTCAGAGTAGGATACATTGTGCTGCAGTAACAAATGACTCCAAATTCTCAATGGCTTACAGCAAAGAGGGTCCATTCATTCTGCAATGGTCACTGATGTCCATTGAAGCTTGCCGATATTGTCTTCACTTTAGGACCCATGCTGAGGAAATAGCCTCTAGAATATTACTGACCTCATAGCAAGGGGGGAGAAAGAAAAAGAGCATAGCAAATCACACCCTTGTCCTTGAAGCTTCTATTTGGAATGGAAAACATAACATCTGCCAGTATATCACTAGCCAAAACATATCATGTGGTCAAATCTGATTTCTGTGGGACAGAATAGTATGATATTACCCTAGGCCACAACAATTTATATTTTTGAGTAAGGATGGGGGACCAGTTCATATTTGTGTAAAAGAATAAGAATATTGTAAGTAGACTACTCCCCAACTCATTATTAAGGAGGGAGGAGGGACTGGAACTGTAGCTTAGTGGTAGAGTGCTTGCCTAGCATGTGCCAGGCACTGGGTTTGATCTTCAGCACCACATAAAAATAAACAAATAAAATAAAGTCATTCTGTCCATCTACAACAACATGAAATTTAAAAAAATAAGGAGGGAAGAAAGGTATGAGTGTGAAATCACAAATTATGGGCAAGAAATAGAGGGAGTTTGGGCAGTAGTTGTAAGTAGTTTGCTATTAATGGAGTATAATGCTCACTGGAGCATTCTGAAATGAAAAGTAAAAGAGGAAGGATATTAACAGATGGGGAGTATATCAGGACACCCTTGTTTTCAGGAGAAAGAACTTGACCAATATTGTAGCCAGTGAGGCATCTCGAGGGTATTTAAAGTGGGGTTGAGATGCTAGGGCTGTGCATTAGATGGGTTACATGGGGTGAAGGATGAACTTGAGGGAGATCTGCCAGGAAGCCTTGTGTTTATTCAGGTGAGAGAAGCTAATAGGGGTGGAAAGTGATGGCAGGGAGAGAGGAGGCAGACTGACTGCATTTGCTGATTGGTGATGACACTGGTGGGAACAGGAGGTTAAGAGAATCAGGATCAGGTTCTTGTTCCCCTATGTTGAAGACTAAACCTCTGAGAAATGCCAAGGCAAGCATAGAAAGCAAGTTTTACTTAAGAAAGAGACAGAGGTAGCAGACTTCTCCGGAGAGAAGTGAGGCCCAGAGCTAGCTGGGTGTCCATGGGAGTGACTGTCTTGCTTTTTTATAGACCCCTAGAACCTCCCACCTTCTCTTTTCTTCTCCCCTTGGGTGCCTAAGAGCAGGAAGGAGCAACACATGGGTGATCACTAGCATCTCCTTGTGCTGGGAAGCACCATCCTGGAGGTTAGCTGTTAGCAACCCATTGTCTTTTCTTTGATAACCAGCCCTCATCTTCTCAACCCCTATCATTCTACACTGACTGCTGGACCTTCCGCCCCCTGCCTCAGTCTGTCAAGGAATGTGATATTTCCTGTCCACTCAGGTAAGGCAGGGATGCAGGCAGATTGCTTTTTGGCAAAGAAAGCTTGTGGAGAGTCAGTACACTGGACTCATTTTATAGAATAATTCTCTTAACTTCATGTTCCCACCATCCTGATCTATTTGTCTCCTTATAATTAGATGGGAAGGGTGAGAAAAAAAGGAGGTAGGGAGAATCTGCCAAGGTGGCCAGCCTGGGAAATTTAATTTTCTTGGTCTTCCTACCAAGTGATGAAGCTGAATGCCAGTATTGCCTAAGCATCTTACAATTTAGGAGCTTTTGTTTTCCCAGATGTATGCACAAAAAAAAAAAAAAAAAAAAAAGGGCTAAAAGCCAGAAAAAATCAGAATGGCTAAATGGCACCATCCCATTTCATGTAGAAAGACAGATGTCAGAAATGAATGTTCTTTCAAGTGACTATCTAATCTCCCCTTTCATACTGTCACTTCTTACCCTGTCCTTTAAGATGCAGTATTGTTGGGAGTGAGAAAGCTGTTGAAAGTGTAAATCACAGCAAGCTTTTTTGAAAAACACTTTGGCAGTATACTCCAAGTGCCTCACTGAATACATATGCTTGGGCCAGAGAGTTCTGCATTTGATAATCTAACCTAAGAAAGTATTATCAATGTGGAAAAAGATTTATATGCTTACATTTTTTATCCCAGCAATATTTATAATAGTAAAAAACTGAAAACAACCTCTGTGGAAAAAATTCCTGCCTTGACTTTGGGTTATTTCCCCTAACTTTGCCCCTTTCAGCAGGAAGCAGTTTGGAGATGTTGTTGTCCCTTTTTCCATAGGAGTGGAATATAGAAATTGACAGTCGGGAAATGTAGCAGTGGTCCACTTTATGCTTTGAATATAGCCCTTGCTGCTCTGCCACTGTGACTTATCTTTTAAATGGACATGTTTCTTTCTTCTTCTCCCTCTGCTCCTCCCTAATCTCAAGGGAAACTGGATTACCTTTCTTCCCCATTTTAGGCAGATTTTTCTGTCCTTGAGCACACACCCACCATAGGACCGAAGTAATCCAGGCTTTGGGGATGGTACCAGAAGATCTCAGATATGACTATTTCCCAAATTAACAAGTAATTATAATTCCACAAGAGAACACATGGAATGCAGCCTTTGAATTACTTCTTTAAAAGTCCCTGTTCCTGCTGATGGGCAGAATCACAACCTGTGAGACAGGAGTCCGCTGTGTTTCTCCTTTGCTAGCAAAGCAATAAACTTCCTTTTTCTCAAAATAAATAAATAAATAAAAAAAAATTCATACCATGTTAAATTAAAACATATCTAATCTTTTAAAATACTAATGACATTTTAAAAGAATTTAAAATGAAATGGAAATATTCATGTATTATAATGTTAAGAAAAACAAGGTATGAAAGTAAATACTATTATAATATCAAGTTTATTTTACAAAAGGATAAAAGAAATTGGAGTGTGCTTGCTTCAGCAGCACATATACTAAAGAAGATTAGCATGGCCCCTGAGCAAGAATCTGGAAAAAATTGTATCATGAAGATATATTAGGGATGATTTTTTTTGCTCATTTTACTTTACTTTACAAATTTTTAGAATGTAATGATTCTTTTATAATGAGAAGAAAGGGTGCCTTTTTCAACCCTACCCACTTCTGGCCTCTTAGATCAACTCTAAGATGATAAAGCAAGGTTGTTGACAAGGCTAAATAGACAAGTGTTAAAAAGAAGTGTGGTTCAGCTGGACTCCTGTGCAAATTGCTAAAATGTGTGGGGCAGCAGCCTGAGCTGCACTGCCTACCCATAGAAGCTCAGCAATTAGTAGCTAATTAAAACAGAATTTATTACCTGCAAAACTAGTAGGGGGCTGGGGATATAGCTCAGTTGGTAGAGTGCTTGCCTCACAAGCACAGGGCCCTGGGTTCAAATCCCAGTGTAAGAGATCCCATGAAAACCACACCGGACATGGGAAATCACGTAAGGGAGTTTATTAAGCAAACAGAATGTCTCTCTACAGGGTAAGAGAGAAAATGAGAGGAAAAGAAAGGGTAAGAGAAAGGGTGTACCCTAGAGAGAGTGGAAAGCGAGGAGGAGAAAGAGAGTGAATAGGAGAGAAACAGCAAGAGAGAAAAGATGGGTGAAGCTATCTTTAAGAATCCCGCAGGGCTAACAGGGGACCAATAACAGAGAAGGATACTTGCAAGCTGACTGATGAACCAATAGCTAGCTAGGATATTCACAGACTGACAGTAGTTGGGAGGTGGGGAAATGGCTGCAACAGAAAGGGTGGGGAGAGCAGCTTTGTACATTACACCCAGCACCACCAAAAAAAAAAAAAAAAAAAAAGTAGGGAAGAGTTGAGCTTTGAGCTTTATTCTTCAGAGGTCAGGATTGGAAGTTAGAAGATAAAGAACCAGTGAGACAACTCACAGAGGCAGCAGCTCACCTTCTGCTACTCCCTCCATCCTCTGATCAGACCAGCTCTGCCTCCTGAGCGCCATTCTCCCCACCTTGTGGGCCAGGACCAGGGCTTCACTTCTCACATCCCATACTTGGGCCCCCTGAATAATCATTAGGGAGAGAGCAAGCAGGGTCTGGGGACATGTTGATCTTTAATCATGATTAATAAGACTCCCAATAATTGATCATCAGCAAAAAGATATCAGAGGGGCTGGGAGAAAGAACATGCTAGCTCTCTTAATTTACATCAGTGACCAGCAAAGCAGTGATCGGTAAGGTTTTCCTAGTCATACAATCAGATAGAACTAATATGGTGAAATGGCTAGATTCAGCAAATTTTTAGGAGGTAGGATAATTAGGCTTGGTGCCTTATCATGTGGGCACAGTGAGGGAGAGGGAGGAATCATAAATGACAGGGGTCATTTAGGGTCATGGGCATTCAAATAGGGTACCTTTGGCAGGATTGGGGCTGAGGAAATAACCTGTGCATTTGACTTGGTGGTTTCGGGGCTTGCTTAATCTGGATATTGGTTACTTACAGAGAAAATAAATATATTAATAAGGATGATGAAAGACAACTTTTCTACTACCACTGAAAGGGAGTACAAACAGAAAGGAGAAAGACTAAAATAAGTTCTGTGGCATAGAACTGAAATTACAGAACTCATGTTGGAACAGGTGTAGGTATAGACAGATGGATTTTGGGACTTTGGTAAGAGTCCTAGAAACAATGATATGTTTGTAGCAATGAACTCACTCCACCCAGATTTACAGTACACTAATAACTAGTTAAGGTAAAAGGAATAATGGAATTATAAAACATCATTTGGTAACAATTGTAGTGCTAATCAGTTCAGGAAAAGTAGGGTGAAAATTTTATTAGAAAAAAGATGCATACTCCCAAAGTATCTCCCAACAAAGTACTTATTAATTACTAACTAAAATATTTATTTATTATCTTAACAGTAAAGAAAATGATAAAGAGTTACTTACCAGTAATGGGACAAATTGACATTGTGTGGCTCCTGATCTGATGCAGTGAGAGACAGTGATAATCCTGCCCCTGCAAGATCATAACTTGCATTATAATAATATACAAAAAAAAGCCTAAATTGAGGATCATACAAAGTTTTTGGCTTTCAAAAGTAATCAATATTATACAGAGAAGACTAAGGAACTGTTCAGAATTAAGAGGACAAATGACAGTTAAATGTTGTACATGATCAGAGCTGGGGTTGTGACTCAGTGGTAGAGTACTTGCCTAGCATGTGTGAGGCACTGAATTCAATTCTCAACACCACATTAAATAGATGAATAAAATAAAGGTCTATCGACATCTAAAAATATTTTTTTAAAAATGTTGTGCAAGTCATAGATTGTATCTATTGTATTTATACCTAGAAGAGAAATGAAGGAAGGAGAAAGATGGGGATTTTATTGTTTGCTTTGTTTTATGTTTGCTCTAATGGACATTGTTGGAATAATCATGAAGTTTAAATGGGGTCTATGAATTAAATACTATATATTAATGTTTGATTTCCTGATTTTTATAGGTATGCAATAGTTTTATAGAATAGTGCTCTTGTTTTTAAAGGCCATTGGATCATCATCACTCTTAAATGGGGGGGGAGAGAAAGACAGAGAGAGAGAGAGAGAGAGAGAGAGAGAGAGAGAGAGAGAGAGATTGAATAATAGCAAAATGTTAATAGGTTGGTGAACCTGGGTTCTAAGGGAAGGATACACAAAATTTCCTTGTAGCTGTTTCATAATTTTGAAATTTTCTCAAAAATTTAAAGTAAGAGTATAGCTATTATGTAATTTAGAATAATGAGATTATATTAGAAATATGTTCTTTAGAAAAATGCCATTGACACAGTATTAGGAGTATTAGGGGTAGATTCTGCTAAGGAACTGAATGAAGTGGCTGGAGAGGCAGGAAACTGCAGAGTGCATCCCCAGTGGCAATAAGGTGTGGCAGCCAGAGAGCAGAACAGCTGCCTGGATCCTGATTTCTGGTGAAGTTCTCAGTTCTAGAGCCCAGTGCCTTCCTCCAGTGATCTCTCAGAAGTAAAAAGAAATGCAGCAATGTGATAGAAGACAAGACAATAAAATACTCAAAAGCCAGTAAGCGCCATCTAGTGGCCTGAAGGTGATTTTTTCCCATCTTGTGTGCACAGATTCTGTCAAATATAAACCGCGTGGGACACTTCGCACTCCTACCAGCAGGGGGTGAGAGTTTCTAATGTTCCACATTTTTGCCAAGCTTCCTAGGGTCAGAGTTACCAAGCTTTATCATTTCAATGAATGCTGAGTAGAACTTCCTATAAACAGATTTAAAGACTTGTTTTAGATTCAAGTTTACCTATTTATTGAGGCAAGGAACTCCATGAATATTACTGTACACTTCCTTTTTTTTTACGGTCAAGAGGCATCTAACGTGTCTGTCAATCAGTTCAAAAGTCTGCCTACTCTCTACGCTGTAAAGTTACTGTTTCTCCTTTATAATAAAAGAGTAATTTATGGAGAGATACCTTGAGACTATGACAATCTTTCACCATACATCGATGATTCCATTATTATTATTATTATTATTATTATTATTATTACTAGCAGAGCTGGGAATCAAACCCAAGGCCCCAAGCTTGCCAGACAAGTGGTCTAGCACTGAGCTACACCCCCAACCCCTACTGATTGACTGAATCAATTGTTAACTGTGATGGTTACTCCTGGTATAAAGATACTCATTAGTTTGAATTCATTAAAACACATTTGTTTGCATTTTTGTAAAACATGTGCAATGTCAGAGACCTGAGTGCAGGTTCTCTCTGTTCCAGGAGCAAATCAAACAATTTAGGTCAGCAACCCACAGAGGTGAAGTGTTAAAAGCAAATAGATAATTGCACGTATGACAAAAACTGAATAGAAGTATGAATGAGTCTCTTGGTTGCCTAAACCTGTAACAGTGGTCCACTTTATGCTTTGAATAAAACCCTTGCTGCTCTGCCACTGTTACTTATTTTTAAAATGCTCTTGTTTCTTTCTCTTCATCTTGCCCTTCTCCTCCCTAATCTCTCCCTGTCCCTAATCTCAAGGGAAACAGGATTACCTTTCTTCCCCATTTCAGGCAGATTTATCTATCCCTGAGTACACACTCTCCATAGGAATGAAGTAATTCAGACTTTGGGGATGGTACCAGAAGATCTCAGAAATGATCTCCAAAATTAACTAGTGAATTACGATTCCAAGAGAGAACACGTGGAATGTAGCCTTTGAATCACCTCTTTAATAACCCCTTGTTCCTGCTGATGGGCAGAATCACAGCCTCTGGGACAGGAGTGCCCTGTGTTTCTCCTTTTCTAGCAAAGCAAGAAAATTAATTTCTTTTTTTTTTTTTTGTGCTGGGGGTTTGAACCCAGGGCCTCATGCATGCCAGGCAAGCATTTTACCGCTGAGCAACATGACCAGCACTTTTTCATTTTTCTCAAAATCATGTCCTTGTTATTGGATTGACATTGGGGATGAGGGCTGAGCTTTTGGCAACAAACCTTTCTTTTGACCTGTAAATGTCAAGTTAAATAAAGCTTGAATAACCCTTTAAAATTTAATTGTCACACTGTCTTGAGGAATAAATTAAAAGAAGTCCTTCACCTAAGAGAAGCATGAAAACAGATGTTCTGTAGGGCTTAATTGGAGCTCACTGTCACATCAATAACTTGTCATAGGGACAAAATTAACTCTATTAATGAACTTGAGCTTTATAGATTGCTTCTCTATATATGCCTTTCTTTTGTGTTTCTCCTAACAATTTAAGTGTTTTCTTTATTAATAAATTAAGTAAAATTATTTTAATTATTAAATACTTCAAGCACACAGGAAATAATATTATAATCATTTATCTACCATCTGAATTTAAGTGAAGTTTTGCCATCTATGTTTCAGAATGTTTATTTTTTAAATAAAATATTGTGGACACATAATGTTAAGGATACACCTAAACAAAATTTCCATCTCTTTCTCTCTCTTTAATACTGGGGATTGAACCCAGAGGTGCTCTACCACTTGTTGTGGGGCACAACTTAAGAACAGATGGATCACCACTGAGAAGTCCGAATTTGAGGGTCTTTATTAAGCCGGCCAGCTGACTATCTCACGCAATGCCCCAAAAATGGCTATTGGGAGAATAACCCCGACCATAAGGTTGCAGGTGTTCTTATACCAAAAATCACATCAATCATAAGTGTCTGTTGCTGTGATTTGAAATTACAAACTAACATCATGAGATCATTAGCAGAGGGGGGAGTGGGTCAAAATGACCCTTACCTAGATACAAATTAAAGAATGGTTACTAACATCCATACAATCATTGTCCACATCATCCTTCACATGGTGCATTGTTTAGGAGAAATAGGAATCAAAAGAGAACAGTCTTTTTTATCACATAAGAATTGTCATTTTGTATTGCTAAACATGTCATGTTAAGTAACTGATGATGGGTACAGAGGTGGGATGTTCCCATGACAGAAGCTCATTTCCTATGTAACATGGAATCTCAGAGCAAAATGGAGTCTGTTTAGTCATTGCCCATATAGCCTGGCCTGTAACATTTCATGGAGCCAAATCTGTCAGCCCATCACACACTGAGTTGCATTCTCAGCCCTTTTAATTTTGAGATAGGTGAAAGGACACATGGGAAGTCCGAACAGAGTCCAAGCACCACACCACACACAGGAATCTCACACAAGAGATTTATTAAGTGGATGTGCAGAGTGTATGCCCTCAAAGGTGGGAGAGAGGGAGAGGGAGAGGGAGAGAGGGAGGGAGAGGGAGAGGGAGAGGAAGAGGGAGAGAGAGAGAAAATGGCAGGGGAGCTATTCTTAAGTAGTGGAAATTCGCAGGCTAATAACAATTGGACCAATGCTGACGAGGAAGTTCACGGGCTAACATTCAAACCAATGACTGATGAGGAAGTATGCAGGCTAATGAGTGGGGGGGGGGGGCAGAATAATGGCAGCAGCAAAATGGCAGATCTGATGCCAATACTCCTCCCTTTTTGTTTTTATAGATACCAGGGGTGGGACAGTGGTCTTTCTTTGGTAGCATCTTCCTCCTGGTTAGGGGCGAAGAGTCTCTTTCCTGTAAAAAGGGGTTCAGGGAGGGTTTTAGGTGGGAGCAAAGTTTTTGGAGCCAGAGATGTCAATAGTGAGTCGCAGGTCTTGACTTTGGGTGTCAGGGGCTGGTAGTCTTGAAGGAGAAGTCGAGTGACTGATTGGTTAGTGAACTTGTGCATCTGATCTTGTATGAACTTCTGTAGGCAATTTAGCAGGCATGGTCCTGTTTAGGAAGATCTGTAGACCTTAAACCGATGGAATATTTCTGACTCTAGCAGTTTCTCTTGATAGTTATCAGACACTCCTGCCTTAAGAATCTCTTTTGTAGCAGTTTCCAATGTAGGCTTCAGCAAGGTTAGGCAAGGAAAATTGCTGCCTAGGGCTTTTTAACCCCTTTTTCCTGGTTAGTAATCAGATCAGGTTTGGATGAAGAAAATTATGAAACATTATCTCCCACTACTTTTGAGGAATGGGGCTGTTATATCACACTCCTTACCGCGATATATCACTGGCTTTTGGGCTGGTTAGGGTTATTTTTCTCTCTCTCAGTAACAAGCAGGTTAAAGTTTGCTTCGTCCTAAGTATTGAACATGTTTATGGCATAATTAAGCTTTCTAATTTGAGATCTTATAACCCCTGTCAGCTAAGAAGTTTAGGAGCTCTGTAATGAGTTTTGACAATCCTCCTGGGTAGAGGCACATAAAAGGATGTCATCTACATATTGGAGAAAAATTATAGATGTTTTATCACTGAATTTTGCTAAGTTCTTAGCTAGGATTTGTCCAAACAGGTGAGGGCTATTGCCAAATCCTTGAGGCAACACTTTCTAGGTTAATTGAGATCCACTATCTTGTTCCTTAAAGGTCAACAAATTGTGATTGAGAGTCTAGGGTATACAGAAAAAGGCATTTTTAAATTTAACATAGTAAACCAAGCAGCAACTGGAATCTCAGATAACAGAGTACATGAATTAAGAACTACAAGGTAAGGGTAATTACTGCTTCATTAATTACTCTAAGGATTTGGACTAGTTGGCTTTTGAACTCCTAAGATGGATAAATTGCATGGACTGTTAAAAGTTTCTATCGTTTGAGGTTTTGAATCATCTTTAATAAGTGCCTTTTCTTGTCTTTATGTTCCCTTCCTTTTCCTCTTGATCTCTATTATAAAAAAATGGAAGAGGCAAGTTGGAGATCATCTAAGAATTGATCAGGGCCATAAACCAATTTTTGTAATTTCCTCTAAATGTTTAGGGCTGACTGAATGATAAATTTATCCTTAAAAGTAGTAGGTGGCCCTCTATGGATTCAGGATTCAGGGTGGTGTGTTTTCTTATTGCCTTTCTGAGTCTCTCCAAGAAAATAGCAGGATTTTGGGCTGGGGAGATAGCTCAGTTTGCAGAGTGCCTGCCTCGAAAGCACAAGGCCATGGGTTCACAGCCCCAGCACCGCAAAAAAAAAAAAAAAAAAAAAAAAAAGCAGGATTTTTCTGAAAGCCTCATATAATAGTTTTCCAATCATCCTACTCATTATTTGAATCCCAGTTAGGATGGTTTCTGGGAACTTCCTGTCCTCTAGATGGTTAAGTAATAGCATAATTTTTCCAGGTGAGGTCAAATACCTGGCATAAGTTCTTAAACATCTCAATAAATTTATTTGTATCCTCCAAAAACCCCCCTAAATTTATTTTTATCTGTCTTAAGTTGGGAGGGGGTCTCCTTGATATTTCCTTAGTAGGTGATTCCTTAAGGCTTTTTCCTCTTGTGATAGAGATAATTGAGGACAAGCATGGTAACATATGAAAGGCACTTTTCTTGATCATTTGTAATTTTGCAGTATGCAGGTTAGTGGTGAACCTGGCAATACTGTTGAGAGAGAAGCTCCCATCTGAGTTAGAAGAAGTATTAGGGATGTCTCCCTAAGTTTGAGTTTCCATGAGAACCAGAAAAACCTGTCTCTCACTACCTGGCTTTGTCAAAGTTAATTTTGTCCTTCTTTGGCAAAGTGCTAGGGCCACAATTTGCCCTATGCCAGAGACCCTTGGAGTCCATTTTGAGTCATTGTCTAAGGTATAGAGGGACCAAATTTGATTGCGGAGATGAACTAATTTTGTGCCTTAAAGTCAGGGGTAAGACCAACTGATTCCAAAGTTGCCAAAAGGCAAGCCAAAAGGATGTCTGAGGGGATGGTGGAGATAGCTGCACCCGTGGCAAAAGAGAAAGTCCAGTAGGCAGAAGCAGAGGCATCCCTCTGTGTTCTCTTATACTGAATGAGAAGGGGCTAACTAGTCTTGGAGTCGTCACTACCTCAGGAGGGTGGCAGGTAGGACCAAGGCCCATAGGGGTTCTTGGTGCCTGGCACCAGGACTTTGAGCTGAAAGAGTGACCAAGACCCCTAGAGAAGGATCTTTTACTGGGGTGAGGCCCTCTGAACCCAGAGACTTGGTTGATGGTGGGGATCAACCGTGGTTCTGAAAGCCATGGTTGGGGGTGCCCCTGGCCAAATGAGGAACCCTGGGAGTGCTGATGTTCAAAGATCACTTACTGGGACCTGCAGGCTGTTTGAGTTGACGGAAGGCAGGGTAACTTACCAAATCAGCCAGTGGTGGATGAGAAGTCCAGCCCTACATGAAATGGAAGGTGAGTTTGCAGTGAGGGTGGGCTTAGGACCAAGTATAGGATCCCAAAGCAGTTCAAATCCCCACAGGGAGAGCAAGATTGTTGGGAGAGCCTATCCAAGTCACAGCATCAATGAAAGGACATGCAGGAAGTTCGAACAGAGTCCAAGCACCATGCCACACACGGGAATCTCACACAAGAGATTTATTAAGTGGACCAGCAGAGTGTCTGCCTTCAAAGGTGAGAGAGAGAGAGAGAGGATGGCAGAGGAGCTATTCTTAAGTAGTGGAAGTTCGAGGACTCATAATGATTGAACCAATGGCTACCAAGGAAGTTTGAGGGCTAAAGATCTAGGTTGTAAAATGGTGTGTATGTGTGGTGGGGGTAGAATAATGGTGGCAGTAAAATGGCAGATCTGATGCCAATAATAGGGTGTCACTAAGTTGCCCAGGTTGGTTTTGAACTAGTCATTTTCCTACTTTAGCCTCCTGCATAGCTGGGATTACAGGCGTGAATGCCTGGCTTTCACCTTTCTTTTTCCTCTCCTGGAAAGCCATTCCTGTCAATGTGTCATTGCCATGCATGAGTTTATGCTTTGGAAAAAAAAATACATACATATACATATGTGTATATATATATATAAAATAATATAAACATTATTTTGTGTAAACTTATACATGCTTTATTATATTGAATGCATTCTATTTCAATTTTACTTAATATATTTTTTGAAATGTATCCATCTGGATAAATGTACATTTGATTTACTCATTTAATACAATATAGACACCATTGTATGAATAGTCACATATTACATATTTATATTTCTGAACTGACAGAATTAGAGTGTTTTATATTTTGGAGAATTGAACCTGGATATTTTACCACTCAGCTATATCCTCAACCATTTTTTATTTTTTATTTTGAGACAGGGTCTCACTAAGTAGCCCAGGCTGGCTTCAAACTTGAGATCCTCCTTCCTCAGCCTTCAAAGTTGGGGGATTATAGACATGTACTACTGTGCCTGGCTAATTTTTCTTTTTATGCGACTCCAAAGAGTAATGTTACTGCTGGTTACCAGTGAGGACGAGTTTCCCCAGATGTAAAGATTGAACACCTGGGAAACAATAAGGCAAGTGTAGGAAACAAGATTTCTTTTTTTTTTTAATTTATTTTTATTGTAAACAAATGGGATGATGTTGTTTTTGTTTGTACATGGAGTAACAGCATACCATTTGTGTAATCATACATTTACATAGGGTAATGATGTTTGATTCATTCTGTTATTTTTTCCTTCCCCCTACCCCTCCCACCCCTCTTTTCCCTCTATACAGTCCCTCCTTCCGCCATTCTTGCCCCCCTCCCACCCCCCACTATGTGTCATCATCCACTTATCAGTGAGACCATTTGCCTTTTGGATTTTTGAGATTGGCTTATCTCACTTAGCATGATATTCTCCAATTTCATCCATTTGCCTGCAAATGCCATAATTTTTTTTTTTTTTTTTTTTTTTTTTTTGTGGTGCTGGGGATCGAACCCAGGGCCTTGTGCTTGCAAGGCAAGCACTCTACCGACTGAGCTATCTCCCCAGCCCCCCATAATTTTATTATTCTTTATAGCTGAGTAATATTCCATTGTGTGTGTGTGTATATATATATATGTATATATATATATATATATACCACAGTTTCTTTATCCATTCATCCATTGAAGGACATCTAGGTTGGTTCCACAATCTGGCTATTGTGAATTGAGCAGCTATGAACACTGATGTGGCTGTATCTCTGTAGTATGCTGTGTTCTGTCCAGTGGAACCGGCACAGAGAAAGGAGACACCACCAATCTTTAGTTGACCAGATTTATTGCGTCCTCCCTGTTTTCCTGCCTCCTTTTCTGCCACTATCTCCCTTCTTCTACCCTCTCCCTCTCTCCTCCCCCAGGCTCCTAGCTTATCAGCCAATTATAGCAAAGCTTTCTCTCACACAGGAGAGCATGCAGAGGAATGTCAGCATAGCACTATATGAATCACGAGCTGTCCACGCGCTGCATGATATTGGATAGCCAATCCTAGAGCCTGGCGTCAACACGTCATAAGTCTCCAAGGAACTACTAGGCAAGCAACCTTTTTGGGTACTTCCTGATATTGGTAGCCAGTGCCCTTTGGCTCACTGCCAGGCGCCATCTTGTCCAAGACGGCCTTCAACATGCTGATTTTAAGTCCTTTGGGTATAGGCCAAGGAGTGGGATAGCTGGGTCAAATGGTGGGTCCATTCCAAGTTTTCTAAGGAATCTCCATACTGCTTTCCAGAGTAGCTGCACTAAATTGCAGCCCCACCGGCAATGTATGAGTGTACCTTTTTCCCCACTTCCTCTCCAACAACTATTGTTGCTTGTATTCTTGATAATCGCCATTCTAATTGGGGTGATATGGAATCTTAGTGTAGTTTTGATTTGCATTTCTCTTATTACTAAAGATGGTGAACATTTTTTCATATGTTTGTTGATTGCTTGTAGATCTTCTTCTGTGAAGTGTCTGTTCCTATCCTTAGCCCATTTGTTGATTGGGTTATTTGTATTATTCATGTAGAGTAGAAAACAAGATTTCTGTAAAGAATAGTAACATAGACCTCTCCACAGAGAAGGGAGCCCAGGGCAGGGTGTCCATGGGAGGGGGTGAATCTTGTCCTTTTTGTAATTTCCAGGTCCCCTTCCTTTATCCAACCCATGTGCTGAAAAGGCAGGAGAGGTGCAATTCAGGGGAAGCCGCCCAGGGAATACTCATTAATAATTCCCTGCTGGGAGGGACAATCTCCCCTTTTTGTTTTAGGTTAGAGGCATTAACATTCCATTCCCCTTTGAACCAGATTCCATCTTCCCAACTCTATTCATATTCCATCTTCCTGACCCAAACTACACTAACTGCCTGATCTTTGTTCTTTCTTCAGTAAGGAACATTCTTGTACATTCTTTGTGCAAATGCAGGCAAGTTTCTCCGGAGTAAAAAAAAAACTGAATCAAGTGTAAGGATATCTTTAGCTTTACCAGCTATTGTCAAATTGCTTCCAATGGTAGTACATGTTTATATTCCTATCAGAAACTCCTCCTATGCTTGGTATTACTAGACTTTCCAATTGAAAGGACTGAACTATTATTTCTTTATTGCTTAAAGTTGTATTTCTTAATTAGTAGTGGGCCAAGCCTCTTTTCATATGTTTTTGTTGTTGGCATTACTTTCTATAATACCCCTGTTTGTAACCTTTGCTCATTTTTATTAGATTGTTATTTTTTTCTTTCATCTGTCAGAGTTGTTTATTTATTATAATTTTTTTTTTTTTTTTTTTTTTTGTACCAAGGATCGAACTCAGGGGCACTCAACCACTGAGCCACACCTCCGGCCCTATTTTGTATTTTATTTAGAGTCAGGGTCTCACTGAGTTGCTTAGTACCTTGCTGTTGCTGATGCTAGCTTTGAACCTGCGATCCTCCTGTCTCAGCCTCCCAAGCTGCTGAGATTACAGGTGTGTGCTACCTCTCCCGGCTATTTATTATAAATTTTAGTCCTTTGCTTGTTTTACATCTTTCAAACACTTTCTCTCACCCCTATTTAATTTAATTTTCTTTGTTTCTTGAAGACCAGGCAAGTAGCATTATTTAGAAAATTCACCTGGATAAAATCTATCTGATCATAATACACATTCCCTGTTTCTATATCTTTACTGATACCTATAGGAGCAGAAGAAATTGAGACAAAATCTTAGAATATGTGTAAGCACGAAAAGGCAGGAAGCAGACCTCAATAGATTCATTTGTGGGCTTGGGTGCCGTGGGGTTTCATTTTCCAGATGCAAAAATGACCATCAGGTACAGAGGGGATTTTGGTTTTATAGGGTATAATGAGAATGATGTAATCATTGGAAGCTGTGCATGTGCAGTTTTGACAGTCAGGGGCTAGTTGTTCAGGTTAAAGACAGACCCCCAGGGATGAGTACTCAAATCTTGCCCATTGTTATTTGCTGTGCTTCCACTTAGGACTAATTTGCCATGGGGTAAGGTCAAGGTCAGTATCTGCCCCTTTCCTTTAGGGCCTATTGTTATCAGAAAAGGGTGCCCTGGGAGAGGTTTAATGTTTGGCCAATTTCCCCTTCCTCGTCCTGAGCCACACCGTACCTCCATTTTTCTTGGGGAACTGTCTTGTAGGAATATTATTTTCCACAACCTTTCAGTATGAATCTAGAGGGGAAACTTAAAACTGGCTACAAGAAACTGCAGATTGAGGCAATTTTTTCTCCCTGAATTAAATGGAAGAAATTTGTACCAAGTTACAATTTTAGTATCTACTTTTGTTTTATTTGGGGAGAGCAGAGGTTGAACTAGGTAAATGGGCTTTTATTGTTTAATAATAATTATTGTTCACATTATTCCTAAAAATATATTTTTGGGACCAGAGGTGTGACTCAGCGGTAGAGCACTTACGTAGCAAGTAATTTCAATGATTTTGATCCTGAGTATGCCCTACCAAAATAAAGAGAAATAAAATTTTAAAAGATATGTTTTGCTGGAAATATGGAATATTAACAATCTGGAATACACTACTCTTTAATGAAAAAAGAAAAAAAATACAAAAAAATGATACGAAGTCTTGAGTCACATTACTGATAGAAGTTGCCAGGATATTTCTCATAACAGCCTGCTAGTTGTGTGGTGACAGCTGGGATTTTGTAACACCTGATGCCTCACACTCTGCCATATGTTAAGAAATTTCTTTCCTGGAAGGATGAAATGGGTGGCTACTTTTCTTATGCAATATGAAATAGCTCACACCCACTGCACCTTGCTGAATGCTCAAACAGTGGGCTCTGTGCAAAGCTGGTATTTATTTTTCTACCACCAGGAAGAAAAAAAGGAGTTGTTTCCTTTTCAATAACTGTGAGAACCAGAAAAGTTGCTGTTCCCATTAGACTATGTAGCTGGATCAATCCTTATTCATTATATACACTTTTTTAAAGCAAAATAAAGGAGCAACCTATTAATCAGTACTGATATTGACAATTATACATTGACACTAAGGATGCTCCATATGTAGACAGCTTAATTTCTAGAGAGGAGGGGCATAGAAAGGCTTGTCTCAAGTGACCACTTCCTTTAATGCTTTTTTCATTTTTATGTGAGGTTTTTTTCATTTTCCACAGTGATTTCTCCAACCTGTATTAAACATTGATTTTATTCTTAAGATACTTAATTTTTCTTTATTTTATAAAAGCATGCCTTAAATTTAAACTGTTAAGCAAAAGAGACTTTTTTAAAAAAATAATAACCATTAATACCTGATCATAAGAAAAACACATACTAATTGTAAAAAAACCTCCCAAAATCCATAAACATGAAAATCTGTAAGCATACTACCCAGAAGTTATATCTAGTAATATTTTAGGATATAATTTCAATCCTTTTGTGTGCCTGTAGCTGTTCAGTTTAACTGAAGATGAGATTATAAAATCCATCTGTTTTATAGCTTTATTTTGCTATATCATTTTTGCTGTAACATTTTACTATATATTAAATATGTTTATAAAAATCATTATATGCATATAAAGCATTCATAATTTTCTATCAGAGTTGGGTCATAACATACATAAATATTCCAATCATTTATAATTTTTATGTTAAAAATCTTAATAGTTCTGAACGTCATCCTTAACCATAATTTACACATGTCCATGAACATTTCTTTAATATATAGTCCAAGAAATAGAATTGGTTAATGAAATGGTAATCAAAATTTTAAGACTTTTGATATTTACTACAAAATCTGTCTTGATTAAACTTGTGTAATGTATACACTTAAAGGAATTTAACTTCTATTTTCACTCTTACAAATAAGATTTTAGATTTATTGGCTCTACTTTACAAAAGAGTATATATCAAGTTTAATAATGTTTTTTAGTATCTGCTGGACTTCATTAGCATCCATTGATTGGAATACCACCTGCAGAGGTCTGCACCATGGGCACCCATAACCACTAATCTGAGAGCCATTCTCTATCAGGATGATGAAAAAGTCAATTTAAAAACTTAACCATGGGGCTGGGGCTGTAGCTCAATGGTTGAGTACTTGCCTAACACATGTGAGGCACTGGGTTCAATCCTCAGCACCACACAAAATTAAATAAATAAAGATGTTGCGTCCACTACAACTAAAAAAATTTTTTTAAAAAGTGGGATTGCAGAGAAGATCAATTCCCAACAGTTTCTTTGAAATACATTTGTGAAATATTTTCAGAAAACTCACTTCAACTGCATGTGCCAGCTTAAAAAGATCTCCCAGTTACCAATGGTGCAAACACTCTCAAATAAAACCTTAAAAAAAAAAAAAACAAAACTTAACCATGAGCCCAGCATGGTGGTTAACGCAAGTCCGAAGGCTGAGGCAGGAGAATCATAAGTTCAAAACCAGCCTTGGCAACTTAACAGACCCTAAGCAACTTAGTGAGATCCTGCCTCAATATAAAAACAAAAACCAAAAAAGTGCTGGGAATGTAAATGGGTGGTAAAGCACCCCTGGGTTAAATCTTCAGTACCAAAAATGAAAAACAAACAAAGCCTTAGTTTCCTTCACAAACTCCCTTATCATTGAAGGATGAATACAATATATATATTAAAAAAAAAGGTATTTTTTGAATGGAAACATATCTTTGCATTCTCATGTAAACATTTAGGAATTGTTGTCCCTAAAATTTGTACAGTATGAAACTATAAAAGTTAACAAGTACTTGGATAAATTCATGGATAATTGAATAGTGATTGATGCTTTTTTTTGGGATTTAAAAAAATTTTTTTAATTTGTTGAGGTTGACTCTTAAAATTGAGTTTAAGCAGGTATGATTACTTCACAGAGCAAAACTTTTCCATAAACTGGATTCCTCAAGTTATATAGTCTCATAACCTGATCCCAAATGGGATTAATTGTACTCAATGGAATTTATTGTATTCTACTGCCTTTAACAAATATTTGAGTTCTTAACTGTGCCGATATTTAAAGATTTTCAGTCTTTTTTTTTTCTATAAGCTATCTTCCATTTATATAGACTATAAGGACTTTTTAAAATTTCATGATATCTAGATTACAAAAGAATGTAGGGGGCTGGGGACATAGCTCAGTTGGTAGAGTGCTTGCCTCACAAGCACAAGGCCCTGGGTTCAATCCCCAGCACCACACACACACACACACACACACACAAAAAAAAAAAATATATATATATATATATACATATATATTTATTATTTTATATATATATATATAATGTATTAAACCTTCGATATTTGTAGATATAAAATGTGATTGATAAATGACCTTGAAAGCTCAGATATGAGCATGGCTGGAACTGGAGTTTTCCTTTTTCTGCAGCAAGAGGCACAGCATCCAAACTCATCTTCCCACTAGGTTCCAGATGAAGGGCAACCAGCTTTCTTAATGCTCTCCCAGACATCTGGCAAGTATTCTCAGACTGTGCAGCATTCTATCTGTCCCCACACCACTATCACACTCACCTTAAAGAAAGAGATCTACAGAGGACTGGAGTCCCTCTATTAGACGATGCTCCCCCACCCCAAAGCACCCACCTGTATCCTGGCACACACGTGTCTCTTTTTAGAATGTGTAGAGAAGAGGTTACCATCCATCTTCCTGTTGATGCTGTACCTGGAAACTTAGCTTGTTCCAAGTCATACTACTGATATTCACTGGAGTTTTTTATATGGCAGTATGTAAGCACACATTGTTTTGGATTCCCATGGGAAGTGGTGTTCCCCCACTTCCTTCTAGTCTTTGTTCTAATATAAGTTGGTAAACTACCAGTGTTCAAGGCAGGAACAGCAAGTAGAATTACTCTACTCCAGAACTCTATATTTTGCTGGGGGGAATTTCATTGCCAATGCTTTTCCCCCAACCCAACACATACTGGAACTGGAATGTGAGAGTTGGGGGAGATGATTTTGCAAGGTGTTATCCATGTGTTTATTCCCCAAGACACTTTTACCCATGACCATCTGTGCCCTTGGGCTTGCAAGACAAGAGGCCACCATCTGGATATGGCAGGCAGTGGTCAGTTCTAGGCATGAGAATAAAGACTTTAAGTTTAAAAGGAATGTCCAGATGTAAGGCCATGAAAAGTGTAGAATCAAGTGCATATGCCTGTTCCCTCCCCATCACCAAAAGCCAAAGGTAGAAATACTCATCAAACCTGTAGAAGGTACGGATGAGGAATCAAAGGCTAATTCATAGGGTTTAGGAATCTCATCACATAGCTTCTTGAATATTATGTTTTACATGAAGAAATGGTTAAATCATAGTAAGTGAAATGAATAAGGAAAATGCATTTACATCATGATTAAAGCTATATAGGACTGGTTGAGTGCTTGCCTAGCAAGTACAAGGTCCTGGGTTCAACCTCCAGCACCATTTAAAAAAAAAAAGCTCTATAAAATGAAAAATGTCTGTACAGAAGATAAAACAAGGATGAGAAATACTAAATTGCAAATCTTGTCTACATTTAGAGTGGTGGGGTTGTGGGAGAGAATTCTATCTCTGTTTTTCAAAGTGCTTGTGATTAACTTCATGAGTAGGAAAAATTTATCAAAATAAATATAGAAATATCTTTCATTGCTTGCAGATACATTTTCTTGAACAGACCTTAAATAATGGAGGAATAACCTATATTTATAGATAAAGATCATTCTTCTGTGGTAAGCCATTCTAACATTTTAGTACCCTTCTTCTCAGGAAGTCTTTCTTCTATCAGTCATTAAATCTCTTCTGCTCTATTATTTTAATGTTTCTTTTATCTCTGGCTGAAGTTTTAGTTTTTTATTTAACCAATGTCATCACTATGGCTAACCACAAAGGAAAAGTATCTTTATGCATTGTAATTAATAATATTTTGTTGGTTAAAGTAGTAGATGTTTACTGAAAGAATTATAAATTATGGTAAACTTCCATTATAATGCATTGTAGTATATTGAAATAAATATGAACAGGGCCCAAATCATTTGTCCTTATAGTCTAGTACCTATCAGACTTCTTCTTACTTCTGTTTTTTTTTTTTTTTTTTTTTTTTTTTTCTGTATGGTGATGCTGGAGATTAAACCCAGGGCCTCATGCATGCCAGGAAAGTATTGTACCACTAAGCCACAACCCCACCCCCTCTATCAGGCTTCTTAGCAAATGGGTGGCTCCCAATAAATGACTGTCAAATAAATTAATTGCATTTTAGGATTTTAAAATTATTTTACTAATCATTTCTTAAAAATATAATGATTCGGGCTGGGGAGATACCTCAGTCAGTAGAGCGCTTGCCTTGCAAGCACGAGGCCCTGGGTTCGATCCCCAGTACTGCAAAAAAAAAAAAAAAAAAAAAAAAAAAAAAAGATTTAAAATACCTTGATTTTTTGGAAAAGTCTCTAGATCCAGACTTGTATATATTTTTTAAAAAACTGTCCTCAACTACAAGAAGAAAGGCTTTGCTTGGAGAATCTCTAACCCCTTCACCATCTACAAAAGTATGAAATTCTATGATTTTATGATTCATTGGCTTACAAATGGTGAAAAAATAAAAACAAATTATTATTCTTATCCTTTATTTTAAAACAACTTAAAAATAAAACAACTTTTGCTATTAGATCATACATATATTGTTGAGCAGTTATGTGGTCCAGTGGATTTAGATAGCAGAGCTGTGTGACTAGTCTCAACATTTCTCACTCAAGATGAGAGTATGCTATTTTTACATGTAGTGAGAATAATTTAAAAAACAACTCTATGCTTTAAATAGCCTTTTCCACACTCCATATTGACTCTGCACATGCTCTGAAATAAAATAGAATCAGAGTAGAAATACTACTGGAGAAGCTAGTTGATAGTCAACAGCTTTGAAAGCTCGGCATTATAAAATTGCAGAAGATCTTGTCAGAAGAAAAGGGAAAATAGAACCTACTCTCTTAACAAAATGTTCTTGAGCCAGTTTTATCTGTTGTTAGCAATGGTCCAAAGGAGTGGCCATTTAAACCCAAGGGCTTCCAGAAGGATCTATTCCAGTTTGAAGGATCTGTTCTAAGACAGGGTAAGCAATTCCTAGTCTGGAGATTCCTGCAAAACCTCTGAGAAAGTCGTAGGTTGTTTCAAGGTCAATTCAGGAATCTCATTCATTGTAAAATGACTAGGGATCCCTTCAGGTCATGAAGTCAGGCTGTGGAAACTCTGAAGGCAGTTTCCCAAATTGTGACACATAGGATGTTTTAGACAATGCTGTTTTCCCCACCCAATTTTCTGTGACTGTACTACTATGGTATGTTCTAGATCTACACTATTAAACATGGTGCCTGTATTAAGCAGGGTTTTCCAGAGGAATAGAACTGATAGAATATATATATATATAATTATAAGGGGATTTATTATATTGGCTTACACAATGAGAGTCTGAATAGTTCCAAAATAGCTACCTAAAGGGCGGAGAGCTAGAGAAATTGGCAGCTGCCCAGTCCAAGAAGCTGGAAGCCTCAGAACAAGAGGGACCAATGATGCAGCCCTAGTCTAGGGCTGAAGGCCTGGAAGCCCCTGAAGAGCCACTGGTACAAGTCCACATTCAAAGGCTAAAGAATCTGGAACCTGATATCCATGATGACAGCAGCTGCACAAACACTTGCTTAAGAAGGGTCCAGTGTGGGAGTGCACAAGCTTTCCCCTTCTGTTTTTTTTGTTTTTTTTTTTTTTGTTTGTTTGTTTGTTTGTTCTGCCAGATTCCTAGTCCTTTGGATGGTGCCACCCACATTAAGGGCACATTTCCCCCACTGTCTGCAGACCCACATGCCAATCTTCTATAGAAGCAGCCTGAAAGATATACTCAGAACTATATTTTATCAATTTTCTAGGCATCTCTTAATCTAATCAAGTTGCATGATAACAAAAATTAGTCATCAGAAGGCCACTGTTCATGTATGGCTATTGAGTACTTGAAAGTGGCTAATCCAAACTGAAGCATGCTATAGGTAATGCAATACATATCAAAATGTGAAAACTTAATACAAAAAATGTAAATTGTCTCATTAATTTTTTTTGCATCAATCACATGTTGAAAAGATAATATTTATATAGATTGGGTTAAATAAGATACATTATTAACATTAATTTTTCCTGTTTCTTTTTATTTTCTTTAATGTGGCTATTAGGACATTTTCAATTACATTTGAGGCTCATATTATTTTTCTGTTAGCTGTTGTTCTGGATAGATTTCATTAGAAGAGCTCTTGTCCATTACTCCCACAACATCCTGGGAGTTTTGCCTGGGACCACTGGAGAAGGCTCTAGCCCAGGCAGATTGAGGAGGATTTATCTTATGGTCAACAGAAGGGAAAAGTGAGTAGAGAACTAGGGGCTGGCTGTTGTGGCTAAGTCTGGAGGTGAAAGTGGATTAGTAAGTAGTATAATAGTGAAATATTATTATTTCATATTACTATTACACTGAAGTTATTTAGGTGAAAAAAATTTAGGTGGAACATTAAAAAACATAGTACAGGTAAAGCAGTTGAAATTTGTTCTATACATGAATGTGACTGTATACTTAAGTCTTTGAATAAGAAAATATTTATATATATATGTGTGTGTATGTGTATGTGTATATAGATGTAGATATTATTTTTATTGTGAATCCTTAATTTTTCTGTTTCATAATACAGTACAGAGTTTGTTTTCTTCCTCACATCAGGAGTGGTTAGTTGAGGGTCATTCATCTAACTGAATGGACTAACTGGGTTAAGGTAACTGTAGGCAGGTGGGGCATACCCTGAGGTCACTTTCTTCCTCTCTCTCTGCTTCTTGGCTGCCAATGTCCTGAGCTGCTTTCCTCTGCCCTGATCCTCCACCATGATGTCCCGCCTCACCTTGGACCCAGGGTAGAGTTTGCTCACCCTGGGCTGAAATCTCTAAAATCATGAACTCCAAATAAATTTTCCTCCTCTAAGTTGTTCTTGTCAGGTGTTTTGATCACAGTGACATAAAGCTGACTAATGCAGAAGGAGAGAGTCTAACTTCTCTGTGCAACACTGATCTTTGTCTAACATTTCCCATATAAGCAAAGTAGTCGTATCCTTACTACTTCCCTATTTATACTTGAAGTGCTTGCACTTGGGATCCACCAGAGGAGTTGATACTATCCTGAGCTGGATGTTTCTTCTCACTTCAGAGGATGCTAGTTGTATTATTATGGGAGAGTGTTCAAGAACTTTCTATTTGGATACGGTAATCTTAAAGATTATTTTTTTCCATTAAGGTTAATAATGTGAGAAATTATAAAGAGCTGAAAAACAGCCTCAGCCATGTAGAATAAAGGTAATTTCAAAAATAGAGTTGAGTTCATTAATCAATATTCTCCCACAAAGAGAAATTTATTAATTTATTCACCCACTTGACAATTTGATGAGAGTCTCTCAGCTAGGTGCAAGGTGAATGTACACTGTAGGTGCTAATTTCATAATATGCTGCAGATAATTAAGAAAAAATCTCAGAGAGGAAAATTTATAGTATGTCTCTGAAAAGTTCAAAATATAGAAACTGCCAAAACAGGGGAAGAAAAATTGACAGAGGAAAAAATTAAAAGAAAGAGATGTTAATTTTCACCCTTTTAGAAAGATCAAGAGGGTTACCATTAGTTCTAGCATATTTCCTAATCATCACAACAGTGTCTGGCAGGCCAAATTTTCCTGTGGGCTTTGTTCCCACTATTGTTCAGAAGCCAAAAAATAAGTAGAACTACAGAAGTTTCACTTGTTTTTGGTCATCATATCATGTAATTAATTATATGAAAAACACGCAGTATTAGAAAAACAAGCACAGCAAAAGGGGAGTTCTTTATAACTCTTTTGTTTCTTTTGTGTTTAAATTAGTCCTGGGGGGAAAAAGAATCAGAAGAGGCAGAGATTTCTTCCTTCACAATACATGTAGTACCAACTATAAATTTGGAGTTCATTTGGCTGAGCACCTCTGAGCAGAGACCTAGGGAAAATTGCATGGAACCTGCCTTGTTCTCTGTTTCTCTTCCAACTGCTAAAGCTAGTCCATAACACCAGGGTGTAAGATGTCACCAGCCTTGGGCCTTCATCCATTTACCTGGCAGGAAATAAAATCTTGGTCAGTATTCAAGCCCTTTTGTCCCCTTCCATGGAATCATATAAGAATTGCAAGCTTATGTAGTCTCAGGAACTTTGTGGGGGTCAGGGGATTTAGCTCAGTTGGTAGATTGCTTGCCTTGCATGCATAAGGCCCTGGGTTCAATCCCTAGCACCACACACATACACACACACATAAATAAATAAATAAATAAATAAATAAATAATAAATAAAAAGAAAGTTTGGGAAAGGCTGCATGCATGCAAATTTAGACCTTGGACAGATATTGACTTTGTTCCTGTTGATGCTTCTGGCTGATGTGGCTGCTGATCACTGGCAATCCAGCGGGCAAAGCTATGGTGAATGAAGTAGACCTTTGTTTGATGCAAGGTTGGGGAAGCTCTATATACACATCTTGGATGCTGCAGGAGTGGTGTCCTGAGAGTTGCCAGTCCTAGAAATCCCGCCAGACTCTACATCCTGCTTTTAATCTGGGATTGGTGGCAGGACTTGTCTTAGTCTGGGCTCCTCCAAAGACAAGCTTAAGAGAAGGACATATATGCTATGCTGATGGTATATGTGGAGTGATCCTAGGAAAAAGAAGTGAGATAGTAGGGAGAATGAGACAGGGAAGGTGGCAAAGTCAATATGAGGGTGTATTATGGTTGATGGAGCAATACATTGGGCAACAGGGGTTTAATTCTACTGAAACCTTCTCAGCAGCATACTAAGTGCCATTCAGAATTGTCTGCTCAAACGAGTGGATATGGAAAATTTTATATATATGTCAGTTTGTCCTTTGTCTGTAGAATGTTGTTGTATTAGTTTGCTATAGCTTCCATAACAAAATATCATAGGCCAGATGGCTTAAAAAACAGAAATTAATTTTCCCTTAGTTTTGGAGCCTAGAGCTCCAAGGTTTGTTTCTCTCAAGGCCTCTCTCCTGGGTCTGCAGATGACAGCTTTCTCACCGTATCGCCCGCCTTTTCTCTGTGTGCAAACTTCCAGTATTTCCCTTTTTCTAAGGTCAACAATCCTAGTAGGTTAGAGCCCCACCCTTACGACTTCATTTAACCTTAATTTCCTTCTGAAAGACTCTATCTCCAAGGGTAGTCACGTTGGAGTGTCTGTAAGACCCAATCTTCAAGTGAAGTCACATTCATAGGTTAGGGCTTTCATCTATAACTTTTGGAGGATGTGATTCAGTCCCTCACAGTTGGCCATGAAGGAGTTAAGTGGGGCCCCAGAGTGGACAGTGAACTCACGAGTGTAAAGGAAATGGAAATTCAGATTTGGATGAATTCAGAGGTGAGGAGGAAAGAATGTAAATTGGAACTTCACATGATTTTGTCTCCATCTTCCCTTCTCAGTTCGAAGCTGGAACATAGTATCTCTCTATCTAAAACCACGCAGCTTAATCCTTCTCAACTGGCTAGAATCACAGCCAATCTTTACTTTTCTCTTGGGTGAGGCTATGTTTTTAAAAAACCATCTTTCCTGGAATGAGTGTCTTTGGCTAAAATGAGTTCTCATCAAACCCAAGACAAGGAATTTAGTTCAAATGGTTTATTTGGGAGAGGATTCCAGAGAGTATTTATGAGGAAGTGAGGAGGTGAGACAGGAAAGGAAAGCTGTGCACTAGTGAGCAGACTATCAACATCAACTGGCCCTCAATTCTTCTGTGTCCCACTGGGAACATGCCTCAGAGTTTTTCCACCCAAGGGACAAGGAAACTGGGGTATTTATCCTCCAGTTCTTTTTCATCATCTGGTAACAGCTTCTTGGGGATTTTAACTCTTTTGGCATTTCTGGCTTGCTCCCTGAAGGTAAAACAAGAGAAAGCCCACTGTAGAAGTTTCCAGAGAAGGAATTCGTGCATCGAAGAGAAAAATGAATGCCAAGGGGACATATGAGAGAGACTGAGAGCTACTACAGTAGGGCTGAGGTCAGGAAAGGAGCATTAGCAACAATTAGTTTGGAAAAGTGTTATGGGGTGCAACTTAAGAACAGACCGATCACCACTGAGAAGTCCAAATTTGAGAGTCTTTATTAAGCTGGCCAGCTGACTGTTTCACACAATGCCCCCCAAAATGGCTATTGGGAGAATAGCCCCGACCACAGGGTTGTAGGGGTTCTTATACCAAAAATCACATCGACCATAAGTGTCTGTTGCTATGATTCAAAATTACACATTAACATCATGAGATCATCGACAGAGGGGGAAGTGGGTCAAAATGACCCTTACCTAGGTACAAACTAAAGAATGGTTGCTAATATCCACACAATTACTGTTTACATGGTACATTGTTTAGGAGCAATAGGAATCAAAAGAGAGCAATTCCTTAGTACATAGGAGTTGCCATTGTATATTATTAAACATGTCACACCAAGTGACTGATGATGGGCACAGAGGTGGGGTGTTCCCATGGGAGAAGCTTATTTCCTATATAACATGAGGTCTCAGAGCAAAATGGAGTCTGTTTAGTCATTTCCCTTAGAGTCTGGCCTATAACATTCTCATGGAGTCAGATCTGTCAGCCCATCACAAAAGGAATGAACTAAGTAATTAGTAGTAGGAACAGACCTATAGGAAGATTTATTTATTTTATTAAAAAAATGCCAAAACAATAGCAGTATCTATTTGCATTTGTTTTTATTATAGTTACTTGAAAACATTCTACAATTCAATGTTAATGTTGTTTTTTTTCTTTATTAGGTATAAGTTGATGTTGTTTTAATAATATTTTTCTATTCTTTGATGTTCTGTTTTCTCATCTATAGGACAGAACTCATGAGTACCTGTATCAATGGTTTGTCGTGAGGATTAAATGAACTAGGTACTTAGGCTTATACTTAATACTAAGCACTCAATAAATGTTGGCTATTTGCTGGGGGCAGATATTGGCCAAATTCACTCAGCATAAATCTCTGGAGATGTGTCTAGATTGGGTGTATCACTAGTTTTCTTCCTTTTGTTTCTGAGTAATATTCCTTGGATATGTTATATCCAGTTTGGGTTTAACTATTCAGTCATTAAAGGACCCATTGGTTTTCCTGGGTTTGGGCTACTTACTGGGAAGAAAGCTGCTATAAACAGATGTATTTGGGTTTAAAAAAAAATATTTTTAGTTATAGATGGACACAGTACCTTTACTTTATCTATTTTTATGTGATGCTGAGGATCCAACCTGGTGCCTCATACGTGCTAGGCAAGCCTTCACCACTGAGTTACAACCCCAGCCCTGTATATGGGTTTTCATGTGAACACGTGGTTTCATTTCTCTGGGACAAATGCCTAAGGATACAATTACTGGGTCATTTGGTAACTGTATGGTTAGGTTTTCAAGAAATTGAAGCTTCACTATTTGCTTTTCTCCTTTCAGGGCTCATGGGCAATGGGAAAGGGTCAAAGTCCAGTCCGCCAAAAGTCCAGCGTGGGTGAAGGAACCAGTGTTAAAATTTTGGCATGAACTATGCCCATTATAATTTAGAAAAAAATTATATTATGGGAGGGATGAGTCAGCTGTAAATTCATTGCTAAGAAATTTATTTGACAGAAAAAACCAGAGACAATTTTTTTTTTTTTGAATCAAGGGGTGAGATGGATTGAGCCATGCTAAGGATCTGGGTTTAACAAAAATGGAAGAGCCCACCTTTTCTTTATTTATAGCCCTACAGGTAAAAGGTGTGCGGGGGAGGAGCTTCTTCCGTGAGAAACAGGATGGGGGTAGAGTTAAGCAAGCCATTTTGCTCTAGCGGATCATCTGGCACATCTAGGACATGCAAATTCCAGCGGTAAGCCTCTGCACGAACCCACATACTGCAGGCCATCTGAAACAATCCCTCATGACTGTCAGTTCCTGAGAGCCAAATTTCCATGTCTGATGGCTAGACCAAGCCTAGTTTTATTTGCTAGTCATGGATGGCGCCCCTCAGTCCAGGGCCCAGTATTTCAGTATCTGCCTCCTTCCTTCAGGACCCACTGTGCTTGGGAGGGGCGACTGTTTGCTTTTGGTAAAGATGCTGGGGACCAACCCAGCAAGGGATGAAAGTTTGCTTTTTCCCCCAGGGCCCATACTGGGAAAGGATTTACTGGGAGATTTATGATTGCCATCCTCTTCCTTCTTCCTCCAGGTCAGTCTTGGGGGTTTGTCATTTTCCATATCCTTCACGTGTGTATAATATATCAGAATACATTCTACTGTCATGTGTAACTAAAAAGAGCAAAAAAAAAAAAAAAAAAAAGAACAACAACAAAAAAACCAAAAAAAGGCGTCATGTTTCTCTTGTTGCTTTTACAATTTTTCTTTTTTGTCTTTAATGCTAAGAAGTGTACCTATGATGTGTCTTATTGTAAATTGTTTTTTATTTATCCTGTATGAAGTTTACTCAACTTCATGGTGTATAGGTTTATGTTGGAAGCCATGTATGAACTATGGATTTGTCTGAGCCGTCATAAGGCAGGGAGGCAGCTTTTCTGGGAACTCCTGGGTGAAATTCCCAAAAAAGCCCAGATCATGCTGGTACCCTGTCTTAGCTCACAGCCCTAGGGTCAAATGCAGCCGCCCGTGGAGATGGGTATAACCCACCAAGGCCCAAACAACCTGTTTTCCCCGCTCTTATCCTGTTCTGAAGAAGCTCCTTACTGAATCCCTTCTTTGTGTTTCACTATAAATAAAGCATTCATTGCTTTTCTTTTTGTTAGGATCAGACCCATCATATCTTTTCCACCCGCCAGTGCCCCTGCTTTGAATATATATATATAATTCTTGTCTTTTATGTTTATAAATATTTAGTTGCCCACCAATATATGCGGCGCTGGGAATTGAACCTAGTGCCTCATACGCTAGGAAAAACCTCTACCACTGAGCTACAACCCCATCCCGAGTGTTTATTTCTTAATATTACTTCCTAGCTTTTATTTCCAGCTGGCCCACACCTCAGATGGTTACCTACTCCCTCCCCACACAGGTGGAGAGCAGGAGGTTTAGGTCCTTCATCAAATAGGAAAAATTTCAACCATTATTTCCTTGAGTACTTTTTCAGTCCTGTGCTCTTCCTCTTCGAGATTCTGATGACACAAATGGTAGATCTTTTGTTATAGTCCCATAGGACTCTTTGTGGATCTTCTTTTCTGTCCCTGTTGTTCAGATTAGGTCATTTCTATTGCTTGGTCTTCTGGTTTACTGACTCTGCCTCTGTCTCATCCATTTTGCTGAAGTCCTTTCATGGAGTTTAAAATTTTGGTTATTGTATTTTCAGTTTTAATATTTTCATTTGGTTCTTTTTAATACCTTCTATTTCTTTACTGAGACTTTTATATTTATTTATTTTTTTGCTAGGACAATTTTCCTCATTGATTTCAAGCTCATTTGTAATTGCTCACTGAAACAGTTTTATGATAGCTGATTTAACATCTTTGTCACATAATTTTGACATCCCTGTCATCATGGTATTGTCTACAGATTGTCTTACTCATTCAGTTTGAGATCTTCCTGTTTCTTGGCATAGTGAGTTTCCTGTCCCCCACTTGGTCTTCACTGATATGTTCCTGGCTGGGAGGGACAGATGTGCCTTGTTACTGTTCCCCACGTAGCCTCCAGGGACACCATGTGATGGGAGTGTGTGTGGCCTCAATAATTGGTTTTTTAGTCTTTCAAATTTATTTGCAAGTTTTATTCTGGCTTTAATTATTTATAAAATGCTACAAAAGTAAAGAACACTATGCAAATAAAGAATGCATATGTAGTTTTATACTTTTATTTTAATGAATTACAATGAAAACATATTATTTAAAAGGGCTTTATACTATATTAGTTGAGAAACACTGACACAGATGATCAGCTGGCTCAATGTCTGCATCATGAGTCCCTGGAAATTCTCATATTTCCCTCCAGTTTCTCTCATCTACATGGAAAAATAAAAAGGGCTGGGGTCCAGACACTATGGAACATCATGCTTATCTGACATTGACTTCTTACCCATAAGAGAAAGAAACTATTGAATGTTCTATTAGTTGCCTCTTATTAAAAACTTACTGACTTAAAATAATACAAATGTTTTCTTTTACAGATCTTAAGTCAGTTGTCCAAAACAGTTTCACTGAGCTAAAAATCCAAGTATCAGCAGGTCTGGTTCCTTCTGGATTCTCTAGGGGTATATTTGTTGCCTTGCCTTTGCCAGCTTCTAGGAGCTCCCTGCTTTCCTTACTTGAGATCCCTTCTTTCATCTTCCAAGCTGGTTGTATCACATCTTCAAATCTCTCTCTTCCTGTCTTCTGTTTTTCTTATCTCCTTCTCTGATTCTGACCCACATTTTCCCCTATCATAAGGATCCTTGAGATTACTTAGCCAGATAGTCCAGAATAATCTCCCTATCTCAAGATTCTTATTTACTCAAATTTACAAAGTCCCTTTTGCCATGTAGGTTAACATATCCATAGGTCGAGGGATTAAAGACATAGGCACCATTGGGAGGGACATTAATTCCCCTGGTCACAAGGGGATGTTGTTACTTACAGCTAAATTGAATTCTAAACCATTGACCTTCCACCAGAATGTGAGGCCCAGCATAACAGAGTTTTGTCTGCCTTGTTTGCCTGTGTTTTCTCGGCCCCTGGTCATGTAGTGATGGTAACTGTTTCAAGACCACCACTGAGAAGGAGGTAGCTTCAGAAGCATCTGAGGATAGAGCAGTCTGGGCAGAGAAAAGGAAGTGCAAACCCAGGGCAGAATAATCTTTCTTTTTTTCCCCAAGAATAATTTTTAAATTCATATTAGTAATACTAAATATTGCATTTTATTATGACTAAAGTAATTTTAACTCAAACTTCCTAAACTACCAAGTCATTGAAATATTGGAGTCCTTTGAAACACTATTTAGAGTTCAATCCAGAATATAAATTGACCTAAACCAGATGTGTTTCTTGTCTTTATATCTCTCTTCTTCTAAGCATAATCTGGTTTTATTTCTATGTCTTCTTTTCCAGCTCTGTATTTTAAAAAGTTTTCACTTACTACCAAGCCAACATAAAAACATTATACAAGGAAATATTTTTAAATGACCCCACATGATCCAGGATTCAAAGTTTATTTTCTCTGGCAGCTCTGCATGGTTAAGACTGCAAACTCGGAGGCTGGGGATGTAGCTTAGTAGAGAATACTTGCTTAGTGTGCATGAGGCCCAGTGTTCAGTCCCTAGCACTACAAAAAAACAAAGCAAGCAAGTAAGCAAGCAAACAAACAAAAATCCAAATATAAATTTAGGAGCCATACTGCTTTGTATCCACATCCTGGTTTTCCACTTGATAGCTGTCTGACTTTGGGTGAATTATTTAGACCTTCTCTGCCTCAACTTCTTCAGCTGTACAAAAAGATAACTGTGTACATTTGTAAGAATTTGATGAATTAATGCATTTAGAAAAGGGACTAGTGCATAGGATTTCCCTCAAATAACTGTTAACCAGAATTCATATTTTCAACCTCTCGTCACATAATCTTTATTTAGTTGCAATCATAGAGTACAGAAAGACTTGGGTTCTATTTTTTTCCATATAAACTTTTCATAACTTTTCCTCCACATTTCTATTGTATTAACACAGATAATATTTTTAATGATAGCCTGACATTCTATGGTATTGATATATTTTGTTTAAACATTTCCTTATTCAACATTTAATTATTTTATTATTATAAATGATGCATTTATAAATATACTTTGAATATGATGTCTTTTCTTTCCTTTGAATTATTTATTTGGCAACCATTCCTGGGAATATGATTATTGACTTTGTGTGCAACATTTAAAACTTTCTCCTTCCTTGTATGTAATTAGTTCCAAAGAACCAACTACTTTTGGCACATGCTAGAAAGAGACAGACATATCATACCATCACAATGAAGTCATCTTCATGTAGGAACAGACTCTCCATACAAGACTGATAAGGACTGCATTATCATCAACATCATTAGTCCATTCAACAAGAATTTATTAATTACCTGTGATGGGTTAAGTCCAATTTGGGAAAGTAGAAAGTTAAAAAAGGAATCTAGAGACTTACAAAAAGGAGTATAAGAAGCTCCAAATACAAATACTGCTTTATTTACAAACCTTCCATGTTGATTCTGTATGTCTTCCTGTGCCCTATGTGGAAGCTATATGCAAGTTAAAAAGATGTATTTTCATCTCTCAAGTACAGAAACAATGTCAATCTGATATTGGGCATTTAAACTTACAAAAGTCATATAATTAACGTTCTAAAGTCTTCTCATTTATGTGTCTGAGCATCTTTCTTGGGAGAAAATTAACTTTATTACTATAATAACTAGCTTTCTCCACACACAAACACCTCATTTTTTTTTTGCAAACAATTTCAGAGGGTTCATGACCCTCCATCTCTCAAAGAACACTGTTCCTGGGGGGAATTATTAACTAATTAAAATAGGCATCCGAGGGCTGGGGAGATAGCTCAGTCGGTAGAGTGCTTGCCTTGCAAGCCCAAGGCCCTGGGTTCGATCCCCAGCACCGCAAAAAAAAAAAAAAAAAAAAAAAAAAAAAAGGCATCTGAATAGGGTAAGAGGCAGGAGAGAACAGGGCAGGGAGGAGACAGTAGATTACACGAGAGAAATTTTACAGTATTCATTCGGAGTACCTCATTATGTATACCCAAGATTTTGGCTGGAGTGTGAGAGGATATGGATTCAGAAAGTCCATTTTGTCCCATCCCCATTGTTCTAATTGAATGACTTTAGTAAGTCTTTAGAACCTCTCTGAGGCTTACCTTTTTTTCCTGGAATCTTGTCAGACTCCTTCTCAGGGTAATTATAATGATCAAAGGAGAGGTAATATAGGAAGGCACTGTTTCTCGTTCCAAACAAGCACAAGGCATATATTTGAGTGCACTTGCCATCTCCTCAGTACCATCTTCAGGCTGGCTGCCTGTGTTATCCTCCAGGTCTCAGTTCTCCCGTCACTTGCTCCTTAGAAACCTCCAAGACCACCGTGTCTCCGGAGGCTCCTCCACACTCTTCCTATCACTCTCTCTTCCATCACCTGGCTGTAATTTTGCCAAGACCCTTCTCACATGTTTTACATGTTTATTGTCTTTGTTCCCCACATAGAATAAAAGCTCCCTGCAGGCAGAGCTCTGTTTTGTATTCAACAAGCCTGTGTCAGTTTATGGCACATGCTGGACACTCAGATTTCAGTGAGTCAGTGTTTAAGAGCCAAGATTTCCCAGGAGGACTACCTGGATTTGAAGTTCAGCTTTTCACTTTACTAGTTGTTTGGCATTAGACAAGTTGTTTTACTTTTCTATGCCTTATTTTCACCATATCTAAAGTGGGGTCTCTGATACTATGAATTTGAGGTACAGTCGCTGGAGCAGCGCCTGGAACATATTAAGTCTTATCAAAACGTTTTCTACTCTTCAAAGAGTGAAGTGTTAAGACATGAATTGTGCACGTGACCCTATAAGTATCAGGTTTGACAGTAAAATGATTTATTCTTTTCGTATAAAGTCTTGCATCACTCCGGGGCACCTCGTCACCCGCTTGACCCGCCACCCCTTAGCGGAAGAGGAGGTGCGGTTCTTAGTTCCTACCGGGCTCCCAGTCACCCACAGGTGGCACTGCACGGGGTTCTCCCGGCCGGGGACCTACGAGCCCTCGTGGGGCGGTTCTCTTGGGCTGGGACGCCCAAGCCTAGGGAGGCCCAGCGCTGTGTCCGATAGCATAAGGTTAGTCCCTTGGGGGCGGGAGCCTGGACACACTTGCGATCTATTCCGGCCTTTTGCCTTGAAATTGCTACAAGGCGGTATCAACCGGTGGCCGTGAGCTATAGCGACCGGGGCGGAGCGATCGGAGGCGGGGTGGGGCGGGGCGCTCCGTGGCGGGGGCGGAGGGCGCCTGGCAGCGGACTTTGCAGAGCCGACAGACCTCACACTCTCCCCGGCTTGGCGCAGCAGAAGCGCTCCAGTCAGGTAAGGGCGGCGCGGGCCGGTCCGGCAGGGAGGGTCAGGACTGCCATGCGCGCGGACAGAGGTGGCTTCCACATGCCCAAACTGACCGTCGTGGAACCTGGAAGGACTTTCTACTTTTCGGGTCGTAGTGATCGCGGGCGCCCCACGGCAGGTGAGGGACCCGTCCCATTTTGTCCAGGAAGAAAGGACTGGTGCGCGTCCTGCGTGGGCGCGCCTTCCCGCCGACTGCAGCCGGTCCCCCGGGCTCTGGCGCCGATCTCTCTTAGGGAGGCACCCGCCCCCTTTTCCTTTGGATCTCAGGGCCCAAGTCGCCTGGCGTTGGGTTCACTTCCCAGCTGCGCGGCAGAGTTGGTTCCTCCTCTCCACTCCGGGGGCAGCGCAGTCTTGACTGAAAGTTGGCAGAATCCAGGAAGATGTTCCACTGTTGCAGGTGCCCTAGTGCCTCACTCCATCAAGCTCACAGTCTTTTTCTTACGGGAAATGGTGCGTGGATCTTGAAAACAGGGGCTTGGATAATATATGTACTTGGAAAAACTAGGGCCTTGATGAGAGAGTGTGCCATTTTTTTTTTTTTTCTGGGATCCTAAATCTCCGTTTGACTTTATTTTTTTCATGGACGAATAACAGACGTAAGGCGTTGTATGTCTGGTTCAGGAACAATCTCATCTCTTGTCATTCTTTGGAAACTGGAATAGTTGATTAGAAGAGTTGATCTCAGTGTTAACTTGGAACAATAGAATGGTGGTTAAGTGGACTTGAAGATTATCCAAAATAGTTATATGCTTTGTGTATATACCCTGTCTTTCCAGTGAGTGCTCATTTTCCTCTTAGGAAATTTTGAATTTACTGCATCCTGGATGATTCTTCCCTATAGAGCTGGGGAGAAAAAAAATAAATGAAAAACCCAACTACTAACGGCAGGTTTCCCAAATCACTTTTGGGATTTAACAAATTAGGTTACACGATGTTAGCTCTTTGTTCCACAAGGATTATATGCAGTATGAAATTACCAGGATTTATATGGGCAAAAGAAAAGTATGAGTAATTTTCACATTGACTATTTGAAGATATTTGAAGATATGTCTACTTTAGTTTTGTTTTCATTAATTAAAGTATAGGGAAACATACTTTCCCTATACTCTAATTAATCTGATCAGTGTCTTAACTACTCTTGCCAACGCAGGATGCCTACTGTAGTGTGTTTATGTTAATGATCTTGATTCTTCCCATAAGGGTGTGTACATTCTGGTTTGTGGAACTGTTTAGGGCAAGTGTTGTAAACACATGCAAATCAATTCTAATCAACTGTACCTTTGCCCCACTTGGGTCCTTGATGTAGATTTTTCAAATCTTTCCAAATAGGAAAGAATATAGGATATTCATGTATGCTGTAGCATTTCAACTTGTTTACCTACTTTATTCTGTAAAAAGATGGTCTTGTTTTTTCAGTGACTAGTTACTCAAGGGCAAGGGCTATGTTTTACCAAACCATGGTGAAGCTCAGAGAATGGCAACCTTTGCTCTCTGAAGAGGACCCTTAACAGGGAGGTTGAAGAAATTGTGGGTAGTGACTGACCCATATTTATGCTTGGGGAAGAATTATTGGCCTCTTTGCTTTCCTCCAGGGATCCAGAGTGTTAGGAACCTGTGTCCTGGCCCTCTGATCCTGCCTCTGCCTTCAGGTTCCTCCAGGTTGGCCAGGTTGGTGCCTCTCCTCCTGGCCCCTGCTTTCTGGCTCCCTGGCTTCTGCTTCACCCCTGCCCAGATTCCCAGCTCTTGTTCAGGATAGGGAACCTTGATCCACAGCATCAGGCGTGTTAATCCTTAACCTGGTGCTGGGGCCCCAAGGGGTGGTCAGTAAGTATCTGTTGATGACACTGTCACTTGTTTAGCCTCCTTCCTATGCTATCTTCTTGTCTAGTCTGCACCAGGCAAAACAGAGTAACTGAAGTTGAACCCATATCAACAGTCCTGGGGGCTAGCTGTTTTGGTTGGATTAGGGTCATAAATTGGGCATTCACTTTTGTCAGAAAGAAGTGAAATTAGTTCACAGTCACTGACAAATTGTAAAATTATCCTGTGCCAATGCTATTATGTATTAGAAGAGTTTTATTGAAAACTGCAACAGCAACCAACCTGCAGGAGGGAGGCTTAGTAGTTGCCTGTACCTCCAAACCTACTTCCCCTGGGCTGGTCTTTTTGTTTCTGCCCTGGCTCGACCAGTCCTTCCTTGGATCAGATTATGACTATTAATTTCCTCACCACGTGACTGCTTAGAGCTCAGATGACCACAGCTACTGTGGCATAGATGTAGAAAATGAAAATTTCTTTTGTTTAGAAAAACAAGAAAGGAATTTTTCAAAATAGTTTGCTATTGGGAAAACAAAGAAAAAGCCAAACAAATGTAAATAGACATGGAGCATGGAAACCAACTTGGTTTTGCTTTGAATTTTAAACCTTTATCCAAGTTGCATTTCTTCCTTTCCAGAAGTAACCACTTGTAATTCTTTGGCATGCATTGCTTGTAGTTGATACTTCTTGAGTTTTTCAACTTAAGCTTTATCTGTTAACTTCCCACTGTGGAGGACAATGAGTAGGCTGTCTTTTTCTGTCCACCCCCCAGCATGAGCACAGCTTCCCTAATTTTACCACCCTTGCAATAGTTAAAGCAGAATATTGATTAATGGCTGGATCAATATTCGTAGTTATGCTAAGCACATTTTCTGTTGTTTTTCTTTGAGTTAATAATTGCTTTATTTGATCATTTTGTACTCATTAATTCAACTTACAACTCTTGGCCCGTTTTCAAAGTCTTGCCTCAAAATGGTCTTTTGTTAATTTCATTTTCTCTAAGGAGCCAGTCCTGAGCCTCCTGGCTTGCTGTAATCTGGACTGGTTGCCATTGGATATTTCTCCCCAAGAGCTTCCCTTTAGCAGTGTCTGGGGATTCCCATCATCTCACTCCTGTGTCGATCTCCTGGTACCCACAGAACATGTCTTTCTGTATTTTGGTGGACTCCCTAGTTTAGTAGCACATGTCCTGGGGTGCTTCCTGGAAAAGGATGAGTGGGATATCTATCTTTCTGAGACTGTGAATGCCTGAAAATATCTGTTTTCCACTGACAGTTTATAGTTTGACTGAGTGCAGAATTCTAGGATGGAAATTTTGAAGGCAGTGTTCCATTGTCTTCTAGATTGTGGTGTGGTTGTTGAGGAATTCAAAACTGTTCCCACCCCTCAATTTTTGTTTGCAGACTGTGTACAGGTTCCACACTGGCTGTGTCCTCTCTGGAATTTCATAAAATTTTCTCTTGTTTTCTGCAGTGCTGAAATTTCATGATGTTGTGCCTTGAGGTGGGCTTTTGAATCTTTAAATTTATATCCTTTGGATTGGGGAATTTCCTGAATGATCTGTTGGTGATTTACTCCCTCTGTTTTCTATGATGCATCTTTAAGAAACTTACTGTTCAGGTATTGGATATTTTGGATCAGGCCTCTGATTTTCTTACCTTTTTCTTTTTATTTCCTGATCTTGGGAAGATTTTCTCAATTTTATTATCTAAATCCTTTCATTGAGATTTTATACCTATAATTATGTATTTAGTATTTTCATTTAAAAGCTTTTTTTTGTTCTCTGAACACACACACACATACATGCTTATTTATGTGTTTGTGTTTGTATATCTCTGTATTTCTTGTTTTTGTTTTGTGGTTCCAGGGTCTCATTCCCCTCAGGAAGCTTAATGACTTTTGGGGGAATTTTTTTTTTCTCTTTCTTGCACAGTTTCAGTTTGCAAAAGTTGCTCTTGTCTTTTCACTGTTTAGGTCTCATGCATTCCTGTTTGAGACTTTTATTGTGTTTCAAATGCCCTTGGTTGTCTGCTGACATTTGAGTGGGAGGTTAAAAGCTGACGTATGTGGATGGTCTCTAGACCATGAACTTCACTGTAGTGGGATCTATTTGGGCCTTCTCTTTGGGAGAACCTTTAATGTCACCACCTCTTGGACTGATGAGAGTCCTCAGAAAAGGCTCTACTAGTAATCTGAAGGTTGAAGGAGCGCCTGAGCTGGGAACCAAGTGGAGGAGTCTGGTGGTCTCAGCATCTGGTGTGCAGATGTTCACATAATACTTTCATGCTGTCTTCCATAGAGCACCTCAAATGTGCCTGATGTATGGAGACCCTGGAGGATGGGGACATGAGGCATTTTGCTATCTATAGAGAAGGGGCTGTCGCCAAACTGCTCAGAGTGGCTGAGGGATGTGGGGGAGACATGCAATCAATCCTTTTTCTTTTCAATCCACACTTCCTCCATAGGGCCCAATTGCCTTTAATTACTTCCACCTTTGAAGATTCTGCCGAGATTGTTTACTGTCCTTCCTTTACCCCACCAAAAATGGTTTTGCTCTTGTCTCTTCTCTCATCTTCTCTGTCCTTGCTGGTTTACACATTAAAGAAAAAAAAAATTCTTTCATTGACATATTACTGGGCTTTTGACAAGGTTTTATGTTCAACCTGATAAGTGCCTGGAATATAGATTTCTTAACCAGCTTCTACTGAGAGACTTGTGTGGGTTGTCAGGGCAGTGTGCTGCTGATTCCCCTGTCTCTAACCACAGGTAAACATTTTTTAATTAACCTGGAATATTCTCTCACTGAGCCCAATTTGGACCTCAGGTTTCTCATGTTTCTTTACAAATTGATCACAGTTGTCATAGGCACTAAAACTTCTCCCTAACCCTTGCTTGGCTGGTATGTAACCTATTGGTCACTCAGTGCTTGTTCCTAGTTCTTGAATTCTTTTTGTCTAGGAAGACTCATTCTGTCCCCTTGGTTTCTGAATGTCTTACCTTTTGGTGAGTCTAATTTTATTTCAATTTGAAAACCAGGGCTAGTGTCATCGGATGGCCTTGACCTCAGTGGAAGTTCCTATGATTTCCCTCTGGAGGCCAGGGTATTACCAGCAGCAAGATCCTCCCTTCCCCTTTGCAAGCTGGTGCCCTTCTTGGAATGTGCACCAAGTTCCTGTTTCCGGCTGGGCGGGCAGAAATGACTGACCTGCCCTGCTCCTTGCAACTTTCCCAGCCAATTTACCGGTCGAGTCATTGCTCAGACTCCCTTCATGCAAGGAGTATTCTCTTCCAGGGACTTTGCAACAGCAGCATGCTCTGGTTTTGCACAGGGGAATATTGATGAGCTTTCACCTCCACTGAGTAGGAAGAGCATTGTTCCCAAATCATCTTACCTGCAACAAAGGCGAAGCTCTAGCTCCCTCTGAGGGCAGCTGTGCATCGGGCAGACAGAAAACACCAGTGCTGGCAATTGCTACAATGCAGCAGGTGCACGAGTGACTTTGTCTCTGGTGGATGACAGCGAAGGATGGGAGGATGGGTTATTAGGAAATACTTATTTAGCTGGTACCCAGTAGGTAACCGCTATGAATGAAAGTTTGGCCAGGGAGCATGCTGCAGATCTCATTCCTCCCACTGTACTTCTTCAGGTCTCTTTCCCTTTTCCGAGGAGAGTGCCATTGCAGTCTCTCTTTCCATACAGTGTAGTTTTCTCTAATATCCTCAGTGCTTCAACATAAGCTTTTTTTTTTTTTTTTTAAAGTACTGGGGATTGAACTCAGGGGTACTAGACCACCACGCCCCACATCCCCAGCTCCTTATTGTATTTTATTTAGAGACAGGGTATCACTGAGTTGCTTAGCATCTTGCTTTTGCTGAGGCTGACTTTGAACTGGCAGTCCTCCTGTCTCAGTCTCCTGAGCCGCTGGGATTGCAGGCTTGTGTGCCTGGCTCAACATAAGCTCTTTTTATCTTCCCAGCTGAATAGTAAACTCTTCTAGAGAAAGCATAATATTAAATATTATGCTAATATATTCAGTCAATGCACTGAATGAATTTTCCAGATAATCTTGGATACTTTGCAGTTAAAAAAAAGATACTTGGTCATAATTATCCAAGTTGTCCTGTACTCTTAAACTCACAAAGTTGACTAGACGTGATTTTGATTTGACTATATAGACTGAAGCAAATGACATTTAACTTAAGTTTTTCCTAGTGTATTGTTTCTCATATCATTTAGAAATATTCCTCATGGAAACTAATATTACTGTTATTTTCCATTCATGTATTTCTACTTAGCATAGTGTTGAGTTCTTTTTTATGGCAAAGAGGAATGGCTTTTGGAGGAAGGAGGGAAGTGTATGCTGATTAGGTTGTCTACACTGGTGCTTTTATGTAAAGAAGGTTAACCTTTGGATTTTAGCAACACATATTTTTAGCTTCTGTATATGTATATGCCCTTTATTTTCAAGGTTTAAAATGCTTAGCTACAGAATATCAAAGTGGTAGACTTATAGTCTTCACATACTAGATGAGATCCTGATTCTGCAGAACTCTGTAAATATCTACTCCCTTTAATTTTCAATTTTGCAAAGTTCTAAACTGAGTTAGTAGGAAAAAAATGTTAATGCTTTTTCTTTATCCTGAATGAAGTTCCAACAGCATCTTTTCTGTTACTATTTCTATAGAAACTCTTGTGTCCTCGTATACCCTCCAATATTAAGTTTCAACCACATCTTGTGGAATCTCCACATGACTGTCTCCCAAATGAAGCTCCCCCTGACCACAACAGCAATTTCAAGTTCATTTTTCTGCCAGTATGATTTAAGCATGCAGTAAAGTTAGTTTTACCATTAGGGCTATTTTCGTTTCATAGAAGGCAATTGGTTTTTTTGTATGCTAAAATAAAGTTTCCTGACTCTTTAGCCGTGAGAGACAGAGATATAGTTTAGTTGGGTTATGAATGCTGTCATATATGTAAATTTAGATACATATGTTTCTTAATATATATGTATTTTGACTGACAGCAGGGTGATGTCAACTTTCAAGTCCCCATGAGCTTCTGAATGTTTTTAAAAGGATTATGATGTCTTTGTCACATAGCCAAACCACTTACAGAAGCATTGCATTAAAGAATTCTTGGTCATGAGTTCTGGAGTTTTAGTGGGAAGATATTTTTTGGGCTCAGAGCTGTTGACAGATCCTCCCACACTTCCCAGGCCAAGGAGTGATCTCTGGGCACCACCTAGGTGCTCAGGCTCAATGTGCTCCTTGAATTCTTCCTGTCATCATTAAAAAAAATGTCTTCTAGTAGAGCTTTATATATTCATTCATCATTTAAAAAAGTCTTCTAGTAGAGCTTTCTGTATTCATTGTTAAAAATGCAAACAGTAGGGCTGGGGAGATAGCTCAGCTGGTAGAGTGCTTGCCTTGCAAACACAGGCCCTAAGTCGATCCCCAGTACCGCAAAAAAAAAAAAAAAAAAAAAAAAAAAAAAAAAAAAATGAAAACAGTACTTAAGCTTACAAAACACCCTGAAACTATCCCAGAAGGAATGTTCATGAGCCTCCTCTCTGCCCTCTTATCATTTGACTTCTTAAAATCCTCAGCAACTTCCTAGAAAATAATTAACCTGATGAGCATTATGTGCAACTGTTTCTGTAATTCTGAATTCTGTAGTTGTTATTTATACACATGCAATTACTTTATGAGGTTTTTAATTAGTTCATGTATAATGTTCTTTGGGTAACCTTTTGTATGGCATTTTCTTACAGGAATGGTTTGATTTTTAGTAGGTAGGGGATATTCTGTCATGTTATATATGATAGTATTTTGAGCAACTTTGCAACTGTTGGATATTTTATTATTTTCCTTCTTGAAATTTTTTATTTCTTAATCAATCAGTAATTTTTTGGATTGAATCCAGGGACTTGCACATGTTAGATACACATTCCGCCACCAAGTTTACCCTCTACTCTCTACCCCATTATTTCAAATTGGTATGCTTTTTTTTTTCCTTTGAGGATTATTTCCTCTGGGAATATTTTCAACCATTCTGGCATTAAGGATTTCTTTCTTCTGTTAACTATTGTCAAAAGGAAACAAAAATAACAATTAAAAAAAGCTTGCTAGCTGTATAAGGTTATATAGACTACGTTAGCCCCTTTTTTGACCTTTTCAGATGAACAGTATCTTCTTTGTGTATGTGGGAACCCTTGAGACCATGTTATATACCTGGTTATGGTCAGATAAGACAGAAGAACCTGACAGAACATATACAGAAGCTCTGTTCTTATTAATAATTTCATTTTACTGGACATTTGATAGAAAAACTTTCTAAGGATCAGTAACAAAACGTGGGGAGGTTGTTGTGGTAACTGCAACTTCATTTGACTCTGTACCTGGTCCAGGTTTTATGATCCTTTCCAGTAAGCTGGGAAGGCAGTCTGTATCCTTGGGAAACTCCAACCTTCCCACTCATTCCTCATTCCTGGATTCTGTAAGCCAGACTCAGTAAGGTGTGCAGGGCCAGCACCATCATAATTTGCACTGATGTATTTCTTGATTAGGACCTAGAGCAGAGTGAATTTCTGTTTGGATTTTCCCCTTGACATCTTTCTAGATATCATGTTCTAATGTTAAAACCTAAGCTATATTTCTAAAGTCAACTATTAACTGGTATTATGTTCCCATCCTTCAGGTTTTCCACCTATTACACAAAGCATAATGACACATAATTAATAGTGCACTTCAGAAGATTCATGGCTTAATGCTTGTAAAGAACTTTGAGCATTTCCTGGAGAGTGTTTATACATTTACGAATAATGAGGTGGCTTGCTGTGTTGGGCAAAGGCCATTTATATTATACTCATTTTATGGACAAGAAAAATACATTTTGTCTGATGTTCATTGCAGGCAAGTCAGAGAGAATAATGACTTGTTGAGAATCAGGGGGTAAATATAATGTAGTGTTCATGAAATTTTCCTTGGACTCGGTAGAACAAGTGGAATCTAAAATAAAATCCTCATGACTACTAGTGTGTGTGCATGCAAAATATATTTATTTATTGCTTAAGCAAATTAGCATTTTGGGGGGATATGCTACTCCTTTGTAAGGAGGACTTATGTTTGAAAAAATTCACTAACATCGAAGAGCATTAAGTAAATAGGAAAGGTAGGGCTAAACTGTGACTATCAAAGTGATTTGGAAAGACTCCACACAAAGACTCTTAAGTAGGGTCAGTGGGAGTTAGGGAGAAATGCGGTTAAAATCAGAACTTGAAAGAGAATTGAAAGACAGAACAAAGGTTAGGACATTTCTCAGAATACAGATGTGGTTGAAATAGTCTATTATTATTATTTTGAAGTAAGTAATATATGAGAGGGAGTTTACTAAAGTAAACTTCTAATTTATAGACAACATGAACCTTCTGTGACACTAAAAGTCAAATTGCTTATCTCAAGTCTAGGCAAAGCAGCAGGTAAGTGGTAAAGAATACATTTAGGTAAAAGGAATCCATCTGTACATGCAGATACACATTTCAGTTTTTGACACAAAAGATTCAGAGATTACTATAATCTCTCTTCTTTTGGTACTGGGGATTGAACCTAGTGGTGCTTAACCACTGAGCCACATCTTCAGCCCTTTTTATATTTTATTTTGATATGGGATCTCTAAGTTGCTGAGGGCCTTGTTAAGTTGCTGAGACTGGCATTGAATTTACTGTCTTCCTGCCTCAGACTCCAGAGTTGTGGGATTATGGGTGTGTGCCACCACACCTGGTTACTGTAAACTCTTAAGACATTCACAAGGTGGATAATTTGGAACAAACATGCTGACTAATTTTAGCTATCGTCACAAATAATTCAGAAATGTTATTTCACTTTCGTATGCTTCAGCATCTAAGTTTCTACAAGTTTCATCATGTATCTTAAAGATGTAATGCATTAGAGCAAGCAAATCAGTGACATAGAAGACTGAGCGACATACTCCTATCAGCTGTTTAGTCTAGAAAGATAAATGAGGAGACCTGTAGACAGGATGGACCTGCTTGAACTATGGAAATTGAGCCAAATAATATGAGGAAAACCATTCATTGCACCTTCTTATTCCCAAATAACAAACATTCCAATTCTTTATTGGGTACATATGGTGTGCTGGACTCCAGGCTACTTTATGTGGATTATCACATGTAATCCTCCAGAGAATCCAGTGAAATGGATAAGATATTTTCAGCATTTATAGATAAAGAAATTAAATTTCAGGGAGGTTCTGTAACACTTGGTAAGCAGTAAGTGGTGATAACAGAGTTCAGAATAATGCAGTCCAGGACTCTCTGCTATGTGCTCTGCTGAGCTCTGTGGGCTGAGTTTTGCTCCTCTCCTTTCACTGTCTTATTTTCTCTCCTGGTAAACAGAGTTGGACAGTCTGGGAGTAAATAGAAAGGTCTGCTTCAAATAAAAACCAAAACAATCAGTATCTCTGGGCATTGTTCCCAAGCCCCTTAACCCTATAGATCTGAGGAAGTCTTCACAGCAGCACTGTGAAGTAGAAATATCTGTGAGCCACATAGGGAATTTAAAAATTCTGGTTGCCATGTTAAGAAAGGAAAAAGCAACAGGTGAAATTAATTTTCATAATATATGTTATGTAACCTATCATATAAAATATTATATTTTACTATACAATCATATAAAAATTAATGAGATATTAGAAACAATTGAGAAGCAATACAACATAATAAATACAGTATAATACAATATGAAATCTTTTGTGTTGCAGTGGGTAAAGTGGACTGTAGTTCTAAAGAATAAAGTTGTGTTGAATGAAAAGATATTTTATATTGCTTCAGTTTAACACTTAAAATTCAAATTTATTAAAATAGAAAAATTTTAAAAATTTCTCTCCTCAGTTGCATTGGCTATATTCAAGGACTCCGTAGTTATTTGTGGTGTGTGGCTACCATATTGAACAGTACATTTCCATAGCAAAAGGTGCACTCTGTCTCCAAAGGCCCAGGGACTTTCAGACACTCCATCCCCACCCCAGCCCCTCAGTCCTCTTAGCTCCCATCTATTTTCTTTACCTGTGCCCAAAACTACGATGTACAATTGTATAGGCTGTATACTGCAAATTCTTGGATATCATTTACATTGTAGACCTAGTAAATTTGCTTATTTAATGCAACTATTTAAGGGAGATGGAAGTAAAATTTTAAAAGGAAGAGGCACGTTTTTCTAATTCATGTGGAGACATATTTTGAGGGGATGGGTAGGTGGTTGGTTGTGGCTCCTCCGTTTCTCCCTATGGTTTCATCTGTTAGGCTCTTTGCATTGTTCTTTTTTTGCTCAGCATAATCCCAGGGCCTTCTGCCTGTGGCTGAAAGAATGAAGCAGCCTCAGTTATCCTCCCTCTCCTTGGAATAGTGTACAGTGCCATAGTCACCCTTCAGGATAGTTCTCTTTGGAGCCACCTATATGTGTTTCACTCACATTGTATTCCCAGTGCCTGGTGCACATGATGCTCAACACATTCATTTGAATTGTTATCTAGCTTTGACTTATGGGCCTCTATTGTGTCCTGATTTGCCCTTCATGAGACTTGACCCTGGCTGATTATCCAGATGCTGACATGGCTCTCTCTTTCACAGAGTCACTGCTCGCCCTTCATGGGGTGCCCTGGTTCTAATGACACGAATAGTCATTATAGTTATTATTACTAGTAGTAGCACTACTGTTTATTGATCTCTTTGTGTTAAGCGTCGTGCTTAGTAATTTATGTGCATTATTTCATTTAACCCTCACAAACATCCTTAGAATGTAGCACTGTTATTATTCCCATTTTACAATGAGGAAACTGAGGCACTAAGAAATTAAGTAATTTACATGAGGTCACATAGCTAGTAAGTGTCAGAACCAGTCCAGGCTGACTTCAAAGCTCTTCTGTGCTTTAACAACCAGCGCAGAGCTTCAGCCTTTGTTATCTGGGGCCTTATGGAAAAGTGCCCACACTGTAGTGGACTTAGTATTTGTCCAGACTTTTTCTTTGGGGAACTTTCTTCCCCAGTTCATGTGGTTTGTGTGGAGTTGACACTGACTCCAGGGTTGGTCATGTGACTTGGCTTTGGCCAATCTGAGCACTCTTTCCACCTGACCAAGTGATTGACTCAGGGAGAATGTATGATCCAGGCTGGCTCAATGAGGCTTCTTTTCTGCTTGCATTTAGGAAAGGAGGCACTCTTTGCTTTGGGTTGCTTTTTCTTTTTTCTTTTGTGCTGTAGTAATGTAACCTGGAGCTACTGGTGGCTCTGCTCCATGGAGGAAGCTGTAGTAGGAGAGAGTGAGGCCATCTTGCAGTGAGAAGTGTCCCTGAATGGTCTCAAGAGCGTGGACAACATCATTTGGAGCTCAGGGTTCACCTGAAGCTCAGAGTTCTCCTGAAGCATCCCAGGACAGCTCAGTTATGTGAGTCAATATCTTCCATTAGTTGTTGTTGTTTGCTTAAATCTGGTTACGTGCATTTGGAAAAAATCCTGCCTAAGGTACAGAATTTTAGAAAATGAATATTTTTGCCTTGGCTTCCCCATTGCCATTCTGTGTCTACCTTTAGATGAGAGTAGACCCACTGCTTCCAGGGCCTTTGTATACTTGGTGCCTGAACTGTGCTTGGAGGCCTTTGATCTCTGCAGATTCTGAACCATGTTCAGCTTGTTCTTTCCCTTTTAGGCCTTTAAGCCCTGCCCCAGTGAAAGAAGTTTCCACACCCAGTCCCTCCACCACCTCCCATCCCGTGGTGTAGCCCACACACATGGATCTGGGTGGGATACGGATTGTACCATGAGTGGAGCATTAGAGAAATCTGTTCTTCATAGACATCAGAAAAATTGCTCATCAGTCTTGTCTTTGAATGCTCATCAAAGACTTTTGAATGAACTCATCTGGCCTCTGACACCATCTGGGCTTTCAGCCAGCTTAGGCCAAGGCCTTGCCTCTTATCCCCAGTTTCCTTGACTTCCAGCCTTTCTGATCAGCAATCTTCCTATGTACTCTCAGCCCCCCTATTATTCTGAACTTCCATCCATCTGCTGGCTTGCTTTCCAAGTCTTTCCGGTGGCCCTCTGAGAGCATTGTTCCACAGTGAATCAACTCTCCCACACCCCAGCCTCCTTACATGAAAACACTCCCTTCCCTGTAGCTCTCTCTGCTGTAGCCTTCTCCTGGTTTCTCTTCACAACTTTGAGGGCATCACTTTTCAACTCTCATGCAAAACACCCTTTTCATTTAGCATTCAAGTCATTCTTGTAAACACCTCCTGGTCTCTCCTTTTCCCATGAGCTTCTTGGTCATTCTCCTGGACTGACTCACACGATTCCTACGCTTTCTCCCAGCTTTGCACTTTCTGCATTTATATATATGACTAATAATATATTTGCAATAGTTGAGCAGATGCCTTGGGGTAGTTCATGGGAGTACTTAGTTGGGTGGGAATGAAAAGCAGGGGCGACTTCATTGAAGAGATTACCTGTGCTTAGGACTTTGTCAGATTTCCATCATTGCAACAAAATACCTGAGATAAACAACTTACAAAGAGGAAAGATTTATTTGGCTCATGGTTTGAGAGGTTTCAGGCCATGATCACTTGACCCTACAGATGTGGGCCTGGGCAGCGCAATAGTACATCATGGTTGGTTGGCAAGAAAGCATGGTGGAGGAACACTGTTTACATCATGGCAGCTGGGAAATGAAGACAGAGGAAGGAACAAAGACAGAGAGAAAGGGACCAGCTTCCCAATATCCCCTTCAAGGGCACATCCTCAGTGGCTTCACTTCCTTCCATTAGGTCCTGCCTCCTAAGATTTCCACCATCTCCTGATAGTACCACAGTGATCAAGCCTTTGACACATGGCCTTTGGGGAATATTTAAGATCCAAATCATAACAAGGACCTTGAAAAATGATGGGATTTCAACAGGAGGATTAAGAGGGAAGAGTCTTCTGGGCAGAGAGCACAACTTGAGCAAAGGCCTGAAGTTATGAAGAGCTGGAGTGTGGGGACACAAATGGTAGGAAAGGAAGAGGGGACCCAGGTTGTATTAGACATGAGTCAGGAGGGAGAGTGCAAGACAAAGGAACAGCCTTTATTATAAAAGAGAGAGGGGTGGGATGATATCGTCAATTGCAAGGTTAAAACTTGTTGGGGTGGTTGTGAAGGGGGTGGAGGAGTAATGACAGCAGTTTAAGAAACTTCACAGTCAGGGTAGGACTGTAGAGTGGAGATGGTGGAAGAAGACGTGGAAGGATTGGCAGACCAGGTTGGTGATGGGGAGCACAGAGTAGGGCACGGAAATGAGGCAGGACACCTGGAGAGGATGAGGTCCTGCCTGGTGATGGCAGACTTACGGGGTTCCCAGGTGCTGGGAGACAACAGCAATATAATAGATATGAACCAAATTACTTGGCCATTTAATTACTTTGTGCTTGAAGAGTAAGATAACTCAAATATTTCATGACGGTAAAAATGACTTATATAAGCTTATGATATTTCCCAGTGTTTTATAGAGTATTATAACTCTGGGAGATGTTAATGAGGTTCAAGGGAAATAGAGCAAGTTCTCTGATCAAATAAGGTTGGGAAGCATTGCATTCTATGTGTTTCACAGAGCTTGTTCACATATTAAAGGCTCCAAGAAATGTGCATAAGGAACTGATTGACATTGTTAAGCCGGCTTTTCCCATATATGTTTGTCCGTTCATTTATTCATTTGTCCATTCTTTCAACAAGCATGCAGTAAGCTCATGCCAGTGTGTTTTGGGTGCTGTGCTGGCCACTGGTTCTACAATAGACAACAAAGGCAGATGATGTCCCTGCCATTAAGACATTAGGGTCTGGAATAAGCATGTCTAATCATTCAACAGGTCTAGTGTTCTGAGGAACATGATTTGGGAGGTCTTAAGGTATTCAGACACTCATTTTTCTGCTCCAGAATGGATTAATGTGGAGTGTTTGTCTCTCTACCTTCACAACTCTATCTTACACCAATACTGACACCTCTTCACAGAATATTTCCTGCACCTCCTGTCTTGGGCATGGATTGAGCAAATGACAAGAAAACTTTCGGGTCTGGGAAGTTGGTGACTCATCCAAGGTTACCCAGATGATTAGTTGCAGAACCAGAGCCAGAACCCAGCTTTTCTGGTTGTAGGTTCTATGCTTATTCCATTCTTGATGACGAGGGACAATTTGAAGTGCCTAAAATTGAAGAAAATTCAAGTAGACACAACAGATTGAGTGAGATACTCTGGACTATGTCAGTTTAATCAATAACACCAGGGAGGTGTGTGTACCACCATCGCCATCACCACCATTATCATCACTAATATTGTGTGATTGTTTGATCCATATATCTGGCTAAGTACTTTATGTAGACTTCTTTACTTAATTTTTACAATGCTATGATGTCATAATGATCACCTTGCTTTATAGATGAGGAAGCAAGCGTAGAGAGGTGACTAATGTGTCCCTGTTTACACAGATAGTAAGGTGCACAGCCAGGTTCCCATTCTAGGTTGATTTCAGAGTCCAAACTCTTGCCTTCATTCTGTATCAGGTCAAGTGATTTCAAGATTTCTCTCTTGGAATCAGTTTGTCTTTTCTCTTTTCCATTTCAGCATGTCTGTCTCCTTTTTTTTTAGAAACCTGATGTCAGAAAGGATCTGATTCATTCATTTAATAAATGAGTCAGGTAGTATTCATCGAATCTCTAATGAGTACCTACTATGTGAAGGAACTGTTTAAGAGCTGAGGATTCAGCAGTGAATAGGTTCCTGCTCTTGCGGAACTTACAGCTAGCGGGGAGAGCACACAATAAAAACACATGTACAAATGTCTTACAGTGATAAGTAGAATATGAAGAAGTAAAACAGGAGACCAGAGGGAGAGTGACTGAACCTCCTGTAGACTGGGCGTGAAGGGAAGGCCTTTTGTGAAAGGGTCATTAGGTTGATATCTGAGTTAAAGAAGGAGCTGATAGGAGAAAAGTGGGGAGGAGGGTAAATAGAGGGGACTGAGAGAAAGAAGAGCGTTCTTTTTTTTTTTTTTTTTTTTTTTTCCTGCAGTGCTGGGGATCGAACCCAGGGCCCTGTGCTTGCAAGGCAAGCACTTTACCAACTGAGCTATCTCCCCAGCCCAAGAAGAGCCTTCTTTCAGGTAGTGGGATTGTCATATGCAAAGACCCTAGTATAAGTTTTCTGGGTTTAAAGAATAGGAAGAAGATGGATGTGGTTGAATCATGATGGGCTAGGAAAGAGTGGTACTAGAGGTGGTAGGAGAAGTAGGTGGTATACCAGGGTAAGGTGTTTAGGTTTTAGTCTTAGGTGTATTGTGTAGCCATTGAAGGGTTTAAGCAGGGCTGCTGACATGGACATGATTTATGTTTTTGAAAGGTTGTGTTGACTGATGAATGTAGAAATTATCTGAAGGAGATAAAAGGAAGTAGTGAACCCCATTAGGAGTATTTTGCAGTAGTTTTGATGAGAGATGATGGTAATTATATCAATTATTGCCACAGTAATGTTGTGTAACACACATCCCCATAAACTCAGCAGCATGCAATGATAATGGTTTATTTTTGCTCATGAGTTGATAGAATGTCTGGGTAGTGTTCCTGATCTGGACCATGCTCAGTTGGTCTTGACTGGACTAGCCTATGTATCTGTGATCACCTGTGGGTCAGGTAAGGATCTTTTCCATATTGCCTAGATTCTTTATGTTTGGGGACTATCTGGCTGTCAGTTGGTCTAGGATAACCTACCATGGCCTCAGCTGAGATGGCAGGGGCAAGTTTTTTCTGTATGTACATTACATCCCTCTAGTAGGACAGCTTGGTCCAGACATATTTTCATGGTGATAGTAAAGAAGCAAGATAGGAAGTAGAAACAAGCAAACACATTCCAAAATTTTAGCTTGTGTTCAATTTGTTTCTGTCCTGTTGGTCAAAGCATGTTACACAGTCAGTGTGGGAGGGCGTGGTAAAGGGAAAGTGTTCAAAGAGGTGTGAGCGATACAGGGAGATAGGAAAAATCAAGGATGTTACAACAATAAATTTATTACACTAATGGGAGAGGATTGTAGGAGAGTCTTGAATGGTTTGGGAAATACCTTGGAGTCCTAATCCAAAGAACATGCTGATGCCTTAGATCTGAGTAAGAGAGAGGAATGAATCAATGATATGTCCTAGATTTTTAGATAAGTAGCTAGAGGGATGGGGAGGCCATTTATTCAGAAGACAGAGACTGACGAAAGAGCTACGTTTAGGGGAAATCTAGAGTTATATTTGGCTAGAATATGTTTGAAATGCTTGTAAGTATTGAAAGAAAGGTGTCAGATTTGCAGTTGAGCAAGAAATCCGAGGTTCTTGGGTTGAACATGTAGATTTAGAGTTAGCAACCTATGGATAATGCTTCACACTGTGGAACTAGATGAGGCCGCCCAAGAAGAGAAATGTGTAGCCCTGGTGCCTGCCTGTGTTTAGAAGTAAAACAGAAAGTAGAAGCCAGCAAAGAAGATTGAGAAGGTGTAATCTTTAAGATCAGAGAATGCAGGAAATTTTGTGTCACAGAGAACCAAGAGAGAGCCAAGCATTTCAAGGACAGAATGTTCAATGCCTCTGAAAGGTCAAATAAGAAAAGAATTGATAAGGGACCACTGGTTTTGGCAACTTGGTAACTTTGAAGAAGACAGTCTTGGTGAATTGATGGAGACAGAAGCCCAACTGGAGGGGTTTGAGGAAAGCATGCGGTGTGAGAAGCAGAGAGAGCAAAGATCATCCAGTTTTTCAAGAGTTTTCATTGCAAAGGGATTCAGAACTAACATAGTACTTGGAGGTGCATGTGGCTGGAGTGAAGGGTTTATGGTTGGGAATGTTTAAGTGATGTGACAGCTAAGGGGGACAGTCTTGCAGACTGGATGGGGTGCACTGGATTGAGGGCAACACTTGAGATGGTTTAAATACATTTAGTCTATATATTAGAAAGGGGCATTTTCTTTCTATATTTTATTTTAAATTGTGGGATGGAAGTATATCCACTATGGGAACCGTTTCAGTCATCAGCCAGGGTAGGGTTCTACATGTGATTTCTTTGTCACACTGGGCAGTTTGCCTGTGTAATAGAGTCATTCAGGTAACATTATTGAGGACAGACCTCTTTGGAATGGTGATATCTGTCATGCTCAGCATTTTTTTTTTTTTTTTTTTTTGAGTGCTGGGGATCGAACCCAGGGCCTTGTGCTTACAAAGCAAGCACTCTACCAACTGAGCTATCTCCCCAGCCCCAATGCTCAGCATTTTTTATGATGGTTATTGAAGCTGGTAAATTCAGTTTTTAGATTTTGATGTGGTTTACATGTTGGGCAGATCTCAGACAGAGCCAAAAAAGGAATGTGAATATATGTGCTCCTTCCTTGTTTGACATTCTTATGAGTCTGACTTGATTGTTTTGATTAATATAAAGAAGCAGGTGCACCCAGCAATGCACACACTAGAAGACTTTAGGGTACCTAAATACCTTTTATGCACACACTAGAAGACTTTAAGGTGCTATTCAGTAGAACTCAGGCAAGGTGTGCATTCTGGAATTTTAGCTGAGTGACAGTTTTACCTTTTATGCTTTTGAAGCCAGTGTAACTTCAATTTTAAAGTATAGTGTAAAGCAAATGTGTCAAGTCAATGGTAATTTGAAATGTATTTGGGTTAAGGACAAGTGTACAATTGGCATTACTGAAGCTTTATTTTTATCACCCCCCTTTGGGTACATGCTAACTGTGTGATGGGTGAGGGGAGTTGTGTGAAGAGATGCAGCACCCTGTCTTACAGTGTATTATGACCCTGGAAAATTTTTGTTCCATGGCTTGAATCCACTTTGCTATTTCGCTAATTAAATATTAGCGTTGCTGAGTACCATGGTGCACACCTGTAATTTCAGCAGCTTGGGAGACTGAGGCAGGAGGATCTCCAGTTCAAAGCCAGCCTCAGCAAAAAGCAAGGTGCTGAGCAACACAGTGAGACCCCTGTCTCTAAATAAAATACAAAATAGGGCTGGGGATGTGGCTCAGTGGTTGAGTGCCTCTGAGCTCAATCCCTGGTACCTGCCCCACCCCCCAAAATACTAGTGTCTACTTGTATAATTTATACTGTGAACTGAATAAACACACCTGTTTTTGCTTTGCCTCAGAGATTTTTGATTTGGCGCAAATAATACTGAGAATAACAACTGCCAGGGTCTTTAATTGCTGCACTGATCGTCTCAGATATGTTAACTCAATGTTAGCAGAAAGATCATGAAGTCAAGAAGTGGACTTACATCAGATAAAGTTGGAATCTCCAAATATAAATGCTTCCAGTGTGAAGCCATCAGTCTTTGAGAGTGGCGGTGTTTTTGTTACATTGGGTCATTCAGTTGGCTACACTGACCTATCAGGAAGGCACACCTTAACCTTTTTAAAATTTCACAGATATGCTCTTTAAATACACTGCATTATTACTAACATAAGATTTATATTCCTGTCACATATTGGAGAGTAAACCTTGAATTTTATTCAACTTTTGCCCAAAGTGAACTTGACAGCTATAGAACAAAGATCACAGTACATACACATTTATCCATTTCCATAGTTTATTGCTATTTCTGAGTTAACCAGAAAGTAACCTGTCTTGCTCAGCCCACAGAAATATGCCTTTATCATGACCAACCTTTATCGAGTGTTAATATCAGAAGTAGCCTGGTGAGGAATGTTTTTGTGATTTCTGACCAAGCCCCTATTGAAGGAATTGCATGATAGGTTTCATTATCCTTTCTGATCCTGACTATTTTTTATCCTGTTATGATCTCAAACTATTTTCTCCTTAGAATTTAGTGACAGGGAAAGTTTTTCTTTTGATAAATTGATAATCATGAAGAATCACTATTCTGTGATGTGTTTTTCCTTTTCCTCCTAGACTTTGGGAAGCTCTGGATGTCCCAATTGCAGTCAGTGTCTCAGAGTTCTGGTTATCTGTGTACAGCAGAATTATAGCATAAGTGAATTTGAATTAAGGTAATTTAATTCTGTGTGCCAGCAAGGAAAAAGGAAACAACGCGAAAAGTGTGCGTGCTTCCATTCACCATTCCTCTGGATGAGTACTGTCCCAAGGGTGTGTGCATTTCCTGAACCTGCTGCTCTCTCACTCAGTCTTAGTTTATAAAGCCTCCTTGAAGGCTCATACTGTTTCACACTAGCTGGCCCCTAAACCCAAGGCAGCTACTTTCATGCTTAACTAAAAAAACCACAATATGTTTTTCTGTGGGCTCGGTTGTTTGTAAAAAGCCTCCTGGTTCCCCCTTGGTACATCTACTTCCCTTGATTAGTAGCCTCTTTGCTTGACTCTGGCCTTGGTAATATGACTTGCTTTGGCCAGCAAGGGCAAGAGTGAGTGTAAAGCATTCGGATGTATGTACCGTGTCGTGTATTGGGACTTGATTGTCCTCCTGCTCTCGGAACTGAAGACCTTGTGAACAAACCCGAGTTTTCTGTGGAAGGGGCCACATGTGTTCTGGCTGAAGACCTACCAGAGCCAGAAGTATGAGGAGGCCATGCTGGACTCCAAGCCAGGTCTGCCTAACCAACCTCTGGAATCCTGAGAATATTTTATTGTTTTAGGCTATTAATTATGGAACAGGTTTTATTTTTGTTATAAAGAACTGATAGATTTCCCAGTGGCTTCTGAACATTTCTGCCAGTGCTGTGTTGAACTTATTCAGAGATGGAGTATCAATCTCCTTTGAGACTTGTGTCTGCTGAGGAATAGTCAAGGCTAATTTTGACTATATTCAGTTTCTGCCATATGTGCTGATGTACGAATCAACCTCCACTTAACGTATAAACTTGGGTTCCACTGTTTTCATTTCTAATATCTCCTTTCACTTTTAATTTTCATCAGTGTGTATATGTGTGGATACACATTTATACACTTATATACATGGATCACAAAATATATAAGTACATTTATATATGTTTGCTTGTGTGTATATATATGTACATATATACATACACACACATATATGTGTATATATATATATATATATATTTTTTTTTTTTTTTTTTGATGGTGCTCAGGATCAAATGCAAGACCAGGGATGTGCGAGGCAACTGCTCTTTCATTGTGTTACATCCCCAATGAGCATATTATTTATATATTGTACGTGAATTTTTTTCTTAAATTTCTTTTGAGAATAAATTTAATTAACATAAAATTCACCATTTAAATAATTTAAAAGAGCACATTCCAGTGACTTTTAGTGTTTGTTATATTGTGTAACCATCATCGCTTTCCAATTCCAAATGATTTCTATGAACCCCTCCAAAGAAAACCCCTTCCTCCATTATCTCTCATCTTCCCATTGAAATAGAATCTACTTTCTGCTTCTGAGGATTCTTCTGTTTTGGATATTTCGTATGAATGGAATCAACGCAATTGTGTTTGGCTTCTTTAATGTAATATGTTTTTGAGATTCATCCATGTTGTAATATTTTTTATTTTATTCCTTTTTATGGTGGAATGATATTCCATGGTATAGATATGCCTCAGTTATTCGTTCATCAGTTGATAGAAATTTGAATTGTTACCATTCTTTGACTATTATGGGTAGTACTGCTTTGAGCATTCATGTGCAAGTTTTTATTTGAGTAATATGTTTTCAATTCTCTTAGGTTTATGCCTAGGGGTGGAAATGCCAAGTCATAGGGTAACTCAGTGTTTAACTTTTGAGGAACTGCCAAACTGTTTTTCACAGTGACTATATCATTTTAATTCCCACGAGTAATGTATAAGGATCTGTTTTCTCCACATTCTTGCAGAATATTGATTATGTTTCTTTTTCTTTTTTTTTTATTTTAGTCATCCTAGTGTGTGTGAAGTGGTATCTTGTGGTTTTGATTTGCATTTCCCTAATGACTAAGGATGGTCAGACATCTTTTCATGTGCTTATTGGCCATTGGTATTTATTTTTTTGAAAAATGTCTGTTCAAGCCTTTTGCTTATTTATTTAAAAAATTTTTTTTTGTGCTGGGAATTGAGCTCAGGGACTCAACCACTGAGCCACATCCCCAGCCCTATTTGGTATTTATTTAGAGACAGGGTCTCATGTAGTTGCTTGTGTCTCACTTTTGCTGAGGCTGACTTTGAATTCAGTGCTCCTGCTTTAGGCTCCCGAGCTGCTGTGATTACAGGTGCATACCACTGTGCCTGTCCCTTCGCTTATTTAATCATTTCCTTTTTTTTTTTTTTCTTTCTTGAAATGGGGTCTTGCTATATTACTAGGCTGGCCTTGAACTCTTGGGTCCAAGTGATCCTCTAGCCTTGGTTTCCCAAATAGCTGGGATTTTAAGCACATGCCACTGTACCTGTCTCCTTTTGCCTATATACAATTAGATTATTTGTCTTTTTATTGTTCACTTGTAAGTGTCCTTTTTATATTGCAAATATGTTCTCACATTCTTTGGGTTGTTTTAACTTTTTTTTTTTTTTTTTTTTGGGTGCTGGGGATCGAACCCAGGACCTTGTGCTTGCAAGGCAAGCACTCTACCGACTGAGCTGTCTCCCCAGCCCCTGATTTAACTTTTTTTTGGATAATGTCCTTTGACAGGCAAAAACTTTTAAGTTGATGAAGTTATCCATTTTTCTTTTGTTGCTCATGTTCTTTGTCATATTTAAGAAACTGTTGGTTAATCTAAGGACACAAAAATTCACTCCTACATTTTCTTCTAAGAATTTTATAATTTTAGTTCTTCAGTTCTCTGTAGGAGGTAGTTGCTCAAATTCATTTGTATCCAGTTTTCCTTGTGTCATTTGTTGAAAAGATTATTCTTTTCCCATTGAATGGTCTTATCATGTGTCAAAAGTCAGTTGATGATAGATGTATGTTTATTTCTAGACTATCAATTCTGTTTTGTTGATATTGTACAACATTATTATTATTATTTTGTCTTTGGTTTTATCTATTCATTTATAAAACACACCTGTGAAAGTGCCATCTACGCCTGCACATTTCAGTTTCTTAGTGATTTATAGTAATTCCTTGAAAATTAAAACAGTAATAGTGATAGCAAACATATAGACATGCTACAGTTGTTAGCTCTTCCAAATGTTTTACATGCATTAACTTATTTAATGAAATGAAATACTGGATGGCCTATAGCTTTAAAAGTTAAAGAACTGTGTGACTGTGTGTGTATGAAGTCTTTTGAGTGACACTGGGGGAAAAAAATCCCATAATTTTAATGTTAAATTCTCAAAAGTAATTATGGTGAATGTTTTATTTTTTTTAAAAAATAAGGGGTCAGGCCTGGGGATATAGCTCAGTTGGTAGAGTGCTTGCCTTGCAAGCACGAGGCCCTGGGTTCAATCCCCAGCATCGCAAAAAAAAAAAAAAAAAAAAAAAAAAAGAAAGAGAAAATAAGGGGTCAGTAATAGTACTAATGAACATATCAAGGGAGGTGTTTGCCAACTCAGCTTTTTGGGACTTTAGTATTGTTATCACTCAACTGAGAAGTTTGGATCCAGTGATTTCCAATCTCAGAGTGCCCAGGCCTCAGACTCTGTAATCCAGCGTCTGGATATTGTACCTCTCTGTCTGTTTCTGTCATGGTGCCTGATATCAAGTGGATTTTAAATAAAATGTTTCACTGGAAAATGAGTGAATAAATTAAGCATAAGGCTGGAAAGGAATCAGTCTGGTTTTGTTAAATAGTGGAAATAGTATTCTCTCCTTTGTGAATATGTGTGTGTGTGTGTGTGTGTGCGTGCGCGTGTGTGTATGTATGTGTGTGTGTGTGTGGGTTGGGGACAGGGAGAAGAAGGAGTATTGAAATGGGATATGTTTAAATTAACACACACTGTCTACTGTTTGTGTTTCTTCATACTCACCTTCCATTTTACAATGCTTGAGCTCTTGGCCTTGGGTGCATCCTTGCCCTACCCTCTTTCATGTTTCACAACTTACTGTGCTTTGTAACCCAGCCCAGGTCTCAGCTTTGCTGATATTCTTTCTGTCTCCATCTCCAGGTAGGATTGAAGCTTGTAGTCATCTGTGGTTTAGCATTAATAACATGCCAATGAATGTGTTAGTTTTTGTTATGTCTGTCCCTTTTACTAGGGTATGGGTCTCTTAGTGGCTGTGTTTTAAGTTTTATTTTTAGTTTCAGAGACTGAGAACATATCTGGCACTTAGCAAATGCTCAGCTAATAGTTATTGAGTGTGTAAATGTGAATCAATTCAGAATAAAGATATGGCAACTGTTGACCTGTCTTTCCCAAGTGTTTGCTTATGAGTAAGAAACTTAATGTGCAATTTCTTATTTTTTCCTATAATAATCCTGTAGGGTTGACACCATCCTCATTTCCAGATAAAGAAATAGTCCCTAGGCCGTTAAATAATTTGCATTAACTTATGTAATTAATGAATGACAAAGCTGAGATTCAGAGACGGTTAATCAGCTCAGCACTACTAGTTCCTTCCACTGAATCATGTTGCTTAACCAGAAGCCTGTTGTCAATAATTGGTGGAATAAGATGACAGAAGATGAGATAAGAAAATAAATCTTTAAGATAATGTTTAAAGAACCATTGCATATGTCTCCTATGGCTCTGTCAGGAGGCAAATTAAAATTTTGGTCTTTTTTTTTTCTTTTTCTTCAATTTATTTATTTATTTGTTTATTTTTGCGGTGCTGGGGATTTGAACCCAGGGCCTTGTGCTTGTGAGGCAAGCACTCTACCAACTGAGCTATATTCCCAGCCCTTCAATTTATTTTTATTATTTTTACGGATTGCATTTTGATTCATTATACACAAATGGGATACAACTTTTCATTTTTGTGCACAATGTAGATTCACACCATTTGGGTAATCATACGTGTACGTAGGGTAATAATGTCTGTCTCAGTCCACTATCTCCTCCCCCACATCGCCGCCGCCCCTGTTATGTATCATTATCCACTTAACAGAGAAAACATTCAGCTTTTGTTTCTTGGGGATTGGCTTAAACTTTGGTCTTTTAGAAACTAAATGAAATGGTGTGTGCCTGTGGTGCCAGCTACTTGGGAAGCTGAGGCAGGTGGATCACTTGAACCCCAGAGTTCCAGGCCAACCTGGGCAAGGTATCAGGACCCTAACTCAAAGAAAGAATTGGTCTTTTAATATGTTGAAAGGTGTGTGCTTATTCTAGGCAGCTGACTTTTATGTGTTTAAGATGGTAGTTATATGGAGAGCAAATGGGCTGCTAGCACATTAAGTTGCACTGACGAATTGAATAATAAATTGAAGGGCTAATGACAGTAGTAGAGATCAACGGCTTCTGTCCTTGGATCTTATAAATGATGTCCCAGGGACTTCAAGGTTTGTGAGTTTTGCCCTCAGTTTTCTTGTTAAGGACAGAAGAGTCTCTCTAAACCATGAGAATACCCCTTTATATATATATTTAATAGGAAATTCAGAATAGTTGTAGGCAGACTGTCACATTGAAGTGACGAGGGCGAGAGAACCTGGTTGGAAGACCATCGTTTCATTCATCAGTGACACCTTGAGACTGGCGTGGGCCCCTCAGGTAGATGGGGAAACTGAGCTTCTTGCCCTCACAGGGAAAAGAACTCCTGTGCACAGGATCCATCCTCAGGAGCATCTTAGAAGAAAAGGATCCTGTTGGTTGTTGGTTAATTTATGATGCCAAAATGCGGATTTAAAATGCAGATGGATATTTTTGAAATAGGAAGTTTCCTTCAAGTCTGTTCAGTGACAGTAAGAGAAACTAAAAGTGGTGATGGTTCTGAAGTAGATGCTTCCTTTACTTGAGGTTTGGCTTCTGAAGAAAGTACAGTGAGGTTTAAATAAAGTGAAATCATTAAGTCATCTGAACACTTACCAAATACTTAATTTGTTTCAATGTTCTGGGCACCAGGTTATGCCAAATAAAATTTCTTTTGCTTGATTTGTGTAAGACCAAGTATTCAGGAAAAAACAAAAACAAAAGCAAAAACAAAAAAACAAATGTGCTTTAGAATAATTTGGTGGGACCAGAGGTTTATGTATATGTGTGATGTGTGTACCTACACATATTAACTAATTTATTCTGTTGTGGCTTTCTAAATATCACTATCACTTATTTAAGTAAATTTGATTTTTAGAATTTCACACAGTACTGGAAAAATTGGGTATTGATTTACATATAGAAAATGATTTCTCAGCTCATGTAATTTTTAGACTTTATTGGCAAAATGTGACATTAAGATTTAACTCAGGTGATATTCCAAAGGGAGGAGTTTCTAGCTTGAGGAGTTTTATATGTTAGGGAAGATTTATGAGTGACAAAAACTTATTTGCTTTGGAGAAGGTCATACAAGTAAATGGGGTAATGGGAGATGGAAAATTGTATAAAATACAATGTTTCTGTTCGAACCTTTGAAAAATTCTGGAAGTTCTGTGCAACTGTTCCTCAGGTCCCTACTGCCTAAAAATGGCCTGGGTCCCAACATCATTTCTTTGTCTCTTTCTAAAGGTTTATACTATGTGTACAGAATAATTTCTCTCCCCATGGGCATGTAATTTTGATCCTAGAATTGAATCTAGATGGAAAATTCTAGTTATATTTTATTTTCATTTAAACCCTGTGCTTGGAATGCATCTAGTCTGAAAAGTCAATAATATGTGTAATTAAAAGTCATTTCTCTGTACCTAAAACTATTGCTTTTCTCTGAAATTTCATTCCTACATTAATTAAAAAAACTCAAAATTAAAACTCAGGTGGAGTTTAAATACTCAAAATAAACACTCAAAACTCACTGTAAAACTTTGGAAAATAAAATAGTAAACACATGCCTTTTTAAACTTTTATTTCCTGTTGGTGATTCTGATGAAAATAAAATAAGTTTTAAAAAGAATCTCTGTATCCATTATATGAGGACGTGGGTGTCAAGATCAGAACATCAACATCTAGGTTGATTCACGTGTTGGCAATTTTCTAGCCATCTGTTAAAATTCTGATCCTGTGTTGTTTTCTCGTTGATGTCATCTGTAATACTCTGAAAAGGGGCCATTGTTTCCTCTTTAGTGATTACAGATTGGTGATTATTAGGGCTGGCAGTGATTCCAAGATACTTCACGAATGTCAGTTTTATAGCCCTTTGCTGAGTGTGGTGTTGCTGTTTTTAAGTCAGTCTTTCCCATGCCTCTCCAGAGCAAAGATCATGTCTTCTTCAATTTTGTAATCACCCGATGCCTCATGCATGGCTCCTCATACATCACGGGAATGCAGTAAATGTCAGAATGAATGAACGAATGTCAGAATGAATGCCTGAAACTATTCCTGTGGACAAATTGGCTCACGTACTGAAAATTATGAAAAGGTGACTTGAGTGAAAAAGGAAGTATTTGAGAGAGGGAAGAAGGTTGACAGGGATTAGAGAAAGCGAAATGAGAATGGTGTAGTGAAGAAGCCTCAGTATATGTCCCAGTTATCCACTGCTGTGTAAGAAACCACCCTGAATGTAAAGGCACACATGAACAACTATTTTGGCATACCCATGGATTCTGGAGGTTGGCAATTGGACAGGCACAATGGAGATGTTTTGTCTGTGCTTCACAGAGTCTGGGCTCTTCTCTTGAAAAACTTGATTGGCTGGGATGACTCAAATGAGTGAGGACTAGAATCATCTAAAGTTCTCCCACTCTCATGACTGGCTTCTGGGCTGGCATGATTTGAAGACTGGGCTTCACTGGAATTCTGCACTAGAACACCTGTGTATGGTTTCTCCATTTGGTATGGGATTCTCTCAGTATGGTGGCTGGGTTCCAAGAGGGAGTGTCCAAAGGACCAGAGGCCCAGGGAACTAGGTGGAGCTACTTGGCTTCAATGACCTAGGCTCATGGGTCATGTAGTATCACTTCTGCTGTATTGTATTGGTTGAAGGAGCCACACACCCACTCAGATTCCAGGTGAGGGGACATAGACCCTGATTCTTAATGAGAGAAATGTCAAAGAATGTGTAGCTATATTTAAAAACACCAACCAGGTAATGCCAATGATGGATAGAGCAAAGAACAGGAGAGTATGTTATCAGTTCATTCATCATTGAGGGGACATATGAAAATGTCACTGGACATTTCCAAACAATAATTAGATTGGGCTGAAGTCATGACATTTTTGAATGTAGTTTATAATTTTTATTTTTTCTAAGTGATGGATGAGATATGTTTCCTATGGAATTAGTATTTTACCAGTTTATTAATTTTTCCTTCTTATAAATCAGGCATATAACAGCTTACATTTCAGTTTTGGAAATCCTTTATTCACTAAGAATCATACAGCCTAGAAATAAGGGTAAAAATGTCTTTGGTCAAATTTGCTGCCTCATTCTGTGCTAAGTAGTTCAATTGTGACATTAATAGTTGAGGATCTTTTCATTGATTCTTTTATAAGAAGGCTGCAATTTGGATATACTCACTATGCCTGACTGCCCACTATACTTTGGTACTTGCTCAGTTAGTACAGAATCTTTCTTGTCTTACACTGTACACTTGAAACCAAACTTTGGTTTCCATGAAATTTGAGCAGGGAAAAGGGAAGGAAATACGTAGAGGGAAGAGAGGAGTTATCACAAGGACAGATGTTGCAATAGACTGTGGTTTTATTTTTGGTGGCTAGAAACCACACATTCCTGTTTGTTTAGGGGAGTGTCACATTACATTATCATGAGGCTCCAGGCTGCTTCACAGGAGTCACTGATTCTATTAGAAGGGCTTTGCTAGGCACAGTGGTAGTAAAGCTGCTTGAGGAAGGGAAGCCCACCTACCTTTTCCTTCTTTTATTTGCCTACTACCTTAGTTCTTTTCTTCTCCGCTTCCCTTTTCTTCTTTCCCCTTTTTCTATTTTCTTTCTTACTGGTTCCAGAGTGTTCCATGACTGGGACATGCAAAACCGTGTTATTCTCTTGAATATATCCTAAAAAGTTTTATTGTGGAAAAATTCAAATATAAGTAAAAATAGGATAGGATAAGAAACCCCTTGTATTTGCCATGTATTTGTCATGTGCCTCAGCATAAAGTTGTTGAATTCATGAATGAGGGTTGGAAAACCTGAAACTCTCGTTCTCACTCAGCTTCAGCAGTTATCGCACAAACAATTTTATTTTGTTTATATTCCCACATACCCCTCATCAGATTATGGAGCAAAGCACAGACGTTATTTTATCTGTAGATTTTTCAGTGTGTATATCTAAAAGATAGGAACTCTTAAAAATATAATCATGATGTGATTATTCTCCACCCCTACTCTTAACTCTCAGATAACCTTTAATTTTGTTAATATTGTCAAACAGATTTTTACCGACTGCTATGATTTGGATGTGATTTGTCCCTCAAGGGTCTGTGTGTTGGGAGCTTGATCTTCAATGTGGTGATGTTGGGAGATGAGACCTGTAAGAGGTGGGGCTTTGTGGGAGGTCCTTGGGTCACTGGGGGTGTGCTGTCACACAGGTTAAGGTGGTTGTTGTGAGAGAGCTGTTATGTGGGCCTGAGCCTCACCACTCTTCATGGGGAGATGTGATTGGTTGCTCTCACACGTGCTCCTGCTATTACCATCCACCGCAGTGTGACATGTTTGAGAACCAGAACCAGACCCATGGGTACCTTGCTCTGAAAGTTCCAGAATTGTGAACTAAGTAAACCTCTTCTTTATAAAGTTAGCTACCTTAGGTATTTCATTATAGCAACAAAAACTGACTAACATGAACAAACATTGATGCCATCAATATGCAGTTAGTATTCAAGTTGCCAAGTTGAGAATGGGTGCCAGAGTACTACCACTTAAAGTGAATCCACTTAAATTTCACAGTAATCAGTAAGAGGAAGAAGAAAGAAAGAACTCTATGATTCAAGTTTATCCTGAAAAATAAGTAAAAATGTGTTTATCTCATATTTAACTCTCTTTAGGTTGTAGTTACTAATTCTTAGAATAAAGAGTGAGTCATAAACATACATTGCAGAAAAGATAACCTCTTCACCCACAAGTGGTGCTGGGAAAACTGGAAATCCATATGTAGCAGAATGAAATTTATCTACCTCTCACCTAGCACAAAATTCAACTCAAGGTGGGTCAAATACCTAGGCATTATACCAGAGACCCTGTGCCTACTAGAAGAAAATGTAGACCTAACTTTCTATCACATTGACTTAGGAACTGACTTCCTCATCAAGATTCCTAAAGTGTAAGAAATAAAATCAAGAATCAATAAATGGAATGGAATCAAACTAAAAAGCTTCTTCACAGCAAAGGATACCATCAAGAATGCGAAGACAGAGCCCACAGAATGGGAAAAAAAAATCTTTACCATATGCATCTCAGATAGAGCATTAATCTCCAGGATATATAAAGGACTCAAAAAACTTAATACCAAAACAACAAATAACCCAATCAATAAATGGGGTAAGGAACTGAACAGACTCTTCACAGAAGAAGAAATATGATCAGTCAATGAATATAGGAAAAAATTTCCAACATCTCTAGCAATTACAGAAATGCAAATCAAAACTACACTGAGATTCCATCTCACTCTAGTCAGAATGGCAGTCATCAAGCATATAAGCAGCAGTAAATGTTGGCCAGGATGTGGGGGAAAAGGTACACTTATACTTTGCTGGTGGGAATGCAAATTGGTGCAACCACCATGGAAAGCAGTGTGGAGATTCCTCAGAAAACTTGGAATGGAATCACCATTTGACCCAGCTATCCCACTCCTTGGCCTATACCCAAAAGACTTACAATCAGCATACTACAGTGATGCAGCCACATCCTTGTTTATAGCAGCTCAATTCACAATAGCCAAGCTACGGAACCAACCTAGGTGCTTGTCAGCTGGTGAATGGATAAAGAAAATGTGGCACATATACGCAATGGAATAATACTCTTAAAGAAGAATGAAATTGTGGCATTTGCAGGTAAATGGATGGAACTTGAGAATATCATGATAAGTGAAATAAGCCAAACCCCAAAAAACCAAAGGCTGAATGTTTTCTCTGATATGCTTTCTATGATATGCAGATGCTGACTCACAGTAGGCGGGGGAGCAGGGAGGGAGAAGGGGAGGTTCGCCACACTGGACTGAGTGGAGTAGGGAGAAGGGAGGGGGGATGGGAATAGGAAAGAGAGTCTAGAATGAGTCAGTCATAACTTTCCTATGTTCATATATGAATACACTACCCGTATTACAGCCACATCAATATTTATAGCAGCATAGTTAACAACAGCCAAGCTATGGCACCAACCTAGGTGCCCTTTAACAGATGAATGGATAAAGAAATTGTGGTATAGATACATAATGGAGTATCGTTCATCCATAAAAAAGAATGACTTCATGACAATTGCTGGTGAATGGATGGACCTGGAGACTATCATGCTAAGTGAAATAAACCAATCCCCCAAACCAAAGGCTGAATGTTCTTTCTGATACGTGGATGCTCACACACAATAAGGGTGGTGGTGGGAGAATAGAAGTTTATTGGATTAGACAAGGGGGAATGGAAGGAAAGGGAGGTGGGTTAGGAATAGGAAAGACAGGGAATGAATCTGACACAATTTTCCTACAACAACCACAAACTACCTGTTTTTAATGGAATTTCAGGAGAGAACCAAGGTGAATGTTTGCATTGAATGAAGACTTGGCCTTCATTTGTGTTCCTGTGAACTTTAGGGTTTGCTTTGGCCAGGATTCCCCATTGTCCATGAATTTCAACAGCAGTGCACTTTAATAATATGGTATGGAATGGTGGAGAGAGCCCTTTACTTGAAACCAGGAGGCTTTGTTTCTAGTCCTGGTTTTTGTTACTTTGGGAAAGATTCTTAACTTTTCTAAATCTTAGCCTATTTGTGAAATGAGGGAGATGAGTTAGATGATGGCTAAGATTCCTTTCCATTCAAATGGTATGGTTTTGTTCAAGACTATTTATCTGTCATATAAATTAGATAAAGTGAACTCCACTCTACCTTAGGGCATGCAACGTGAAATCTTTTTCCTATCCCTGATGTTGAGACCTTTTGCTTCTAGAACTGAAGATAAGTCATATCCTAGTTATTCTCTGGGCCTTCCAAAAGCCTGCCTCCCATTTGGTAACTATGGTGTTGCTTACTGATTTGGGAACCACACATTTTTTTGTGGGCTGTTCTCCAGAGCATAGCTCACTTTTCCTGGTAACCTTTCTTGTAAGTAGTCATTTCTACCTTGTACTGAATATGTGTTGCACAGAGATGAAAGACAATTTCTAAAGAAGGGGTATTTGCATACCAACAGTTTCTCAGGAAGACAAAATAGAGTACCAGAATCTTAATATGAACTAAGAAGACCACCTTAGAGGCAAAGGGAAGAAGAGCTTTTCTCTGATAGTTTGGACAGCTCATGGATTAATGGGGTCTATAACCTAACTTCTTATTGAGAGACAACTATAAGTAGCAACAAAAGTATAAAGAAGTGCAAGATCCCAGTTCCTTTGTTTACGATAGTGATGCTCAATTCTACTAGCATGTATCATCATGATGTCCAGCCCCCCCAACCCCCCGCCCAAGACCAAGTATAGGAAAGAAAAAAAAAAAAAAGGAGAGTAAGGGGTGGAACCTGGACATCAGTATTAAAAACATCAACAACAACTCCATAGGTGAGTCTAGTGTACCCTTAGGACTGAGAACAATTCCTTTAGGAGCTTAACAGCTAGTTGAGAAATTAACATATGTATTGTTAGTTGCCTTTTCGTTGATGTGACCAAAATACTTGACAGGAACAACTTAGAGGAAAAGTTTACTTTGGCTCAAAATTTCAGATGACTCAGTCCATGCAAGGCTGACTCCATTGCTCTGGGCCTGAGGTGAGGTAGAATATCAAGGTTTAGAGCACAGTGGGGGGAAAACGGTTCAGCTCATGGCTGCCCAGAAGGAAAGAGAGAGAGAGAGAGAGAGAAAGGGGCCAGGGATAGTGGTAGTCCAAGGCCACATCTCCAGTGACCTTTGTCTTCCAGCCATGCCTCATTTGCCTGCAGTTACTACCCATTCGCCTGTCAATGGTTAATCCAGCAAATGGATTAATCCACTGATGAGGTTAGAGGCTAATCATTGCTTAAAATCTGCACCTCCGAACCTTGCTGTATTAGAGTCATTATGCCAACACATGAGCTTTTGGGGACATTCCAGATCCAAACCACAACATGTACATTAATTGCTACTTATCATACTACTCGTCATACAGATTGCTGTATGATGAGTGAGAGATTACTGGTACAGGAATTGGAAGGTTTTTAATCCATCAGAGTTATCAGGAAGGTCTACATCAAGGAGTCGAGTTCTGAATTGGTAGAGTTTTCATAGATGGAGAGAGAGGACTGGGGAGAGTTTTCTAGGTTAGGGAATGGATACTGCAAAAGGAGTCCCTAGAAATTAACTGTCTATTTTGACTGAAATGTGAATTGTTTGGGGAATAGTGGAAGTAGAGATTGGATGTCAGGTTGAAACCAGATTATGGACAGTCTCCAGGGTCAGAGTAAGGAATTTTTGTTTATCCTGCAGGTGTTGGAGAGATACTGAGGATTTCTGAAATGGCATGATCAATCTTTGAAGACTGCTTCAACGGGAATACGGGGTATGTAGTTTGAATAAAATAAGGCAAGAGCTTGGGGAAATGAAGGCCAGTGGTGCAGCTGCCGTCATAGTCCAGATGTGAGGTTGAAATGCTCTGAGGAGAACAGCAGTATGGTTTAACACTAATTAAATTTGTGTAGTGTTTTCATAATAAATATTTTTCCCACATTTCATTCAAACCTTGCATTAATCTTGTGGTATTTCCCTCCATACTTTATAAATGAAGGAACTGGTTTTCAGAGGTTAAGCTGTTATAAGGTAACCTTAAAAAACCCAGAGGAGCCTGATTGGATGATGGCCACTTGGTGGAAGAGTTATAAGGGCTCATTGGAGGTATCAGATTGAGTTGAAGATGGTAGAATCCCTCAGTAGTCTTTGGCTCTGCTATCAAATAGTCACTTAATGCTCTTCATGTGACTCATTTTTCCTCAATGCAATTACTTCTTGAAAAGGTGTGTTGGAGGCAAGGGAATAAAAGGCTGTCATTCATTCAGTTTATCTTAAATAAGGTCTTTGGACCTTTTCTGAGTATTTTTGGGTCTTCAGCTTAAAATTTTGTTGATTATTACAGGACCTGGTGTAGGTATGGACAGTATGGAGAGATGGGCTCCTGACACAGGACTGAGGACCTTCTCATCCAGGTGGATTCTTCCCTGAATGAGTTTAGCTATGACTGAGTTGGTTTCCTTTCTTTCATGGTTGAGGCAGGAGCCATAGAGAAGGGAACTGTGAAGTATGGTCGTGTAGACACCGGAAAACCTCCCTGTGGCCCTGGTGACTAGGGTGCTGTGTGGAGAGCATCCTCTTCTCAGAGCTGGAGTGTGAATTGAATCTACCACTGTGGCAACTCATTTTGTTCAAGAGTGTGTGATGTCTGTGTGGTCCTCTGTTTTGTGCACCAGCATCTTGAGACAAGTCAGTGTTGGCCTGAATAGCTGGTCACACAGTGAAATGAATTTTGCCCTCTGAGATTTTTGTTCCTTGCAATCAAATAGAAGAAGAATGTGCTAGAGAGCTAAAGGAGGCTGGGGAGAAATAAAAGAGGGAGTCATCCTCATGGGAAGCCTGGATTAGTTTTTCTTGTGAAATGACGTGGCAGGAGGGGGAGTGGGGTAGGAGATGAGGCTGAGCCTTTTTGCCCAGGGAAGTCTCAATCCAGGCTCAGAGAATAACGCTCAAGGGTCCAGTTAGGGTGAGAGGAAAAGCTGTATTGGTAATTTGAAATGACAACATCCTTGAGTAATTAAAATGTCACTTTTTCACTGTTTATTTTCTCACTTTAGAATACTGGTACCTTCAATGGCAGCAGAAGGAGTGATCAGAAGACCGAGATGAATTTTAACAGTATTCTAGAAGAGATTCTTATTAAAAGGTCCCAACAGAAAAAGAAGACCTCACCCTTAAACTACAAAGAGAGACTTTTTGTACTTACAAAGTCCATGTTAACCTATTATGAGGGCCGAGCAGAGGTAGGAGACAATCACTGCAATTTACTTTGCTGCCTTCTGTGTCAATATGTTTTATTATACTGCTCAGCTCTCCAATCTTATGGAATGAGCGGTGGGATGATGAAGTTAAGGTTGTGAGTTGTTACCATTTGAATGTGAAAGGTGAAGTTTAGCATGTGAATAGAAATTACAAATCTTTTATATTAATTACAGGTCTCATATATTGATGCTCATTTTATAAAAAATGTGCCAGAGAAAGTAAATTTCTCTGTCAATTTTAGATCCTTATGAATTCCTTAAGTGTATTGTATACTGTTTCCCACAAACCACCATATTATGTATCAAAGTCTTTCTTAACCAATATGTACTCTGTGTCCTTTGCTTTATAATAATGTTTCTTCATTATTAAATAGAAGCTACTTTAAACTGGTTAGTGATTTGGTGGTCCCAGCATGTCATTGAAGTTGACCTGAAGCAGAAATGTTCAGCTTTTTTCATGAAAGCTGCTACTACCAAGTTCCTGTGATGGGAACAAGGAGGGGCAGCTAAGAAACCTGGCCAGGAAGCACGTTCTTCAGGAGGGCTGTGATCAGCTAGCCCCTGGCTTTTCAGTTGCTTCTCCTTCTCCTTTCACCTCTGGATGAAGTGCGTGAATGGGTAGTCATCTCCAGCCCACTTTTTGGCTCTTGACATGTTGGGAATTGCATTTTTCTAGTACTGCCAATGTCCTCTCTCCTAGAAATATTTTTGGGTTCTAGGGAGTGACTGGGGACTGAGTTTTCCTTGGTTGGCCACAGGCTGTTGTGCACTTCGTTACAGTGGGCACTTGTGATCCTGATGTTTGGTTTTAGTTCTGTTTTTTTTTCCTAGAGTACCATCCTCAGAAGTTGATTTGCTTGTTCTGTTTTTGTCTTACTCCCACTGATTTCTCTGTGGTTTGGTTCCCCCAGTTCTGACAGAATTGCATTGTTTCTCATGAATGGTCTTCAACTCTGTCAAGTTCTGCTGGTCTTCAACTCTGTCAAGTTCATTGTGACCTGTGGGATTCTTTGGGTTCAGATAGATCATAGACTCTTATCCCTAAATCCCCAAAATGCTAAAATCCAAAACCTCAAAGACTCTTATTTGCAAAACCACATTTTAGTTGAAATCAATTTTTGTCTTTGTCCTATTCATTGTGAATATTTGTGTGTGCATACGGAAATATGAATGTGTTCAATTACGTGGGGCTGTCTCAGTCTCTGTGTTATATATTGTGTGGTATGTGTTCTGTATTTCATTTGTTAAATCTGAAAATTTCAGAAATTCAAGTGTTTCAGATAAGGAATATTACCAGAAATATTATTTTAAAATGTAAAGCAGTTTTTTTTTTTTTTTTGGTGTGTTCATGGTGCTGGGGATTGAACCCGGGGACTTGTGCATGCGAGGAAAGCCCTCTACGGACTGAGCTATATCCCCAGTCCTAAAGCAGTTTTTAAGGGAAACATTTACATGTTTTTGCTGTGTGGTAGTGATTTGTTAAAATTTGAATCTTATATAGTATGTTTAAGGAGAGAATAGAAATATAGCAGTGAACATGGTAAAATGTGGTTCTTTACTAACTAAAAAGCCTCAGAAACCTACATTATCTGCTTAGAAATATGCTTGATAATATTAAAACACATTGTAATTGTTAATTCACTTTGAAGATGATTGCTATACAGTTGTCCCTTGGTATCTGTGGGGGATTGGTTCCAGGCTTGTGCCTCAGATACCAAAATCTTCAGATGCTTAAATATCTTCTATAAAAAAAGGGTAAGTGCATATAACCTGCACATATTGTCTGATACTTGTTAAATCATCTCCAGATTACTCATAATACCTAATACAATATAAATGCTTTGTAAATAGTTGTTATACTGTATTGTTTAGGGAACAATGACATGCAAAAATAAAGTCAGTACATGGTCAGTGGGGATGCAGTTTTTTTCCCTTGGATATTTTCTATGTATGGACAGTCACATCTGTGGATGTAGGTCCTGCAGATATGGAGGGCTGACTGAATGAAGTTGAAAGTGCACTCATGCTTTATCTTAAGCACAGTGAAGAGAAATCTTTTATTCTTTTACTTCAGAACCCAACTTACTCTGCAGGCTTAGCTTCTGTGAGAACCAGAAAGGACAGAACGAAGTCGTGTCCAACATGTGAAATCCCACTGTGAACATTTCTGGTCAGATTCCATCTCCTTCCTGACTGCTGCTGACTGGTCCAGAGACCCTCATCCCATTGGCTTAATTCCTGCCTAATCTTTCACTCTTCTGGAAATACTGGGCACTTCTATCTTCCTGGGTTCTTCCCTCCTTGCCTGACATTCATTGGTGACCTACTAAAAAGCCTGTGGTTGCAGAGTAGTTTGCAGTGGTTGCAGAGTAGTTTGTTTCTCCCAGTTAAAAATAAATAATTGTGAGCTGGCCCACCGACTCCCATGCCGAGGTAGGACGCCATCGCTGAGCCTGCCTGCCTACCCCCTACTGCTGAGGGACACTGCACTTGCCTCTGTGCTGACTCAGCGCACCCTCGCTGGGGCTCCACATCTTCTTTGGAGGCTGGTGCGGGCATTTTGAATTATTCCTGAGGGCGTGGCCATCATCATGGGAAGGGCGGCTCCCTTTCTGAGACACCTACAGGAGACTGGAGGCCCTTTGACAAGACTCAGGATTCAAGAAGAGGAGGTATTGAGAGATTCGGGACCAACTCAGAGCCGCCGGGCGAGTCTCTCCCACTGGGCAAGGCTCCCTGGAATTCAGTAGTCCTGGAATGCAGGGAACTTCATGGAGTAGATTTGCCCAGTGAGACTCCCCTGCTGGAGCCGTGAATCCAGACAACCGGGAGCATTGCAGAGGAGGGCCGCCCAGCAAGAGGCTTCGGCGCAGAGTGAGGGTCCCAGGCCTGAGCAGCAGGTCCAGTCCCCAGGGAACGTCATAGAGGAGGGCCGCTCAGAGACAGAGTCCCTCGCAGGGCCAGGCCCCCCAGACCAGGTGGTAGTTCTGGGCCCCAGGGAACGTCACAGAGGAGGGCTGCCCAGCAAGATATCCCCACTGGGTGAGTCTTCCCCGCCGGGCGAAGCTTTCCAACCAAGGTGGTAGATCCAGAGACATAGGCCCAGATCAGCTATGCCCCAGCCCACATTCTAGTCCCCCTTTTGACTGACCATTGGTCAACAAGTGGAGGCGCCTCTGCCCACCAGTAGGAAATATAACCTACCTGAAGGCCACCACCCCTAGAGGGACAGCTTCCTTGTGTATCACTGCATTATCAAGTTCCTGCAAGACTTCAGGCTACTGAAGGCTAGGAGGTGAGTTATTGGAAATCTACAGGGACACTATAAGTCAATAGAGGAAATCTGCAATATCTCAGAGTTTCACTACTAGAGGAGTAGATACCTGACCAATATGAGAAAACAAGGGAAGAAATGTCCCAAACAAACCTAGATGCTACATCAATAAAATCCAATGACAGCATGGCAGAAGAAATGTCAGAAAGGGAGTTCAGAATATACATAATTAAAATGATCAGAGAAGCAAACAATGAGATGAAAGAGCAAATGCAGACTTTGAATGATCGCACCACTCAACAGTTAAAAGAGCAAATGTGGGAAGCAAAAGATCATTTCAATAAAGAGAGAAACTGAAAAAAAGCCAAACAGAAATCCTTGAAATGAAGGAAACAAACCAAATTAAAAAGTCCATAGAAAGCATAACCAATAGGATAGAATACCTGGAAGACAGAACCTCAGACATTGAAGACAAATATTTAATCTTGAAAACAAAGTTGACCAAACAGAGAAGATTGTAAGAAATCATGAACAGAATCTACAAGAATTATGGGATATCATGAAAAGGCCAAATTTAAATTATTGGGATTGAGGAAGGCTTAGAGAAACAAACCAAAGGAATGAACAATCTATTCAATGAAATAATATCAGAAAGTTTCCCACATCTGAAGAATGAAATGGAAAATCAAGTACAAGAGACTTATAGGACTCCAAATAAACAAAATTACAATAGACCCACACCAAGGTACATTATAATGAAAATACCTAACATACAAAAAAAAAGACAGAATTTTAAAGGTTGCGAGAGAAAAGAATCAAATTACATTCAGTGGGAAACCAATACGGATATCAGCAGATTTTTCAACCCAGACCCTAAAAGCTAGAAGGGCCTGGAACAACATTTTTCAAGCTCTGAAAGAAAACGGATACCAACCAAGAATCTTATACCCAGCAAAACTTACCTTCAGATTTGATGACAAAATAAAATCCTTCCACAATAAACAGAAGCTAAAAGAATTTACAAAAAGAAAGCCAGCACTACAGAACATTCTCAGCAAAATATTCCATGAGGAAGAGATGAAATACAATGATGTAAATCAGCAAAGGGAGGAACTAGCCTAAAGGAATAGCCAAATAAAGGAGAAACCAAGTCATGTCAAAAAACAAAAAATAAGGGGCTGGAGAGATAGCTCAGTCGTAGAGTGCTTGCCTTGCAAGCACAAGGCCCTGGGTTCGATCCCCAGCACCAAAAAAAAAGAACCAAATGACTGGGAATACAAATCATATCTCAATAATAACCCTGAATGTTAATGGCCTGAACTCATCAATCAAAAGACATAGACTGGAAGATTGGATTAAAAAGGAAGATCCAACAATATGCTGCCTGCAAGAAACTCATCTCATAGAAAGGGATACCCACAGACTAAAGGTGAAAGGATGGGGAAAAACATACCATGCACATGGACACAGCAAAAAAGCCGGAGTATCCATCCTCATATCAGATAATGTGGACTTCAAGCCAAAGTTAGTCAGAAGGGATAAAGAAGGACATTTCATACTGCTTAAGGGAAGCATAAATCAGCAAGACATAACAATCATAAATATCTATGCCCCAAATAGTGGCTCATCCATATACGTCAAACAAATCCTTCTCAATTCCAGAAATCAAATAGACCACAACACAATAATACTAGGTGATTTTTTTTTTTTTTTTTTTTTTTTTTTTTTTTTTTTTTTGGTGGTGCTAGGGATTGAACCCAGGGCCTTGTGCTTGCAAGGCAAGTACTCTACCAACTAAGCTGTATCCCCAGCCCCAATACTAGGTGATTTTAACACACCTCTCTCACCACTGGACAGATCTTCCAAACAAAAATTGAACAAAGAAACCATAGATCTCAATAACACAATCAATAATTTAGACTTAACAGATATATATAGAATATACCATCCAACAAAGAGTGAATACACTTTCTTCTCAGCAGCACATGGATCCTTCTCTAAAATAGACCATATTCTATGCCACAAAGCTACTGTTAGCAAATACAAGAAGATAGAGATACTACCTTGTATTCTATCAGATCATAATGGATTGAAATTAGAAATAAATGACCGAATAAAAAACAGAAACTACTCCAACACCTGGAGATGAAATGATATGCTATTGTATGACGAATGGATAACAGAAGACATCAGGAGGGAAATAAAAAAATTCTTAGAGGTAAATGAGAACAAAGATACATCATATCAAAATCTCTGGGACACTATGAAAGCAGTACTAGAGGAGAATTTATTTCATGGAGTGCATTCAATAAAAGAAGAAAAAAATCAACAAATTAATGACCTAACACTACAGCTCAAAGCCCTAGAAAAAGAAGAACAGAGCACCATGAAAAGTAGTAGAAGACAAGAAATAGTTAAAATCAGAGTTGAAATCAACGAAATTGAAACAAAAGAAACAATTGAAAAAATTGACAAAATAAATAGTTGGTTTTTGAAAAAATAAACAAAATTGATACACTAACAAAGAGAAGGAGAGAGAAAATTCAAATTACTAAACTTCAGAATGAACAGGAAATATCACAACAGACACGAGTGAAATACAAAACATAATTATACTCCAACAAAATAGAAAATTTTGAAGACATCAACAGGTTTCTAGAGACATGTGAATTACCTAAACTGAACCAGGAGGACATACGCAATTTATATAGATCAATTTCAAGTAACGAAATAGAAGAAGTCATCAAAAGCCTACCAACAAAGAAAAGTACAGGACCTGTTGGGTTCTCAGCTGAGTTCTACAAACTTTTTTTTTTTTTTTTTTTGTGGTACTGGGAATTGAACTCAGGGCCTTGTGCTTGCGAGGCAAGCACTCTACCAGCTGAGCTATCTCCCCAGCCCTCTACAAAACCTTTAAAGAAGAGCTCATTCCAATACTTCTCAAAGTATTCCATGAAATAGAAGAGGAAGGAGCCCTCCCAAACTCTTTCTATGAAGCCAATATCACCCTGATACCTAAACCAGACAGAGACACATCGAGGAAAGAAATTTCAGACCAATATCCTTAATGAACATTGATGCAAAAATTCTCAACAAAATTTTAGCAAATCACATACAAAAATATATTAAAAAGATAGTGCACCACGATCAAGTGGGTTTTATCCCAGGGATGCAAGGTTGATTCAACATTTGGAAATCAATAAATGTTATTCACCATATCAACAGACTTAAAGTCAAGAATTACATGATTATTTCAATAGATGCAGAAAAAGCATTTGATAAAATATTGCATCCCTTCATGCTCAAAACACTAGAAAAAATAGGGATAGTGGGAACATTCCTTAACATTGTAAAAGTCATCTATGCTAAACCCATGGCCAATATCATTCTAAATGGTGAAAAACTGAAAGCATTCCCCCTAAAAACTGGAACAAGGCAGGGATGCACTCCGTATTTCACCACTTCTATTCAACATTGTCCTCCAAACTCTAGCCAGAGCTATTAGACCAAAGAAATTAAAGGGATATGAATAGGAAAAGAAGAACTCAAACTATCTCTATTTGCTGATGACATGATTATATAGTTAAAGGAACCAGGAAATTCCACCAGAAAACTTTTAGAACTCATAAGTGAATTCAGTAAAGTAGCAGTATATAAGATATTGATCTTATATAAATCTCATTAATCTAATGCATTTTTTTTACATAAGTGATGAATCTTCAGAAAGAGAAGTTAGGAAAACTACCCCATTCACAATAGCCTCGAAAAAATAAAATACTTGGGAATCAATCTCACAAAAGAGTGAAAGACCTCTACAGTGAGAACTACAGAACACTAAAGAAAGAAATTAAAGAAAACCTTAGAAGATGGAAAGATCTCCCATGTTCTTGGATAGGCAGAATTAATATTGTCAAAATGGTCATACTACCAAAGTGCTATACAGATTCAATGCAATTCCAATTAAAATCCCAAAGATGTACCTTACAGAAATAGAGTAAACAATCATGAAATTCATCTGGAAGAATAAGAAACCCAGAATAGATAAAGCAATCCTTAGCAGGAAGAGTGAAGCAAGGGGTATCGCAATACCAGACCTTCAACTATACTACAAAGCAATAGGAACAAAAACGGCATGGTATTGGTACCAAAATATACAGGTAGATCAATGCTACAGAATAGAGGACATGGACACAAACCCAAATAAATACAATTTTCTCATACTAGACAAAGGTGCCAAAAATATGCAATGGAGAAAAGATAGCCTCTCCAACAAATGGTGCTGGGAAAACTGGAAATCCATACGCAGTAGAATGAAACTAAACCCCTCTCTCTCACCCAACATAAAACTCAACTCAAAATGGATGAAGGACCTTGGAATCCGACCAGAGACCCTGCATTTTATAGAAGAAAAAGTAGGTCCAAATCTTCAACATGTTGGCTTAGGATCAGACTTCCTTAACAGGACTCCCATAGCACAAGAAATAAAAGCAAAAGAATCAATAACTGGGATAGGTTCAAACTAAAAAGCTTTCTCTCAGCAAAGGAAACTATCAGCAATGTGAAGAGAGAGCCTAAAGAGTGGGAGAAAATCTTTGCCACCCATACTTCAGATAGAGCACTAATTTCCAGAATCTATAAAGAACTCAAAAAACTCTACACCAATAATACAAATAACCCAGTCAACAAATGGGCTAAGGAAATGAACAGACACTTCACAGAAGATCTACAAGCAATCAACAGATGTATGAAAAAATGTTCACCATCTTTAGTAATAAGAGAAATGTAAATCAAAACTACCCTAAGATTCCATCTTACCCCAATTAGAATGGCGATTATCAAGAATACAAGCAACTATAGGTGTTGGCAAGAATGCTGGGAAAAAGGTACACTCATACATTGCCGGCGGGGTTGCAAATTAGTGCAGCCACTCTGGAAAGTAGTGTGGAGATTCCTTAGAAAACTTGGAATGGAACCACCATTTGACCCAGCTATCCCACTCCTTGGCCTATACCCAAAGGACTTAAAATCTGCATACTACAGAGATACAGGCACATCAGTGTTCATAGCTGCTCAGTTCACAATAGCCAGATTGTGGAACCAACCTAGATGTCTTCAATTGATTAATGCATAAAGAAACTGTGGTGTATATATATATATATATATACATATATATATATATATATATACACACACACACAATGGAATATTACTCAGTGATAAAGAATAATAAAATTATGGCATTTTCAGGCAAATGGATGAAATTGGAGAATATCATGCTAAGTGAGATAAGTCAATCTCAACAAACCAAAGGACAAATGATTTCACTGATAAGCGGATGATGACACATAATGGGAGTGGGAGGGGGGCAAGAATGGAGGAAGTGGGGACTGTATAGAGGGAAAAGAGGGGTGGGAGGGGTGGGGGGAAGGAAAAAATAGCAGAATGAATCAAAAACTATTACCCTGTGTAAATGTATGATTACACAAATGATATGCCTCTACTTCATGTACAGAGAAACAAGATGTATCTCATTTGTTTACAATAAAAATAAATTTAAAAAAAGAGTAAAAAAAAAAACCCAAATGTTATATTCAATGATAGCTGGTTAAAGTAAGAACGGAACTCGCTACAGAGTTCAAAGAACCCTCAGAGAAGAGGAAACCAGAGATATGGGTGGGCAGATGGACAACAAAACAGGAGGTGAAAGAAGACTTTTAGGGCCAGTGAGACAGCGTCAGTTGATCAATCTACTGAATCTTTTACATACTTAGTCATTTAATATATGTATACTTGCTCAGTTGTTCTTATATTACCTCAGTGTACTTTTTAATTGTAATTATAATATGTACAGCATTTCCAAAAGTCCAAGCTTGTGTAAACGTGGAAAAACGATTCACTTCTTCCTCGTCAAGATTAGCATGTTGAAATGTGACCTCCATAAATTTTCTCTGTACATAAAAACCTGACACTTAACAACAACAACAAAAAGTCAGTATTAAAAATTAAGAATTTTAAGGTAAGAATCATAATTCTTGAAATAACATTGATTTTGCCTATTTTGGGCTAATTCTCACATTACAGCTCTCAGCCTGTCCTCTGGGTGAGTCCCGTAGCACCTATTTTTTTTGTGTGTGTGTGTCTTTCCCAGTTGGGTGAATATGCTCAGTTCTTTTATTTCCATGGACATTCTTCTGGTTTTTATCTCTCTAGCATTAGAAGTGATGATTCAAAAAGTGCTGTGAGTTGGGTATTGCATGAGAATCAGCAGGAGTTTTAATATTTTGTTAAAAATGTAAGATTCTAGAAGTGGGTTAGAAAAACCTTGGCAGCTATTTGGGGTTAAAATAAACAGCCTAGAGATATTTAAATTGTCATAATTCTCTTATTTTTAAAAGAAAAACAGGGAAGAGGCTGTTTATGGATCCTGTAACTACAATTAGTAGTGTCTTCACAGCAATTAAGTGGTTACTAGTACTAGGTTGAAACTCTTAGTTAATAATAATGGCAAACAGACATCCATTCTTTCCTTATTCTCTGGACTCCATCTCCTTCAACATGGCAACAAACTTATTGAAATTCTTCCTATTGTGTTAGGGCCATTTGTGCTTTTCAAAGTATATTGAGAAATTCTGTTCTAGATGACAAGATCCAATCAAGCCCTTTCCTGAAAACCTTATATTGCAAAACCTATGTTCCAGTGACTCCATTGGGTTATTCTTCAGTTTGTCCTCCTTTCTCTTCTGGTGGTAAGTCCATTAGCACTGTGGTTCTGTACATTCTAATGAACTGAAAAAGATCTACCTGACAGTTTATATTGTTTGATCTTACTCATAATAACACAGAACAAAGGACCATGAAGGTTTCGCAAGAGATGTTGCTTTGTAATTGTGGAACTAAGTGACACATGGGATAGGCCACTTGATGTTCCATTGGAGACTCCATGTAATACTGACATGGGAACCAGGGAGGAGCAGAACTGGAGCTTAATCAGGAAAAAGACCAACTGGATAAAGAAGAGGAAAAAAAAAAAGAATAGATTTCTACATGTTGACTTGCTGAATAAAATAAATTTCAAGTATTAATTAAATTGACAACCATTGTTTGCTAGGAGATTAGGAGTTTTTTTTTTTATTTTTTTTTGTATTAGGGATTGAACCCAGGAGTGCTTAACCACTGAGCCACATCCCCCAGCCTTTTTATTTATTATTTGGAGAGAGAGTCTCGCCAAGTTGCTTATGATCTCACTAAGTTGCTGAGTCTGGCTTTGAACTTACGGTCCCCCTGCCTCAGCCTCCCAAACTGCTATGGTTATACCACGCCCAGCAGGAATTTTTATAATTGGACTTTGATGATCTTAATTTGGTTGGTTTGTTGCCGGTAATACTGCCCTGGTATGGACACTGGCAAGTAGTTTATAATATCAAAGGAATAGGTTGACTAGTAGAATCAGACATTCTACCTCAGATGTTCATTATGAGAACTCCCAGGTCTCAAACTTTTAGTCATATTCAGCTGTGATTTATTATAGCGAAGGATACAAAGCAAAATCAGGAAAGCAAACAGGTGCCTAGGGCCTAGTGCAAGCATCCAAGAGTCTTTTCCTGGTGGAGTAACAAGGATGTGCATTTTTCTCCAGCATTGAATTCTGACAGAAGATCTCTGCTATTATTAGAGACTCAGTGTCCAGTGTGTTTGTTGGGGACTGGTCCCATAGACACCGTCTGCATAGTGTATACCAAAACTACAGACTCTGGAAGGAAAGTAGATGGTCAACAGAAACCATAGTCTTGTACACTTGAGGCACAGTGAGACACCCTCATCAGTATTGGGGATGGTGGGATCCTTCCAGAGTTCAAACTGCCGGATTCCAGCTGAGGCCCAACATTGTAAACAGGTCTTCCTTAGGATAACAGTCTCTGGCTGTTACAGTAACTGTTTTTTGCACATTAGTTATAAGAGTGATACAATATTTTGATTGCTAACTACATGCCAACTGCAGTGCTAAGTACCTGACATATATAATTTCCTTTATTTCTCTAGGCAATGCTATATTAAGTCTTATTAGACTTCATTTCAAAACAAGGAACTGAGGCATGGAAAGGTTAAAAACTTTCATAACATATAAATTACATACACATGTAAGAAATTGCAGGGCTGTTCTTTAGAGCCTATCTTCAAAACATTCCAGGGAAAATGCATTCCAGGGAAAATGGGGGCAGTGGTTATTACAGCTCTCCAGAATATAGATAACGTTTTATTTTAAAACTTTTGAGAATATTTTTATTTATTACTTTTGTTATGACTTTTTAAGACTTTTTTGGTAATAGGAAAAGTTAACACCAAACAGGGCTTTTTGTCCTTTTTACTTCTAATTGGATGTTCTAGGATGTTCTTCACTTTTTATGTATAGTTTAAATATTACTTTCATTATATATATATTTTATCTTCTTAACACCTCCTTTTCATCACAATTTCAACTCCAAAACACATCTGATTGACTATCAAATGCATATATGTAACATATGTATATATATATATATGTGTGTGTCTACATATATATGCTTATCTATAGATATGTTTATCTATACATATAAAAGGAGATTAGTCAAAATGCTTTCTTTTTAAAAAATTATTTATTTATTTAATTTTGATTCATTGTATTCAAAGTGCATTCTGATGTCATGTATAACTAATTAGAGCAAATTAAAAAATACAAAAACAATAACAACAAAAGAAAACAAAACAAAAATCTCAAACCAAAACAAAAAGGAGATGTATTACGGGAATTGGATCACACGATTATGGAGGCTGAGAAGTTTTGTGATATGCTGTTTGCAAACTGGAGACCCAGAAAAGCCAGTGCAAGTTCAAAGGCCATAGCTAGGGAACCAGTGATGGAAATCCCAGCATAAGAGCAGGAACTGACAAGACGAGGTGTCCCAACTCCAGCAGTGAGGCAGGAGAGGCACAAATTCCTTTTTCTTCTACCTTCTGTTCTGTTTAGGATAGGATGATGACCACACATTGAGGAGGGCAGTCTACTTTGGAGTCCATCAATTCAGATGCTACTCTCATGTGCAAACACCCTCACAGACATACTGAAAAACAGTGCTTAATCTGGGCACCTTGTAGCCCATTCAGGTTGACACATAAAATTAAACATCACTTTGAGATGATGTTTAATTTCTTTCCCTCTGCTACAGTTTATTACAAACCTTGATCTTGTCTTTTAGGTGGATTACTGCCTTATCTGATTTATTTCTTGGATTATCACCTTTGATTATTCAGCTATCAGGGGGATGTTTAAAAGCTATAGATTCTCTAGGATCAAGTTAAAATGCCTTAACTTGGAAAGCAGGGTGCTTTATGCAGTTTTTTCACCCTTTCCTCTCTCTCCCTCCATTCTCAGCTATTTTTTGTCTGTTTTTTATTAACCTGTAATTGCTGTTTTACATTTTGCCTTTGATAACATTGCCCAGTCTGCTCAGAGTGACATATTCCTCTGCCTGTGGTCCAGGATCCAACTATCTACCCACTTACTATGGCACAAGTCTATCAACACCCTGGAAATCCCTCATACTTCTGTATGGTTGACTGGGTCATATTAGGGTTGTTTTCTTGACCAGTTCAGGAAGCTGGAAGCTCTCAACCATGCAGAGATGAGAGTCTACCAAGGTTCTGAGATGATCTGATGTTTCTTTCTTACTTGCATCCTTAGATTAGGTGGATGCCCAAGTGGGAACCCTAAACTTATAGGGCCCTCCTGAAGTTTTGTATCTTTCAGCAGTTTCTTGAATTCTAGGGAGTTAATGTGGAGTGGAAAAAATAGTTTATTTTACTGCAGGGTAGTTGCAAGCATTTGCATCAAACCTAAGAGGTTACCAGGAAGTTCACTAGTTTGCAAAAAGTGGTGTGGCTCTCAATACCATGGTGCCTTCTCTCTGAGGGTTATATTCCAAGACCCCCAGTGGATGCCTGAAATCATGGCTAGCACCAGACCCTATACATATTTTTCCTACATATACTTATAGTCAAGTTTAATTTATAAATTATGCACAATAAGTAATTAATAACTAATAGTAAACTAGAACAATTAGAAGAATAAATAATAAAATTGCCAACTTTGCTACTGTTGGCTCAGGGAACATTATTAAGTAAAATAAGGATTACTTGAACAAAAGCACTGTGATGCTGCTACTGCTGATCTGGTACCCAAGTTGGCTGTTAATTGATTCATGGACCTATAGTCTTGGCCAAAGGATGAGTCACATACGAGGTGGGATGGAGTAGGACAGCCTGAGATTTCAGAACATTACTGAGAATAGCATGAAACTTAAAACTTAGGAATTTTTTTTTCTGGAATTTTCCATATAATTTGGTAATTGAGACCTCGGAAAGCAACACTGTGACTAAGTGAGGGACACTGTAGTCCGTGGACAGTACTTTGGTTAATGTGTGACACGATTTTTCTGGCTCTGAAAATTCTCAACTATATTATCCCATGAAAACTCATTTTCCTCTTGGAAATAATTCTCCTTGTTTCTGAAATAAGGTAGCATAAAAAAACTTTCTTTTTATGTCTCCATTTTTTCTGTCTCTTCTGTTTCTGATTTATATCTGTCTTCTTATTCTATTCTTTTGGTTCTTTCTTATCATTTATCACTTAAAGTTTCAAGTTCAAGGGTCTGACTTATCTTTTTAATTTTTCAGGTTACCTAGCTTCGTTTAATAAAATAATAGTCACTTTTTTCCTGAGGAAGCTGAAATCTACTGAAGATAGATGAGGGTAGCAATACCATTACCTTCATCCACATCCCTAATATATTTTGGTAACTTTTTTTTTTTTTTTTTTGGTGGTGGTGGTGTTGGGTATTGAACTCAGGGCAGTAACTTTTCACCTTGCTACAGTTTCAAACTTACAGAAAATTTACAATAATAGTTTAATAATACATAGAATACATAATAGTATATGAAACTAAGTAATGATTCTCTTCCCCGCCCCCCAGAATCATTTGAGACTTAAGTTGCAGACATTGTCCCCCCACTTTTACAACTAAATAGGTCATTGTGTGTTGTCTAGGAACAAGGACATTCTCTTCTATAACCACAATACAATGATCAATATTGAGACGTTTAATCCGAGTCCATAGTCACATTACATTTGTGGTCCCTCTGGTGTCTTTATAGTGCTTTCTCAACCTCCTTCCTTCTCCACCCCCAAATCTGGGATCTAATCCATGATCACACATTGCATTTAGTTAGTTAAGAAATAAAGTTTTAAAAATGTTCATGGTGAGAGGAAGAGACGTGTGGAAGTGTGCTCTTCTTTGTTCCATATTTAAAATGCCGATGATATTGTGAATCCCCATGGATTGCTTGTGAGAGTCTACAAATATGAAATCAGATTTAAAGATTGTTCAGTGTCATGTATTTTCTTATTCCTCTTCTTATGTGCATCATTAGAGACTGAAGATCCCCTTCCCTACAAAGAAATTATTTTAGCATGATCCACAAGGAGAGTAAAATTCAATTATTACTGTTTTTCATATCTCTCACCTCCTCCTTTTCTGGTTTTAACTTTTTATTCTTTTGTATAGAAAACAGGAGTTAGGCACATTGGGATTTTTTTATGTAGTATTTGTAATTTTTTTCTACAGTAATACTATAAATCAAGAGAGAGGTTTATTCAAAGGTTCGATTCTCCTGCAACTTAAAAGTAGAAGCAATAAAAATATTCTCGATCTTAAAAAACACTCTTGCATCTGGCTGGATAGTTATGTTCTATTCACTGATTATTTGTAGTATGAGGAGAGATATAGTGGCTGCAAGAATAATCAGCCTCTTTGCTCAGAAAAGGTATCATCTGGTTTATTTTATTCATAAAACTTGGCTTTCAGCAATTTTTAGTGATATCAACAAGTCAAATTTCCATCAAAGTTTTATTTAGCTATTTTTCCACTGAATGTATTCAGAAGACTGTGCTGTAGGCACGGAAAGCAATTATGAAGAGATTCGTTCCCAGAAAGTTTGGGAAATGGTCTCAGAACTGAAATAATCAGTGTGTCTACTCATCCCTCCTTTCCCATTTGCTTATTTGAAGGAAACTTGTCTTAGTCAGAACTATATGCAGTTTTTTGAAAAAAACTTTTTATGAAGAACTGCATTTGGCATTGTGATTTATGTAAATTGAATTTTATTTCTCTGCAATACCATAAAGTACTGGACTAGAGATTTTTTTTTTTTTTAACCCAGGGCATTGTACTTGCAAGGCAAGCATTTTACCAACTGAACTATATCCCCAGCCCTGGAGATTCTTAGATTCTTTGAAGCTATTTATTGTAACTAGTAGTTTCTATTAAGCGTTTATTGATGAGGATAGGTATTATGACACTTATCCTGGGAGACAGTTGAAAAAGAGACTGAATTGTATGAGTGGAGGAAGCTTTGGTGTCAAAAGCTTTTTCTGGGAGTGGAGGTAGGAAGGGATTAGGGAAAGTTTCTACTTGGGCTTCCAAGAATTGGTGTGTGAGCAATGATAGACATAGCTGGCCCATGCCATACAGAGGGAAGAGTGTGTGCAGTGGCCCTGGGGTGAAACTGGACTCAGTGTGTTTATGGAATGTTTTCTTCCTAGACCTATATAGATTTATATAACTGATAATTACTCATACAAAGTGGTAACTGATTTGTTAGTAATAAAGAGGAATTGTACAGTTTTAGAACTTGAAGAGACTTTGAAGAATGACATCCAGATTTTTTTACTTATGGAAACGGAGGATAAGGAGATGATTTGCTCTAGGCTACCCAATAGCTGATTGCCTATACTGAAGCTCATGTCAGGATGTTCCTCGATTAGTCTCTGCACTTGCATTGCTTTAGTTCTGGAAAGGGTGTCTCAGTTGCCCAAGTAGGTGAAAGATCTGTACAGCTTCAGACAATGTGGTGGTTGCAGTTATAACAGATATCACTGGGCTGGGGATGTAGCTCAGTGGTTGATTCCTTGCCTACATTGTGTGAGGTCCTGGTCTCCATTCCCGGTACCACAAAAAAGAAAAAGATGAATAATGGATAGCATTTAAGGACTATTCAGACCTCTGTGCTCGAAAACACTTGACACTATCCTATCTTTGAAGCTTTGTTCCTGCAGTGCATGACAGCACTCCTCTCCAGTTATGGGAACCCATCTCAGGTGCTCTTAAGAGGGAGACCTGGGACATTCCCCTGGTTGTAAATGCCTTGCCCTTTCTAAGCTACTGTTATATCTGTCTGCATTATTTTTATTGCCTTTTTTGCTTATCAACTATCTGAACATAATAATCTCCCTGAGGGCAAAAATGGTTGCTTCATAATTTAAGCATATTATACCATACCTTGTGCCCATTAACTCAAGAAAGTTTTTGTTGGTAATGGTTAAAATGCTGCTGATTAGTAAGAATTTAAAGAAATCAAGAAGATCTTTAGATCTTTGTGAGAGTGCTTTCCCATATAATTTTGTTTCATTTTTTTTTTTTTTTAATTTTTGGTTGTAGGTGGACACAATACCTTTATTTTATTTATTTATTTTGATGTGATACTGAGGACTGAACCCAGTGCCTCATACAAGCTAGGCAAGTGCTTTACCACTGAGCTACAATCCCAGCCCTTCATTTTGTTTTTTGAGGAGATACATTATTTAAATTTAGACATGGAAGTATGTCCATTTAATATTTATTGGTATTAATTGCTCCCACAAAGTAAAAGGTGGATATTATTACCAGCAACCAGCAAAGGTGGATATTATTACTATAAGCTGTCAGAAGAGCTCATGTGACAATCTGAGAAAGTGAAACATTTTGAATTGTTTCTGTGACTGTTTCAGATGTGTCAACTCTTAACCATTGGTTGATGCTGGTTAGTTAGATACGCATAGACCATAATGCACGGATTGGGGCTTAGAAACACTTATGTTACTCAGGAATTGATCTAGTAGAATTAATTCTTTTAACTGTATTAAGGGAACTCTTGGCATTATCAGCTTTGGGTTTTGTGCACTATATTCCTTTTTTTTCATGTGTCAGTACTTTTAATGTTATATACATCTAATTATAACAAAAGACAACTATAACAAGATGAGACCCTCTGATTCATGAACAGCACACTATCTTACAGTAAACTGAGTTTATATTCCACCATCAAATGTGGTTTGCCCATTAGTTCACTTTGAGATAGATCATTAAGAATATCTTCAAATCCAATAGTCTCATCATTACCCCTCAAAATATCCAGGGAAAGATTTGAGCTTGAAAGAAATGGAAGACGCTGAACCTTCTGCACTGCCTTAAATTCCATTTGTAATTTTAGAGGAGCAAGTAGACCTTGGATGTTTCTCAGTGTATAAAAATTCTTTTTATCTTGGTTGAGCTGGAAATTTTCTTCTGATAATTCAAGAGGATGATTGGGCAAAAGTTCATTTTTCACACAAGAAAAACCTTTCTGAAGAAGATTGTGACTTTCAAAAGGCCCACTTGCTGAAAGTTCTGAAACTGGAATACTGTCTTTTAGTTAAGATCCAAGTCCTCTGGCATACATGTTCACACCAGCCAGGGAACACCACTCAGCCCCGTTACCGTCAGTCGGCCCTACCGCTCACTTCCGTTTCCTGTGCATTATATTTCTAAGATAAATATTAAAGTTTGATGATTACTATTTCAGATAAAAACATAGTTATATCCTCATTACCAAAACTCTTCCTTTCCCTTTGAAAATTTTTAATTTTAGAAAACTAATATTTGCGTGATTCCACCCTGGTAAAGACCTGAAAAGAAAAATGGTCAAAATATGTACAAATAAACAAATGAGTAAGACATTTCCACGAAACCTCTAATGATTTCTAACAGATTATGGGAAGAAAATTTTTCACATAATCCTAGGTCTTTGAGAACACCTTTTCACTTCCTTTATTCTGAGTAGTCATGTAGCTATAGCTGTTCCTTAATTTTATTTGCCGCTGCAAAAGTAACATGAATAGGTGTAATTCCTTGCTCACGAGATTGGAGCCTGGTAAATTTTGCTCCTTTTAGAAGCTTATGGATATAATTTCTGAGGAGAAGAGACTCCGTCCATACACTAATTTGTGGAATCTTTTTTTTTTTTTTTCCTGTGGTGCTGGGGATTGAACCCAGGGCCTTGAAAATACTAGGCAAGCACTCTACCAACTGAGCTCTGTCCCCAGCCCCACTGTAATTTGTAATGCAAGAGTCATCCATTTTGTTTTCGTTTATTCTTCTTTTGTACAGCAGAGAGTAAGTGAGTATGCCCCGGATGGAGAAATCAAAAGATGAATGGTCCTGGCTTCCTTAAGCTCCCAGTCTGATTTTGCTGAAGCTCTGCCTTTCTGGGCTCATGGTAGCTTACTTTCTCTTATGCTGCCTCCACTCTGCTGTGAAGGTGACCTTGAGACTTGGAGTTCCTGTTTCTTATCTTTGTATGCCATTGTGGTTTTGACCCTTACCATGCGTTTCTGGATTGCCCAGGACTCAGTCTCACTGGCTTTTGGATTTCAGTTGTGAGGTGGGGCCGTTGCACCTCTGGGATTTCCAGGTTTCCTTCTGTTCTTTTTAAATCTTTTTAGTTGTAGATGGACACAATACCTTTATTTTGTTTGTGTATTTGTCTGTGGTGTTGAAGATCGAACCCACTGCCTCATGCGTGTGAGGCAAGCACTCTATAACTGAACCACAACCCCAGCCCTTCTTCTGTCTTAAAATGTACACAGCTTAGATTCCAGATCATGTGTATCTGAAATAATCCACAAATTTGTCCACTGTTTTATAAATTAAGAAACCAGGGGACTGACAAAGTCAGGTGCCTTCTCATTTGACTAAGTGCCTCAAGACGCCTTATCGTTCTGGTGAGTGTGCTATCTGTTAAACCGCACTGGGTTACTTCCCACATAGGGGGACTTCCTTAAACAGTAACTTCACTGACCACCTCTATGCACATGTTTCCTTCCTCCTTGCTGCCTTTGGCTTTATGTATCAGAACTCAAGAGAGTGTTCTTTTACCAGTTATTGTAAGTTTTTACCTTAATGTATCCCTGTGAGGTGAGGGGAACTCAATGCATTTAAGGAAATTATAGTTCCCTGCCCATTAGCATTTACTCTATTGAAATACTTATTTAGACATTTTTTTCCTTTTAGGTTTTCTGACTTTTCATGGTTTATTTTTATAAGATAGAAAATATGTTTTCTGGATCAAACCCTTGTACTTGTTTATACTTGGTAGCTTATCTAACTTTTTAAATATCTTTTACTTTCCTTATTGTGGTAAAATATATATATAACCTAAAATTCACCATTGTAGCCATTTAAAAGTGTACAATTCAGTAGCATTAAGTAACCTCATAATGTTATATACAATTACCACTGTCTAGGTCCAGAACTTTTTCATCAAGTACATAGAAACTATTCCCAGTAAGTCATCAATTCCTCATTTCTCCCAGCTGCTGGAAACCATTAACCTACTTCCTGTCTATGAATCTGACTGTTCTGGATATTTCATAGACCCTTGTACTGGTTACCTTTAGTGCCTGGCTTCTCTCGCTGAGATGCCTTTCAGGGAGGCTGCGGCATCAGGAACATTTCTTTCCTTTTTGTGGCTAAATACTCCGTTGTAGGGCTATACGGCAAGCATTTTGATATTTGGGTTGTTTGCATCCTTTGACTATTGTAAATAGAGCTGCTATGAATGTTCATGTACAAGTCTTTGTGTGGACATATATTTTCATTTCTCTTGGGTATAGGAGTTGAATTACTTCACTTCCCTACTAATAGTGTATTAGGATTCCAGTAGTTTCTCCAAATGCTGCTTCACTCTTACTCTTGCCATTCTAGTGGATGTAAAGTGGTAGCTCACTGTGTTGCTTAGGCTAGTAACACTGAGCACCTTTTTCTCATAGCTTGATTCTTTTTAAAATGTTCGTAGTTTCGTCCCTTTTTGATTTTCTAGATGAAGGGGTAGTGGCATGCAGGTAAATGTTCAGCAACTGGGAGAAGCCCTGATTTTTAGAGTTTGCCAGTTCCATAGTGCAAGTACTCCCCTGTGTCAGATTACTGGTGTCCTGCATGACGTGGAGCCCAGCAGGCTCTCATGAGCTGGCAGACTCCCGCCCACCTGTGGGAGGGAGGAAGGGGTGCCGTGAGCTTCACTGGACCTGCCTGGTTTTGTGCAGGTGGGGCCCTGCGAAACTACGGGGAGTGCCATTTGCATGTTAGTTTAAGGAGAAAAGCACATATTTGTTGTGTACTGCTTACTCTTTATCAGTCTTCTGAGGCAGGTTGGACTATCTTATTTTCAGAAAAATCTAAGGTCTGGGGAACTTCACTAACTTAATGACTCACAACTGCTAAAGGGCAAAGTTGGGACTTACACCAGGTCTTTCTTACTCCAGAGCTCATTCCAGTTCACCCACTGTGTCAAGAGTTGGGGAGCTCCAAGACCGTTCCCAGGTTCCATGACTTGTTAGGAAGAGGATTTAGTGTATAGTTGTGCTCATGATTACCATTTACTACAGTGAAAGATGCAGAGCAAAATGAGCAAAGGGGAAAGGCATGTGGGGTGTATCTGGAGTCCCATTCCAGTGGAATTGCATAGCACAGAACTTGCTTAAAACCTCCAGCAATGAGCTGCAATAACATATGGTATATTGCCTGCCTACCCCCTGTGAAACTTACCAGAGACTTGGGATCCCAGTTTTTTTTTTTTTTTTTTTTTTTTTTTTTTTAAGTTGTCAGTGGACTTTTATTTTAGTTATTTATTTATATGCAGTGCTGAGGATCCAACCCAGGTCATCACACATGCCAGGCAAGTCCTCTACCTACCACTGAGCCACAACCCCAGCAGCTGCTTGCATAGTAGGCACCCTCTTCCTAGTAGGCTCCCAAATTCCAGGCTTCCAGAAGAAAAGCAGGTGTTCAGTGTAAATTATTAAAAAACAAAACAAAACAAAACAAAAAAAACCCCAAAAAACAAACAAACAAACAAAAAAAGTTTAGGCTCAGTGGGAATGGTAGGACCTTTCCCAAATCCAGGTTCTCAGATGCCAAAAGGCCAACTTTGAAAAGGCAAATAGGCCTTTCTAAGAATAGCAGGTCCCAGCGTGCTGTGTTAACTGTTTCCTGCACACTGGCCAAATGTAAAAATAGAGAAGCAGATTGAGAAAGGATGGAGCCTGTCTATTTATCATTTTTCCCCCTTCCCCCTGAATGTCTGCAGAGAACTTGATAGAGAGTGGGTTTCTAATAATGGTTCCTGAGCAGTACAGATCCTCACTCACACGCCCCTCCTCTGTTTCTGTAATGTGAGTGCTTCTGTGTTTGGAAGTTTCTGTGGGCTCACCCAGACTGCTGGTTCTCCCAACTGTGATGAAGTATGAGTTGCTTATCCAGAGTGCCTTGGTGTGGCTTCATAACCCCAACCCTACTCCTCAGTGACTTTTCTCTTTTCAAAGGCCTTTATATGAGTACATTGGAGTAGCTGAGGTCTGCTATTTGTGTTTCTAGTGGAAATATTGGTTCTTTTGTTCCACAGCCCCAGACACCTTGTCTCAGACTCACTTATACATGAGTGAACTTTAACTAGAAGTGGAACAATTTCCTGCGCCTGGCCACCTCGGTGTCTGGGTCACATGTTGGGGCCACACCACCCTTTGTTCTCATGCACAGGGGCTGACTGAATTGTCTGTGCGTATCCAGTTATCACAAGGACTTTCCAGGGCGTTCTGCTGTCACAGTTCTGGGAAGGAGCAGACCATTGCTACCACGAACTGATGATAACCCAGGTTCCTTTTTTGCTGAGTTGCTATGACAGACTGACAAAAAGAAAACACAAAGAGCTCACCTCTTTATTTATTTTTTTTTTGTCTGACTAGTTCCACCCATTCTCTAGTGAAGTAAAACATTGTTTTCCTGTCTTTGCTTAGTTATTTTTCCATTACTTACTTTAAGGTAATGGCCAGGTCTGGTCTTCTTTAGAGTTAGGAGAAGCACATGTTCTGGCGAATGCAGGAAGCACTGGTTCTGACCTCAGGTGACCCACTTTCAGATCCTGGGCTCTAACACTCACTAGTTTTTATGAGACTGGACAAAACACAACCACTTTATGCCTCAGTTTCCTCATCTGTAAGATGGAAACTATAATAGTTACTACCTCAAAGGGCTGCAGTGCGGTTGTTTGAAGTGATACATCTAAAAGGAACAGTAAATGAGCCTGGCATGGAGTGAGGCTTTTGAAGAAAAGCTAATAACATTGCTGCTGTTGTTAACTCTCAGGATATCAAAATGCATTCTTTTTTTCTTTTAGTACCAGGGATTGAACTCAAGGGTGCTTAACCACTGAGCCACATCCCCAGCCCTCCCGCTTTTCCAAAATTTTTTTATTTGAGACAGGGTCTTGCTAAGTTGCTTAGGGTCTTGCTAAATTGCTGAATCTGGCTTTCAACTTGTGATCCTCCTGCCTCAGCCTCCTGGACTGCACCGTCATGCCTGTCAAAATCCATTCTCTTTTTGACTTGCGGGCATTGATTTGAGTAAATAAAATTCCTGACTCTCAACTTCACACTCCTTTAAAATTTTAAGAATGCTTAATTTAATAATACATTAATACATATTATTATAATATTTTTACTCAGCAATAAAAATGTTAAGATAATTATTTGAAAGAAGTCATATGTGGCAGGTGACAGCCTGTCCACTTTAAATCAAGCCACCACCCTTTACATTCAGGCAGCCTGGGGCTCCACCTGTGACTCTCCCTGATGTGAGCTGAGCAGCCACTGACACTCTCCTGGTTGTTGGGGGAGAGAGAATGACTTCCCTTCACTTGGCATGGAGACCCTCCCTAGCCTCCCCCCTAGCCTGTCTCAGGAGGTGGAGGCCAGAGTCATGAAAACTAAATGCACATACCTGTTCATGTTCTCTTTAAAAGCCTTCCTGTCAGGCATGGTGGTGCACACCTGTGATACTAGTGGCTCGGGAGGCCGACGCGAGGATTATAAGTTTGGAGGCCAGCCTCAGCAATTTAGTGAGACCCTGTCTCAAAATAAAAAATAAAAAGACCAGGGATGTAGTTCAGTAGCTGTAGCTCAGTGCCCTTGGGTTCAATCCTTAATACAAAAAAAAAAAAAAATAATAATTTTTTTTTTTCCTGTGCAGATGATTAAAAAAAAACAAAAACCAATAGCTGCACTACTGGTCTACTTCTTATTTGTACTTGTTCCTTTTCTGTTTATGTTGTGCTTTTCAAAACCAAAACTCTTAAGGACTTTGTTTCCACATATTGTTTGGTAATACTTCATTTTAATAAACCTTGAAACCTTCACACACACACACACACACACACGCAGCCCTCTCCAGACATGGAACATTTTGCTCGCCCTCTTTCCCTGTCCTCCTCCATGCTGTGTTCCCTCCTCTGGAATCCCACCTCCTTGCTCTTAAATCCCTGCCTCTTTGACAGCCCGGCCCTTCTTGGGGCAGTAAATTATTGGCACATATCTCCTCACGGGAACTCCAGGGTTTTCCTGCTTCTCGTCTGACAGCTCCTTCCTGTCTGTCAAGGGCTGCTCTCTCTCAGTGTAGGGTTTGGGAATAGGCTGTGCAGAATTTTGTGCAGAGTGTGCCTTTTCCCCCACAGCCTGGCCAACATTTATTGTTGCTTATATTCTTGATGACTGCTATTCTGACTGGAGTGAGATGGACTCTCGGTGTAGTTTTAATTTGCTTTTCTAATTGCCGGAGATGTTCTGGTCAGAGGGCTAGAGCCATCATTCTGTAGGCTCTCTCTTCACGTCCGCTTAGGAGCATGAGTAAGGACGGATCTGCCTGATTGAGTCCCCAGCTTGTGTCCACGAGCACTTTCATCAAGCAGGAAGCTGACCTCATCAGAAGACCCTCTCCTGCTCCTGTGTTCTGGCCCTGCCCCCGACCTCCTCACTCGCCATCTTTCCCTGGCTGCCTAAGCCCTTCGACTTCTCCCTTACTATCTCATGTTTTGGCCAAGATGGCTGGTAGAGGTCTAGACATCTTGTCTGAATTGAAAGCTAGAAAGAAGAGAAGCAGAAAAGCAAAAGGACTCCTCCCACCTGAGTCAGCCTACCTTTTGATCCCCCCAAGACTTTTTTGCCTGTATCTATCTCATGGACCAGAACTTAGCCACATGGTTATACCTAGCCACAAAGGGAGCTGAGAAATACAGTATTTTATTCAGGCACCAGCATACCCAGTGTAAAATGAGTTTTGTTACTGGAGAGAAGTGAATGCTGTGGGTAGACACGTAGCGATCTCTGCCACATCCTGTTCGGCTCCTCTTTCCATTCTTGTCCTTCCCTAGTGTATTGCACACAGTGACCACAGTTATGAAAACACAAATATGCTCTTGGCCCTCCCCTGTCTAAAACCCATCGAGAACTTCACGTTATCCCCAGTGTCAATCTCAGAAGCCCTCAACACGACCTGTGGGACCCTGGACGCCCCCTGTGTGCACAGGTCTGCAGTCCCTTCTTCTCTGCCACCCTCCCTCTCCCCCATCTATTTATCCCTTGAAGCCACCAGCACCCTCCCTCTCAGAACCTGTGGACCAGCTGGGTCTGCTGTCTAGAACCCTGACTGACTCACTTCTCCCCTCCGAGGGGTTCCAGCTTGCACATCACTTCCTTCCTGTACCCCCTGATCTTCCAGATTAGATTAGATTTCCCTGTGTAACATCATCTTGCATCTTGAACTAATGTGTTATTTCAGTCTGTCTTTTAGCTTTGCAGAGGCATCATTTAGCCCAGTATTCAGCCTATGGTAAATAGTCAGTAAATGGTTTTCAACTGTTTGGGGTGGAATTCAGTTCAAGGAGAATTTGATGTAGTTCATATCTGGTTAAAGAGTTACACATGAAAGAATGGGGGAGAGATAATCTTGCTGGCATTTAGAGGTACAGATCCAGGACACACGTGAGAAGTTGGGGTTAGAGAAGTAAATCAACATCTCTAGTTCATTGAATGCTGTTTGTTCTAAAAGGAGGCAGCTTCCAGAGGGGAAGGCAGTGGGCTTTGAAGTCAAATGGATCTGCTCTCACCAGCTGTGACACTGGGCATTTGGTTAAACTCCGAGTCTCAGTTTCTTCATCTGTGAATGTAGAAGATGCCCACCCTGCCCGCCCCTCCAACATGCCTCAGACAGAACATTACAAACTCTTCTGTCAGTTTAGTTTAAAGACATGATGTGATTAAAAGAATGAATGTCACCTGTAATCCCAGCGGCTCAGGAGGCTGAGACAGGAGGATTACAAGTTCAAAGCCAGCCTCAGCAAAAACGAGGTGCTAAGCAACTCAGTGAGACCCTGTCTCTAAATTAAAATAAATAAATAAATACAAAATAGGGCTGAGGATGTGACTCAGTGGTTGAGTGCCCCTGAGTTTAACCCATGGTTACCCACCCCCTCCAAAATGAATTATTTTTACCTTAAAAATCGAGATGATGGAACATATTTTTCTCTTTATCATTTCCTTGTTAGGCCTGCATGTACATTTTGCACAGTGAAAACCAAGATCAGCTTCTGGGCTTTGGCCCAGGAGGGCTTTGGAGATGTTTTTAGTTTTTTTTTTTTTTTTTTTTTTTTTTTTTCTTCTTTTTTTAAACAAGTACTTTCATAGTGTGTAGGGGAGGAAAAATCTTTTTTTTTTTTTTTCTCTCTGCCCATTTTAGTTTTCCTGGTGGGGCATCTGTAAGTTAGACTGCCTCAAGATGGATTCACAGGGGAAAAGCTTGGGGGTTTCATTTAGTAATTCCTACCTGTGCAACAAGGGGAAGGAAGGCCCTGAGAAGCTTATGTACTAGCACGAACAAAGAGTAGAAAGCTGCCAGATTGTAAAACTGAGATAAGAAAATGGGGTTGGGGATAGGGCAGTTCATGTGGAAAAGTAACTGGGGTTAGTGAGCAGGGTTGTGCCTGTAGATTTCTCTCTATTTCAGCTCTTCCTCTCTGACGATAAGAATGTATTTCTTTCTGTTAGTACAGGAACCTTTCATGATTATAGGAATAAAAAGGGAGGTCTCTGTGTTCTTCCTGCATTTGCTATGTCTTAAATGCTTGTAACTCAAAATAATCCTATATGCCGGTGTGACCTATTTGGGGTTGGTGTACTCTGCTCCCCTACTAAGTGCCTATCTTATGCCAAGCCTGGTCCTACATGCTCTATTAGTATTAACTTTAATCCTCTTGACTGTATGAGGTAGATGAAGTTATTATTCCCATTTTACAGACAAAGAACTGAAGAACAGAGAAGTTGAGTACCTTGCCCAAGATCACACAGTCAGTATGTGGCAGAGCTAGGAACATAATAGAGGCAGTCTGATTCCAGAACTCTGAACTATGTGCTCTACCACCTCTGGATAACTTTGTAATACTTTTTGGTTGTCCTAATTGTGTTTTTGCATGGGGATCAGACATATATTAATCTTTATATTCATAGAATATTAATTAGCTATCAAGGAAGCCTCACAAAGACTGGGGTACAGCAGAGTGGTGGAGTGCCTGCCCAGCATGTGCAAGGCCAGGTTCATCCCCAGCCCTGGGGTGAGAGGGAAAGCCTAACAAATTGATAAAAATGTGTCTTTGTGGGCTGGGGAGATAGCTCAGTAGGTAGAGTGCTTGCCTTGCATGCCCAAGGCCCTGGCTTTGATTCCCAGCACTGCAAAGAAAACAAAACAAAAAACACATGTCTTTGTAACATTTATCCTACACTTTGAAGGAAGAGACATTTTTGAAAGGGGTTCCTTGCTCTGGTGTTAGAGGCTGGGGTTATCCAAGCTCGACTGTGGCTAAGGTAAGGAGGAAGTGCTAATATAGTCACTTGCTGATTCGGTCTTGGTTTCATACTGTAAGACAGAACTAAAATAACAGCCTCAAAGGGTAAAAATAGTACAGTCACATGCAGCATCAATGTCCTTTTTAAAAACAGCTTTACAAAACGTGTGAAGTAAAGATGAACCTCTTTTTCTTGTTAAAAAGAGTAGGTGCTGGTAGAGAATCATTTCTTTTACCCTCCTCTAATTTTGGGGAACTCATATGTTCCATGACCCAGTAAAGAATCTCATTCGGACCATTTTCTTTTGTAAGATACATTCTCATTTAATCTCAGTTCTCAGAGGAGCCTTCTTGAAGTCTAGAAGGTAGGTATGAGAGATAATTCTTAAACAAATCTAGTAGATTTTGCTTTTCTTTTTCCTAGGGACAGTATGTTTTTGCAAATAATAATAGTATATTTATTGTGCAGTTACCATTTGTTGGCTGTGTTCCAAAAGCTTTACATGAATTGTCACTTTTAATTCTTACTACAAACTTAACAAAGTTCTTGGTGCTGTTATTCATTTTGTAGCTAAACAAACAAGAGGCACAGAGAAGTTAGGTAACTTATCTAAGGAGACACAGTGAGTGAGTGGCAGATGATTCAATCTCAGCGTGGCTCCAGAGCCTTTGCTTTGAAGCAGTAGCTCTATTATAAATGTTCTTGCTGGTGCTTACCTAATGAGAAGTAACAGATGGAAAACAAGATAAGGTGGTTTGTACTTTTTCTTTATTTGTATTTTCAAAAGTTACCCCCCAATTTTTTTTTTTAATTAATTATTAAGGGCATGGTTCCTCATTGCCTTGAAGACTAAGTGCAGCCCCTTAGCAGTATCTGCAAAGTCCTTCATAATCTGCTCCCATCCTCCATTCTCCTCTCCTGCCCTTTCGACCCCCCACCCCTTCCCCTTCAGTTCATCTTAACACAGGCGTCACTCACTCTGTGAAAGGCTTGCAGCCCCCAGACCTGCTGTACCATTTTGTAACTACAGCTTTTTGCTTGTGATGTTCTCTGTATCTGTAATATTCTTTCCTCTTTCCTTCTTTGCTGGGAAAATTCTTATTCCTGATTTCAGGCCTGGCTCAAAGAGGTACCTCCTTAAAACTGCTTCTGATTGTCCCCTGGATGAATGAAACTCTTCTTTTGTGTCCCTCTGCTGTCAGGAAAGAACTAGTTCCTTAAGCACAAGAGCTGTCTTACTAACCAGATGCTTCATAACCGTTGAATAAAAGAGCTGAAGGAAAGGAGTACAGGGGAGAGGATGGAAAGGCGAGAGGATATTTACTCAATTCCTGACTTTAATATCCTATCTAAGGAAAATATTACTTTGATTTTGAGACAGTTTTTTTCAGTAGGGTTTCTTTTATTTCAAAACCAGGAATGAAATGTTTACAAATTGGTAAGTGTACAATCAATCATGAAACCTGTGAAGCATGCAACAGGGAGACCATTTTCATCTTGGCAATCAAAGTAGTGTATAATTTAAAACAGTTCTTATTCTGTGATAACTGTCTGATTTTTACTAAGTTAAATCTAATTCAAATTTCAGTGTTTTTCTGGGTCGTCAACACCAAATATCAGTTGAATTCTGATAGTGCTGGAAGCCAGTGGTGACCATACCAGGTGGACGACGTTGCTGCACTTGTAATAGCAGAGTCTGCCATGGGCGAGGGGTATTCCACAGAAAGTCACACCAATAGTCACTGCAGTCGTGACATGTGGAAGTTGGGAAGAGTATAAGCTGCTTATATTTCAAAGCATGAGACCTGGCAGTGGGATCCACGTTGTCCAAACAGAATGATCTGAAATGACAATATTGTATCATTTTTTGTCCTTACAAAAATGGCAGTTTATTATGATTCGACCTAATATTCCCTTAGTGAATTGATAAGAAAACCAGCTTCTCATTCTGAATCTGCTTAAAAGCCAGTGCTTGGTAATATTGAGGTTTCAGGTATACTCACAGTGTTACGAAGTAACCCACACAGTTCCTTTGAGCCTTCCAAGGTCTTGTGAGTGGGGTTGAATGTGATGCCTGTGCACCACTGGAAGGGAGGCGAGACCCAAGGAAGAGAAGCACATATAGTGCTCCTACTGCATACTGCAGGTGCTGGTGGATTTCAGTGAGTGGGTGTCTCTTGGCCAGTGGGGACCTAGATCTGAGGGACATCTCTCAGAATGGACAAGATATTTTGCAATGAGGATTAATTTTTACTAGAGTAGTTGAAGGATATTTGCATTCGCAAGGGAATTAAGAGGGAACATTTCAAACATACTTGAGAGTAGAAAGAACAGTACAGAGAACCCCTTGTGCCTATCGGGTTGCCCCAAAGCCCATGCTGCTCTTCCCCCACCTCCATTATCTGTAGCAAATCCCATCCGCTCCCTTATCTTGTAGAAATCACATAATTTCTTCTATAGATGCTTCTGTATACACTTCCCAAAGTCAAGCGGTCTCCAGCTTAAGCAGAACCATAAAGCTCTTACCACGTTTCTAAATGTATCTGCAGAACTTCCTCAATGCCATCAAGCACCCAGGCAGTGGAAAAAATTGCCTTTAAAATAACTTTATGTAAAGAATGTTCCCAAGAGGTAGGTTGACTTCCAAAAGTTTACTGTAAATTGATACTTGCAATACAGGTTGAATGACTGTTCCTATAGAAACCATAGTAAAAGCAGTGATTGGCACGCCCCTAGGCCCATAGGAACTCCTGGAATACACAATGAGGAAATTCCGTGTTTTTCTCTTTGAGTATCTTACTAAGGGGAGAGTTGATGGGCAGTTCATCCTTCACTGGAGACCTGCTTCTAAATCACGTTTTCTTTTTCTTGCTTGTTCTGTTATGGTGATGCCTTCTCCCCACGACCCCCTCCCTTGTAGAAGCAAAAGGAAGGAGACTCTCCCAGCAGGCTGATTATACTCACTGGAAAAGAAAATGACACAGGAGGGGATAGTACCCTCTTGTAGGCAGCAAACAGTAATAGAGGAACCTCATTATGTGTGGTTTAGTATTTTATAGGCGTTTTGGGGGGAAAAACAGCAATGTAATCTCCTTAATAGGGGAGAGAACTAGAGAAATGTATAGGGCCAGTAGTAGTGCAGTTAAGGACCAGTTTAGTGCTCCACCTTTGCAGTGCTCTAGTGAAACTCTGTTACATGTTAAATGATTGATATTTTCATTTCGTTTTTGTGCACATGCCCCTGTGCCCTCCATTAACACCAGATAAGCAGAAGAGGGGTTTCTTCGTGGAGGAACTGAGCAGGTCTGGGCAGGGTGGAGGCAACGTCCTGGACAGACTGTGAACCCCCTGGTTCATGCCTTTCCAGAAACCCAGGCCTGGGGCGAGACTGTGGAGAATGCCACAAGGGTGTCCACTCCCAGGACTGGATTATCTCTGGTGGGGACACTGGGGTAGGAGGGTAGGAATGGCATCCCTGGAAGGAGAGTAGTCATAGGTTTCGTTTCACATGCAAAGGCCACAGGATTTGAACACTGGGTATTTGAGTTACTAGTTGCCCCTGCTACCCACCACCAATGTCAGAAACTGTGTTTTCTATCTTGCTGTTTTAACTCTCATCCACCTAACACTCACGAAGCTTATCTCTCCTAAGTTCTTGATAGGAGATTGTGTTTATGTGATTCTAGTTATTTCAACTTTCACAAAGATATGAAGTGTCATTTCAAAAACAAGAGCCCCAAATGCTGAACACATGATATGAACATGTGCGCGCGCGCGCGCACACACACACACACACACACACACACACACACACCCTATTACAGAAAGTGCAGCTGGTGAGTATTGTTTGTAGAAACTCAAGAATTGAAACCTAGGCTAAAGGGTTTTCTTTTTCTTTTACTGCTAAAAAATTTGAAAGTAACGAGACTTGCAGCAACACAGCCAATGACCACCATCTCTTGTGGTTGTGGAATCCCTTGGCAGTAGTTACTGGATCTTTGAGGATTGCAACTGGACTATAAAATACAGTGAAAATATATTGCCAGAAATTATAATTGCCTACATCAGCACAATCTTAACTAAAGATTATTTTCTGATTCTGGAAATGGAATTTTATCTTCCGATTTCTTACAATTTTTTTTTCTTTAAAAAAATTTTTTTTAATTGTAAACAAATGGGATACATGTTGTTTCTCTATTTGTACATGGAGTCAAGGCATACCATTTGTGTAATCATAAATCTACATAGGGTAATGTTGTTTGATTCATTCTGTTATTTTTTTTTCCCTTTCCCCCCCATTCCCCCACCCCTAAAAATTTTAAAAAATTTGTTCTAATTAGTTATACATGACAGAATGCATTTATGCATTTTGATAAATCATACATAAATGGAGTATAATTTCTCATTTTTCTGATTGTACATATTGTAGGATCACATCAGTCATGCAGTCATATACGTACATGAGGTAATAATATGTTTCACACTACTATCCTTCCTACCCCCATACCTCTTCCCCTCCCTTCACTCCCTTCTCCCTAATCTAAAGTAACTCTATTCTTCCCTAGTGCCTCCCCCATCCCCCATTGTGAATTAGCATCCATGTATCAGAGAAAATACTTAGCTTTTGGTTCCTTGGGATTAGCTTATTTCACTTTCTTGATATTCTCCAACTCCATCCATTTACCAGCAAATGCCATAATTTCATTCTTCTTTAAAGTTGAGTAATATTCCATTGTGTGTGTGTGTGTGTGCATGTGTATCACATTTTCTTTATCCATTTGTCTTTTGAAGGATGAATAGTTTAGCTATTTTGAGTTAAGCTGCTATCAACATCAATGTGACTGTGTCACTGTAGTATGCTGATTTTAAGTCCTTTGGGTATAAACCAAGGAGTGGGATAATTTTCAAATGGTGGTTCCATTCCAAGTTTTCTGAGGAATCTCCATACTGTTTTCCAGGGTGGCTGTACCAATTTGCAGTTCCACCAGCAATGTATGAGTGTATCTTTTTCTCCACACCCTCGCCAACATTTATTGTTGCTTGTATCCTTGATAATTGCCATTCTGATTGGAGTGAGATGAAATTTTTGAATAGTTTTGATTTGCATTTCTCTAATTGCTAATGATGTTGGATGATTTTTCATATATTTGTTGATTGATTATATTTCTTCTTCTGTGAAGTGTGTGTTCAGTTTCTTAGCCTATTTATTCATTGGGTTATTTGTTTTTTGGGTGTCAAGTTTTTTTAGTTCTTTATATATCCTGGAGATTAGTGCTCTATCTGAGGTGCATGTGGTAAAGATTTCCTCCCAGTCTGTAGACTCTTTCTTCACATTATTGATTGTTTCTTTTGCTGAGAAGAAGCTTTTTAGTTTGAGCCCATCCCATTTATTGATTCTTGACTTAAATTCTTGTGCTTTGGGGTCTTATTAAGGAAGTTAGATCCTAGACTGACATGGTGAAGATTTGGGCCTACTTTTTCTAGCAGTAGGCTCAAGGTCTCTCTTCTAGTGCTTAAGTTTTATCCACTTTGAGTTGAGTTTCATGCAGGGTGAGAGATGAAGTTTTAATTTCATTTAATTACATATGGCTTTCTATTTTTCCCAGCACCATTTGTTGAAGAAGCTATCCTTTCTCCAGTAAATGTTTTTGGCACCTTTGTCTAATATGAGATAACTGTTTATGTGGGTATGTCTCTGTGTCTTCTATTCTGTACCATTGGTCCACATGTCTGTTTTGGTGTGAATATGATTCTGTTTTTATTACTAAAGCTCTGAAGTATAGTTTGAGATCTGGGATGGTGTTGCCTCCTGATTTAAATTTCTTGCTGAAGATTGCTTTGGCTCTTCTGGGTCTCTTATTTTTCCAAATGAATTTCATGATTGCTTTTTCTAGTTCTATGAAGAATGCCATTGGGATTTTAATAGTTGCATTAAATTTGTATAGTGCTTTTGGTCGTATGGCCATTTTGACAATATTAATTCTTCCTATTCAGGAGCATGAGAGGTCTTTTCATCTTCTAAGGTCTTTTTCAATTTCTTTTGTTAGTGTAGTCTTTTACCTCTTTTGTTAGATTGATTCCCAAGCATTTTGTTTTATTTTATTTTTTTGGGGCTACTGTGAATGGGGTAGTTTTCTTAATTTCTATTTCAGTGGATTAATTACTGATGCATAGGAGCACAATTGAATTATGGGTATTGATTTTATACCCTGCTACTTTGATGAATTTATTTGTTAGTTCTAGAAGATTTTTGGTGGAAATTTTTTTAGATCTTCTAAATATAGCATCATCTCACTGGCAAATAGTGATAGTTTGAGTTCTTTACCTAGTTGTAGACCTTTAATTTCTTTCTTCTGTCTAGTTGCTCTGGCTAGAGTTTCAATATAGACATTTTTTAATATCCTGTTTTTATTCCAGATATTACTTTAAAAACCATAAACTTTATCATTAAATCATGTTTATGTCTGTAACTACTAACTTCTCAATGCAAAAGCTTTTTTTTTGTTAAAGCATAAAAGCCCATTATAAAATGTAAAGTACCCGTGGAAGTAAATATTATGAACTGGTTAAGAGAGGAAGAAAGATACTGGGATGCCAAGTTTTTGTTTTTGCTTTTACTTTTGTTTTTTATTAGAATTTCATCCTTGGTTAAAAAAAAAAAAAAAAAAAAACAGGCAATTTATCACCAAACTAGAAGCACTTTAAAATTTTTTTTATTCTACTTTTTCTGACCCCGAAAAGATCTGTATCAAAATTATTCTCGGTATGCACATGAAAAATGTGAAAGCCATCTTGAGGTTTTCCTTGTTTTTCCTGATTAAAGGGTCTTGCCACACTTGAGACCCCTTCTTTGAACTCTGCTCTGAGTGGAAAGGGAGAAGGACCACTCTTAGGAATGAAGTGACTTTTCTGACTCACTTGGGATTTTGATAATACAGTGCATCACTTTCTATTTTGTTGGAGAGTTGACTGGACCTCTTTACCTTTCAGTTTTCCCCATTCGAATTTTCCTTATGAATATTATTATTCCTCTCCTGAACCTTAGCAAATGTCTGGTTGTGAATTTTTTAAGGTCAAGGAATTTTGTATGTTTTTATCTCCATCATGGTACTTTGGTGTCTGGATCTTGCAGATGACAGAAGGACCTGAGTATTTGATGAATGTGACTAAATGAAGGACCAAAGTGAGTTCACAGATTAAATCCAAATAAAAATTGTCATGAGGAATGCAGTGAATGTTCACCAAAACGTTTGGTGCTCTGTATGTATGAGGACTGCAAGTTCTAGGAACTTAAAATTTTGTCTTCTTAATTTGATGACAATATTTTATTCCCTTCAATAACATTTTATGTGGGTATGCATGTGTGTGTGTATGTGTGTATAATTTTTTATTTTTATTATTTGCATTTCCTGGGTGGTTCCTCATCACTCATCATGCCATATCAGTAGTCCCTATTTGGATTTGGATTTGGATTTGTGGTCTGTTTTTATTGTTGTGGTCTACTGAGAAAAAACAGGAGGCTGATTGAATATCAGATAATTTGGAGGTGCTGCATAGGACTTAATGATAGGATAGAGTATATATACCGAGGTTCCCCACAGTTGGACTTGAGAGAAGAGGCAGGAGAGAGTGTCACATGTCTTGCAGTCATGAGGACAAGGGATGCTAAGAGAACTGAGGTAGAAGGATTCCATTCCAGCAAGCACCCCGTTTAGCACATGCCAGTGACATTAATTTCACCTTATTTGTTGTGCAGCTTTGTTTGTATATTATTAGTGAATTTGCTTTAGTGTATAGTTGTGTAAGGGCTGTAGGCATAAGAAAATTTCACTGAGTTTATGATTGTACATAGTTAAGTGGTATCAAGTGGCCCAGGTGAGTGTGGCACTTAAGAATTTAGGATTGGAATTAGGTAGAGTTAAAATCCTAGGTTACTGGGCAAGTTAATATGTTCTTCAAGTCTTGAGTTGTTCATCTATAAAATGGGGTGGCAGCAGTTCTCATGTTTATAATGCTGTGAGGTTATCTATATAAAAGGCTAAGACAGTGTCTGGCTCATAGTGCTCTGTAGTTGTTAACTTTGGGTCACAAAGAATAATTTCTTTAACAAGAATCCGTAACAAGAATCCATAAACATTGAAGTTTGAAAAGTCTTGAATCAGGTAAAAAATTTGGTGTTTTTGAGAGATTTGGATTCAGTTTTGGCTTAGCCTCTTATGATCTTTGGCCAATCTTAAAACCTCTCAGATGCAGTTTCTTACTGCCTAATGTTATTGTAAAAACTAATAGGATATGCTACCATTGAGGGAGTGAGTTTTTATTAGTCAGGGTTCTCCAGGGAAACAGAACCAATAAGATATATGTTCATATATCATACATACATATGATGTATATGTACGTATATGGGGGAGAGAGAGATAGAAATAGAGGGGGGGGAGAAGGGGGGGATATGTATAAGAGATTCATTATGGGAAGGGGCTTATATGATTATGGAGGCTGAGAAAGTCCCACAATCTGCTGTCTGAACTCTTGAGACCCAGGAAAGCCATGTGGTATAGTAGTTCACCCAAGTCCAAGGCCTAAGAGTCAGGGAAGCCAATGGTGGAACTTCAGTCTGAGAATGAAGGATGGAAACCTGGAAATGGGGAGGAGGCTTATGGCCTAAGCCCCAGAGGTCTGAGAACCAGGAGCTATGATGTCTAAGGGCAAGAGTAGGTGAATGTCCTAGTTTTGCTTTTATTTATTCTGTTTGGATCCTCAGTAAATTGGATGATGGTCACCTACATTGGAGAAGATAAACCACCTTTATTCACCAATGATTCAAATGTTAGTCTTTTCTAGAAACACCCATACAGACACATAGAAATAATATCTTACCAGTCATCTGGGCACCCATTAGCCCAATCAAGTCAACACATGTATTTAACCATCACAGAGTTCCATGTGCCCGACACTGTACTCAGCACCTATGTTCACTATTTGTAACCCCACTAAATAGTTTGGCAAAATAAGTAGTATTGTCCTATTTCTACAGAAAGATAAACAGTGGCACAGAGAAGAGGCAGGGGTTATCCTAGGCCATATGGGTTGTAAGTGGCAAAGCTGATGCTGGAATCAGGAACTGCTTATCTCCAAAGCTCATGCTCTCTACCTGAGGTCCTACTGCAGTGCAGAGGAGATTCATCCAGATTTCCCTTGTGGCAGGACACTGGAGGTAGCCACAGCAGGAATAATAGTTATGATATGGGGAATGGGTGGAATCATTTAGAATATCAAAGAGAAACTCTGGTAAGTCATTGTGCATAATGGGGACTCAAGGTGCCTAGGAGAAAGGACAGGAGGATATCCAGAAGTAAATGACTAGGGTCTTAAATTCACCTGGGGCCAGATGGTTATTTGTTTAAATTCTTTTGTAATCTAATTGCTTGAATTCAAGATTGATATTGGTATTATTAAAATTCTGACTGGGTGCGGTGGTGCATACCTGTAATCCCAGCAGTTTGGGAAACTGAGGTAGGAGAATCACAAGTTAAAACCAGCCTCAGCAAAAGCAAGGCACTAAGCAACTCAGTGAGCCCCTGTCTCTAAATAAAATACAAAATAGGGCTGGGGATGTGGCTCAGTGGTTGAGCACCCTTGGGTTCAATCCCTGGTACCAAAAAAAACAAACAAAACCCCCCAAAAACAAAAATTATGAGTGTTCTGGAAATTTAAGGTAAATGGTGTAACTTGTAAGACTTTCTAGGGGACAGGATTTTTAAAAATCTAACTTCAGTGCTGCCATTCAGTTGGTGTACAGTTTTACGTAAGTTATATTCTATCTGTCTGTCTAGTTTCTTCGTTTGTGCTGGTTGTAGAATGGTTATTACTTACCTCATTTTCAAGCTTTGCAAATAATACAGAGGATGTGCAAGAGAGAACACACACATGCACACACACTGTAAACACAGAGTCTTACTCATATAAGTGCCAGGCCATTTTAGTGTGGAGGATTCAGAAATGAGTATGAGGAGCTCTTATCTTCATTCTGATTTCTAAGCTAGCAGTAGGACAAAGATGTTAAAATAGAAAGGAAAGTTACACCCAAAAAATAATGACTTGGATATTTCTCTTTAGGTCATAATACTCAGAATAATTTATAGTATATCTTACGATTTAATTTTGTTTTTGAAAGAAATTTCAAGGAATAGTCTAGGTGGAGAAGAACCTGCATGTTTCTTCTCAAGGTTAACTGTGGTAACTACTCAGAAGTCATCTCCCAAAGTTCTTAAGAGTTACTTTTAAATGGCCTCTCTGGTGTGACTTGGAAAGGATGGTATGCCAAGATGTAAAGTGGGCTGTGGGAGTCAGTGCCTGGGACCAGAGATGGAAGGAGCACATGACAGTATGAGTAAATTGGGGCTCCCTGTGGTGAGCGTCCTTCAACATGTCTCGCCTCCAGGGCCACCCTGAGATGTGGTCAGAATGAGGTGCTCCTGTGAATACTGTAAAGCAGAATCACCTCCGTCTCTAAAGGGGTGCCATGCATTTCTGAGTTCTAGCCCCATATTTTCAGTTACCTCCCCACATTTCCAGCTGGTTCTGTCGTCAAACATTTCCCAGCCTTGCTCCCTCAGACCTGATTGTCCTTCAGTATTCTCTGTCATGGTTCATGGTATCCCTGCCTGCTGCTCGCTCCAACTCAGAATCCCTGAGCCTGCCTCTCTCCTTCTTTGCTCTTCATTCCCATTTCTAAGGTCACAAAGCTTTGTGGATTCTGCCTCCTAAATCTCCCCCTCTCCTACATTGTCCCTGCTTGCCTTACCCTCCTACCGCCATTGACTTGATTCCGAAGCCCATTACCTCTCACCAAGAGTTAAAGCGGGAGAAAGTGCACGGAGCTGGATGTAGAGAATGACAGTCCCCTAGCCAGCCTCCCTGTGTCCACCCATTGAGTTATCTTTTCAAAAACATGCCTTGGCATAGGCCTCTTCAATCCCCGCTTACAGCCACTCAGGATAAATCTAAGCCCCTAAGTCTGGCCTTTAAGTCTCTTCCTAATTTAGCCTCAAACAACCTTTCTGATGTCATTTCCCACACTGCCCCTGAGCCATCCTGAGCCTTGGCCACAGTGAATTTCTTTCAGTTCTCAGAATACTCTGTGCTTTTTTGTTTTTGCAGCTTGGAGCCTTCTTTACTTTCTTTGCAGGGAAATTTATCCTTTAGAAACAAATCAAGTTGTCACTTCCTCCCCCAAGACCCCAACTTGTCCTGGGCCTGTCATTGCCCACAGTACAGTGACATACATATCATACCATGAAAGCACACTACTTTATCATTACTAGATTATGACTCACCCCCCCACTTCCCCCTCCATTCACCATATTATTGTGAAATCCTCTTGTAGAGACCCCTCACTTCCCCTTCCCTAGCTTTGAGACTCCAGCATTGTGCTTGGTGCCTAGTTGGTGTCCAGTGAGTGTTTACTAGTAGAGTAGATAAAATAATGAAAAAAATAACTTAAATTTTGGACATTTATATGCTAATTATATAGGAAGATGTTTGGATAAGAAAGTCCAAATATTAATGTCTTGGGTGACTGTACATCACACAGTCTAGGGTGAATAAGTCAACCCAGTATCTAAGCCATCTCAAATTTTCTGCAGATTGAGCAACATCTGACATCTGCTTTCAGTAACTGGGGCAGGTGGTGGGTGGTGATGGGCATTTTGGAAGCAGACTACAGCCTGCTGTTAACAAGTTGGCAGGTGAGAAATGCCACCTAAGAGGAGTGTCTGCACAACCCCATATTGCCAACAGTGATTTCTTCCAGAGCTGGGGCTCAGGGGACATTAGATTCTTCCTTGTGCCATTAGTATTTTCTACAATGACTGTGTGTGTCTTGTTAATGGGTGGGTGTCACTCAGACAGTTTTTTACACTCACTAACAGGGCCCGAACTCTGGAGCCAGGTGGGTAGTACTGTCTGAGGAGCCCCTGGAGCACCATGCAGCAGCTTCTTTACCAACTGGCCCCTGCTCGCCTTTCCTTCTTGCCTCAGGCACCTTGTGCTTTAGCCACACTCGTGTGTGTGTGTGTGTGTGTGTGTGTGTGTGTGTGTGTGTGTGTTTGGTGTGTTTTGCTTTCAATTTAGTGAATATTTACAGGTCTTGTATTATGGGTCAGACACTCTGTTAAGTGCTTTGCAGTATTAGTTCATTTAATTGTCATAATAAATTTGTGGAATAGGTACTAGTATTATTCCATTTTACAGTTGAGGAAACTGAAGTCATGCCAGTAATGTTTTTCTTTTCTTATGTTGTTCATTTTGTAGGATTTTTCTCTCTACTGTCCCTCTTCTGACATGTAAATCATAATTCTCTGTGTTCTCTTATCATCTTTTTTTTCTATATAGCACCAACTACATTGTATAATGGTTTTCTGGTTTGTTCTCTCCCTCAGGAAAGCTAGGAAAAGTTACTTGATTTTGTCTTTATCTGTAATATGGGTATCATAAACCTTACCTTGAAGGGGATTAAAAGCTCCTGGCACAATTCCAAGATGACACTTGCAGGAAATGAACTTTTCCTATCTTGTCTTTTTGTGTTGACACAAGCAGTTTAAATCAAGGAGAAAAGGGAGGAAAACCAGGATGACCAAAGTCAAGGCCACCAAGGGAGAAGAGAGATTTGGCACTTTCAGATGCTCAGAAAGCGGATACCAACTCAGAAAAGACGGTTGGGCTTGGTCATTAGTGCTGTTTTTGAGAAGAGTTTGAGCAGACTGTGAGGTGAGAGGCAGATTGCAAGTGGTTAAGGAGGAGTGGGCGGGAAGGAAACGAAAGCTGGGGGTGCAGTCGTTTTCTCTTTCAGGAAGGGAGGAGAAAGCTCAGGGCATTAGTGGGACCAGAGAAGACGTCTTGGTTTGGATGGGGAGATTGAATGAGTCTGCAGACAGAGTAAATCCTTGGAAGAGAGCAACTGGCGAGAATGCCTTTCTCCCTGTCCTGGTGCACTCCCAGAATTCCTGTTGACCCCCTTGGACTTGGCTCCGTTCATTCTCTTACATCCTTGCAGCTGGCGCATCCTGGGGTCCAGTGGGCCTCGGGGTCAGTTGAGGTTCTTGGGTAGTGTGTGTCACTTGTCTTTGCAAGATGAGCTTGCCTCATCTGTAGAACAGGCATAATTCTTAGCTCCCAAGGATTTTGTGAGCACAGAATGAAGTTCTTCTGTCAAATGCCAGCTCAACTGTTGAGTACCTTTAACCTGCTTTTGGAGACAAGATAAAAGAGAAGAGAAAAGGGCAAAATCTTAAAATACTGCTGAACTGCAGGGGCAAGAAGTTGGGAGGGTTCTCTAAGAATGGTTGCTATCTTCTCCCCAAAGCAGGGAGGAAGATTGTCCACCGAAGTGAGGGGAATGGGAAAGGTTTGCAGTTCTCACAGAGCTGCTGGTCTCCATGAGGCCATCAAGTGCTCGCCACTAGAGATAATAAAAGAACTGAAGAGCAGTGGTGAGGGCCTGGCTTAGGTGTAGAGAGGACAGGGGACCTTCTGCAGCTAGGTGAGAAGGGACGTGGGAAAGGTATGGACACAACCAGGGACTGATGAAAGTGTCAAGGGGGTGGGATATTAGTGTGTGTGTGTGTGTGTGTGTGTGTGAGACAGAGAGAGAGAGGGGGGGGGGAAGGAGGAGGAGGAGGAAGAGGAAGGGAGCGGACACTCTGGTGAAATGGCAGCTGGAATAATATAGTCATATGGGAGCTCCTAATGGCAGGAAATGGCTGGCCAGCCCCAATAGAACACTGTTTTTACTTCTTTTTCTTTTCCTTCTATTTATCATATGAACATCTACCAAAGGGGGGGAAAGCGACCTTAGTCATTGTACAACATTTTGTGTGGAATGCATCATTATTCAGCAAATGTTTTTTATTTCTATATTGTATTTATAATCATTTTAATGGATATATGATATCAGGTTATCCTTGCAGATACTACTTTGTGTTCCTTTGGATTTCTCCCTGGAACAAATTCCCAGATGTGACATTACCATGCTCAAGGGTGTGGATGATGGCGGAGGGGAGGGGTGGGGCGTTCTTGGTATGCCATTTGTTAATTGCTCCAGGCAGATGTGCAGAGAGCAGGGAGGGAGGCCAACAGGGAAGTAAAGAAGAGCACTCAACCCTAGAGTCCCAGGGGAGCTTTCCGTGAGCACCACAGTCCACCTTGCTGAGCTCTGTGTCCACCTGTACTAGATAGAGGCAGCTACACAGGAGGAGGAGACACAGCTGGTTGGATTTGCATCTGTGATTGTGTCAGTGGAGCTTTGATTAAGTTTTTGTCTTTGATACTTTTTTTTTTTTTTGTGGTACTGAGGTTTGAACCCAGAGCCTTGTGCTTCACTCTACCAACTGAGCTTTATCTCCAGCCCCCTTTGATACTTTTCTTTCTTTTGGGGCACTATTACCAAGAAGGTGAAGAAATTGAATAAGGTGGGTGTCTGGGAGGGGAAGGCAGCAGTGAAAAGGAGTTTATTTCTCTGTTCTGGAGCTTTTTTGAGGCAAGGACTGAACGATTTCATCTTTTAGAAATTTAAAGGTTGAATGGTTTTGATTATAATCATCACAGTGTATTTTATTGGTTACTTTTAGTTATACATAACATTAGGATTCATTTTGACGTAAAAGTATACAATATAATTTGCTCAAATTCAGTCCCCAGTACTTCTCCTTTCCCTTCCTTCCTCCCCCACCCACCTCCGCCCCATTTCCTTCCCTCTATTTTACTGATCTCTCTGTTATTTACTTATAGTCTTTTAAAATTAGGTCTTGTGAACATACATAATGGTGAGATTCACTGTGGTGTATTTATATATCCACATGGGAAAATTAGGTCAGATTCATTCCACCGTTCTTCCCTTATTGCTTCCCTCCTTCCTCCCCCTCAGTCACCTTCCTTCACTCCACTGATCTTTCCTTTCTCACTCTCTTTCCCTCTCACCCCCCTTATTTTGGACTAGTTTCCACATATCAGAGAAAACATTTGACCTTCAGCTTTTTGGGTCTGGCTTATTTCACTTAACATGATAGACTTCAGTTCCTTCCATTTACTGGCAAATGCCATAATTTCATTCATCTTTATGGCTAGTATTTGATTGTGTTTATATACCACATTTTCTTCATCCATTCATCTGTTGAAGGGCACCTAGGCTGGTTCCATAGCTTGGCTATTGTGAATTGTGCTGCTGAAAACATTGATGTGGGCTGTATTTCTATAGTATGCTGACTTTAAGTCTTTGGGATGTATACTGGGGACTGGGATAGGGTCATGTGGTGGTCCTATTTCTAGTTTTTTGAGGAATCTCCATACTGCTTTCCAGAGTGATTGCACTAATTTGCAGTCCCACCAACACTGTATGAGTATACCTTTCCCCCATATTCTCCCAACATTTATTATTATTTGTATTTTTGATAATTTCCATTCTGACTAGAGATGAACTCTCAAGTAGTTTTGATTTGCATTTCCCTGATGACTAGAGATGTTGAACATTTTTTCATTTATTTATGGGTGATTTGTGTTTCTTTTTTTGAGAAGTGTCTATTTAGTTCTTTTACCCATTATTAAGTCAGATTATTTGCTTTTTGGATATTAATGTCTGGAAGAGCAAGTGACAAAAATCTATCATTCCGTAGGGTTCTTTCTTCACATTCTTAATTGTTTCATTTGCTGCGCAGAAGTTTTTTAGTTGAACTTACTGATTTTTATTTTACTTCTTGAGCTTTTGGAATCTTGTTAAGGGAGTCGGTTCCTCAGCTGACATGTTGGAGTGCTGGCCTACGTTTTCTTGAAGCAATTGTAGAGTTTCTGGTCTTGTTTCTAGGTCTTTGATCCACTTTGTGTTGACTTTGTGCAGGGTGAGAGATGGGGTTCAAATTTCATTCTTTACATATGGATATCTAGTTTTCACAGCATTTCATGTTATAAAGGTTGTCTTTCCTCCAGCATATATTTTTGGCATCCTTGTCTCATATCAGATAACTGTATTTATGTCGGTGTTTCTGTGTCTTCTGTTCTTTTCCACTGGTCTATTCCACCAAAGCCAATACCATTTGTTGGTATAATTTGAGGTCCATTGTTGTGATGCCTACAGCATTGCTCTTTTTCCTCAGGATTGCTATTGTGAGTTTCTTATTTTTCCAAATGAATTTTAGAACTCTTTTTTACTAGTTCTGTGAAGAATGCCATTGGAATTTTGATGGGGATTGCATTGAATGTGTGTAACACTTTTGGTAGCATGGCTATTTTGACAACGTTAATTCTACTTCTCCAAGAACATGGGAGGTTTTTCCATCTTCTAAGCTCTTCTTTAATTTCTTTATTCAGTGTTGAATACTTTTTAAGAGCTAAAGGAAGATATAATTTAGGTTATTGTTAAAGAAATTATAATATTTTGAATCAGTAATTTCATCAGCAAATATTATCATTAAAACATTTTTCTTATGTCTTATGATTGTAATGCTTCTTCCCCTTTTTTCTTTCAACAGAAAAAATACAGAAAGGGGTTTATTGATATTTCAAAAATCAAATGTGTGGAAATTGTGAAGAACGAAGATGGTGTCATTCCCTGTCAAAATAAGTATCCATTTCAGGTGAGCTGGCATATTTTTGCAACAGTGTGACTCTGGACTTTCTGTCACCATCTTTCCTATTTGTCACTGGTTTGGTGACTGATTTTTAGGTTCACTTACCACTTTAATAGCAATTGCTTTTCTTCATGGACTACTCAAATCATTGTTGAAACTTGATCTTCTTGTTTTGATTGTTATGTTCTGCCAGTGGTCGTGAGTCTCTCAACCCCAGGTCTTATCTATTAGTGTTCAGATTTATCACTGGGGCTGAACAAAGTATAATGAAATTTTCTCTATGAATTTGACAAACTGGGAAGTGATAAGAGTCGCTCATTTCAATCAGAAATGAGATGCAAAGTCTGTTTGTGGTGGAAAACAGAGTATTAGCATTATATGTTAATTGAATGGTATTTTTAAGGGATACTCATATATTTCATTTTTTCTCCTTACAATGATCCTGAACACAAAGGAGGTAAATATCATACTCTTCTTGCTTATGACTGAAGAAAATAAGGCTCTGAGATGTTAAATGACTCATCCAGGGTCACTTTGTGAATTAAAAACAACCATGTACACACACTCACATCTTCCTGCTCCCAAGCAGGATGGGTACCAGTCCTAGGCCACTCCACGGGCATGGCAGGATCTTGGGGCACATGTGCCCTGAGAATTCAGGAGTTGGACCCTGATGTTCTAGAGCCTACTGCAGACAGCACAGGACGCTGTCCAGCACCTGATGGATCCCTTCTCTGGTTGAGACCATTTCCATGCCTTCCTTTGAGCAATGTACATCTGTCATGGAAGTCATCTTTTGTCCATGGCTATGGTCTCACCATGACTGAGGGCCAAACTGCAAAAGTCTCTTTCAAGATGATATTGCAGTGGAATTTTGGTTGCTTTAAAAAAAAAATGTTATTTTTGGTACTGGGGATTGAACTCAGGGCACTCTGCCACTGAGCCACTCCCCTAACCCTATTTTGTATCTTATTTAGAGACAGGGTCTCACTGAGTTGCTTGTGCTTCACTGTTGCGGAGGCTGACTTTGAACTTGTGATCCTCTTGCCTCAGCCTCCTAAGCTACTGGGATTACAGGTGTGTGCCCCTGCACCTGGCTACATTTTGTTTTTTAAGAGTTTTTTGAAAACATTTTCCAATTTGGGGAATCAATATCACCTGGATGCAGTGGGCTAAAACATGCAAGCTTTAAAACTGCATCTGAATTATTTTCCACTAACAACACAAAAAGAGAAAGGGCTACATTTACATTTTACCCTTCCTCATTTTATATCTGCTGTTTTCTCCGAGTGAAGAGCTTGGAGAGTTAGGTGCTGAAGGAGGTGACACTGAAGCCACACTGCCTGATTTGCCACTTACTGCCTCTGTGACCTTCTGTGAGTCACTTTACCTTTCTATATCTGTTTCCTGTTCTAAGTGAAAATACTAATAATAGCATTCGCATGCTAGGGTTGTCATGAGGATTAATGGAGATGATATATAAATAGCTGAGACACGTAGTAAGAGCAAGGTGTGAGTTGATTTTATTACTATTGTTATTGGTACTCTCTTCCTACTGCTGCTGTGATTATGACACCTGCCCCCCAGATCTAGAATGAGCCCAGTTTAAATCTTCTTCGTGGTAAATATGCTGAATGCATCTATCATGGTGTGTTTGTGTAATTTTATTTGAAGTTTGATGAAGAAGCTTTCCTGCCACACTTCTGAGGGCAAGCTGAAGTGGGGAGCAATGGTTCTCATGATTCTGAACTCAGAATTAGGATTTTTCATACTTAGAATATTTCTGAGAGAAAAGAGATCTATTCTGCAAACTTTGGGTTCTTTTAAGAATGATGATTAAAAAAAAAAATAGAACAGGAAAAATAGAACAGTGTTCCATCCCTAAACCATTTTCAGTTGTTGAGATGAATAAATATAAAAGCAGTTCAAAAAAAATCTTAAACATTAATGAAGAAGAGGTAATCTTGAGCTCTGATTATGTAATTTAAACCAACTGGATTTGAAAAGTGAAAGAAATCTTGTTACTTAAGTATAACTAAGGAAGTTTAGATCCTAGTTTCATATCTTGACAGTGAAATTTTCTACCAAGTCTAAATGCCAGGTGGGGAAAAATAAAAAAAGGAGAAGTGGACATTTTCAAAAGACACCAGGAGAAAAAAAGGAAGTTGCTTCCTCTTCAGCATATTCTAGCCCAGGGAAGGGACAGAGGAAACAGGGAGGAAAGCACACCTCCTTTGTGCTTCCTTAGATGAGTAGTTCTAGTGGCTTCTGAGGGTTCCCAGGAGGTGGCATGTCCTTCCTGGATTTTAAACCCAGATCTGTTTGCTACATCTGTGCTGTTTCTCCTGCACAACACTGTCTTTAAACGTCCATTGAAGAAGTGAATAAAGATTTAAATAGGAGGGAGGAGAACGGTCAAGGTACTGGTGTTACTCTAAGTATTTCCTCCCTGTTGAAATGATTTCTGCCCTTCAACAAAGGAAGTTTGCCAAGCTCTTCCTTCCTGACAACCTCTTCTCCTATACAAGACTCACCAGAAGACTTGAGATACCTGAGAAACCTGGCACTCCTTGTCCACCCTGCCACAGAAGCTGTCCACAAGGATGACATACAAGGTGGTCCCAATGTGTGACCTGGGCTTTGCTGAAGGGTGGATGCAGGCCCTTAAATAGCTCTCTATCCTGTCAACCTACCAGAGATGCCAAAATCAGATGCTTATTATTCAGGTTTAGGGTGGTATTTCTAGAAATTTCTTGCACAAATATAAATGCCCCAAGTTAGCGAGGTAATATATCAAGCTAGTTGTAATTATCAGAACTCTTTAAGTTTGGATTAACTTTACTTGCATTAGCTGGTCTTTTTTAAAAAAATTTTTTAGTTGTCGAACATAATACCTTTATTTAATTTATTTATTTTTACCTGGTGCTGAGGATTGAACCCAGTGCCTTACACGTGCTAGGCAAACCCTCTACTACTGAGTTACAGCCCCAGCCCAGATTAGCTGGTCTTTAATAAACTTTAACAAGGTTACAGAGCTCACAGTACTGACACAAGCCCAGTTTTGTGGAGAAGTTAGTCTGCATGGAGCCCAGAAAGATTTTAGGAGGGAAATAATCAAGGGACTGCATGAAGGTGTTTGGGAGAAAACATATGGATAAGAAAAACCTTTGGGAGTGTGTAAGTCAGTATTTTGCTGCTGTGACCCAAATGCCTGATGAGAACAACTTAGAGGAGGAAAAGTTTACTTTGGCTCGCAGTTTGAGAAGTCACAGTCCGTGTTGACCAGCTCATTGCTCTGGCCCTGAAATGAGGCAGAGCACTGTGGCAGAAGGTCATGGCTTGGGAAAGCTACTCACCTCACAGCAGCTGGGAAGCAGAGGTGGGAGAGAGAGAAAGGGAGTGAAGAGGAGAGGACAGGACTGGAGAGGAGAGCAGAGACTGGGAAGAAGATAAAACCTTCCAGGGTTTGTCCCCAGTGACCTACTTCCTCCAGCTGGGTCCCACCTCTCGGTAGTCCATCCAACCATCAGGTGGATTAATCCATTGGTGAGGACAGAGCCTTAATGATCCAATCATCGCCTAAAAGCCCACCTCTGAACTTTGATGTATTGGAGACCATCTCTTTCAACACATGAGCTTTGGGGAACATTCCAGATTGAAACCACAATAGGGAGTTAGATCCTATTCTTATGACTTAACCTCAGGCACTTTGCTTTACTCATCTGGGAAATGAAAATTCTAACACTAATAAAGACTTTACCTAGGGTATGTGAAGTGCTTAGCCTCACGTAGTGATCAGTACAGTGAGTCATAATAAAATACATTATTCTTATAATATCCCAAGAGTTTCTGGAAGGTCTAAAGCTCTTGTGCTTCTTTCCAGACATGTGAGTGAGAATTCAGAATGATTTTCCTGGTACATTTTAACCTCATTATTTTGTATAGTCAGTTGCCTGGACAAATCTGGGTTAGGTGTGAACAACATGTGGCAAATAAGGAAACATCTCTCCATGAACCTCCCTTTGCACTTTATCTTTCTGTTTTCATTTCTCGCATTCATTATCTAATTTTTTTTTCTTTTCTTTTTTTCCTTTTTATGGTACTGGGGATTGAATCCTGGATGCTTTACTGCTGAGCTACATCCCCTCTCACTTTTTGTCTTTTATTTTGAGATAAGGTCTTGCTAAATTGCTGAGACTAAATCCCAGTCACTGGGATTACGGGCGTGCACCATGGTGGCCTGCTTATATTCTGCCTTGTAATAAGGTTTTTCTACATGTGTCTTGGAAATCGACTTCATGTTTGATTAATTTTTGTGTCTTAATCATACCAAAGAATGTTGCATATTTATGTGCTATCCGAGTGCATTAATTTCACTAAGATGAATGAGAAGGACCATTTTAATGATATGGTCCTCATGTTTGCTGACCAGGGTCAGGAACAGCCATTTATCAATGAGAGATCAGTTTGTTTTCTAATTCAGTGGATGTCGATGTGGTGAAAGGAAGGTTCTAGCCTTGTATTCCTTTGGGGTCAGTCAGGGTATTTCAGCTTTGTGATTGACCATTAGGGGTAAAGTGACAAAATTCCTGAATTGATTTCCAGGCTTATTATTATTGATATAAAAAATGTAAAAAGAAGACTAATTGGGGCTGGGGTTATGGGTCGGTGGTAGAGTACTTGCCTAGCATGTGTGAGGCACTGGGTTTGATTCTCAGCCCTGCATATAAGTAAATAAAAATAAAGGTCCATCAAAACTAAAGAATTATGATGAATGGATAAAGAAACTGTGGCATATATATACAATGGAATATTACTCTGCAATGAAGAATGATAAAATTATGGCATTTAAAGGCAAATGGATGAAATTGGAGAATATCATGCTAAGTGAGATAAGCCAATCTCAAAAAACTAAAGGACGAATGATCTCGCTGATAAGCGGATGAGGACATATAATGGGGGGTGGGAGGGGTTAGCATTAGGTTTAGGGTTAAGTTTAGAGTTAGGGATAAGGAGAGCGGTAAGAATGAAGGAAAGAAGGACTGTATAGAGGGGAAAGAGGGGTGGGAGAGGTGTGGGGGAGGACAAAAAAAATAATCAAACATCATTGCCCTATGTAAACGTATGATTACACAAATGGTATGCCTTGACTCTATGTACAAATAGAGAAACAACATGTATCCCATTTGTATACAATAAAAAAAAACTAAAGAATTATTAAAATATAAAAAATTATTTTAAAAAATAAAGAGATTAATTGCCAGACAGGGGCTACCTCTGAAAGAGATGTTAGTGTTAAAAGCTTGACAGTTGGAGTCAAAATCCTGGCTCTCTGCATTACCAGCCAATTTATGATGGGCAGGTTAGGTGGCACACATTAGGAGACACCATTTGCAGTGCCTCCTGAAGTTGTTTGGGGGCAGAGAGTCTGTAGATAACCATTTTTTCCTCTTCTGTAAGTGGGAATACTTTGATGGGAGAACAAATTGAGTTAGAATCTATAGAGCATCTCGCCAAGAGCTGGGACAGTCAGTGTTAATCAAGTTGGATACCACATTTTTTTTTCTGATATTTGTCTATTTATTTTTATTTAAAATTTTTTTCATATGTTTTTTGGGGTAATAATGTCTGTCTCATTCTGCTGTTCTTCCTATCTCCAACACCCCCACCCATCCTCTCACTTCCCTCTGCGTAATCCAAAGTTCCTTCATTCTTCCCTGCCCACCCCCCACTATGGATCAGCATCCCATTATCAGAGAAAACATTCAACCTTTGGCTTTTTGGGATTGACTTATTTCACTTAGCATGATATTCTCCAGTTCCATCCATTTACCTGCAAATGCCATAATTTCATTCTTCTTTAAGGCTGAGTAATATTCCATTGTATATATGTATCACAGTTTCTCCATTCATCTGTTGAAGGGCATCTAGCTTGGTTCCATAGTTTAGCTGTTGTGAATCAAGCTGCCGTAAATATTTATGTGGCTGCATTACTGTAGTATGCTGATCTTAATTCCTTTAGGTGACCAAGGAGTGGGATAGCTGGGTCAAATAGTGAGGATACCACAATTTTTGATAGTGGCAGAAGGAAACTGTAGGAGAGAAGCTGAAGGAGTAGTCTGCTTATCTAAAATATTATGTAGAAAAATTTTGGTTTAGAATAATCCTGTTCCGACCCACGACGACGGCGGGAGCTGGCGGCGCTGCGGGTCGGCAGTCGCGGTGCACCAGGCGGGCTCAGCGGCCTCGGGCGCCCGGCGTTGCTGAGCCGCAGGCCCCAGTGCGTGCAGCTGGCAGAGCTGCAGCGGAGGCAAATGAAGATAAAACAATATCCACCAACCTAAAATACCTTTCCCTGGGAATTTTGGTCTTTCAGACTACCAGTTTGGTTCTAACAATGCGTTATTCTAGGACTTTAAAAGAGGAAGGACCTCGTTATCTGTCTTCTACAGCAGTGGTTGTTGCTGAACTTTTGAAGATAATGGCCTGCCTTTTATTAGTCTACAAAGACAGAAGTAGAATGTAGTCTAAGAGCACTGAATCGAGTACTGCATGATGAAATTCTTAATAAACCTATGGAAACACTTAAACTTGCTATTCCATCAGGGATATATACTCTTCAGAATAATTTACTCTATGTGGCACTATCAAATCTAGATGCAGCTACTTACCAGGTCACATATCAGTTGAAAATTCTTACAACAGCATTATTTTCTGTGTCTATGCTTAGTAAAAAATTAGGTGTATACCAATGGCTCTCTTTAGTAATTCTGATGACAGGAGTTGCTTTTGTACAGTGGCCCTCAGATTCTCAAGAGATTGATTCTAAGGAACTTTCAGCTGGCTCTCAATTTGTAGGCCTCATGGCAGTTCTTACAGCATGTTTTTCAAGTGGCTTTGCTGGAGTTTATTTTGAGAAAATCTTAAAAGAAACAAAACAATCAGTGTGGATAAGAAACATTAGCTTGGTTTCTTTGGGAGCATATTTGGATTAATAGGTGTTTACATTTATGATGGAGAACTGGTATCAAAGAATGGATTTTTTCAGGGATATAACCAACTGACCTGGATAGTAGTTGTTCTTCAGGCACTTGGAGGCCTTGTTATAGCTGCTGTTATTAAGTAAGCGAATAATATTTTAAAAGGATTTGCAACCTCTTTATCCATAATATTATCAACATTGATATCCTATTTTTGGCTACAAGATTTTGTGCCAACCAGTGTCTTTTTCCTTGGAGCCATCCTTGTAATAGCAGCTACTTTCTTATATGGTTATGATCCCAAACCTGCAGGAAATCCCATTAAAGCATAGTTAGAAACTTTCTTTAACTGGTTTCTCATGGTGGTGCACTAGAATCTCGACGTTAATCTTGCACAGAGGACTTCTACAGATTCTGTGAAGATATCATCATGCTGAATCTAATCATATTGTTCTAGTGGTTTGAAAATATACAGACTTAGAGATAAAATGTTTGTACTGTATATGTAGCAAAACATTACACCTAGAAATCAAAACTTGAAAGTATTTCCAGGGTTTAGAATTAGAGAGAATATTGGAGGAAACTTGAAATCTAATTTAATTTTAAAAAGAGTTTACCTTTTTGATTGCTGCAGAAATGTCCTATGCACTCTTTGCAAGAGCACACAAATGCAGATATCAATTTTTTGCAAATTAGATCTATTTACTCTTATGAAATGTTTTTTCTTATTCTTTTTGTACAGAAATATCAAATTACATGGAATAGTCAAAGTTTGAAAACTATAATTACCTATAAAGCTGTGAAATATAAAAATATGATTTGAAAATTTTTTCACATATCTGAGATTTTTATATTTGTATAAAAGATTACTAAACAAAAGATTGCAAAATGTTACTTGTTTAATTACAAAATTTGATAAGGTAATATTATGGGTCTGATTTGTCAGAGAATAAAATTCATATTTAAATGTAATGTAAAGAGACATCTATTTCTCCATATAAATTCTAAGATCTTTTAGTGCTTTGAGACAGCTGGATGTAATCCAGTTGTTCCTGTGCTAGATAGTAGCCAGTGACTTTACTCTAATGGAGTTTTACCCTTGATCTCTTAATGCATATCTTTTCTGTAAATCAGATAAATTCTTAATATTACTTTAAATTTTTGTGTTGTTACTGAAAATTTAAAATGTAACTTAAGTGGATTAAATAGTGATTTAATAATTAAAAAAAAGAATAATCCTGTTTCATCAAATTTACCTAAGAATCTTTACTTAATTAAATTGAAATAAATACTGAGATTTAATGAAACATCTTGACCTATGCATTTTTTCTTCTATAAAAAATAAGTCTTTTGCAAAATGTGTGCCCCATTTGTTGTAGAAATAAATAAATAAATAAATGTGCTTTTATGAGAAAGGAATCCAGGTTTTTTGGATTTGAAGTAAATGACTTATTTTTATTTTATTTTATTATTTTAATTTTTGACCCAGGGTCTTACTAAGTTTCTGGGGCTGGCTTTGAACTTGCAATCCTTCTACCTCAGCCTCCCAAGCCACTGAAGTGAATATTTTATTCTGTCACTTGAGCTCATGGTTCCAAGGACTCTGACAGACAGGAGGGCTGTGTCTAAATATTTATCACTGATTTCATCTTTTGTTTTATTTTAGGTTGTTCATGATGCTAACACACTTTACATTTTTGCACCTAGTGCACAAAGCAGGGACCGATGGGTGAAGAAGTTAAAAGAAGGTAAAACCCATGTAATGAAATATTAATCTGTGCATAATTTTAGAACATGTCATTATGATTAAAACAGAGATACAGCCAATATATTTTGCAATTCTAATCTTTTAACCAACACTACATGTTTCTCCAAGGACAGTCAGTTATAATAAGTAATAATCAGCATATGGAAGATAACTCCCCTTTTAAAAATCTGATTCTTTCTAGTGGTAGAGAGTTTCTAAGGAAAGCATGCTTCCATTTAGTGTGTGATATTTAATATGTGATGTATTTGAAGGTGATAAAGAATGGGCTTTTATGATAACAGGATTTAGTATTTTCTTTTTTTTTTTTTGGTGGTACTGGGGATCGAACCCAGGGCCTTGCCTTGTAAGGCAAGCACTCTACCGACTGAGCTATCTCCCCAGCCCGGATTTAGTATTTTCTAAGAAGTGCCTCATGTAGCCGATATTTAGTGTGGTTGGATTGACATACACACCAGGTGTTTAAATGAGTGTATTGTCCTCACCACTTGTCCTTGGGAGTAAAATGGTTGTGGGCTGACTTTTGCATTTATCCATCATGGAGTAGCAACTGTCACTTCTCACAAAGGTGTGTCATCCAAAAAAATTTTTTAAAAAGTGAAAGAGAATCCTTTGGCTTTTCTGAATGCTAGGTCACATGACATTATGAGAGTGTTCTCGTAAACAACTTGGTATCCAAGGAATGATTGACGGTGTTACTTAGCAAACATTCTGTAGTCTGTTTTATTTCACTGATCATTAATGTGTCTGTGAATTACAGAAATAAAGAACAACAATGACATTATGATTAAATATCATCCAAAATTCTGGGCAGATGGAAGTTACCAGTGTTGCAGACAAACTGAAAAACTCGCACCTGGATGTGAAAAATACAATCTTTTTGAGAGTAGTAAGTATTTGTTTTACTCTGTAATTTTATTGTGCTTAAAATGGACACATCATTGGTAGGGTGGCATGAATTTGATTTTGATTAAGTTTAGCACACTTTCTAGAAAATGGAAATGTAGTTAGGTGTGTTAAGAGTAATTAGAATAATGTGTTTAGCTAGCAGTGGGACCCTGTCATGGAATTAAAATCAAAGGTCTCTTCTGGGGACCTTTTATCACAACATTGAAGGCTACAATCTGTTAGTCATGAGCCTTATATGTTACCATCAACAGCTTTTCTTTATTAATGTTTATGTATTGTCAGCAAATAAACTCTTCCCAGATGTTTTGCTAGAAACCTCATATAGCAGTGCATCTGCAATCTGAGTTAGTATCATTCTCATTTTGAGAATGGATTTTAGGTATGGATTTTGAGGTATGGATTTTAGTAGTGGCTTCACAATCTGTCAGAATAATTAGGTGTCATAATGCTACTAACTTGTAAATGTTCAGATGAATAAAAATGTCTAGGAATCTTGACACCTAAGACCCTTATAAATCCTGAAAATGAGAGGCCTTTAGTCATAAGTTAAAAATAGAGACTCAAATTTGCTAGTATTATAGGGCAGTGGGTATCCATGCTTCTGTTTTACTGCCGGCACCATACATGGTTCTTGCCATATCAATCAGAACCCATCAAGCTATAAGCAGAATGGCCATTTGGCAGGGATACTGGCTTATGCAGGAAGGTTGGCCCTTGATTCTGTAAGTCCCTCCACCTGACATCAGGTATCCTGGGGTACCCTGACATTAATTTAGCACATTAAAGAGAAGGCTCAAGTTTCTAAGTCTGTTATTATTCCCTAATTTTTCAATTCTTAGGGTTTAGTATTAGTTAGTGCACAGCGTGAGCTGCTGTTAAAATAAAAAAAAATCAATAAATAGGGTGGCATCAAGCTAAAAAGCTTCTTCATAGCAAAAGAATCAATCAAGAATGTGACAAGAGAGCCTACAGAATGGGAGAAAATCTTTGACACCTGCACTTCAGATATAGCATTTATTTCCAGAATATACAAAAAACTCAAAAAGCTTAACACCAAAAAAACCAAATAACCCAGTCAACAAATGGGCAAGGGGACTGAACAGACCCTTCTCAAAAGAAGAAATATGACTAATCAACAAATATATGAAAAAATGTTCAACCTCTCTAGCAATTAGAGAAATACAAATTAAAACTACACTGAGATTCCATCTCTTGACAGTCAGAATGGCAATTATCAAGAATACAAGTAACAACAAATGTTGGTGAGGATGTGGGGGAAAAGGCACACTCATACATTGCTAGTGGAACTGCAAATTGGTGCAACCACCCTGGAAAGCAGTATGGAGAGTCCTCAAAAAACTAGGAATGGAATCACCGTTTAACCCAGTTATTCCACTCCTTGGCTATATCCATACACTTAAAAAAATTTTTTTTTAGTTGTAGGTGGATACAATAACCTTATTTTATTTATTTTTATGTGGTGCTGAGGATTGAACCCAGGGCCTTACATAAGTTAGGCGAGCACTCTACCACAGAGTCACCCCCAGCCCCTATATCCATACACTTAAACTCAGCATACTATAGTGACACAGCCACATCAATGTTTATAGGAGCACAATTCACAGTAACTAAGCTATGGAACTAACCTAGGTGCCCTTCAATGGATGAACGAATAAAGAAATTATGGTATCTATACACAATGGGATATTACTCAGCCATAAAGAATGACTATGTAACATTTGCCAGTAAATGGATGGAACTGGAGACTATCATGCTAAGTGAAATAAGCCAATCCCCCAAAACCAAATGTTGAATGTTTTTGCTGATATGTGAAAGCTAAACCACAGTAAAGTGCAGGGGAGGGGAGTAAGAGAAATTGAGTAGATTAGAAAAAGGGGAACGAAAAGAAGGGAGTAGGGGATTGGAAAGACAGTAGAATAAATCTAACATAATTTTCCTGTGTACACAATATGAACATACGTAAGTGAATCCCACCATTGGGCCCACCCACAAGAATGGTGTCCTTCTTAGAAAAGATACATTCCATGCTTGTATAATTTTATCAAAATGGATTCTATTTTCATGTACAACTAAGAAGAACCAATTTAAAAAGAGAGGGAGAGAGAGAGAGAGAGGGAGAGAGAGAGAGACCTGAAAATTGCAGTGACTTAAACTAGAAGTTTTTCTCAGTTTCAGGTAATGATCCCAAGGTAGGTGGCTGGCCCAGAGCTGGTAGGTGGTTCTGCAGATAGTTCCTGAGGTTTCTCTAGCTCTAGTGCTCTCTCTTTTCCTGGTATCAGAAATGAGTAAAGGGGCCAAGGATACCTGTGGGAAGACCTACCTGTAAGGGACCAGATCTAAAAACAGCATACCCCATTTAATGCCCTCAGAGCCCTTTGATTAGAATTTCATCCCATCCGTGTGACTGGATAGTAAGGTACCAGCAGAACTCTGGCAGAGGAAGGGACAGACTGCCAGACCTTCTTAATTTCACCTTGTCATTACAATGCTCCCCCTTATCCACACGGATATGTCCCAAGACCCCAGATGGATGCTTGAAATCATGAATAGTATCAAACCCTATATATGCTATGATTTTTTTCCTATACATACATACTTGGGTTAAAGTTTAATTTATAGGTTAGTCATAGAGGTCAGCAACAACTACAATAAAATCGAACAGTTAGAACAATTTAGTCCAATCAAGTTATGTAAATGTGGTCTCTCTCACATACACAGTATCTTATTGGATTGTGGATCCTAGGAACCTCAGCATACAGGTTTTTCCTTACAACTCAAAGAAGGTTCAGCATTTTTCAAAGGAAGCACTTCATGGCCTCTCTTTGGCATATCCAGAGTGCCAGCATCACTGCTCTGGCACTTTGAGGACATTACTAAGTAAAGTAAGGGTTAGTTGAGCACAAGCACCATGACATCACCACAGCCAATCTGAAAATGGAGACCACTAAGTGACTAATGGGGCTGGGAGCGCATGCAGCGTGGATGTGCCGGACAAAGGGGTGATTCATGTCCTGGGAGGGACTAAGTGGGGACTGAGATTTTATCACACTCCTCAGAGAAATGTGCCACTTAAAACTTTAATGAGTTTTTTTTCTCTGGAATTTTCCATTTAATATTCCATATTGTGGGCGACTTGGAATAACTGACACTGTGGAAAGTGAAACCGTGGATATGGGGAGCTACTGTAATTCAGTTTATTTTTCGATTCGATAAGAATTATGGAAAACCCAGTTTAGCAGTGGTGGAGATAAGGAGGCAGAGACACTGGCTGTGCCCATGGAATCAGGCAGAGTGGGTCCCTTGCCTGTGTGTTCTGTTTTCTGTAAAACCCCAGTGTCTTTATCTAGCGTTGCTACACAGTATTTTGACCTACTTTTGTTGTTGGCATTCTCAGGTGTAAGAAAAGCACTGCCTCTAGCCCCCCAAATGAAAAAGGTAGGTGGACTCTCACCTTGGGCAGTTGTCTCAATTTTCAACCTTATGTCTTTATGTTTTGGAGGGATTTGCAATTTATTAATTATGTTTAGTGTGAATAAAAATATTAAAATGAATATTAAAAATAAAAATGAATTTTAAAATATTAAAATGAATAAAAATATTCCTTTTCATGATGTGGTTTTGCCCCCAGGACCATCTTTGAAGCAGATATGCTGTGACTTATTTGAATCGTCCTTAATGTGAAATAATAGATTTTATCACTGGGGTGGGAGGGGGTCTATTATTATCTGGCATTTCGTCTATAGTTTGACTGAAAGCGTTGTATAAGAAGTGTGGGACTTTAAAGGACTGTTTTCATCTCAGGATCACAATATGACAGTGGGGCGCACGCCTGTAATCCTAGTAACTTGGAGGCTAAGGCAGGAAGATGGAAAGTTCAAGGCCAGCCTCAGCAATTTAGCAAGGTCCTAAGCAATTTAGCGAGACCCTGACTCACAATAAAAAAATTTTAAAAAGTCTGGGCATGTGGCTCAGTGGTTAAGTTTCAATTCCTGGTTTGAAAAAAAAAAAAAAATCGAACCAAAACAAAACAAACAAAATCTCCAAAAAGTAAAACAAAAACCAAAAAAACCCACAATATGACTAGTGAGTGATTTTGGTTATGCATTTGAGGACTGAAATATGCTGGAAAAGCATGGACTTTGGACCCAGTCCAGAACTGAGCTGACGTGAGTCTGATATGAGTGATTTTGGATGGATCATGTAGACCATTGTTGCCTCACTTGTAACATGGGAGTTATAATGCTGTATTTCGTGGAAGCAATATGAAGAATAAATGAGAAAAACTGTGTTAGATCCTAAGCATGTGTTTTGTGCATTGTGGGCATAAAGAAGTGCAAATCTCTTCAAGTGGAAGGAGATCTGTTAACAGACTCCACAGTGGGCTTTCCGCATTGCAGTCCATTTCAGTGGTGGGTCTCTCTTTAGTTTCTCCTGGTTTCTACTCACATATTACCCTTGCCTGTCCCTGGAAAACTATTCCTGACACAGGAAAATTCTTTTAATGCTTCAAGATGGTTTTTGCTCTCTTTCTGTATTCTGAAAACCCATAAGAGGCGTGGTAGCATCTATTGCATCTAACATTGGAAGGTTCTTTGGTTGCTATCAGGTGACCTACTCCATTAGAGGGATCTGCCTTATTCTGCTTTATTCTTTGGTAATGTGTGAATCCTTCAGTGTTTTAGTATTTTGTTTCATTATCAGTTTCAGATAGAAGACTAAACTTTTAAACATTATCTTTTTTGCTCAGAGAAGGCCTCCCCCACCAATTCCTCCTGAAGAAGAAGATAGTAGTGAAGAAATAGTTGTAGCAATGTATGATTTCCAAGCAACAGAAGCACATGATCTCAGATTAGAGAGAGGCCAAGAGTATATCATATTGGAAAAGAATGATGTCCATTGGTGGAAAGCAAGAGATAAATATGGGTAAGCATTCCCTCTCTGGGCATTGCATGCAGTGGGTGGATAGGAGTGAAGTGTTGCATGAAGCTTGTGAGCTCTAACTATCATGTAATGAGGTTGTCTCAATTGGCCATACGTCAAAGGACATGTTATTATTTTGTACTACCACTGCATTCTTAGTGGTCACTTGATCAATGCAAACTGATCAATCACTCTTGGAATAAATTACACTCATCTCTTTCTCATCTACTGTGTTTTATTTGACTATTTTGACCTTAGGAGAAATAGTTTTATTTTGTCCCTCCTGCAGTAGGTAATCTTAGGTCTTTCTAAGTCATTATCTATCATAATTTTCTTAGAATTTCTCTCTGTAATATGCATATGTACATACATATACACACAGCATAATGGAGCCTCTTGTCACTTGAAGTTGTCTTTCTCTCTCCCTTCATCGGAAGGAGAGAGAAACAGGATGGGAGAATATTTATGTATGTGTGTACATACATATATGTGTAACTATAAAATAAATAAATACATATTATATACATATACATGTACACACACACACACACACACACACATACATGCAGGAAATTAAACCACAAGTATTGTCAGTGTGGTGGTATATACCTATAGTCCCAGTGTTAATGAGACGGAGTCAAGAACACTGCTTGAGCCTAGGAGTTCAAGACCAGCCTGGACAACCATAGTGAGACCCTATCTCAAAACAAAAACAACAAAACAGCATTATTTGTACCAGATAATTTAGGATTTAAAGCAGTTCTTTTAACCTTATTGTAAATATCTAGGTAGATATGGTTAAACACAGAGGATGAGTCTCTCTTGGGCTTCATTAAGGGGACTATATCCTATACTTACCTCTGAAATATAATCCATTTACATTATGAACTCCAGTGGATAAGAACAGGGATCTTTTAGTCCTACGAAAGTATACTCTCTTCTACCTGCTCTCACCTCCTTGACCCATCCCTAGTTCCACTTCTCTGTTTCTCAGTTCACTTCTGGGAAAGGCGGTGGCCTCTGGGTCAGGCAGGGTCCTCTCTTCTTCTTATGTCTCAGCACTGCTGGTCATCTGGGTGCTGGTTTGCTGAACGTTATTACCTTTTTGGGAATCTTAACCTTTTGTTTTGTGTTTATAAGAAGTTCCTCCTGCTTCTTTTCACCAGACTTTGTATACGGTTTTTATTCATAATTTTACACAGCTGGAATGTCACTAATCCCAAAACCCAAATCTAAAATGCTTTGTTGATACTCCGAGAGTTTTGGGTTTGGGAGTATTAGGTTCCAGATGACCAGATTAGGGATGCTTAACTGGTACAGTCTATGTATATATTCTGAAATCAAGAAAATTCTGAAATCTGGAATGCTTTTAGTCCCAAGCATTTCAGATAAGAGATATTCAACCTGTATTGGAGAAATTTCCAAACATCTACAAAAATATATAGTAACATCACTTAATGTAAAAAATTACCAACATTTTACCATCTTGATTTACCAATCTTCCTGGTGTGTTTTTCCTAGACTATTAGAGTATGTAGGCCTTCTTAATTCTTGTCTCTTGGGGTGTGATTTAAGAATTTTCCTTTTTTTTTTTTCTTTTTGTGGGGCTGGGAATGGAACCCAGGACCTTATTCACGCTAAGAAATTTGCCTTTTTAAAAAGCAACCTGGTAATTCTTATAGTGCTACTGATGCAGCAGTCAGAGCCTGTCCTTTCTGAATCTATTTTATAAAGACTGTTAAGGTGGGCTGGGGAGATAGCTCAGTTGGTAGAGTGCTTGCCTTGCAAGCACAAGGCCCTGGGTTCGATCCCCAGCACCCCCACCCAAAAAAAAAAAAAGACTGTTAAGGTATTAGAGTGGTGGGTGTCTTTATCTGGAACTTTTGCTTTTGTGAATACTGTAGTTTCTTTTTTCATATTTTTACTTTAATTGTTGATGGACCTTTATTTTATTCATTTATTTACCTGTGGTGCTGAGAATTGAAACTGGTGCCTCACACATGCTAGGCAAGCGCTCTACCACTGAGCCACAACCCCAGCCCTCTAGTTTCTTTAAAACATCCCAAGAACACCTATAAATGTGTAAAAATGAATCCTAGTACAATCATAATGCACCAATAAAAATATGGAGGAAAAAATCCCAAGAAATTGAGAATTCTGAAGAAGCATCATGGAATTTGGGGGAAAGCACTGCGCTTAGTCATAGGTCTAGAGTTCCAGCTATGGTTCAGTTGATGGCTGGCTTTGGGACCTTGGAAAAGTATCTGAATCTTTCTAAGCCTTGCTTTTCCCACTAGTATAGTAATGCTTGCCTGCCTCAGAACTCTTATGGATCAAATGTGGAAGTACTTTGAAATGTTTCAACTGATACAGATATTCTGAATTATTGGCAGTTAGCTTATCTGTCTTATAAACTTTGGGCAATATGCTTTAACTATCTTGGAAAGTCATTTATCTTCCTTTCTTTAAATAACGTCTCAATAAAGTAGTGTATGTTTACCCACAGTGTTTTCCTTATTTCTAGGAGTGAAGGATATATCCCAAGTAATTATGTAACAGGAAAGAAATCAAACAACTTAGATCAATATGAGTGAGTAGACGTTTATTTTATAAATGGGAAAAACCAGAAAATGTTTTCATTTTCTTCATTTTGTAAGACATTTTGAAAGTTGATGGGCATATTTCATAACCTTTAGAATGTGGTGTCAATATATTCTCGTTGTCTGGTGTGGTAAAACACAGAATTAATATCTGTAATGCATTTTTCCTGAAGGTGTGTGAATGGAGTTACACAAGCAGATACAATTGAATTGATTTTAGACAAATTATAGGTTAGCTGTTTTTGAAATACAGATCATTTGTTCATTCAAGATATGGGAATAACATTTCCCAGAATGGTCTTGAAAATGTTTCCTTTTTCTAACTAAAACTTAGGTAATGATTATTGTTTAAAAGAATTTGTTTAAATAGGATATCTGTTTAAATATTATGTTTAAATATGATTATTGTTTAAATATGACTTATTTTATAAACCTTGAAAATAATTGGTCCTGAATCAAGACAGATGTTTGCTATAGCTGTTAATTTCAAACAGGAGCCAAAAAATGATAACTTCCTTTGGTCTTTTGGCTATTCACTATCTTAGTGGGAATGATTGATTCAGTTGGAAGAAATGTGATAGAAAAAAAATTTTTATAAAGAAAAGAAAAAGAAGCCTTGAAAATAGGAAAAATGTTAATAAGAAAAAAATTTCTCATAAACCACAGTTGACTTGTCAACATTAGTATATTTCTTTTCAATCTTTTTACTGGTTTAAAAAAAGTAGAATTGTGCTGTATGTAGTTTTATATCTTTTTTCCCCTCTGAATAGCATGAGTGAATATTTCCTTCTGCCACTGAATATTCTTTGGAAACATTTTCATGACTGCATTCTGTTTCACTCCGTCATAAATCTGTTAGCTGTTTACTGAGCTCTTAGCATGTCTCAGGCTAAGATGCCTATATGCACCTGGATGCACAGCAGGTGATGTAGTCACCTGTGGGGCGTTAGGCTGTCTCAGGCATCTTTGCTATGTAAAAATAGCTGGGATAACCTCTTCTTGCTTGCTGTTTTAAATGAGATCTCTAAAATTGACATTTCTCATATTGAAAGGCTATGTGTATGAACTTGTTAGGACTCCTGCTGTGTGGTGACAGAGTTGTCCTGTTTCAGCCTACTGACGGTGTGGCCAGGTTTTGGTGCAGAGCTCATACACACCACACACTCTCGTGGTCACTTTGAGATAAGTGTATTAATGCATCATTCATTTCCTTAAAAACAACAGCAAGCTGTTGCCTCTGTTCATGTCACTTATGATAACATGAGTGTACCTTAAAATCTAGATGAGGACAAATAGTTGTAAAGAGTCACAGTGCTCAGTGGTATGATCCCTTAAGGAAATTTTAGAAGTAGGTGGGAAATATAAACTACATACAGTTGTGTGTGTGTATGATGACATTTTTGGCTAAAATGGACCGTTTTGGACTATGGTCCCATAAAATTATGATAAAGCTGAAGTTTTTTACTAGTATTTTACTGTACCTTTTCTAAATTTAGATGTGTTTAGAAGCACAAATATCTACCATTATGGTATAAGTGTCTCTACAGTATTTTGTACAGTAGCATGCTATACAAGTTTGTAGACTAGAAGCAATAGTGTGTAGCGTGTAGCCAGGTGTGTGTTAGGCTACAGCATCGAGGTTTATGTAAGTGCACACAAGGATGAAATTGCCTAAGAATACATTTCTCTGAGGGTGTCCTTGTCGTTAAGTGATGCTTGACTATATAAATAAAATAGCATTTCAGCCCTTAAATGAGTTTTAGGAAAAATTAGTAAAATCCTTATAAATAGGTCAGGTGCTAAAAGGGGAAAACAGATAGGACTGAGTAGGAGGAGGGAACTTGGAGACCAGATAATCCTTGTCTAATTATGAGACCTTCTGTGACTCATGGGATTTCAAATAAAGATTTTTGATACTGAAATTTATGATTCATGGCCATGAATTTTTTGTTACATCTTCATTTGAAAACTTAATCTCTTTGGACGGATTTTCCTCCTCACATGATTCTGAACTTGTTGTGCATGGTGTCTGGTGTGTGTGTCCCCTTGATGTCCTGTGCTGGGGGCGGGGGTTCCACTTGGTTCTGTGCCTCACCCAGCCAGATGACAAAGGGGAAAGCTGTCCTCGGTGTGGCAGGCTGAGTTCCCCCTCTGCTGTCTCCCTGTGCCAGGTTCTGTTTTGCTTCATTGTTTTTGCCACGACCATCTTGTAGCCCATCTTTCATGGCCCCATGGTTAAAAGTAAGCCTTCCGCTTGCTGTTGAATCGGGCATTCTGCTGTTTGCTTGGGCTGATGCATAATCCCAGGCCACAGACTGTCCCTGGGTTTACCCAGTACCACCAGGACTACCAGGCCCCTGGTTCCCGGGACTAGTGACCTAGTTCTGACCTCCATACCCAGTGAAGGGATTAGAGAAACTGCTGCCAAAAAAGAATGGAGGGTCACTGGGACAGGTATGAGGATGTTCTCAATGGGAAGATTTTAAGGGACCGAGGTGGCAGAAATGAAATGGCCCAAACAGGAAACCATGTAGGATAAAGGCTTTCAGTGGGTGACAAAGGGACATAATTACAGATCAGATGACGATTTATAGCTGGTTGGCTAACATTCATACTTTTCCCTCTTCCTTTCTACTGTTTTCTTTTTTCATGCTCTATCCTCTCCCACCCTCCCCAAGCAGCTTGACCAGGGCGTGACCTTTCCAGAAAGGACCGAATGTCCTCAAACCTCCTCTTTCCCTGTATGCAGACACTGCTACAAAGTCCTGTTTCTCTGGAATATTGTGAGGTGACCAGTCAATTTGAAAAACTCATATCAGAGTTTTGATATCTGAGGACAGGTTGACTCATTACCTACACATTCTGGGCATTATTTTCAGACGTGGAGTCCCTTCAGCAAAAGGTGTTAATCTCAAATGACACATCTCTGCGGCAGGCTTTGAGAGAGCTATGTGGGATGGCACCTCTGTCTTCTCATGTCATGTGGGCTCCTTCACATTCTGCTGGTGCGAATGTTTCTTTCTGACAGAATGGACTCAGCAGAGCCCCTGTGGTCTTTTTCCCTTGCTTGGGGATAGGTATTAGAAGAGAGGAGAAACAAGCCATGGAGAGCTATTAGGAAATGCTTATCACTAGTTAATTCCCCTGTTTATTTGGTAGTCCTTCCTCTCTCCTTCCTTCAATGTACCCTGAAAGATTGAGTTTATATTCTGCATTAGTCAGCTTCATGTTACTCTGAGAAAATGTCTGAGACAATTATCTTCTAAAGAGAAAAGGTTTATTGTAGCTCATAGGTTCTGGAAGTTCCAGTCCATGACTGATTAGACCCATAGTCTTGGGCCTGTGGTGAGGCAGCACATCATGGTGGGAACACATGGCAGAGCAAAACTGCTTACCTGATGACCAGAAAGCAAAAGAAAGAAGTGAAAGGTGCCGGGGTCTCACAATTCCCTTCAAGGGCACGCCCCTCCTTGGCCTAAGGACCTCTCATAAGGCCCCACCTACCAAAGGTTCCACAACATCTTGATAGTGCCATCCTGGGGACCAAGCCTGGGGACATGGACCTTTGGGGGGCAATTCATATCCAAATGGTAGCATATCCCAAGTATGAAAGCAACCTTTTCAGAGAACCTGCAAAAGCATAAAAATGACCCCTTGGAACAGGATTTCAAAGAGCATGCTCTCTCTGCAGTGGATCCCTTTTCTTTCCTTGTTTCTTTAATCCCTTCCCAGATGATGGAATATAGTAGATGAGGAAGGCACCTACCTCTTTGAGTATTTTATGGGTAGTCTCCCCTTGAGATCCTCTGTTTAGCTTTCCTGATATCCTGCATATGAACCCCCATCGCTTATTCTCACTGTGAATATGTGGAACTGGATCTTCTGTTATTAATAGATAGATTTTTTCCAATCCCTTGAACTCTCTTAGTTTATACTGTGTATTATCTTTCTTTAGCTAATTTTTATGACTGCTTTTGGCATCTGACAAATGTTTCTCGTATGAGTGGAAAAGCTTTAGGGGCAGAATTTATTCTGTTCTCCTAGTTTATATATTTCTCATTTGCATTCAGAAATGGATTTATCAAAATAGCAATTTTGTTGAACTTGGTCTCATTTTAAAGTGAGAGCCACAGTAATGAGATGTTGACAATTCTGAGACCTTGTACACCACCTCAGATTCTGAATAAAATATCCAACATCATTTGTGTTGAGATTGTGATTTACATTTGACTGCTACATAAAAAGAATCCAGACAGAAAAAAGGTCCCATCTTATGTTTTGTTCTTTGTATTTTTGCCTTCCTCAATCGGGGAAGGCCTTTGTATTCATTTGTCTCAGGGTATTTGATGGGCCAAAGTCAGGTGCTGGTTCTTTTGTGGAAAGCTGATCCAGTGGTGGAAATTTTAGCTGCTCAAAGGGCCAGGCTGGCTTCATAACATTCAAAGTTTCAGGGTATTTGACTGTGGTGGTGGATTCCTTTCCAACTTAAAAAAACACTTAATAAAACAAATTTAAAACTGAAGGCCAAAGAAGATGATCTCAGTTCATGTGTTTTTGAACATTTGCTAGTGGTTGTATGGAGGGATTGGACTGGGGGATACAGAAAGGGGAGAGTACCTCTAGGGACGAGGCGGGAGATGACAGTATGAGGAGAAAGGTTTCCCTGATGTTCAGAAGGGGCACAGAGCTGCAGGAACTTGGCGTGTGGCAGAGGGTGGTGGCTGGACCTGGTGGGAGGAAAGGAGTAGCTGCTTGGCCAGGGCACGATTTCTGTAGTAGTCTCAGGAGACTTACAAGGGCTTGAGGGTTCTGGAAGTTGGCAAGTATGGAAAACCAAGAAGGCCTGCTCTTAGGTTTTGCTCCTTTTCTTTTGACACTTGAGACCTTCATGAAATTCAACAGAGAGCCACCATAATGACTTGAGATGAAATCTGCCACATTGCTGTGGGTGGGGGCTTAGAATAAGATTTAAATGGAATTCAGGACAAAACTTTAAAGTGACCTAGTCTGCTAGTTTGAGGCAGTGGAACAAAATTTGTGCTCTCTTTATGATTGAAAGAGCAAAAAATTGGAGATGATTTTTTTATGTTCTCAATTTTTTTTTTTTTTTTGCAGTGCTGGGGATCGAACCCAGGGCCTTGTGCTTGCAAGGCAAGCCCTTTACCGACTGAGCTATCTCCCCAGCCCGATTTTTTTATGTTGAATAATGAATACCTTAAATAAATTATGGTGCATCCATATCAAAATATGTAGAAGTAGATTGCTATTAGCTGTCATGTGACAGATTCATGTTATGATGTATCAAGTAGAGTTTAATCCCACTTTAATAAAACAATAAGAATGCAGGCGTACATGTGTGTATTCATAAAAATATAAGTAAAAATATCTGGAAGTGCATATATTGATATGTTACTGGTTGTCTATTGAGATTATGAGTGACATCTTGCCATGTTTTTACTTGTTGTATTTATTACTGGTGTGCTTTATTAACTGATTAATCCTACTAAGATTAAAAACATAATTTTAAATAATATGAGACCTTAAGTGTATCTTTTTCTGTTCAGATGGTATTGCAGAAATACGAATAGAAGCAAGGCAGAGCAACTCCTCAGAACTGAGGTAAGTGTTTGTGCTTGTTTTATGGGTTTGATTTCAGTACAGTTTAATTTTAATGAATTCCTAATAAGTGGTCCCACATAGCTGTTTTTAAAGCCTAAAATGTCTATTGTATAAATATATTTTTTCCACATCATTTAAAAGAGATTATTGGTATGTTAGCTTACTGGGCTTCATTAACAAAGGGCCACAAGCTGAGCGACTTTAACAATAGAACTCTGTGTCTCACAGTTCTGGAGGCTGGAAGTCCAAAGTAAGGTCCCAGGAAGGTTGGTTACTTTTTTTTTCCCCCTCAGTATATCAAAGATTTTTATTTTCTTTCTTTCCTTCCTTCCTTCCTTCCTTCCTTCCTTCCTTCCTTTCTTCCTTCCTTCCTTCCTTTCTTTCTGCATTTTGATCCATTGTACACAAATGGGGTACATCATTTCATTTCTATGGTTGTACATGATGTAAATTTATACCATTTATGTAATTGTACATGTGCATAGGGTAATGATGTCTGTCTCATTCCACGATTTTTCATACTCCCCTCCTCATTTCCTTCTACATAATCTAAAGTTCCTCCATTCTTCTCTCACTCCCTACCACCCCACCCCCATTACATATCATCCTCCACTTATCAGGGAAAACATTCGGCCTTTGGTTTCTTGGGATTGGCTTATTTCTCTTAGAATAATATTCTCCAACTACGTCCATTTACCTGCAAATGCCATAATATTATTCTTCTTTATGGCTGAATAATATTCCATTGTATATATACCACAGTTTCTTTATTCATTCCTCTGTTGAAGGGCATCTACAGAGGAATTGTGATTGGTTCCACAATCTTAACTATTGTGAATTGTGCTGCTATAAACATTGATGTGGCTGTGTTACTGTAGCATGTGGATTTTAAGTCCTTTGGGTATAATTGGAGTGGGATAACTGGATCAAAAGGTGGGCCAAGGAACTGGATAGACTTTACAGAAGAAGACACACAGGTGATTAATAAACATATGAAAAAGTGTTCAACATCTCTAATAATTAGAGAAATGCAAATTAAAACAACTCTAAGATTTCATCTTACTCCAATTAGAATGGCTATTATCAACAACACAAACAATAATAGATGTTGGCATGGATGTGGGGAAAAAGGTACACTTTTACATTGCTGGTAGAGTTGCAAATTGGTGCAGCCACTCTGGAAAGCAGTATGGAGAATCCTTAGAAAACTTGGTTGGTTACTTTTGAGCACTGTGAGGTGAGAATTTCTTCTAAGCCTCTCTCCTTGGCTTGAAGATGGCTATTCTCTCCTTGTTTCCTAACTTTATGTTCCCTCTGTGCTTGTCTGCCTCCATGTCCAAATGTCTTCTTTTTATAAGGACACCAGACATGTTGAATTAGAGCTGACCATAATGGCTTCATTTAAATTCACTGACCTGTAAAGATTCTTGTCTCCAAATAAGGTCACATTCTGAGATACTGGAGCTTAGGAGCTTCTTTGGCAGGGGAGGGGGATACAGTTAAACCCATAACAATAGGTAATAGCTGTACATGAGCAACTTTTTCTTTGTTTATTTCATACCAATTTTCATTTGCTACCTTACTTTTTAGTATTTTAGTGATTTTTCTTTTTTTGCTTGAAGCTATTCATTTTAGAATAATTCACACTGATATTATGAATCTTTATAAGTGAAATTTTAATAAAATATTTAATTGCCTATAGAAATAAATGTGCTGCAATTCTCACACCTTAAAAAGAACTAAAAGAATAGTCTAGACAAAACAGCACTAGGCTGGGGAAGGAGATGTGAGTCCAGCTGTGGCTTTTCTCGTCTACTCTTTGCATAAGATTAGAAGGTTGGATTAGAAGATGACCTTTGCAATCCCCTGTGTTTATGATCTAGTTATTCTGTTTAGTAAATAGTTCTGGGTCTTTTAAGATTCTTTCTCATTTTCTCTCCTGCTTTTTTTAGCAGTCAGGGTTTTATTGAGCACTTGTTTCTGCAGTGTGTGCTGCAGAAACAGTGGCAGATGACTTTGCTCATCCAGGTTACACCTAACAATGTCCATCCCTGCAGGATTGTTTGTTTCTTTCTTTTGGTACCAGGATTGAACCCAGGGGTGCTTAACCACTGAGCCACATCCTCAGCCCTTTTTTAAATATTTTATTTAGAAACAGGGTCTCGCTGAGTTGCTTAGGTCCTTGGTAATTTGCTGAGACTGGCTTTGAACTTGCGATCCTCCTGCCTCAGCCTCCTGAGCCACTGGGATTATGGGTGTGCCCCACCACACCTGACTCCTGCAGGATTGTTATGTACCTCCCCAGAGGCTCCACGACAGGAGTCAGTTCTAGAGATGTGGTAGCTAGGTGGTCTGGGTTCCAAATCCTGGTTCTCTACTTATGAGCTTTGTCTCCTGAGGCAAGTTATCCACCTTTCCATGCCCATTTTCTTTCATGTGAAGTTAGATGGGAACAGCATGAGTACCTACCTCTATTATATTTTTACTCATTAATTAACTATCATAATGATTGTCTCTAATCGTTATCAGATGTATTTATGGGACATGATTTAATTCCATTGACTTTCTATTTTTTTTTTTTTTTTTAAAGAGAGAATAGGTCTTTTAAAAATTTTTCTTTTAGTTGTAGATAGACACCTTTATTTTTATGTATTTATTTTTATGTAGTATGGAGGATCAAATTTAAGGGGTTAGGGAGTGTAGCTCAGTAAGCATGCACAATGTCCTGGGTTTGAGCCTAGCTTTAGAGAGAGAGAGAGAGAGAGAAGAGTCATTTTTACTTTTCAACTATGCAGCACCTTTTTTGTCTCAGAGCAGCATGAATGAACATGGTGTTATTGGTGGAGTACCTGAGGTTCATGACTTCTGTTTCTTGCTCTTGGAATTTGCTGAAGCTTTGTCCTTCATTCAGAATCGTTACTGACTTTTGATTTCCTCCACTTACATTACTTGTGCTTCCATTTCTCCTTTTGTAAAGAGTGATATTTAACATTAAATTCCAGGGGAATTAAGAATATTTAAGTACATTCTTATAAAGAGCACTGAGTTATTTACAGGAAAAATGCTATGAGGATGAAAAATGATATTAAGTCAGGATTCAAAGCTTATAGCAAATGTGAAAAATGTATGAAGTGAAACCTAATTGTTAAGCAATACATTTTTCTTTTTTTCTTTCTTTCATTTTTTTTTTTTTTTGTACCAGGGACTGAACCCAGGGATGCTTAACTATTGAGCAATATCCCCAGCCCTTATTTTTATTTTTTATTTTGAGACAGGGTCTCGGTAAGTTGCTTAGGTCCTCACTAAGTTGCTGAGGCTGACTTTGAACTTGTGATCCTCTTGCCTCAGCCTCCCCAGCCACTGGGATTACGGGCCTGTGTGACAAGCAATACATTTTTCTTTTTTTTGGGGGGGGGGGGTACTGGGAATTGAACTTGGGGCAGTTGACCCGAGAGCCACATCCCCAGTTCTATTTTGTATTTTATTTAGAGATAGGGTCTCACTGGGTTGCTTAGTGCCTCACTTTTGCTGAGTCTGGCTTTGAATTCTCGATCCTCCTGCCTTAGTGCCTCACTTTTGCTGAGTCTGGCTTTGAATTCTCGATCCTCCTGCCTCAGCCTCCAAGCCACTGGGATTACAGGTGTGCACCACCGGACCTGGTGCAGTACATTTTTCAGTGACTGTTTTCCCACATGCCCGGGATTAATAGGCACTGCAAAACCTTGTCTGTTAATTTTGTAAGATTCTCAAGGGGTTATCTGGTTGCAATGTCTTGCATTCGTGTGTGTGAGAATTCACAGCTGTGGGGAATTGTGATCGTGCTTTTCTTTAACTGGTCAGTAGTGTGAGATAGAAAGCCATGTGAATGGGAGAAACCAAGGACCTGTACTGACAAATTGGGCTTCTCCAGAGCGCATTTTCTCAGTAGAGTACAATATTCATAAAATGGTAAGATCAGGTTCTTGTGTCTCTTCCATGACATTAATATTAGTTGTTGAAGTAAAAGAGCAATTTCTTAACTTGTATTTTAGGATAAAGAAGGTGGTTTTATGGTGAGGGACTCCAGTCAACCAGGCTTGTACACTGTCTCCCTTTATACAAAGTTTGGAGGGTAAGTAATCCTACTCTATTTTATGTATGTATGTATTTGTTTGTTTGTTTATAATGTAGAGTTTTGCATGAATTTCCTATATTGTTTATATGTATTCCTAATTTCCAAAAAAGATGCTGCATTTCAACATTTAAAAAAACAAAACAAAACAAAACTTTATTTCTAAAGTCTACTTTTTTTTTTCTTTTGGGTACCAGGGATTGAACTCAGAGGCACTTGACCACTGAGCCACATCCCCAGCCCTATTTTGTATTTTGTTTAGAGACAGGGTCTCACTGAGTTGCTTAGCAACTCACTTTTGCTGAAGCTAGCTTTATTTTTTTTTTTTTTTTTTTTGGGTGCTGGGGATCAAACTCAGGGCCTTGTGCTTACAAGGCAAGCACTCTACCAACTGAGCTATCTCCCCAGCCCCTGAAGCTAGCTTTAAACTCAAAATTCTCCTACCTCAGCCTCCCAAGCTGCTGGGATTACAGGCATGTGCCACCATGCCTGGCTTAAAGTCTATACTTTTTTTGCATTTATGTTTTCAGGAACTTACTTCATAATTTTCCATGCTCCATGGTTTATGTTGAGCATGCTATAGAAACCTTAGTAACATGGAAAAAATAATTATTGTACATGGAGCTAAGCACTAAGGGTGACTCTGTGAGCAAAGTAAGCACAGACCCTGCCTCCATTAGCTCAGTGGGGGCTGCAGACAAGCAGGCAGGCCGGGGGGATCACTGTGTCAGGAGGATGATGTTGGGGGGGAGTTGGGATTATAGACCCAAGACACATCTGAGTTATTCATGAGTGCTGCCCTTAATTCAAGCTGAGACTTCATAGGTAAGGCAGGGAAAAGCTGGAGGGAAGGGAAAGAGTGTCTGACCCAGGGAACTGCCCTGACCCAGAGGTGAGAGAGGGTATGGTGAGTTTCAAAGAACTGAAAAGGTATACGTAGCTGGATTGTAGGGAGGGACACAAAGAGGGAGGAAGAGAAACCTGAGAGGTAGAAGCAGAAGCCAGGTCATGTCAGTGTCAAAGACTGTGGGTTTTATTCTGTCTTGAAAGCATTTTTATCAAGAGATGACTGGAGAAGGTCTGCATTCTAGAAAGACATCTTAAGTGGAGTGTGTGCTTTTTAAATCCTAATTTATTCACTTTTAGAAGTGTAAGTGCTCTGAATCCCAGTGATGAGGGAGGCTTAGACAGGAGAATTGCAGGTTTAAGGCTAGCCTTAGCAACTTAGCAAGACCCTGTCATAGAATAAAAAAAAATTTAAGAAGATGCTGGGGATGTAATTCAGTGGTAAAGTGGCCCTGGGTTCAATCTGCAGTACAAAAAAAAAAAAAAAAAAATGGCAAGTGCTCTGGAAATTTGCAAGTTTATGTCAATGGCAAGGGCAAAAAGTGGTAGCCCTTGATGACTATTTTGAGAACTTCAGCTGTTGTTGAATGGAACTGGAGAGTGTTATCTTTCTCAATCTCATGAAAGGGACCTAGCATGTTATTAGTGACCATTTGCAAAACTTCCACCCGTTAGTGTGAAAGGCAAAACTAAAGAACATGGAGAAAGAAATAAAGTTCATTCAGGAATAGAAGGGACCATACGGAGAAAACCCGGGTTGGCCTATAGAAAACATCTAAGAGTGAAGTTACATTATCCCAACTCAGTTGTAACACATTTCAATTTTTCTTATAGAGAAGGTTCATCAGGTTTCAGGCATTATCACATTAAGGAAACAACAACATCTCCAAAGAAGTATTATCTAGCGGAAAAGCATGCTTTTAGTTCAATTCCTGAGATTATTGAGTATCACAAGCACAATGCGGCAGGTAAGTGACCTGTTAATTATTTCAAATATTTGGTATTGGTGCAGATGATCAGACATTATAATGAATTCCTCTGTGAACAATTTTATTTTGTAGTTAGTTGTAGAGTGTGATGGCTGTAAAATTAGCGCATGTTAAGGAAGTGATATATCCAAGAAAAATCAGGAATAATATCAAGGTTCATAAAAAGTTCTATCTTGACATCAGAGCATGAGTTATTTTGATGGTATATGGTATTTACATTTCTGTGCTTTATGTCCTTAGTACTAAACTTATTCTCAAGATATGTCTGTTTTAAGCCAAGCATGATCACATGTGCTTGTACTTCCAGCTACTTTGGGGGCTAAGGAAGGAGGATCCCTTGAGCCCAGGGTTCATGGCCATTCTGGACAACATGGTGAGACCCTGTCTCAAAAAAAGATATTGTAGTCACTGGAGTAGCTGCCAGATGTACCAAGATTTCATCCTGTGCTGTAGATTTCCAAAGAGTAGATTATAGCAGACGCTCCTTTCCTTACTTAGGTTCGATAAACCTGTCCTAAATTGAGAATATCCTAAGTTGAAAGTGCATTTAATCCACCTCACCTACCAAACACATAGCTTAGCAACACAATGCACTGTGGAGTGTCCATTGATGACTGACTGGGAGCTGTGGCTCACTGCAGCTGCCCAGCATTGCAAGAGAGTACCTTCTTGTATATCACTAGCCCAGGAGAAGATCAAAATTCAAAATTCACAAGACATAGAAAAATTCACCAGACATTCAAAATTCGAAGTATGCTTTCTACTGACTGGATATCATTTTTGTATCACCATGAAGTTGAAACACTCTAAGTTGAACCATCATAAGTTGCAGACCATCTATAATCACGTCCCATGAGTTCTCTTTTCCTGAATCTCTGCTACACTTAGCCCCAGAGTGGGAACAAAACAAACACCAAAAAGTATGGGTGGAAACCACATTTATGCCATTGAGGTTCTATGGGATTGATTTAGCATGATTTTTACTCCTGGACTTTAAAGATGTAACTGAACAGGGAACAAGACAGGTACCTAACCCAATTCATGGAAAATGAACTTTTGTAATTTTATCAAATGCCCTTTGCAAAGCCTGTTGTTTTTGTGTGAGTCCATTTACTTTTTCCAGAAAATAATAAGAACAGTTAGTATAGCACAGAAGTCACCCATTTAAAGTATACACTTCAGTGGTGTTTAGTATACTTGCAGACTGTGCTGTCGCCATCATCTCATTTTAACAACATTGTCGTCATCCCAAAAGGAATCACCCACTACCCCTCCTTCACCAGCCCATCCCCAGGCAACCGCTAACCTACTTTTGGTCTCTGTAGATTTGCCTATTCTGAACATTTCATAGGAATGGAGTCATCCCGTGTGTGTTCTGCTGTGACTAGTTTCTTGGATACATTATAATGTTTTTGAGGTTTGTCCATGTTATACCATGCATAAGTATTCTATTCCCTTTTTTTTGGTACCAGGGATTGAACCCAGGGATGTTTAACCACTGAGCTACATCCCAGCCCTTTTTATTTTTTATTTTGAGGCAAGGATTGCTAGGGGCCTTACTAAGTTGCTGAGGCTGACTTTGAACCTGTGGTACTCCTGCCTTGGCCTCCTGAGCCACTGGGATTACAGGCATGTGCCATTCACTGTGCCTGGCTTTGTTCTTTAAAAAAAACAAAAAACAAAAAACTATCACAAGTTAATTAAAACAATTAGATAATATATAAATGCACAGGACTAGACACAAAGGAATTGCACAACTTCTACCAATTATTGAGTCACCATGCAGAGCCTAGCTTAATATTTGTGTAATGTATAGGTTCTTAGGCCAACATATAAGTCTACCTTTATCTCTTCAATAAAAGTTCCAACTTCAGTGTACTAATGGTAAGTGGTGAGACAGAAGATCTACCCCTCTAATTCCAAATCTGGCGAGTTATCTTAACACTTACCTGTTGTGATAGCAAGTCATTTTTCATTTACTTATGGAAACCAACACATAGCCTGGGTATGCACAAACTGAAGTCATGAGGTTAGGAGAAAAATTGCTGAGGGTATCACTAGGAATTCTGGGCTATATAAATCCCTGATAACATTTTCTGCCTCGATGGACTTGCTATACACATCCTTGGAAAATGGCTTATGTGTTCTGCTTAGGTCTGACTTCTAACAGGATAGAGGTCCTGGGGAATATGGAATTTCTAAATTCAGGCAGCCTGCTGGATAAGGTATCAATTTTTTTATTGATGAAAATAATCCACTGTATGGATTTTATTTATTTATTTTGCTTATTATTCATCTATTGATGGACATTTGGGTTGTTTTTACATTTGGGTTGTTTTTACATTTTCATGAATAAAGCTGATATGAATAGCTGCATATAAGTGTTGCATGAAAATATGTTTTTATTTCTCTTAGATATTTACCTCGTGTGGCTTTACTGGGTTACATAGCACCTCTGTGTATAACATTTGAGGAGTTCATTCATATTGACATATACCCAAATAATTTTCTTTGTGTGTGTGTGTGCTGGGGATTGAACCCAGGGCCTTGTGCGTGCAAGGCAAGCACTCTACCAACTGAGCTGTATCCCCAGCCCCTCCCAAATAACTTTTTTGTTGGTTCTGTTGCTTTCATTTTTGGTGTTCACTTGCCTGTATTTTTTTTTTTCCTTTTGTGTTCTTGTATAAGTTTTATTTTTCATCACTATCTCAATTCATTCAACAAACATGTATTTAGTGCCTACCACATGCTAGAGGTCAAGCCAAGTTTTGGGGAGAGTGCTATGGATTAGATAGTCATTGATCCTGATTCTCCCAGATCTTATCCTCTGAGGGGAAAAAAATACACCTAACAATTTTAAATCACTGTGAGATGTGCTGTAGTAGAGCAAATACAGAGTGGTTTTGGTGTTGATGGAAAGGCACCTCCCATTTCTTATTTAGTGCTAAAAGAAACTTAGGTTAAAAGATTTAGCTTACCTTCCTGATTTCCTGTAGTCAGTATTCTCAGGGGTTAATAATGAACGACCTATTTTTATGCTAAGATTGCTAGCATTGAGTTATATCAGGGGAATTACCTTAATTTTTAGCAGCTCCTAGGTTAGCTTTCATATTGGAAAGGAACATGAAATAATAAAAGAAGCCTTTTACTCTCCTTTGAAATGTTTGCTAGGAAGCTAGCACAGTTCCTGATAAACACTATTTAAAAGAAGATGTTTGTGGAATGAATGAAAGCCTATGACATAGAGCTATGTGTGTACATAGAAGGAGAGTGGTACATTTATAAATGAATGAACCGTACATTTCTAGATTAGCATTTGGCCATGTGGAATGGTTATGAGCGATTTCACCTGTGACACTTTCTTTGATTTCTAGGACTTGTCACAAGGCTGCGGTACCCAGTTAGTACGAAGGGGAAGAATGCACCAACCACTGCAGGATTCAGCTATGGTAACTCTCATTTTGTAGTTGCATCAGCTCATTTTCCATGAAAACAATCTACTATCACAAGACGAATTTAGGTGTGTAGAATTCTGCACAGTGGAACCATTCTTACAGATTTGCACTCTGAGTTTTTAGATGATTCTGTTTTATAGCCAAAGTAACCCTAGGTTTTCTATTTTCATGATTATTTGTAATTCAGTAAAAAACTTTCCATTGGTGAAAAATAAACATCATGTTATATCTAAAATAAATTATAGCCCTTCCTGCTTCTCACTGCTGTTAGAGGTAATGGAGAAGTCTTTCAATGAGGTTGTTTTTTGTTGCTTCTGGCAAAAGCCTTTTAAAGAGCAGGTTTAATTTTTTTCTAACTTGCTGGAATTAAAAAGGAAAAAAAAATTTCCAGGGGAAGAGTGGCAAATGAGGAAATATTTGTCTTCAAAAAAGTACCTTAACCTTCAGCTATGTTATTTTCCTATTATGCAGCATCTTGCTTCTTCAGTTCACTTTGCTTGTATCATTATGGTGGAACAGCAACATATTCCCCAGAGAGTGGAGAGCCAGTTTGTGCTGTCTAGACACAGATTGCAGTTATCCTAGGATTTTGAGGTGGATCTTGTTAGAGTGTCTTTTCCCCACTGATTTGGTGCTGTGTTCTCTTCATTAAATGCTTTCACTTTTCCCTTCTGCCTTGCAGAGAAGTGGGAGATTAACCCTTCAGAGCTGACCTTTATGAGGGAACTGGGGAGTGGACTATTTGGAGTGGTGAGGCTTGGCAAGTGGAGAGCCCAGTACAAAGTAGCCATCAAAGCCATTCGGGAAGGCGCCATGTGTGAGGAGGACTTTATAGAAGAAGCTAAAGTCATGATGTAAGTCTCTGTCTCCCTCGTGGCTCCCTGTTTGTATTAGAGGGTGGCTCTTCCCCAGTTAATATACCTGCTGGTTTCTTTTCCTAGAGTAACTCTTTATATGTATGTCTTCCCTCCCAGGAAACTGACACACCCCAAGTTGGTACAGCTTTACGGTGTATGCACCCAGCAGAAACCAATTTACATTGTTACAGAGTTCATGGAACGGGGCTGCCTTCTGAACTTCCTTCGACAGAGACAAGGCCATTTCAGCAGAGACGTGCTGCTGAGCATGTGTCAGGATGTGTGCGAAGGGATGGAATACCTGGAGAGGAACAGCTTCATCCACAGAGACCTGGTAACCACAAGCCGCTTGTATTCCCATTCACTGGCCTGATTGCTTTGTAACAGTGGATCAGCTAATGAGCAATGATGTATCAGTATCCAATTTTTGTTCTTAATAGTGTTTCAGCATTATTTTTGAACCTGATAGATTTCATTTGCATAATTTTAAAGGAAAAATCTTTATTAAATCTAAAAATTTTTGGAGTTGATACCTCCAGGTAAGTTTCTGTGTATTAAATATTGCATTTCTGGAAGAGTTCCGTGAAATAGCAAGTCATAAAAAACAAAAATCAAAAAACAAACCCAAAACAACAGAAAGAAAAGAAATAGCAAGCATAGCAGATTTATCACCATGACTGTTTTGTAGATAAGTTAGCTTCAGGGAAGTGAAAATCTTGCCTAATGTGGTAAACAGAAAAGTTAGGTTTGGCCTTGACCTTCTCACTAAATCCTAAGCTCTTTTCCACCTCCCACACTACGAACAGAAACTATCAGAAATCCCTTAGTTCACTTCCTTTATCTTATATGTTAACCTCTGACAAGACCAGAAAAGAAAACTGAAAACCTATTACTGGTTCTAAATTACTGTGATGGAGACACTCCTTAACTTTTCCTTTTTTACTCTGCTTTCTCTTTTTCTTTCATTCTTTTCCTTCCATTTTTCTTTTCCACCTGTTTTCACTACTGTGTCTGTTTTCAGCATATCAGTTATACTATCAGTCTACTCTGACTCTTTCACCAAAATAAAATGATTTGCATGTAGGACTTTCCCCCCTATTTTAGTTCCAGCTTTTTTCGTGATAAAGTGTGAACACATTTCTTCTAGAGAAGCAGAAAGGCATTTAAAAAAATTTCACAGGTACTGTAAAGAGGCCTTGTTCTAATAAGTATTTTACAAAAAGATCTCATTTAATCATTGTAACAACCCTAGGAAGTAGAACCGTTACTGTTCCCATTTTGCAGATGAGGAAATGGAGGGGCAAGTACATCAATAGTGAATTTAACTATGAAGGCAGGTTTGAACCTGGGGTTTTGACTGGAGTTGATACTCGAACTGCTGTGCTACAATATGTCTCGATTTAAAGTATAAAAGAGAGTTGAGGATTTGGAGTTGGAAGATTTGATTTCCTCAGTGTGTTTTGAGATAGTTGCCTAATCTCTCTGAGCATCAGACCCTGTTTCCACATCAGTAAATTGTGGGTTTTTTTTTCCTCACAAGACTATTTTAATTGAGGCAAAGGGATTATAAAGTAGATGTGGTATATAACATTAGTATTGGTTATTATGCCTCAGTGATGACAGAATATTTCTTGATCTTATTGAAAGAGTACATTGCTCTTTTTGTACTTACAAAACGGATACAAGTGGAATGTCTTCAGGAATGTGTCACGCTACACCTGTCTGCAGCCCTTATCTTGAGGAGAGCAGTTTTTGATATTTTTGTGCCTGTGATGCTGCCACTCTTTAAGGGAAGATCTTGATGCTCCCTCCCATCTGCTGGCGAAGAACCCTGTTGACTTTGAATGAGGTCATTGTGGGCATCCTCTTGGGAAAGTGGAGACAGTTTGAGGCTGGGCATCTTGAGTCAGAAGGGACTATTAAAATGCCTTCAGCAAGAGAGAACCTTATGTAAGTGAAATTGCTACAAATAGAAAATAGCAGTCAGAACAGTCAGAAAACTACATCTTGACCCATGGGTTTTGGCATAAAAATGTCATGTTTTCCTTTGGAGAAATACCATGTCTTTCTACCAGACTGTTTTCTTGAACCTTAACAAATGGACAAGAAAATATGTATTAAATAATCCACATTTGTAGTTAACCAATTGAGTATATCATGTTTCAGTGTACTGGAAACCTCATTAAAAAGCAGCAGTATCTGTGTTTACACACAGCTGTTCTTTTGACTGGGGTTGAGATGATCAATCACTGGTCAGTAAGAAAATCACACAGTTTGATAAGAATAGGACTGGAAGTGGGGAAAGAGGGATGACCCATCTATTGGTCCTTATTTAAGTATAAATGTCATAATACCTAATTGCAAATATAGTTGTTTGAACTTTTTACTGATTGTTATACATTGGAGACATTTCTGTAGGGCTAAAAATGATTTATAAGGACACATTTCCACATTCTGCAAATGTTGACTGGGGTATAGTGACAGAACTTTTATTTTTCTGCATTTTTTTGGTATAAGTTTTTTAACTAATATACCATTATAATGTTTTCCAGGCTGCCAGAAACTGTCTAGTAAATGAGGCAGGAATTGTGAAAGTGTCGGACTTTGGAATGGCCAGGTATGTCTCAGTATATGTGCCTTTAAGTGATGTTCACCTTATATTATAGAATTAATATGTGTCGGAGTAATTAGCACCAATGAGGCAAAGAAGAGTAATGTTTTGCAATAACTATACATCGTGGTGTTAATAATTCTCTCCACTAGGTGGTAGTATAGCCCGTTAAATATACAGCCCTTCTCCCCCATGTGGATTAGATTTTTAGATTTGTTTTCACAGAAATGTGTGTGGTGATCCAGCACCACATCTGCAGCATTTTTAGTGTCTTAATATTTTTAATTATAATAGAGTGTAGAAAAGATTTTTTAAAAGTATATTGTTTATCTTTTCTTCTTTCCTTCCCTCTATCCTTCGATCTGTTCATAAAAATTAGGTGCCTGCTAGGTAGGTGCCAGGCACAGCTTTATGAGACAAAGCAGAGACTAGCCACCCGAGTCCCTGCCCTCATATAGCTCATGTTGTGAGGAAGAAAATATGCAAGTCCTGAGAATAAATTTATGTGGAGAGCAGGTGTCAGCAAATGACGTCCTGTCAGTCCGACCTATACTTTTTTATGGATGACCTGTGAATTAACAATGGCTTTTATATTTCTTAATGACTAGAAAAAATTCAAAGAATATTGGACACCTGAAACTTATCTGAAATTCCAAAGTCAGTGTCCATAAAAATAGTGTTATTGAGGCAGAGCTTCACTTCTTTGTTGATGTGTCGTCTGTGACTGGTCTCGCACTGCAGAGGCACCCCTGGGAGTTGTGACAGGGACTGTGTGTGGACTGTGAAGCCCAAAGTATTTTGGATACTCAAAGAACTGCCCTCTTGAGAAAAAAAATCTGTGGACCCCTTAGAGAGATAACTAGGGGTGGGGCAGGGGTGAGGGAAGCTGCTTTCGATCTGCTGGCCGGGAAGACCTCTCCGAGATGGGGATGGTGAGTGGAGACCAAAAGGCAGGAAGCAGACAGGTGAAAATCTGGGCAGAAAATATTGCAGGTGTTAGGAACAAGTGCAAGGGCTTGAAGTCTGGATGAGTTTGGCCTACTTGGAAGACTGGAAGAGGACCAAGGAGGCTGGCCCATAGGTAGTGCTAAGAACAGTTAAAATGGCAGGCAAGGCCAGGTGCTATGGGGCCATGGTTAAGGGACCAAGGTTAGTGCCTAAGGAAACTCAGGCCTAGGGAGGTTAGAAAGCCGTTACTATCAACTTGTGACTCTGGAGGTGTTAATACCTAGCGCTCTCTATGTGCTTGGTATGAAGATGCTTAACATCTAACAGTCATCCTCCACTTTCATATGTCTGACTTTCAGAAAAATCTTTGCTTGGTTTTTTTTCTTTTTTGCAGTGCTGGGGATTGAACCCAGGGTCTTGTATGAACAGAGCCATATCTCCAGCTCAAATTTTTGCTTTTATATCAACCTCTGTTAAACAATCTTTATTTACTAAATTCTACTCCCCTGACGTGATTTGATCCAGCCCTTGGTGGCATTGTTTCCAGCTACCGTCTTTGTCTGTATAATTGCACAAAGAAAGTTTGTGCTTTTATTTGAGTGTTTTCTCACAACTTTTAGAAATTAACTTTATATGTACATGTAACCTATAAATACGTTCTTCCTATAAATATGTACCGAACACGTTATAGCAAGGGCTGAGGTCCTCACATCTACCACCTCTGTCAAGGATGCTCCCCAGAAGCAACCCCTGTTACCAGTGTCTGTGTGTCCTTCCAGAAGGGCATAACTGTGTTCACATAGAAAAATAATATGGTATTGTTTTGAGTATATGTGCATGTGGGGATGTCATGGTATCTGAACATACATAATGGGCATTGTGGTGCACACCTATAATCCCAGTGGCTCAGGAGGCTGAGGTAGGAGGATTGCAAGTTCAGAGCCAGCCTCAGCAACTTAGTGAGGCCCTAAGCAACTTAGCAAGACCCTGTCTCTAAATTAAATATTAAAAGGACTGGGGATGTAGCTCACTGGTTAAGAACCCCTGGGTTTAATTCTTGGTACAAAAATTAAATAAAATAAAAATACATGCCACCATTTACATACTTCATTTTGCCTTTTTTTTTTTTTTGCATTTGCTTTTTTCATATGTTGCAGTTTTAAATTGTGCTCGGTGGAATTGTAGGGGCTCAAAACGTGTCTCTAGACACTTTTCACCACTTCCTTTAGAGCAGCACTGCTTTAGATCTTTCACATATGGGGCCTTTGAGTAAAATTTTGTTTGAAGAACAGAACTGCCTACAAAAAAGTTTTCAAATTATTTTATTGTTTCGCCTCTGTTGCCTAATAAAAAAGGTGAACAGAAAAACGAAAGTGCAGGTACTGATGTTGTGATGTATCCCTCTTGTGCCCTTAATTATGCTGAGGAAGATGGAAATCACTAGGTGTGGTCACTGAGGTGAACCTTAAACTTCAGCCGGATGCTTATAGACTTCAGTCAACAGTGTTTTTTATTCTAAGGGGGTAAAACGAAAGCACACGTACTAAACTAAGATCGTGCTTCAGAGGTGTAAACCCACAATGTGTCTTACTCTAGGTATGTTCTGGATGATCAATACACAAGTTCTTCTGGTGCTAAATTCCCCGTGAAGTGGTGTCCACCTGAAGTGTTTAATTACAGCCGCTTTAGCAGCAAATCAGATGTCTGGTCCTTTGGTAAGATTCGTGCTCCACATTTCTTCTTCTCTGAGGAGGAAGTGGATACCTCATGGAGTAACTCTTATCCTTTCCCAGGCGTTTTGATGTGGGAGATATTCACTGAAGGCAGAATGCCCTTTGAAAAGAACACCAATTACGAAGTGGTAACCATGGTTACTCGAGGCCACCGACTCTACCGGCCGAAGTTGGCATCCATATATGTGTATGAGGTGATGCTGAGATGTTGGCAGGAGGTATAGATATTTCTTTGTGTTCTTTTATGGAATCTCCAAGACATTGAGGGGTTGGGCTTGGTAGCTAGATAATGTTAAGGCCTAGTGAGGCGGTGCACGTTTTAGAGTGATTTCAGACTCTAGCTAGGTAGGACGTCAACCCTCACAACTTGATTCTGAATAACCAGAGGAATAATGTGAACTTCATACACTACGCTAGTAGTGAACTTCATACACTCAGACTGCTGCCTCACTCCCTAGTGCGAATCCTGACACAGTTGCCTGAACCAGAGACAAGGGAATGTGCCTGGAGAGGTTGCTCCCCTCCTTTCAGTGGCTTACTTTTGGGGTTCAAGTATTACTCTTCCACCAAGGAAGGTTTCTTCCTTTAGACCTCAGCTTCCCCAGGTCTTTTTTTGCTTAGTTTCTGGAAGTACCCAAGTGTCATCTTACAGGAGAGATTATGTGCCAAATGACTTTTGAAAGACAATGACAGTAGCTCACGTGCCTTGTGTACTAGGTGCTGTACTGAATGCTTTAGGTTTAGTTCTCAAAATAACCCTTTGAGGTGGAACTATTTATCCTGTAATCACTTTATAGCTGAGACCATTAAGGCTCGGAAGGTTGATGCTTGTTCAAGGCCAGTTAGCTACTGAGCAGCAGAGGCTCATCTGACTTGAAAGCCCAGGCTTTCAATCACTGACTGTAACCTCCCAAGAGCCCTGATTGGGACGTGTAGAAAGACCTGCTAGGCAGGAAGTGGTACTAGGGGGAAAGAACAGCACGAACAAAGGTAAGGAGGTGGTTATAAACACGGTGTGTGTATGTGAGGGTGGAAATTAGCCTGATTTAGCAGAGAACCCATGTGAAGCTGTTCTTGGGAAATGAAATTGAGTAACAAGGGATGAGGGGAGGGGCAGGTTATAGAAGGCTCTGCAAATTAGCAGGACTTGATTTTGCAGGCTCTGCAGAGCTCTAGTAAGTCCTTGAACAGGGACATGAAAACAGTGCTTTGGAAAGGTTGGTCAGGCAGCAATGCATGCAGGGTCAACTAGGCTAGAGACAGAAGGTTGGGCGATATCTGTACTGTCCAGCCCCAGAGCCACAGTTGCTTCTTTGTGTTTGAATAGTGAGACTTTTCTTGAGAATGGATTCTGGAACTCACAGATCTCTTTGCCTTTTAATTGTAGAAACCAGAGGCGAGGCCTTCATTCGAAGATTTACTGCGCACCATAGATGAATTAGTTGAATGTGAAGAAACTTTTGGAAGATAAGTGGCATTGTGACTGATTCCAAAGCATGAAGAGGAAATGGCACTTTGTGGATTATTTATTTGGCAACTGGATGTATAGACTGTTTTACTTATAAACAGCTAAGGCATTTGCTTCTAGACAAACCTTGACACTGTGACTGAGTCTACCCGATTGTGGAGATGGGGCCTTAGAGCTGGGTTTCAAAGCTCACTTCTCATTTCTCTGGAACTTGAGTGACAGACACTATGCTCAGGCCTTGTGGTTTGCCCATTTTAGGGGTGTTCATGGGACCATGTTAGCTGGTGCCAGTGGAAAGCCAGCGTTTTGGGGAAGGGGAATGGTATTAGAACCACATTCCAGTAGTCCTTTACTTCCCTTTGACTTCTGCAGAAATATGGGCCTGGGGCATTGTGTCGAATTGGGTTCTAGATGAATCAGGAACCCACCTTGAATAAGTACCCATCTTTTATTTTGAAAACATGTGTTTTCAAGAGTGTTCCTAATACTACATTTAAAAAATACTTGTATGCTGTATATATTGTAAATTCATATTATATATAAAGTTATATATTTATAAAAAGCATGAGTTGTCTTTTAATTGAAACTTTGAATTCTGTAGTATATAAGCTCACCGTTTTAGGTCTAGAGATTATATATGACAGCTGTCAATTCCTTTTTTTTCCTGGGGATCAAATATTCCTTACTGAAGAGAAAATAAGTGTGGTTTCTTTTATTGCTATTGCCTTTCTTCCTCATGTAGACAAATTGTTGATGGCTGTCTAGCATAGGCCACAGCAGGACTTGTTTTGGGGTTACAGGATCCTGCCTATGGTGGCCACAACTAATCTGTTGAATATTTGATCCAGGAAATCAGAGAGTTCTTAAATCTTAAGAATCTACCCAGGGCACTGTTGCTCCGATCGGAGGTGCTGGACTATGGAGCAGACAGATTAGGTAATGTTTGTAACAATAACTGTCCCCATCTCAAGCAGGACCCAGGAACAGCTCAGGTTGTGGCAAAGAGTCCAGGGAGCTATTGAGGCAAATGGAGAGAGGTGTTCTGAGCACCTCCCAGATGGACTGCAGGAGGCCTGGCTGGACTTGGGTTCTTGGAGCAGTGGGATTTGTCAATATTGCCTCACAATAGACCTTGCTATCCAGCTTGTTTTTTCCAGTGGGTTTCTTACCCTTACAACCTCCAAGACACCCACTGAGTCTCCTCTTCATGAATCCAGGGAAAAGAAACCATCTGGGTCACCAACAGCAGAGAGCATTTATTGCCCAGCATATTCTTGGTGTTTATTGGGCAGAAAGCTGAGGAAGACCTGGGTGTTCCTTCAGGAGCTCCATCCCCTCTGGGGGCTGCCATGGTCTCTCTTGCACTGTGATATGTTTGGTGAAAAGATAGGCCGGAGCTGGCTGCTCTGAGTTGTGTCTTCACTTTGACGCTGGAGGACCACGTCTTTGGTCTGGGTTCTGTGTACCAGGCAGCCCAGTTGCTTAAGGCTGCATTCATTCCTTTGCTGGTCCCTTTATAATAGAAAAAAAGTCAAAATAACCCCGTTCTTGTCAGAATCGGCCACATTCTTCCTTATCTTTCTTTCCCTTTCACAACAACGTGCACACTTTCTTTTTGTGATCCTGGGACTTGAACCCAGGGGCACTCTAACCACTGAGCAGCATCACCAGAACTTTTTATTTTTTATTTGGAGACAGAGTCTTGCTGAGTTTCCCAGACTGGCCATGAACTTATGATGCTCCTGCCTCAGCTTCCTGAATTGCTGGGATTACAGGTGTGCACCACCACATCTGGCAACTTGCATACTTTTTACTGACTTATAGATCATTCAAGGAGTTGGTCATGTGCGAGCTAGACCTTAGTGTCACCAGCCCACTTCCCTCCTCTGCACCTTTCCCCCACTGTCTCCAAGCTTCCCTTTTCACCTTGTAGAGCTGTGGGAAGAACAGGTGGTAGAAAAGAAGACCAGGAGAAGGTCTATCCTGCCCTAACCCTCATAGGAGCTTTTGATGGAAAAATAAGAGAGATGATTCTTGGAACACTTGCAGCATTTTCTTTAAAAATCTTTGATTATTTTTCACTAAAACTTTTTCAAAACTTTGTATGAAAGCATAGGTAAGGCCAAAGGCAAAATAAAAATTCGAGTATTGACCCAGAATGCCAAAAGATCTGACTTTATGAGGCAGGAAGTAGCGAGGACAATGTGAGTACATTGTGTCTTTCTTAAAGTTGATCCCTTAGTTGAGTTTTAATTAGTTAATTTTTGGTTGTTTTCCAGTGGGATGAAGTGAAACTCCCCAATGCAGATTACATCACTGACATTGTTCTCATATTTTTTGGCCACACCTCAGTCATATTTTAAGTGTATCATTGGATTGTCTCCTACCACCAAAGTTCCAGAAATGTCAATCCTAATTCAGAGGACAAAACCTTCTAGGCTTGATATTCCCAAATCCAGAATCCAGTCCCATTTCTACCACTAACCGTGGCCTTGGGCAAGTTCCTTATCCTGTCTGTTACTTATTTCATTCTCTGTCCAGAGAAGGCAATTTGACTTAATGATCCTTAAGGTGCCTTTTACTAAAATTTTGTGATTTCTTGAAAATGTTGTTTGCTAGACTCACCCACACATATGGGAATGAGGAAGTAATAGCAACCACCCTCATAGATGTGGATGCAGATTATCAAACTTTCTTATGTAGGCCATTAGATTGTCATTCACAGACTTTGAGGTTTTTAGAACAGGAAAATAGGTGGGGTTATCTTTGCTGCTGAGAATCGTCTTGGGTAAACTATGATTTCAGTTTAAAGATGTGTTTTTGTGAGTGGAGCGTGGCTGAAGAACTGAGGACTGCTTTATGTGCCCCTGCAGAAGGACAGCCATGATTCTGTCCACCTGTAAGTAAGTTGGGCTTTGCCATTTATTTTCAGGGCTTGTTCTGAACGTGTTCTTCTTCTTGAACATCAGAGGAAGTTTTGTCTAAGGCATAGAACTTGTGAAAGTTTGCAGATAATTTCCCCAGATATATTGACAGTATTTCATTTCTTTTTTAAATAACCACAGTGGTGATATAATTCTAGCAAATGTTCAGCATTGAGAAAACAAAAACAGCAAAAACAGTGTCCTTACATCTATAATGTGAGTTGAAACTAATCAGTGTGAAGTGTTTGATTCTAGAACGATATTTAATGTAAAGAACTCAGGGCTGAAGGCCAGGAGACACACTCTAGTTGTGGTTCTGTGCAGCCTTGGTGTGTTACCCTTGGCAACTTCTTTATATCAAGCCCCTGTCTTTAAAAGGACTACTCCCTTTATGGTTACCTACCACCAAAACATCACAAAGAAACAACAGATAAAAGTAATGGGTGCTTCATGAGCTTAATTCTGGTGTTACTTTGGAAGACTATTCTGGATGCCATTCTGGAATTAAGCTTCAACAAAGCTCAATATCTGGTTAAGGCTGATTGCAAAGTCAAGTTTTTGCATTTCTGGATTTTCGGGTGGGGTTTAGAAAAATGGATTGTAATTTTAAAATATCATCTGTTTAAGCTAAATTGGGACCCAATATTGCCAGTATTTGTTAAAAAAAAAAACCCATGCTATTCTAGTTGTCTACCCATATATAATTTACAGCCTTAATCCATTCTGATAAAAACAAGGCTGCCATAAAGAAGAATGGAATTATGGCATTTGCTGGTAAATGGATGGAACTAAAGAACATCATGCTAAGTGAAATAAGCTAGACTCAGAGAGTCAAGGATTAAATGTTTTATATGCAGGAACTGGAACAAAATACAGGAAAAGGTGGGGATGGGGGTCCCAAGGAAATAAAAGGGAGATTAGTGGAGCAGAGGAAGGGGATAAATGGGGAGGGAGAAGGGACAGGAAGAATTATATACATGTATGAATATATCATAGTGAATTTCACCTTTATGTATATCTCTAAAGCACTAAATTAAAAAATAAATAAATAAATAGAAGGAAGACCACAGAGTAGAGGAAGGGGAAAGGGATGAGAGGAAGGGACTGAAATGGAGCAAATTATATTCCAAGCATGTATAATCATATTAAAATGAGCCCAGTGTTATGTGTAACTATAATGCACTATAATAAAAACAGTACAAAAAAACCCAAGGCTGCCTGTTATCAGAAATAAAGGCCAAGCAGATTAAAGCAGAAAAAGCTAAAAAGCAGCAACATATGGTCCCCCCCACCCATAGCAGTGACGTAAGGATCTTGAAATATTGAAAACTCTGCACAAGGGTTTTTCACGTCTGCTGAGGTCAGAACTAGAGGGAATTACAGCAGGGTGGGCTTGGGTATGTGGGGGAGAGGCGGTTGTGAGGGCTAAGTCAGAGTTTAGACTGCCTGAGGGGTGAAGCAAGAATACCTGTCAGGGGTATTTTGAGGACATTCTCTTTGCCATGGAAGGGGATGATTTGGGTGCCGTCTTGGTGCCTCCCAACTTCTGACAATCTGGCTTGATGGTGAGAATCACCTATTTCCTTCAGCAGCTAACACGTGCCTCCATTTTCTTCTGGTAAAAGAATGAGTGTCTACTATGGACAAGGAGAAAGCCCAGTAATTCCTCACTGTAGACTAAAGTTAATTTAAAAAAAAAAAAAATGTTCATGTGTGTTTTCCAGAATTGTCTGCCAAATGCCATTGTTGTTTTGAGGGCAGTCATGGCGCTCTGGCTTCATCAGCTGCTGCAGGGTAGATGGAGGTGATTTTGGAAGCTGGGATGTTGATCGTGCTGAGTGATGGCAGATTCTGAGTGGGGTATGGGGAGCTGCTCTAGAGAGTGTCAATCTGTACAACATAATTTGAATTGCCATCGTTTCCAGCAACTAACGGTTGTGCTGAGAGCAGACCCAGCCTAGGAGAGATCAGGGCCCAGGTGGAGTGACTGAAGCTTAGAAAATTTTGCCTCTGACCTCCCCTGCAGCCCATTCCCACCTTCTCACCACCTGTCCCTCCATTTCTCTGCATTTATTTTCTTTCCACTGTATAAAGTAGAAGGCAAAATAATTTCATAAGTGGTTCTTAAGTCTAGTATGTTTGAAGCATGCCTGGGATACTGTTATTAATTTAATTCGAGGATTCTGAGGGACTTGTGCACATAGTTTAAAAACAAGGAAGGAAAATACTGTGTCTGATTTTAATTCTGGAAGCTTATGGAATCAAAGTTTGACAAAGCTCAGTGATACCAGGTGAAGCCAGTTAACAACCATAGTTTCTGGACTTCTCTCCATAGTTTGATCTGAGGTTGAGGTAAGGAGCTAAAATTGTCCATTATTATTATCTCTAATGTGAAGTTGAAAGGACCAGGGGGAGGCGGCCTCTAAGATGCCTCCCTGGGAGGTCTGCCTCCAAGTAGTCAAGCCCTAGTGCAATCCCTTTTCTTGCATATGAATTAGACCTAGTTGCTCAATTCTCATGAATAGAACCTGGTAAAAATGATGGAATGTCACCTTCAAGACTAGGTTATAAGGAGGTCCAGGCTCTGGTCTTGGCGCTCTCTAGCTTTTTGTCTGCCTTTGAGGAAGCCCACCTTGAGAAACAGAGGCCCTCCAATAGCCATGGAAGTAGCCTCAGAAGTGGATCTTCCAGCTCTGGTGGGCCCAGCCTGATCACAGCATCACTAGAGATCTTGAGCCACAGGTGCCCTGCTGAGTTGTTCCTGAACCCCTGACCCATGGAGACCATGAGATCATAGTTTCACTAGGTTTGAGAATGATTCATTCTTAATGACAGATAACTTACCAAGCGTTAGAAACAAGCCTGTCGGCTTTCACAATCATTTGCCTCTGGTCTTACTTAATGCCCTTTCTCAAAAAGAGATTCAATGTTGGCTGGATGTGGTGGCACATATCTGTGATCCCAGCAACTCCGGAGACTGAAGCAGGAGGTTCGCAAGTTTGAGGTCAGTCTCAGCAACTTAGTGAGACCCTAAACAACTTAGCAAGACTCTGTCTCAAAATGAAAATTAAAAAGGGCTGGGGATGTGGTTCAGTGGTTAAGCACCTCTGGGTTCAAACTCTGAACCCCCCCGCAAAAAAAGAGTCTCAATTAAAATGAACACTAGAAGATATGTCTTATGCCTTAAATTATTTCACTTACCCTCTGAACAAAGTATAAAAAGATAATTGCAGCCACTGCTTGTAACCACCTCGGGGTAGCTTCCCTGCTTTCTTCTGTGCTGACTTGTGGATTCTGTGGCTCCTCTATGGAGCCCCCTGGCCAGTGTTGTCTGCTTTCCCTGACTCCTGAGAGTCAGTGAGCACAACCTGCGGTCCAGTGCCAGCTGTACCCACAGGCCTTTTGGCCTGGCTGGGCGTTTCCTCACCTTGCAAGCGGTCTAGGGCATCTTGGGTGTGATATGTGCAAGTTTGTCATCAACTTTGAGCCACAGACAACAGAGTTCTGGGAAATATGATTCCAAGGTATGGGGGAGGGGAGAGGTTGAATGTAAAGTCCAGCTCACACCAGTCATTTCCTGGAAGAAGTCAAAATTCCTGTAAAGAGCAAGCAAGGGCTTCCAGGACCTGGGAATCCATACGGTGTTTTGGCTGCGGCTGGGAAACATGAGGCTTCTTCAGGGAGACTCGCTACCTTTTGTTACTGGACCCTTCACTCATGGGAACACTAGTCGCCCTGGTGTTGGATGCCCCATTCTGCTTTTTCAGGCTTCTAGAGTCTTCTTTGTACCCCCTCCCCCACACTGCACCCCTTCAGGCCCCAGAGAGGTTAAGCGTGGTTCTTGCCTTCCACCCCATTTATCCCTTTGCTGTCCCGCTAGCTGGGTACCTCTTTCCTTCACAATGAATCCCCTAATGTAACAATTTTCTCCACTTCAAGGGTTCACAGATACTCTAATGCCAAAAACAAAACAAAACAAAACAAAACGAAAACAACAAAACAGTTTGGGTTCTAACACAGAGTTGCTCACTTATTTGGTCAATACATTTAGAAAAGGTAAGGTCTCTGGTAACCATCATGTCTTAGAAGAGTGGGCATTTTAGTAATCAAAAGGACAAGCGAGCGCATGCACACACACGCACACTCAGAATGATTCAATAACTTAAATGTACAGACGGCATAAAAAGAATAGGGATAGCTTTCTAAATTGAATAAAAGCTGCAAACTCAATGTACCACCTTTCTTTCCTTTTCCTCCCCACCACCCATTTTTTATTTATTTATTTTTTTTGTGTCTGGAAAACCTACTTAACTCCTGATCAGAGGTACAGATCCATGCTATAGAAAAGCTAGCAGTGTTGCATCTCCCACATAATCTAGGTTAACTCAATTAAAAAGCATGTGTCTTCAAAAGGCTCTAAAAAATGGAACTAGTGGTGGTCCTTAAGGACAGAGGATTAAGGAAGTTTGGCTTTTCCATAAACTTCTGGAAAAAGACAAGGCATAGCTTATTGCCACAGAACCAGCTGTGTTCAGAGCCATTTTCCCAAAGCCACACTTTTACAAGGTTTTCCCCAGCCCCTGAGCTGCAGCTGGCACCAGAGCTTCTTTGTCTAAAGACCACAGCCTGGAGCCAACAAGCCTGGTCATAGTCTCAAGGCAGCTCCTGAAACTAAGCCAGTTTCAAGTCATGTTTTTAAATAAAAAACACTAACCATGTGCTAGTTACGATGATGACCAAATTCAATAGGATCGAATTTCCCTTGATTCAAAATGAAACTGATATCGGATGTGTGGAGTGGAGGTGGGATTGTGTGGCGGTGTGGGGGATGAACTCAAGGTTTACTTGATGTGAACTTTAAGACATTGGAAACGAGGCAGCGACAGCTGCTTTGCTTCCCAAACAGCCCTGGCCAGGGTTTTCACCTCCATGTTTTTCCCTGTGGAGAGGTGACCTTATGGGCTGTCCTGAGAAATGGCATTTCTCACCCTCACTCCCTTCCTGTGCCCTCGGGTAGAAGCCTGTTTCTAATCAGAGCACTGTTGTCACCATCCAGAAACCTCTTGGTGGTGGAAGGAACCCCAGCAGGCTCCCAGCTAAATGACAGAAGGAGGACAAAGTTTCCCAGGAAAGATCACAAATACCAAATAAATGAGAGGCTCAACTGCATGACCTCAAGAGATGTGCCGACGGTTTCGAAAGGTCGCAGAGATTACAGTTGGATGCGAAGCTGTTTTTTATAATTTGCTGGCACATGGCATAACATTAAAGATATTTGCTGAGGAATAAGCAGATGAAAAGAAGAGCGCAGATGTTCCTGTAGGAGAGGAAGCCCTGTTCCTTCATTAATAATCCTTCCACATGTCCTTCCAAATAGTCACTGTCCTTCTCTGGGGCATTTTAGTCTCTCTGGCAAAGGTCCTTGTTATGCATGAGTTCCTGCTTAAATTAGGAATTTTCTGGAAGGGCAAGAACTTTCAATCTACAGGTTAGCACAAGGATTTAGAGAGTGACTTCTGTTATCATAAATGCATGTGGAAGACAGTTCTGTGTTTACTCACTCACCCAGGAGTCCTGTGATGTCGTAACAGAAAATGACCACAAATCTATTAATCATTGATACCAATGGGATGGATGTTGGTCCAATATTTCTGTCTGCAAATAAAGATACTTAGTATCTTGGGAAGTCAGGCAGAGCAAGGTGACACCAAGGAGCTGTTTGTCTTATAGTTTTTCTAATTCACTCAACAATTATTTATTGGGCAGCAACTATCTGCTAGCCCAAGTGTGGACAGGGAGATGGATCCATAAGCAAGGCAGAGGCTGTCTTCTCTGCTCACAACTGCTCCTGGTCTTCTGAGGAAGTACTTCAAATCCTTATCATAATTCCTGCTTATTGTCTGCTATCAGCAGTTTCTCTTTTGAAGTTTCATGAATTTCAAGTGCTGTGATAATCTTATGGGTCAACATGGCTGGGCCTTGGTGTCCAGCTATTTGGTTAGACATTATTCTAGATGTTTCTCTGAAGGTGTTTTTGGATGTGATTAACATTTAAATGGGTGGATTTTGAGTAAAGAAGATTGCCTCTGTGTTAGTTTGTGTTGCTCTGACCAAAATACCTGACAAGAGCAACTTAGAGGAGGAAAGGTTTATTTTGAGCTCATGTTTTCAGAGGTTCAGTCTATTGTCTACTGACTCCATTGGTCTGGACCTGAGATGAGGCAGAGCATCATGGCAGAAGGGCATGGCAGAGGAAAGCTACACAATTCATGGCAGCCAACCAGAAGAGAGAGAGAGAGAGAAGCACATAAGGAGCCAGGGATAAAATATGAACTCCAAAAGTGTGTCTCCAGTGACCTAATTTCTTCAGCTATGTCCCTCCTGCCTATAGTTACCACCCAGTTAGTCCATTCAAATTATTAATTTTTCAACCAGATTAATCCACTTATTAGCTTACCTTTCTATGAACTAACCATTTCCCCTCTGAACATTAATCCAGGAGCTTTCTGAGGACACATCATATTTAAACCATAACACCCTCTGTAGTGTGGCTGGGCCTCATTCACAGTTGAAAGCCTGAATGGATGAAAGTATTATCCTCTAGACAAGAAGGAATTCTCCACCTGAATGTCTATGAACTCAACACTAACCTGGTCCTGAGTCTCAGGCTTCAGACTTATTAGCCTCCAGTCACGTGAACCAGTTCCTTAAAACAGACCTCCCTGTCTGTTCATCCTAATACAGGTGCCATGCTTACAAACATGTAAATACCACTAAGAGAAGCCCAGTAGTACAGCGTGTCTCCTGTCACATCAGTCATTTACATTTATTGAGGGCAAGGGTCAGAGCCTCTCCTGAGACCTGTTTTGACAGTGGGGAGAGAAGTTCTGAGTGGGTGCAACATTGAGTCAGAGGCAGGGCTCAGAGGAGAGAAGTCGGGGACTGAGGATTCGTGTTGACTAACTCTTGAATCCAGTTTGTCTTCAGACAGAGAACCACTGCGATTAAAAAAAAAAAAATTGTAGTTGTAGATGGACAGAATGCCTTTATTTTATTTGTTTATTTTTACTGTGGTGCTAAGGATCGAACCCAGTGCTCACACATGCTAGGCAAGCACTCTGCCACTAATCTACAGCCGCAGCCCCACCATCGTGATTTTATGGGTTTACCTTAAATATTCCAGTACCCAGTAAGCACTCGCTGAATGAGTTCCAGAGAACTGGGTGAGGGAAAAGGTGGGAGGGAACTAATTGTCATGAACTTGTTGCTATGCCCTTCCTATTTTAATCGTCAGGTTGTCCTGCTCTGGGACTCTGAGCGAAACTCCCTGGGCTCGAATTCCAGCTCAGCTACTTTTTAACATATGAAGCAACCTCTCTGTTACTCAGTTTATATATAAGACCTAAAATAACAGAACCTGTCTCAATGTTAGCACAATGAGTGAGTCAGTTAATACGGTAGAGTAATATCTTAGTATATGTTGTGCCTAGCGTATGGTAAGGGTGATGTTGATAGAAGAGCAATTGCGAGAAGATAGGTTTTATTACTTATGTTTAGCTGATGAGGCATCTGAATAGCTGCCAAGAGTTACCTCATTGCTACAAGTTAACGGAACATTTTTAGGCCATATCTGCCTGATTCAAAAGGCTTCTCAATCTTGTGTGCTGTCCTAATACAAAAAAAAAAAAAAAAATACCAGTGAGTTTTTATTAATTTCACTTAGCATCTTATGGTTTGACACTTGATTTTGGATGAACTCATTTATACTATTTTATTTTCCATTTTTTAGAATAGATCTGGAACAAAAGGTTAGACTTGTTGCCTATTTTAAATGCTAGCTAAAGCTTCTGAAGCAGTTTCTTCAACTTTGCCGTTCTGCAAAGTCAAAATGTTGTGGTCCACCTAGCCTTCTCTGTGGTCCTTGAGATACCATGTGACAGAACGAGTTACTGAAAAGGAGAGACAGGTATGATGGGATGGCATTAAGACGGGTGAGGTTTTGCTTAACAGCTCTTTGTTGAGTTCTCGTGATATGTCAGAAACTGATGAGGGATGCTTTGGAGAAGACAAAATAAAAAGTGTAAGACACAGTTCTAAGATTGCAGACTCAATCTCAGAACTATGAGACTACGAGAGCTTAGGATCCAGTGGTGACTTTACCTCCAGGGAACATTGATAATGTCTGGTCAATTTTGGTTGTCACAGCTTGAGGGGCGCAGTGGTGTGGGTACTCGAAGAGAGGGGAACTGTGCACCTGCTGGCAGCTAGGGTGTACAGGCCAGGGGTGCCGCTGATCATTCCACAATAAGACAGCTCTCCACAATGAAGGAACACCCAGTCTACTTGTTGATAATGGTGAGACTGAGAAATCCTGCCAGAGATGAAGCCTACTCAAAGAAATAACCATCTAAAGTAGTACCTAGTTAAGAACCATGCATAGGGCAGATCACAGATGTTTTGGGAACCCTGAAATGGTAGAGGTAGATTGCAGTGGAAGTCCTTTTCAGAAATGTGCAAAGTGTCTGTGAGAATAGAGCAAGTGGAAGAAGCTAATGCCATAGGAATTGGTGAACATGGTCAGGCCGGGGCCAGTCAAATTATAGAAGGCATTGGAAATGAGAGAGGATTATAATGCTGAAGGTGGAAAGCAGTGTAGGGAGTAGGCCTATAGAAAGAATCAAAGGAGACAGCTCAGAGCAGAGACCCTGGAGTCAGATGCCTAAGTTCAAATCCTCTCTATGCTTAGTAGCTTTTGACTCTCAGTAAGGGATAACCACATCTGTAAAGAGGCATCCACTCCATAGGGTCATTGTGAGGATTAAATGAATGAGTGTAGAAATGCAGGTGTGAACTGCTGAGGGCTTGGACAGAGTGCATAAAAAGGAAAAAGTCAAGTAGTCTAGTAGAATGTATCACTAAAAATTGTATTCATGTAACAAGTCATCATACCTAGAATAGGTACCTAACCGCAGACCAACTTGAGTTTGGGGGACTGTCCTTTTAGTTCAGATGTATTTAAAAAATGGAGACTAATGTAACATGCCAGGTATTCCTCAAAAAGTCAAGTGACCTCAGTTTATACTTCTTGGATTTGATGATGTTAAATAAATGAAGATTACTTTAAAACACGAGCTCACAGCTTACCTTTCTGGACCATCTTATAAAGGCTTCTAGACCATATACAGTTTGTTCTGCCTTGGTCAATGGCCAAATGGTTCCCCATCAGTGGTATAGGATTTCTTCCATATTCAGTGTAGGTGAGGGAAAGGGTTTCTGTTGGAGGGATGAGCTGACTGTAGATTAATCACTAAGAAACTTATTTAATAGAATAACCACAGGAGACAATTATCTTTTTTAAATCAAAGGGGGCATGATGGATTGAGCCATGCTAAGATCTGGCTCTAACAAAGTGGGGGAGCCCACCTTCCCTTCTTCCCTTTATTTATAGTCATACAGGTAAAAGGGGGACCAGGAGGAGCTTCTTCTGTGAGGAACAGGATGGGGTAGAGTTAAGGAAGCCATTTGCTCTAGCGGGTCATCCCAGTAAGACCTGCAAATTCCCAGTGGTGAGCCTCTGCACAGACATCACATATCTCAGACCATCTGGAACAATCTCTCAATGATTGCCAGTTCCTGGAAGCCAGATTTCCATGTCTGACAACTCACCAAGCCTGGTTTTAATTGCTGGTCATAAATGGCTCCCCACAGTATCTGTTTGACTCCCTACTGTATCGATGCTCAGTCTTATCTTCCTTTAGTTCAAGGACTTTCTTAATCTAATCTTATCCTCTGTTCATATTGTTCACCATTTCCTAATTGCATCTGCTTGATCTGCTCTCAGAGAGTTTGCATAGTCGCCTTAGGACTGAATCAAGACAGGTATGTGTTCTGAGTAAGCTTATAATCTAGTGCTCCTTTGAACCTGTTCGTTCATTCCTTCACTCATGAAGAAGTGAAAAATGGTTCTAGTCTCTTGGGATATAACTACAAACAAATTAGACAAAGATCCCTACTTACATTCTAGGGGGAATACAGATGGCACAATCCAAAAATAAATACATAAACTGCATAGTATGTTGGAAGATGAAAAATGCCATAAAAAAGAAAGAAAAAATAGATCAGAGTGAGAAACATCAGCGTTAGGAGTGTATGTGGCTGTGATAATTGGTCAGGGTACTCTGTTGAGAAGCTGAGATTTAAGCAAAGACTGGGAGGGAGTGGAGGTAGTTGAGAACGCAGATCCCTAAGGGAGAGTACTCTAGACAACATAATGGCAAAGGTGAGAGCTGGCTTGGCATGCTCCAGACGCAGGGTGGCTGGAGGGAAGGTAGGCCTTTCTTGGTGGTGAGATGAGGCAACAGGAAGCTGTGTAACCCAACAGGAGGGCTTCATAGGCTACTGTGAGAAATTTGGCTGTAACTCTGAGGTGGAGAGCCACTGTGGAGTTCGCAGACAAGGAGTGACATGATCTATTAGGTTTTTAATTAATTACCCTTGCTGCTGTACTAAGAATAAACTAATGATTGGTAAGGTAAGAAGCAAGAAGTTAGGTTTTTCATGTGTGCCAGATGAGTTGAGACTGGTTTAATCATACTAGTAACAGATGAGGAGGGAACAAGCCATGAGATTCTGCATGTATATGTGTGTATGTTTTAAGTTGAGGTGAGATATATTATGTTAATCAGCTTTCCATTACTGTTACAATATACCTGAGATCATCAATTTCAAAGAAGGAACGGGGGGCTGGGGTCATGGCTCAGTGGTAGAGCTACTGACTTGCATGTGTGGGGCACTGGGTTTGATCCTCAGCACCACATAAAAAAATAAAGTAAAATAGAGGTATTGTGTCCATCTACAACTAAAAAATAAAAATAAAAAAAAAGAAGGAACGGTTTATTTTGGTTCAAAGTTTCAGAGAAGCAAAGAGAGAGGAAGAGGAGAAACTGAGTTTCCAAAATCCCTTTCAAGGGTGCATCCTTAATCACCTAACTTCCTTCAACTAGACCCTACTTCCTGAAGGCCCCACCACATCCCAATAATGCCATCAACTGGAGACCAAATTATCAACACATGAGCTTTTGAAGGATATTCAAGATCTAAACTATAGCATATTCATAACTGAAAAATTTGTCATTTCAACAGTTTTGAACATCTAGTTCAGTGACATTCATTACATCAGATTTATTAACTACATTAAATTCAATACATTAAATACATTTATGTTGTTGTACAAATCACCATTATCCACCTCCAGAACTTTTTCATCATCCTGAACTGAAAATATGTAGATATTTGTATCCCTCTCCCTGAGTGCTGGGAATCAAACCCAGAGGCTGTACATGATGCTAGGCAAGTGTTTTACTATAGAGCTGTGTTCCTAGGTCAAGATATATATATTTTTTAAGTCACACTCAGCATGCTTTCTTGACAGAATGACCTGAGTATGAGAGAAAGAGAGGAGTCAAAGATGACTTCAAGAAAGATGGAAAGATGGAAGTGCTTTGGACAAGGTTGGGGAGGGTGGGTGAAGAAAATTGGGGAAGGAAAGAAGAAAAGGAGTTTGGATTTCATCTTATGTTCGTTTGAGGTGTCTGCTAGAAATCCAAACGGAGAGTTCAGGAGTGCATTTGGTATGCAATCTGGAGTTCATTAGAACTGGGCCAGATGTGTGCATTTGGGTGTCATCAGCTGATAGATTTTTAAAAAATATTTTTTATTTTTACAGACACATTTTTATTCGTTGTACACAAATGGGGTACAACTTTTCATTTCTGTGGTTGTACACAATGTAGATTCACACCATTCATATAATCATACAGATATACAGGGTAATACTGTCTGTTTCATTCTATTATTTTTCTATCCTCACCCCCTCTCACCCCTTTTTCCTCTACACCATCCTAAGATCCTTCATTCTTCTCTTCCTCCCATGATAGACGGTTTTTAAGCCACAGGAGGGAGTAAGATAATCAAAGAAGTGAATAAGACAGAGAAAAAAAAAAAGACATCAAAAACTTTGAGGGCTATCTGACATGAAGAGGTCAGGAGATAGAGAAGGGAGCAGCAGAGGAGATGAAGAAGGATCAAACCCATGGGGATAGAGTGCCAAATGCTGCTGAGACGTCAAGGAGGAGGAGGACTTGGAACTGACCATTGGGTTTAGTGGTGTCTAGGTCACTGGTGACCCTAACAATAGTCTTTTTTGTTTTTAAGTGAGAGTTACAAAAGCTTGACTTGAATGGTTTAAGAGAAAATGTAAGAACAATTGGAGGCAGCAGGTACACTCATTTCTAGAGCTTACCGTTGACAAGGAGCAAAGCTAATGGAGGAAATAAAATCAGAGAGTTTGTCTTGTTTTTTATGGCTGAAGTAGCAGCATATTTGTTGTTGGGCATGATCCACTAGAGAGGGCAAAAATGGTGATATAGGAGAGGGAGGGAGTATTTTTGAATATTTGAATTCAAATATCTCCAAGTGGACTTGGGCAGGGTGCTTTGCCTGCCTGTATTCTGACCTGCTTCACTCATCTATGTAACCTACATTTAATTTTGCATATCTTGGCCTGGATAGATACAGATCTAATATGGCTTTAAATGACTCTGGAATAAACTGATAAAACTGTAAATTAGATCCACTCCTGCCAAAGTAGACAGAACCCTCAAGTGCTCATGTACCCTCTCTCCAAGTTGTGTTTTTGTTTGTTGGCAAATTGCTCATGCAGATACCACCAGACACACCAGATAAAAATTGACAGAAGCAGCCAAAGTAAAAAAACATAATGTGTAATGTGATGTGGTACAGATTTTTAGGAATCAATGAATTTTATTTGTATTTCTAGAAATAAGCCTTCAGCTAGAACTTAGAAAATGAGTGGTTTCTGGGTGCAGAAAAGGAAGAGAGAAAGTTATTAAATCAGTGTGAGTGGTAAAACAGTAAAGGTGAGTCTTTTGAACTGTATATCCAGGGCAGTAATTAGAATTTTATCATTGGACCACCAATGAGTTATTGGCTCAATGAATGAACAATGGTGATATCCAAATCATAGAAAAACTAATGCATGAATGTAGGTTTGGAAGATCAACTTCTTTGCAAGGAATGGAATTAATATGTATTAATTACTGCCTGAATATCTTCATTCTTTTCCATACTATTCTACTGGAAGGATGAATCTGTAGGGGTACATTGTAGTAGACTGGCCCCCAAATGACTCAGTGATCCCCATCTCTTGGTATTTATTTCTTTCCACCCTACAAGCTATCCTGGAAAGAGAAAGCTGAAGGGGTTAGTTCAACATGCTTCCAACTTCATGGATTCTGCATTCTGTTTGGAGTATACCCATTGGAAGCAGTCGTAGTGAGGTTGGCTTGAGCTGACGGTTGCCTCACTTCAGAGCATAGCTACTCTTAGAGAGATCTCTGAGCTGCTGAAAGCTCTCTCCTTCTCATGGTCCTTTTGGATTTGGGGTTGGTGATAGTTTTATGATTGCTCCACCCATTCTCCTGCATGCCATTTGTGGCTCCCTTGTCCCCAGTCATAGATTTATAATTATTCCTTATAAATAACTTTAAAAATGATTTAAGGTATGTCATGTTTCCTATGAGAACTTTGATACAGTAAATGGTATCAAAAATGATTCTGGGAAATAGATTCAAAATCAGATCTTGGATTTATTTGATCATATTTAGAAGTCCAGGGATATCATCTTTGCTGGGAGAAATAAATCAATTATCAATTACTTGAATTATCATGGTGGTGGCCTGGGATAAAGTGCAAATGAGGGGCAAAATGCTGTCTGTTTGAAGCTTCTGGAAGGTTCCAGTATGAAAATTGCAGCACAGCTCTCCATGAATCTGGAATAATTTTTTGACTCATTCTGATAACTATTTTCCATTTAAAAAGTAGTTTCTGGTGAAGGCTGCATGGTTGATCATGAATCAAATATTTATGTGATGCAAATTGCATATCATGAACTTAGTTGTTATCTGATTCAATGAACTATGAAATTGGGCATGCAAAAGTTATCCATCATAAGATGGAAGTGGTATATAATGAAAGAGGACCCCAGCAGGTCAAGAAATCTGCATGAGCAGAATTGGGAGATTGGTGATAAGAAGCACTGGGAGAGAGGAATGTAGCTGAAACTCTTAGAATCGAGACAGGGTGGGGAATACAACCAGAGGTTGACAAGATGACCCATTCTGTGCAGTTAACCTGTTTTTGGTTTCATTGGTTCTTGTTTCAGTGGTGTCCTAAATATATTACCAATGTGCTCCTTAACTCAAGAGCATCTGGCTTGGTAGAACAGCTCTTCTCTGTTTCTGCACATGTGGCTACGCTCTGTTGACATCTGTATACCTTCTTTTTATAAATAAAATCTACACAACACATTCTAATTTGAGCGTTCCGATTCTTTTTGGGGTCCTTACTGATAATGTTCCCTTCTGTGTTCTAGGGACTTTAAAGATTACATCTAATTTAATGTTCACAACAACCCTATTATGTCTTCTTGATAACCTTTTTACTATATAGCTGGCATTGGTCTCAGTGTTCCCTATGAATTGATTCAGTAAGTTCACACAATAGCTTTAGAGAGGTAAAGGGACTTATCTAAGATATAGTTAGCCATGTGGCTTGGATTAAAACCAACTCTACCTCAAAGTTAAAGGTTATCTTTTACCATACTTTGATGCCTTAGTAATAATTCATTTTCAAGTGTCAATTTAAGCATAAGCTGATTGTAAAAATACAGTTTTATGAAAATAAAACATTCATTTGAATTTCAAGACTTATTTCTGGTCTTTAAAAAGGCAAATCATCTCACTTAAATAAAGAATAAGCTTCACCATAAAAGTATAAGCATGACCCAGATTTACTGGCTAGTTTCTTTCTTTCTTTTAAATGTTCAGTTTACATATGGACTTAAGTCACTGAAAAGTTAAGAGTTTGCTTCTGTTTTTAAAATTCTTAAATGTGATAGACTTAATTCACAGTCCCTGCTAACAGATTTCCAAGGAGAACATTGTGTTTGGAATCCTTCTTTTTTGTACATTTGTTAGCTAATGTTAGCCCTGACAAAAGTAAAGAAGACTATGCTGGTCATTTATCATGTGCAAACTGAGGAAATGCATAAGCTAGACCAGGAAAGAGGAGCCTGAGAAGGGAAACCACATTGGCCAGTGTGTTAGTAACTTTTTTTTAAATTTCACTTTAGTGACAGGTTTTGTCCTTCACTAGTGAAGGAGGGCACATCAACATGGTCATATGCTTCAAAACAATTCATATCCCCTGCCCCTATGGACTTCCTCTTTTGGGATAACACCTCCAGCTTCATCTATCCAATGTCATGGACTTGTGGCTCCCTAACAGTGAGAATGATCTGCTTTTCAGATAACACCTTCCAGTCCATTTTCTGTTGCTGCTGTTGCTGCTCAGTACAGAATCGGTAAGTCTGCCTCCGAAAGCAAAATTCTTGGAAATAAATTCATTCACAGTTTCCTTATTGTCTACTGAGTCTCTGTGTCTCTTTGTATCTGCTGCTCTCTCAGCTGGAGAATGCTTCTATTTTGCCTGGACATTTTAAAGGTGTAGGTCAACTGTCAGGTGGTCTGTGATCTTTCCTCCAGCCCTCCTAGATAGTCGCTCTTCTTTTGTACGCCCACAGCAGGCAGCTTGCTTCTCTACCTGACGTTTATTTCATATCTATTGCTTTTATGTCTGTATTCAATTCTTTACTTTCTCCTTTAAGTGTGAGAAACCTGTCTTAGTTATCTGAGTCTCTTCCCCCACCCCAAACTATCAGTGTATCTTATACCTTTGTGCCCAGTAAAATGACTGCATAAAAATTAAATCCAAGGTACCATCTTAATTTTAACAGTTGACATTTAAGACGAGGGTTCACATGTTAGTTTTTATACTAAGAGATTAACATTTATTCACTCACATAACTTTCAAAACCGTCCAGGGTCTTTTTACAATTCCTACTTTAAAGAAGAAGAAATTGAGGCTTAGAGACCTTACGCCACTTAGCTAAGGCCACACTCTATATGCTCTTAGTATCTCTATCTCTGAGATAAGGAACTTAAATTCTGAGAACTGGCAATTTGCCTGAGGAGATAGAGCTAAGAAACCTAAATAAAAAAGCAGCTGGCTAGATACCTGGATTTTTTTACTATGGTGGTGTTAATCTAGTATGTGTATGGATATTTTTAATACCAATAACCATTTGTAACATGCTTGCTCTTCAATGTCAGACAAGTGAGAACACAAATAAGCCTGAGCAGAGATGAAGAACTTTCAGAAAAATACACTCAGCGTCAGAGGCGGTGGCTCAGCGAACCGTCAACTAAGAAGCAAGTGAGTATCAGGTCCATAGTAGAGTCTGTGCCCCATGATTTCTGTCGCCAGGCCCAGAACCTACCACCCAGCTAGGTCTGTAACAAGTGCTCAGTAATCAGTCAGTGAATGTTCTAGAAACAAGCCAAAGGAAAAAAAGGACAGTTAAAACAGCCTACTTTGCTGTATTTAAAGATAGCACTAGAACCTGAACAAGTGAATTGGGAAAAAGAAATCTATTTTGGTTCCCACCATCTTGAGGCAAGGAGTAAATTTCAGCTGAGTGTTGGTAGAAGCAGTATTCCTAGGAAGTGAAGTGAACTCAACCCAAGCCTAGAACACAGGAAAGGGGGCACCCAATTTTCTTCTTTCATAAGAGAAGATTCTTAAAACAAAATGAAACTACTCAGGAGTAAATCATCTTTTAAGAATTGTGACATGCCAAACCCAGTGTGATGTTGTCAAGAGAAGTTGTGATCTCAGAAATCATAAAATGATGAGTGTGTGGCTGGACTCAAAGGCTGTTTTATTAATTAGTCTCCCACCCTGTTTTCTGTCTTGGCATATACCTGGATGGGAGATGTGACATAGCAGGTAGATATGCTGTATCCGAATTGTTTTTAGTACAGATGGCTAAAAAAGTAATTACCAGAAAAAAAGAATGAAAGTACTCCTTGTGTGTATAGTCCAACAGGAGCTGTGGGCAACCTTCAAAACGCAAGCCTTTGCCTCCCCTTCCACCCTCCGAGCTTGCTGAAGAGAAGATCCAGGTGAAGGCACTGTATGATTTCTTGCCCCGAGAACCCTGTAATTTAGCACTAAAGAGAGCAGAAGAATACCTGATTTTGGAAAAGTGTGATCCTCATTGGTGGAAGGCGAGAGACCGTTTGGGGTAAGGCTCGTGGCTTAGACCTTATCAATTCCTCTTCTGTTGGCCTCTGAAGACTTTAGAACATAAAGAAGACTCTATATAGTGGCTCATTTTTCTCCTTTATAACTTCCCTTTGTATGGAATAGAATCCATCCCCCTCACCTCCACCTTAAGACAGAGCATTAGACCACCGTGTTTTCAGGGAGCTCAGAACCAGAAACACCTGGTTTCACACCCCTGTGCTGCCATTTACTGCTGTGGGTCCTTGGCAAGTTACTCACTCACTTTGAGTTTATTTGTAAAATGGGGGAACAGTGATTCCTGTCATATAGGTTCTTATTCTGATTCTTTAGTTGGGAATTTTTCTTTTGTTCTTGTTAAACTGTAAGGTAAGAACAGAAATAGTATCTTATTCACTTTTACATTTCTACGATGACTAGTTTTGGAAGCAAACATTGCAGTAGTTGTTGAATTAGACTGGAAAGAAAAACAGATCCTTGGATGCAAATAAATTTCATCATGTTAAATGCAATAGATTATTAATGCCTGACTATAATCCTGTATTCAGAAGAATTCTGAGGAATTTCTGGACTCCCTGGGAGAGAAGGGTAGCATTGATTTCTGATATTTGACAAAATTTGGAGAGCATAAGTATCTAAGTATTATGAGCATTTCGACCATGTACCTCAATCCTTAATTATATTTCCTGATGTTGACTGTCTTAGTTCTGAATTTAAGTTCATCATGTGAACTTAAATTAGATTCAGGATGTGTAATTAATTAACCACACCTGTAGGTAGACTATCAACATGTCTCAGACTTAAAAAAAAAAAACACTGTATTAGTATTTTATTTCATAGTTATATGAGTTTAGTTTTTAAAATAATGACAAAATTCTGTTTTGCCACTACCTCCAAACTAGTATCTTTCCCCAAAGCAAACATCATTAACCATTTAGTGAGCACCCTTCCAGATTCTGTTCAATGAGCTTATACACACAGACTGAAATTTATGGGATTGTTTATAGGTTTAATTGACCTAAATCTTATCACACTTCATTCATTGTCCGGCAACTTGCTTCTACTTCTCAATAGTATTTCTTGAAGGTCATTTTGCAATTTCAAATGCTGATGAAGGCATAGGAGAAGAGCCTTCCTAGCACCCACACTGCTGTTAGGTGTGTGAATTGGTATATCCTATTTTGAAGGCATTTTGCTGTGTTTCTGAGCACATATTTGGTGACTTATTCCCTGCTTGTATCCACCTTAGAAAAATATTCTTGTGCACAAGAAGGCATGTCCAAGAATTTCTTTACAGCACTGCTTTCAATAGGGAGTGGCTAAACTAGAATGTGTACACTATACAATACATGACAGCAATGAAAAAGAATAAAGCCAGTATCTTTGTAATTTGCGTGTGTGTGTTTTTTACACCTGGTCACTATGACTTCAAATTATTAGTGTTTTTTTTTTCTTTTTGAAAATATTTTAAGGTTATAAAATCTCTTAAACTATTCATCACATAAATTAAGATCTTGGTGTTTCTTGTACAGGGATTTTTAATGAGTTGGGGATGCAAAAAATGTTTTATTCTTCTTTTAACAATTTAATCAGTTCAAAAAATTGATTTTCCCTTGCATCCTTGGACTTTTAAAGTACTTTTGCCATGATAATGTCACAAGTGTGCTGAACATTTTGATTTTTGCTGTGTCTTTTGTTGCAGGAATGAAGGCTTAATCCCAAGCAACTATGTGACTGAAAACAGACTCACCAATTTAGAATTATATGAGTAAGTGTCCTCCAAAGCGTTCTGAATGGCAAACCTATGAAAATCAGGGACATTCTGGCAATTTCAAAGTCTAGACACTCATTTTGGTCTGTAAAAGGAAAAGAAAGTAACACATTCGACAGTTTTAGTAATAGAGAGACTGTTGGTTCTTATCATGATTGATTTAGAAACTTCTTTTTCTTCAACTTAATTTTGTTTTGTTTTGTATGACCACTTTTCTTTTTTAACAGCAACAGAGTAAATCCATCTGGCACTTAAAAAAAAACAACCCTATATATCCTTCATGGAAAAATTTACTTTAAAAAGTATTATTTAATTTTTCAATGAGTGGAGAATCGTATTTACTATGTAAACAGTTCCTATATTTTAGCTCATGTTTTGAGGTATATTAGACATTGCCGAAGTTAAGAACTAGGGTAGTGCTATAGGCATGTTCACTAAGGTTCTGCTCAAAATCTATTTTTAATAAAATTATAGATTTGAAAAGAAGGAGATATTAACAATCACTTTTTTTAGATCCTCAGTTTTCAGATGAAAAAGTAAGGCTGACAGTTTAATTTCCAAGTAGGAAGTGGCAGAGCTGGCATTAATCCTGTTTTTTTAAATAAATTTAGATTTTTCAGTTTGAGCATTTGCTCCCTCCTCCCTGGGATCCTTATTTTGCAATTAGCCCATGTTTCCAGAAGGTGGCAGTAGATGATGGGAGTTGACACCCTAAGGTGCTTTTTGAGAACCACATATCAAAGGAATGAGAGAAATTTTCTTGACCTTGTTACTAATTTAGGCGCAGCTGAAGGATTCAGTATGTCCCTCCCCAAAGTAAATCCAATTCCAAAAACTTTGGTGAGTAATGTAGTTTTATTGGAGAGTAGAAGGAGATGACCACAGATACATGACAACTCTAATATCACTCTCTGAGGCTTCTCCATTGACTGTCTCTGTTTTCTTCCCCAAGCCACTCTCCTTAGCTCTACCACAGGTCTCTTCTGTTTTCTCTCTACCTTCAGTTCACCTGCCCTGTCCTCTCTGTTGACTTGAGCGTGGTAGTCCTGACCCAAGACTCCAGTCTCCAAGCCCTTATGTGCACAAACTCACCTTCCTTAGAAAACAGCTTCACGACTATCTATAGTTACTCAAGCATGCCTCATGCAGGCCTGTCACCCCATGTGGAAGGTGACCAAGAGAAAAGGTGTTTTAGAAGGCCATGTCACAGATTTTGGATGGAAATCATCTATAAAAAATAAGAAAAATAAATTTGTTTTTCATCCCAGTTTGAATTTTCTGGAAGATTAAAGGAGTCCTCTGTGACAGTGTCTAACACAAGGCTTTGTGGGTAGTGAATGGACACTTTTTACTCAGCACTGTTACTCTTTTTCTTTTTGTTAATTAATTTGCTCATTGTAACCATTGTTTGGAACAGGCTTGGGCTCTGGCTGCAACACTTATTTATATTGTAGATTTCACATCATTTGAATCAACTCTGGGGTTACAATTGCCATTTCATGTTTTGGGGCCTCAATTTATATGATTTTTGAAAATCATCCTTATCAATCACTCTAATTCTGGGAAGACTTTTAACTTTATTGCTTTAAAAAAAATTTGTAGGGCTGGGGATATAGCTCAGTTGGTAGAGTGTTTGCCTTGCAAGCACAAGGCCCTAGGTTCAAATCCCCAGCACCACAAAAAAAAAAAAAAAAAAAAAAAACAAACTTGTTAAAATATAGGCATAATAGGTATCATTATTAATCACAAAGTTTACTTGTCACTTACCTATGTGCCAAGTATAAGGACAAGGATTGCCGCCCCAGGTCGAAGTACTGAAATATGAGCTTAGACATGGAGCAAACTGGCTCCAATCCTGGCATCACCACTGGCTACTTCTTTGATTCTAGGCAAAGTTGCCTAATGTCTCTGACTGTTCTGAACCTCTGATAATCTAATAAGTGGGGACAATTATACCTATTTTGTATGGTATATAGTAAATGGTCTTTACATTCTAGCAATCATTATTTCCATGGAACAAATGGGAAAGGCATTTACATTTTGGCCCACCTTGCATATTGTTGTAAGTGCACAGCCTGCCTTTGTTACTTTGGCCCCCAAAATCACTTTATTTGTTAATTATGTGTTTATTATACACTTAGGATGGATCAAAGGTTAGTGGTTCTCAGCCCTGGAGATACAACATGGAACACACAGAACCTTCCCTGCCTTCATGGAACTTACAGTTTCATGGGGACATTAAACAACCCTAAATTCAAAAACAAATATATGATTCTAAATTGTAGTGTTATGAAGGAAAAGTGTAGGACACTGTGGGAGAAAACAACAGGAAGAGGATATAATGTGCTTGGGGATGTTGAGTTGGGAAGACACAAGGGCCAGGGAAGGTAAGAGACCATCAGGGGTGCTGTGGGGAAAATATGCCCTGCCAACGTGCACTTCAGATGTCTCAGGGGAACCTGCATGCATGAAGAGATTTATGCCTGCTTGGCTTTTTTTTTTTTGTGGTGCTGGGGATTGAACCCAGGGCCTTGTGCATGCAAAGCAAGCACTCTGCAACTGAGCTATAACTCCAGCCCCCTACTTGGCCTTAAATGTAAACTCAAATTATCAATATTACAACACAAAAACCTAACTTTTTTGTAAGCTCACAAACTCAGCATGTAAGTCTTGACTCAGCATGTATTTGTAAATTTAAATAAGAACAATTTCCTTTATTCACACTCCACATACTAAATGTCCTTAAACAATCAGTCGTATTTATAAGCTCAGTTAATTAAATTTCCTGAGACATGTAATTAGCATTAATAAACTGAATACATTCAATTATCTTTTTAAATTCTTTACATATTTGACAGGGCAAATTCACAATTGTAATAAGCCCTGTGTAAGTCTTTAAAATGATCCTAGAAACCTAATAAGTTAAATTTATAAATATGAGAAATCAAGTTCTGTTAACTGTATGAATATCTTTTATTTTAATTAAAAAAAATTTTAGTTGTAGATGGACCAAATACCTTTATTTTATTTATTTATTTTTACATGATGCTGAGGATTGAATCCAGTGCCTCATGCATGCTAGGCAAGCGCTCTGCCCTGAGCCACAATCCCAACCCCTGAAGTAAGCTCTTCACAATGAAGGAAATAGAGTACTATTTCTTTTTTTTTTTTTTTTTTTTGAGGCGGGGGGAGTTTTAAATAAAAAATTTAAACATCATTTGTGTTGCTTTTACAGGTGGTACCATAGGAACATTACCAGAAATCAGGCAGAACGTCTATTGAAACAAGAGGTAATTCATTGTAGTGATGAATAAATTGGAATATTTCAGAATTTCTGAGAGAGGTGTATTATGAAGACTTCTTTTTTTTTTAGTTTTTTTTTATTATTGTATACAAATGGGATACATGTTGTTTCTCTATTTGTACATGGAGTCAAGGCATACCATTTGTGTAATCATAAATTTACATAGGGCAATGATGTTTGATTCATTATTTTTTTCCCTTCCCCCCACCCCTCCCATCCCTCTTTTCCCTCTATACAGTTCTTCTTTCCTCCATTCTTACCACACTCCTTATCCCTAACCCTAAACCTAACCCTAACCCTAACGCTAACCCCTCCCACCCCCATTATATGTCCTCATCCGCTTATCAGCGAGATCATTCGTCCTTTAGTTTTTTGAGATTGCCTTATCTCACTTAGCATGATATTCTCCAATTTCATCCATTTGCCTGCAAATGCCATAATTTTATCATTCTTCATTGTGGAGTAATATTCCATTGTATATATATGCCACAGTTTCTTTATCCATTCATCAACTGAAGGGCATCTAGGTTGGTTCCACAATCTGGCTATTGTGAACTGAGCAGCTATGAACATTGATGTGGCTGTATCTCTGTAGTATGCTGATTTTAAGTCCTTTGGGTATAGGCCAAGGAGTGGGATAGCTGGGTCAAATGGTGGTTCCATTCTAAGCTTTCTGAGGAATCTCCATACTGCTTTCCAGAGTGGCTGCACTAATTTGCAACCCCACCAGCAATGTATGAGTGTACCTTTCTCCCCCACATCCTCGCCAACACCTATTGTTGCTTGTGTTCTTGACAATCGCCATTCTAATTGGGGTGAGATGAAATCTTAGGGTAGTTTTGATTTGCATTTCTCTTATTACTAGAGATGTTGAACATTTTTTCATATATCTGTTGATTGCTTGTAGGTCTTCTTCTGTGAAGTGTCTGTTCATTTCCTTAGCCCATTTGTTGATTGGATTATTTGTATTCTTGGTGTAGAGTTTTTTGAGTTCTTTATAGATTCTGGAAATTAGTGCTCTATCTGAAGTATGAGTGGCATATTATGAAGACTTTAACCAATAAAAAGGTGTCTTGCTTTTTGTTCTTTCTAATTCTAAAATCTTATTACAACTTCATCCCTATTACATGTTTCTTGGTAAGTTGGTAAGTCACATATATTTATGTCAGATCATATTTTCTATTAACTTTCATCATAATTTCAGAAATATATTTCTCCTGAAACAATTTCAACTCCAATGTACTGAGACTCCTTCATTTATTCTAACATACTTTCTGCCTGTAGAGTCTGTATTTGAGTTGCCCATATAACATCTGCAGCAAAAGCAAATATACTCTCTAACCTAACAAACTTACACTCATTAAAAATGCAAATATAGAAAAGTACACAGTTTTGTAGTTTCTTCATTCTTTGGAATTAAGGGGAGAGTAGGGTAGACAAAATATCGAACTCAGATCAGAACTACTCATTTAGGTCAAACCAAAACAAAACTGCATATAGTTAAATTTCCAACTGTCGGTAAACATTAACTGTGGGGAAACACAGAGTCAAAACTAGAAACTAGATTAGAGGTATTGTGTCATTATACACTCTGTTGGATGTTGAGGAAATCTTGAAATGTGACTAAGAAAGAATCAGCTCTGTAACCCTGGCATGGTCACATAGGCAGCCTTCTGTAGAGTGATGTTAGTAAATTCAACATGGAGTATTAAAATGTTATGACAGGCAGGATGAGAGGAGGAAAGTCCAAGAGAAAGTTGGCGGTAAGCAAGCTGGTCACAGATAGGACAGTGTGTAGCATTCAAATCAGGGGATGTGCATATCCAGCTCAAGAGCTTCTGCTTCTGGAAGGAAGTTAGATTTGATGAGATGAAGGTCCCATCTCTCTGACAGAGTCAAGAACAGGATTATGTAGCAGTCCCCGCCAGATAGATGTAACATACAATAAAATTGGTTCATGGCATTTCTAAAAAAATTGAACCATTATAGATATAGTTGAAGACCACTCCCTCATCTTTTTTGTCCTCCACTCTCCAGAGACAATCTCAATAGATGGGTGTGTTCTCATTTTGTTGTTGTGTTTATATTTTTATATTCTAGGTATATGCATAAAAATCAATAGTCTTTTTTATGTTTTATCATCTGACATAAATATCATATGTTCATTGATTTTTTTATTAAACATGTTTTAAAATTTTGTTCATTTAGATATATATATAGGTCAAGTACATTAACTATAGTATTTTATCATATGAATGTATCAAATGTGCCCAATGTTAATATTATTCAAATTGTTTCTAAAGTCTTACTATTAAAAATGGAGCTCTAAGGCACTTCCTTATTAATATCATCTTGCACCCAAAGATGAAATGGAATTATTTGGTCTTAGGTATGTGCAGATTTATCATTGTTGGATATTTTCAAGCCACAATTCAGAGTAGTTGTACTAATTTGCACTCTTACAGGGAAGGAGATAAACTGGTTCCCTTCATTCTTGCCAGCCGTTGGTAATTTCACACTTTTTTTTTTTTTCTAATTCACTGGATAAGAAATTGTTTATATTTATTTTACTTGCAGTACTTGGAATTGAATTTAGGACTGAGCATACTAGTCAAGCTCTCTGCCACTGAGCTAAGCCTCAATCCCAGACATTGTATAAATTTTAAGGAATGAAGATTCCCTTGACTACTAGTGCCACTCAATAACTTTTCTTGTGTCTACTGGCCAGTTAGACTTACTCTCCTGTGCGTGTCCATTAATATCCTTTGCTTATTTTTCTACAGTGTATTTGATTTTTAAACTTATAAGTATATATCTTAAAAATACATCTTGAATATCAATCTTTTTGTGTGTAACATGTTGCAAACATTTTCTTCTGGTTTCCTGCTTTTTAAAATACTTTTTGCTGTTGTCTTATTTTACAGAGAATTTTGAAAATGTTAATGCAGTCAAATTTCTCAATATTTTCCTTTATGATCTGTAATCTACTTTTTTGTTAGTATAAGAAGCCCAGTTCCTTCTGGAACTAAAAGGTGTTTTCATTTAAATATCTGTTTTACAGAATTGCTTTGCACGTGTTGGTCTTTAATCCATCTAAAATGTGTGTATGTATAATGAATGGAATGTTCAAGGATACATATTTTTGCTATATGTCTTAAAATATTTTTCTAATTTATATATTGTCTAAATTTTAGTTGTAAAAGTATGCTTGGATTAAGCATTTAAAATATTTCTTTCTGGGTTGGGTTTCCTTAATATTGTCCTTAATTATATTTCCTTAATATAAATTTAGCATTTGTCCTATTATGTACAAAATCAAGTCTGACTTGCAAATTTCCAATTTCTTTGTTTGGTTTTCGTATAAAGATTATACTGGCATCGTAAAATATGTTGGGATGGTCTTTGTCTGTTTTTCCATCTCTGGGGTAGTTTGTATTGGAAAGTAGTTATGTTTTTAATTGTTTGTTTCCTCTCTCTGATACAAAAGATACCTTTGAAAACAGGTAGATATTTAACTACTGACAACTTCCTTTTCTTTTTGAACTGTTTGATAATTTATATTTACAGAGAAAATTGCCTATTTTATACTTGTTTTCAAATTTATTATATAAATCATTCATAGCAGTATCCTATAATTTTTGTTTCTCTTGTATTTCAAGATTCAGTATGTTCATATGGACCAAAATCAAGATTTTGAAATTTTCTTGCATCCTGTCCCTAAGCTCCCAATTTCTTTCCCTGTAGAAAAACTACCATTAATTTATTTTGTGTCCTTTATGACATTTAATACATGCACAAGCAAGTACAAATATATTTTGTTGTGTTGCTATTTTTACACAAAATGCAGCATAATATATATCTAACCTTCTACATATTACTTTCCCCCCAACAGTGCACACTAAGAACCTTTCCATTTCTGTATAAAAAAGTGTCCTCATTCATTTTATATCTGCAATAGTATTCTTTAGTTTGGATGTATCACATTTCATTATGGAAATAAAGAAGTATATATATTTTTATATTAAAACAATGCTGCCATTGGTAACCTGTACACACATCTTTTTCCATTTATGTGATTGTATTTGTGGGATAAATCACAAAGGTAAAATTCTGGGACAAAGAGAATGTACATTTCTGATTTTCATAGACTGACGTGCCCTCTGTGGAAATTGTATCAGCTTGTATACCTACCAGAAATGAAGAGTATCTGGTTTCCCATAACCTCTCCAGCCAGCAGTTTATAAGAAACATCTGGATCTTTGCGCTTTGACACCTCATGTCAATGTGGATTTGATTCGCATTTCTCTTATTCTGGGGATGTTAAATATTATTCATATATTAAATTTTATATATTTTTAGTTCCTCTTCTGTAAACTGTTCATATCCTTTGCAATCTTCTGTTTCTTATCCTTTTCTCAGAATTTGTAGGACCTATATTAAGGAAATGAATCTTTGTGATGTGGCAATATTTACTACAGTTTTTCAATTGTTTTATGGTTTTCTGGCATGAATAATATTTAAATTAAGTATTTTTGAATTTATCAGGCAAATTTTTGTAAGAATTGAGAGTTTGTGTCAGAATTATCTTCCCCACTCCAGGGTTATGAAAACAAAACAAAACCCCTTATATTTCTTGCTACTTTAATGATTTTGTTTTGTGTATTGATATCTCTGATCCATTCCTATTTTTTCCCTGTGTAAGAAGTGGGGCATGGAACCAAATTTAATTTTTCCTAGATGGTTACCAAATGTCCATCTTTCTGCATCGATTTGAATTGCACTTTCCTCATAAACACAATTCCTATTTCGTATTTTGTCTGGACTTTACTTGGTGTCCTTGCTCAGTCTTTCCATCCATGGGTTTTTGCTGCAGTATTGTAAATACTGGGGCTTTCTCTGGTGTGGTTAGCCTACCTCGTTATTATTCTTTTTTCAGAAATATTCTCGATCTTGATTTTTTTTTGTCCATATGAACTTCATAATTACTTTTTTGTTGGTTGCAATAAATGTACAAATTAATTTAGGGAAATTTTTCAGGCAGTTCAAATCAATGGTATTTGGAGACCAATTTGTTCTAGGACCCACATACTGATTGTTGATCTAGAAAAATATTAGATCTCTATCTCAAGCAAAGTAAGTTTTGATGGATCAGATACCTAATGAGAAAAGCAAACACTTTTGTATTCTTAAAAGGCATTTTAAAGTTTTTCTTCTGTAGCTTGCACATTTATTTTTTAGTGTGTTTTAGGGTACTTTATCTTTTGTGTTGCTATTATAAGTGAATATATCTTGCTTTGATTTATGAGAGCTTTTGAGTTCTGTGAATTAATTTTGTAATTGATAATGTTGGGGAAATTCTCATTATTTTGGTAGTTTTTCAGTTGATTGTCTTGGATTTCAGATATATGATCCTACCAGCAGCAAATAGTGATTATTTCAATTACTCTTTTATAATATTAATGCAGTACTTCTAATTTTTGCCCCTCATTCAATTTCATTGGCTAGTGTTCCCAGGAGAGTATAAATACCAGTGTTGTTAGTGGGCGTGATTTTTTTTTCTCTCTTGACATTATTTGGAATGATTTCCACATAAAGCATAATAAAGGACTTGAGACTAGGGTAAATGCTATTGTGTTAAGGAAGCACAAATATCTTCCTATTTTACTTAGAATTTTTAAAAAGTGATACTAGAAGTTGGAGTTTGTCAAATGCCTTTTAAACTTTTCTGGAGATGTCTATGTGATTTTTTTCTTCTCCCTCAGATCTACCAATATGCCAAATTATATTAATGAGATTTCCAATGTTGACTTTCTCTTACATGCCTATAGTGAGCCCTCTTGGTCATGGTGTATTATTCTTTTGGATTTGATTTGTTTACATTTTATTTAGACTTTTTGTGTTAAGATAAGTGATCTAAGTTGATGTAAACTGGTCAGTACTTTTCTATTGTGCACAGTTGGGTTGGTATTGATAATAAGTTCTCTTTGTTCTTAAATTTAGAAGCTTTTTTGTTCTTTTCATATGTTCTTAACTAGTTTAATCTGTGTACTTTTTTTCAGGTTTAGTATATCAAAATGTGTAACTGTGGAGTTTTTAAATGTAGCTCTTTAAAAACATCCATTTTTAAAATTAATAGGTCCATCAAAACTTTGAGTTCTCCTGGATTAAATTTTAATAAGTGTTATGTTTTGTTAGTTAACTATCCATTTCATTCAAGTTTTCAAACTTATTGTATAGAGTCAAGTAAAGTTTTATATTTTTCTGGATCCTTGCATATTTGTACCTTATGACTTATTTTTGACAGATTTTTGTCATTAGTTATAGATTAGGTTTTTAGCAGCTTATCTGTTGTTTCCCTGAGCAGTCAGATTTGAACTTAATTACTAGTTGTATCATACTTTCCAAAATGATTTATTATCTTCTACTTTGATCTTTATTAACTTATTTCTTCTGTACTTGGATTTATTTCATAACTCTAACTTGGATATGCTTATTTTTACTTCTTTTTTATTAGTATAAATAATAAGACCGAATTTATTTCTGAGTACTGCTAGAGATGCACAGCAAAGGTTCTCATATATGATGTTTCCTTATTATCTTCTGGATATTTTCACTTTTGTTTTAATTTCCTTCAATTATATAAAAGAGAATTAAAAATCTATAGGTGGTAGGGGCATTTTATTTGGGGTTTTGTTGTGAATTTCTACTGTTGTTCTTCGTGATCAGGAAATACTGTTTGTATTCTTTCTACTTTGAAACTTTAGATGAGGAGACCATTACATGTGCAACTTTATTATCTGCATATTACATATACCACAAGTGTATGTGCTATTGTACATATATCTAAACTGAACATGCACCTTCACTTTTTACATCTTTATCATTTATATCTTTACGATACACACAATCCTTGAACACTGTAGGAATTCAATGAAAGCTAAATTTTATCATTTCAAATGGCTATAGGAGATTCTTTGGGAATCTTTGATCAGAGAATGAGGCTTCTGCCGCGATTCCAAGAATTTTCTTGCTTGGAAAACATAAGCATATCCAGGGAGGCCAAAACTTTTTATAATAGGAAACATACGAATTGAAAGTCTAACGTTCAAAATTATTTGAAAGCAATGTTCAGTTTTATCAGAGTCTCCAGAAGAACGTACAGATACGTTTTTTTTTTTTTTGATTCATTGTACACATATGGGGTACAACTTTTCATTTCTCTGGTTGTACCCCAAGTACAACCAAGTAGAGTCACACTGCTTGTGTAATCACACATGTACATAGGGTAATAATGTTTGTTTCATTCCATTATCTTTCCTTCCCCCCACCTCCTTCCACCCCTCATTTCCCTCTACACAATCCATCCTTCCTCCATTCATTCCTTAGCCCATGCCTCTGTTATGTATCATATCCACTTATCAGAGAAAACATTTGGCCTTTGGTTTTTTGGGATTGGCTTATTTCACTTAGCATGATATTCTCCAACTCTATTCATTTACCTGCAGATGCCATAATTTTATTCTTCTTTATGGCTGAATAATATTCCATTATGTATATATATCACAGTTTCTTTTTTTTTTAATTGAGGAACATTTTATTTTATTTATTTATTTTTTATTATAAACAAATGGGATACATGTTGTTTCTCTGTTTGTACATGGAATAAAGGCATACCATTTGTGTAATCATAAATTTACATAGGGTAATGTTGGTTGATTCATTCTGTTATTTTTTCCCTTTCCCCCCACCCCTCCCACCCCTCTTTTCCCTCTATACAGTCCTTCCTTCCTCCATTCTTGCCCCCCTCCCTAACCCTAACTCTAACCCTAAAACTAACACCTCCCACCCCCCATTATGTGTCATCATCCAGTTACCAGCGAGATCATTCTTCCTTTGGTTTTTTGAGTTTGGCTTATCTCACTTAGCATGATATTCTCCAATTTCATCCATTTGACTGCAAATGCCATCATTTTTATCATTCTTTATGGCTGAGTAATATTCCATTGTATATATATGCCACAGTTTCTTCATCCATTCATCAATTGAAGGACATCTAGGTTGGTTCCACACTCTGGCTATTGTGAATTGAACAGCTATGAACATTGATGTGACTGTATCTCTGTAGTATGCTGATTGTAAGTCCTTTGGGTATAGGCCAAGGAGTGGGATAGCTGGGTCAAATGGTGGTTCCATTCCAAGTTTTCTAAAGAGTCTCCACACTGCTTTCTAGAGTGGCTGCACTAATTTGCAGCCCCACCAGTAATGCATGAGTGTACCTTTCTCCCCACATCCTCGCCAACACCTGTTGTTGCTTGTATTCTTGATAATTGCCATTCTAATTGGGGTGAGATGGAATCTTAGGGTGGTTTTGATTTGCATTTCTCTTATTACTAGAGATATTGAACATTTTTCCATATGTTTGTTGATTGCTTGTAGGTCTTCTTCTGTGAAGTGTCTGTTCATTTCCTTAGCCCATTTGTCGATTGGGTTATTTGTAGTCTTGGTGTTGAGTTTTTTGAGTTCTTTATAGATTCTGGAGATTAGTGCTCTATCTGAAGTATGATTGGCAAAGATTTTCTCCCACTCTGTAGGCTCTTTCTTCACATTGCTGATAGTTTCCTTTACTGAGAGAAAGCTTTTTAGTTTGAATCTATCCCAGTTATTGATTCTTGCTTTTATTTCTTGTGCTATGGGAGTCCTGTTGAGGAAGTCTGGTCCTAAGCCGACATGTTGAAGCTCTGGACCTACTTTTTCTTCTATAAGACGCACGGTCTCTGGTCTGATTCCGAGGTCCTTAATCCATTTTGAGTTTAGTTTTGTGCATGGTGAGAGATATGGGTTTATTTTCATTCTGTTGCATATGGATTTCCAATTCTCCCAGCACCATTTGTTGAAGAGGCTATCTTTTTTCCATTGCATATTTTTGGCCCCTTTGTCTAGTATGAGAAAATTGTATTTATTTGGGTTTGTGTCCGTGTCCTCTATTCGGTACCATTGATCCACCTGTCTATTTTGGTACCAATACCATGCTGTTTTTGTTACTATTGCTTTGTAGTAGAGTTGAAGATCTGGAATTGCGATACCCCCTGCTTCACTCTTTCTACTGAGGATTGCTTTAGATATTCTGGGTTTTTTATTCTTCCAGATGAATTTCATAATTTCTTGCTCTATTTCTGTAAGGTACATCATTGGGATTTTAATTGGAATTGCATTGAATCTGTATAGCACTTTTGGTAGTATGGCCATTTTGACAATATTAATTCTTCCTATCCAAGAACATGGGAGATCTTTCCATCTTCTGAGGTTTTATTTAATTTCTTTCTTTAGTGTTCTGTAGTTCTCAATGTAGAGGTCTTTCACCTCTTTTGTGAGATGGATTCCCAAGTATTTTATTTTTTTCGATGCTATTGTGAATGGGGTAGTTTTCCTAATTTCTCTTTCTGAAGATTCATCACTTATGTACAAAGATGCCTTAGATTTATGTGCATTGATCTTATATCCCACTACTTTACTGAATTCACTTATGAGATCTAAAAGTTTTCTGGTGGAATTTCCTGGTTCCTCTAAGTATATAATCATATCATCAGCAAACAGGGATAGTTTGAGTTCTTCTTTTCCTATTCGTATCCCTTTAATTTCTTTGGTCTGTCTAAATGCTCTGACCAGAGTTTCAAGGACAATATTGAAAAGAAGTGGTGAAAGAGGGCATCCCTGCCTTGTTCCAGTTTTAAGGGGGAATGCTTTCAGTTTTTCACCATTTAGAATGATATTAGCCATGGGTTTAGCATAGATGGCCTTTACAATGTTACGGAATGTTCCCACTATCCCTATTTTTTCTAGTGTTTTGAGCATGAAGGGGTGCTGTATTTTATCAAATGCTTCCTCTGCATCTATTGAAATAATCATGTGATTTTTTTTTATTGTATACAAATGGGATACATGTTGTTTCTCTATTTGTACATAGAGTCAAGGCATACCATTTGTGTAATCATAAATTTACATAGGGCAATGATGTTTATTTTTTTTTCCCTTCCCCCCCACCCCTCCCACCCCTCCCACCCCTCTTTTCCCTCTATACAGTCCTTCTTTCCTTCATTCTCACGCTCTCCTTATCCCTAACCCTAAACTAACCCTAAACTTAATGCTAACCCCTCCCACCCCCCATTATAGTCCTCATCCGCTTATCAGCGAGATCATTTGTCCTTTAGTTTTTTGAGATTGGCTTATCTCACTTAGCATGATATTCTCCAATTTCGTCCATTTGCCTACAAATGCCATAATTTTATCATTCTTCATTGCAGAGTAATATTCCATTGTATATATATGCCACAGTTTCTTTATCCATTCATCAACTGAAGGGCATCTAGGTTGGTTCCACAATCTGGCTATGGTGAATTGAGCAGCAATGAACATTGATGTGGCTGTATCTCTGTAGTATGCTGATTTTAAGTCCTTTGGGTATAGGCCAAGGAGTGGGTTAGCTGGGTCAAATGGTGTTTCCATTCTAAGCTTTCTGAGGAATCTCCACACTGCTTTCCAGAGTGGCTGCACTAATTTGCAACCCCACCAGCAATGTATGAGTGTTCCTTTTTCACCACATCCTGGCCAACACTTATTGTTGCTTGTATTCTTGATAATCGCCATTCTAATTGGGGTGAGATGAAATCTTAGGGTAGTTTTGATTTGCATTTCCCTTATTACTAGGGATGTTGAACATTTTTTCATATATCTGTTGATTGCTTGTACATCTTCTTCTGTGAAGTGTCTGTTCATTTCCTTAGCCCATTTGTTGATTAATTATGTGATTCTTGACTTTAAGTCTATTGATATGGTGAATTACATTTATTGATTTCCTGAGGTTGAACCAACCTTGCATCCCTGGGATGAAACCCACTTGATCATGGTGCACTATCTGTTTAATATGTTTTTGTATGCGATTTGCTAAAATTTTGTTGAGAATTTTTGCGTCGATGTTCATTAAGGATATTGGTCTGAAATTTTCTTTCCTTGATGTGTCTCTGTCTGGTTTAGGTATCAGGGTGATATTGGCTTCATAGAATGAGTTTGGGAAGGTTCCCTCCTCTTCTATTTTATGGAATACTTTGAGAAGTATTGGAATGAGCTCTTCTTTAAAGGTTTTGTAGAACCCATCTGGTCCTGGACTTTTCTTTGTTGGTAGGCTTTTGATGACTTCATCTATTTCATTACTTGAAATTGGTCTATTTAAATTGTGTATGTCCTCCTCGTTCAGTTTAGGCAATTCATATGTCTCTAGAAACCTGTTGATGTCTTCAAAGTTTTCTATTTTGTTGGAGTATAGATTTTCAAAATAGTTTCTAATTATGTTTTGTATTTCAATCATGTCTGTTGTGATATTTCCTTGTTCATTTCGAATTTTAGTGATTTGGGTTTTCTCTTTGTTAGTGTGGCCAAGGATTTATCAATTTTGTTTATTTTTTCGAAGAACCAACTATTTATTTTGTCAATTTTTTGTATTGTTTCTTTTGTTTCAATTGCGTTGATTTCAGCTCTGAGTTTAACTATTTCCTGTCTTCTACTACTTTGGTGTTGGTCTGTTCTTTTTCTAGGGCTTTGAGCTGTAGTGTTAGGTCATTTATTTGTTGAGTTTTACTTCTTTTATTGAATGCACTCCATGAAATAAATTTTCCTCTAAGTACTGCTTTCATAGTGTCCCAGAGATTTTGATATGATGTTTCTTTGTTCTCATTTACCTCTAAGAATTTTTAAATTTCCTTCCTAATATCTTCTGTTATCCATTCATCATATAATAGCATATTGTTTAATCTCCAGGTGTTGGAGTAGTTTCTGTTTTTTACTCTTTCATTTATTTCTAACTTCAATCCATTATGATCTGATAGAATACAAGGTAGTGTCTCTATCTTCTTGTATTTGCTAACATTAGCTTTGTGGCATAATATATGGTCTATTTTAGAGGAGGATCCATGTGCTGCTGAGAAGAAAGTGTATTCGCTCTTGGTTGGATGTTATATTCTATAAATGTCCATTAAGTCTAAATTATTGATTGTGTTATTGAGTTCTATGGTTTCTTTGTTCAATTTTTGTTTGGAAGATCTGTCCAGTGGTGAGAGAGGTGTGTTAAAATCACCTAGTATTATTGTATTGTGGTCTATTTGGTTTCTGAGATTGAGAAGGATTTGTTTGGCATAGATGGATGAGCCACTGTTTGGGGCATAGATATTTATGATTGTTATGTCTTGCTGATTTATGGTTCCCTTAAGCAGTATGAAATGTCCTTCCTTTATCCCTTCTGACTAACTTTGGCTTGAAGTCCACATTATCTGAAATGAGGATGGATACCCCAACTTTTTTGCTGAGTCCATGTGCATGGTATGTTTTTCCCCATCCTTTCACCTTTAGTCTATGGGTATCTCTTTCTATGAGGTGAGTCTCTTGTAGGCAACATATTGTTGGATCTTTCTTTTTAATCCAATCTGCCAGTCTATGTCTTTTGATTGATGAATTCAGGCCATTAACATTCAGGGTTATTGAGATATGATTTGTATTCCCGGTCATTTGGTTCATTTTTAAAATTTTATTTATTTATTTATTTTTTTGACACAACTTGGTTCCTCCTTTATTTGACAGTTCCTTTAGGATAATTCCTCCCTTTGCTGATTTGCTTCTTTGTGTTTTATCTCTTCCTCATGGAATATTTTGCTGAGAATGTTCTATAATGCTGGCTTTCTTTTTGTAAATTCTTTTAGCTTTTGTTTATCATGGAAGGATTTTATTTCATCATCAAATTTGAAGGTAAGTTTTGCTGGGTATAAGATTCTTGGTTGGCATCCATTTTCTTTCAGAGCTTGAAAATGTTGTTCCAGGCCCTTTTAACTTTTAAGGTCTGGATTGAAAAATCTGCTGATATCCGTATTGGTTTCTCCCTGAATGTAATTTGGTTCTTTTCTCTCACAGCCTTTAAAATTCTGTCTTTATTTTGTATGTTCGGTATTTTCATTATAATGTGCCTTGGTGTGGGTCTGTTGTAATTTTGTGTATTTGGAGTCCTATAAGCCTCTTGAACTTGATTTTCCATTTCATTCTTCAGATTTGGGAAATTTTCTGTTATTATTTCATTGAATAGATTGTTCATTCCTTTGGTTTGTTTCTCTAAGCCTTCCTCAATCCCAATAATTCTTAAATTTGGCCTTTCATGATATCCCATAGTTCTTGGAGATTCTGTTCATGATTTCTTACCACCTTCTCTGTTTGTTCAACTTTGTTTTCAAGGTTAAATATTTTGTCTTCAATATCTGAGGTTCTGTCTTCCAGGTGTTCTATCCTATTGGTTGTGCTTTCTATGGAGTTCTTAATTTGGTTTATTGTTTTCTTCATTTCAAGGATTTCTGTTTGTTTTTTTTTCAATATCTCTAACTCTTTATTGAAATGATCTTTTGCTTCCTGTATTTGCTCTTTTAACTGTCAATTGGTGTGATCATTGAATGCCTGCATTTGCTCTTTCATTTCATCATTTGCTTCCCTTATCATGTTAATTATGTACATTCTGAACTCCCTTTCTGTCATTTCTTCTGCCATGCTGTCGTTGGATTTTATTGATGTAACATCTAGGTTTGTTTGAGGCATTTTCTTCCCTTGTTTTCTCATATTGTTCAGGTATCAGTGGACGGCTGAGATGTTGCAGATTTCCTCTATTGACTTATAATGTCCCTGAAGATTTCTAGTATATCCCCTCTTATCCTTCAGTAGCCTGAAGTCTTGGAGGAAGTTGATAATGCGGTGCTCCCCAAGGAAGCTGCCTCTCTAGGGGTGGTAGCCTTCAGGTGGGGTATATTCCCTACTAGTGGGCAGAGGTGCCTCCACTTGTTGACCAATGGACTAGGCTGCAGGCTGAGGCAAGGCCTGTTTGTGCCTGTGTCTCTGGTTTTACCGTTCTTGTGGGAAAACCTCACCCGGCAGGGAAGACTCACCTGGTGGGGAGGTCTCGCTGGTCAGTTCCCCTCCTAGAAGTTCCCCTCAATCCACAACTACTGCCTGGGCTGGGCTGCCTTCCTCTGCAACATTCCCAGGGGCCCGGACCTACCTCCTGGGCCTGAGCCTTGCCCTTCACAGACGAGTCTCCTTAGGCTGCCTCTCCTCAGAGAATCTGCCCGCAGTCCTGGAAACTTCGCTCCGCCCCTCAGCTTGTCTCTGTGCAGCTCTTCCACTGAGAAGCCTCCTAGGTCCCTGGACCATGCTTTGCACCTAATCGCCTGGATATGTGGCCCCTTCTCTGAGCAGCCACCTGGAGCCTCGTATGGATGCTCCGCTCGGAGCCCCAGCGACCCGCCGCATGCCTCTTCTTCCAGGCAGCCACCCGGTGTTCTGTGTGGTCGCTTGGAGACCAAGCGACTCACTGCGCACCTCCTCCTCCTCAGGGCAGCCGCCCCCACCCCTGTTGTTTAGGAGGTCGCTCTGGGTCCAAACAGCTCGCCGCGCAGCTCTTCCTCTTGGCAGCTGCCGGAGTCTCGGTGGGTTGCTCTGAAACCAAGCGTTGTGCTGAGCAGCCTCCTGTACAAAGCTCCCAGTTTTCCGAGTTCACTGCTCCAGTGGGGCGAGGGGTATCTTGCCACCTAGGCTGGTCAGTCTTCCTCTGCAACGTTCCCAGGGGCCCGGACCTACCTCCTGGGCCTGAGAGCATCACCCTTCGCAGACGAGTCTCCTTAGGCTGCCTCTCCTCAGAGAATCTGCCCGCAGACCTGGAACCTTTGCTCCACCCCTCAGCTTGTCTCTGCAGCTCTTCCACCGAGAAGCCACCTAGGTCCTGGGACCCTGCTCTGCACCTAATCGCCTGGCTATGAGGCCCTTCCTCTGGGCGGCCGCCGAAGCCCAGTGGGTTGCTCCGAGTCTAAGCGCTGTGCTGAGTGGCCTCCTCTATGATGCTCCCAGTTGTCTGAGTTCACTGCTCCAGCGGGGGGAGGGGTGTCTCGCTGGGCAACTCTACTTCACAAAGTTCCCTGCGTTCTGGGACTACCGCCCCATCCGGGATGCCTCCCAATGGGAGAGACTACCCGACTGATTTGAGTTGGTCCCAAGTCTCTCAATATATCCTCTTTTGAATCCTGAGTCCTGGAGCAACATGAAATGCAGCCACCCTCTAGTCCGCCATCTTGAAAAACCTACCATAGTTTCTTTATGCATTCATTTACTGAAGGGCATCCAGGTTGATTCCACAATCTAGCTATTATGAATTGAGCTGTTATAAACATTAATGTTGCTGTGTCACTGTAGTATGCTGATTTTAAGTCCTTTGGGTATAGGCCAAGCAGTGAGATAGTTGGGTCAAATGGTAGTTCCATTCCAAGTTTTCTAAGGAATCTCCACACTGCTTTCCAGAGTGACTGCACCAATTTGCAATCCCACCAGCAATGTATGAATGTACCCTTTCTCCCATATCCTCACCAACACTTATGGTTGCTTATATTCTTGATAATAGCTATTCTAATTGGGATGAGATGAAATCTTAGGGTAGTTTTGATTTGTATTTCTCTTATTGCTAGAGATGTTTAACATTTTTTCATATATCTATTGATTGCTTGTAAATATTCTTCTGTGAAGTGTCTGCTCATTTCCTTAGCCCATTTACTGATTGGGTTATTTGTATTCTTGATTTAAGTGTTTTGAGTTCTTTGTAAATTCTGGAGAATAGTGTTCTATCTGAAGTGCATGTGATAAAGATTTTCTCCCACTCTGTAGGCTCTCTCTTCACATTGTTGATAGTTTTCTTTGCTGAGAAAAAGCTTTTTAGTTTGAATCTATCTCATTTATTGATTCTTGCTTTTATTTCTTGTGCTTTGGGAGTCTTGTTAAGGAAGTCTGGTCCTAAGCTTAAAGAAAACCTTAGAAGATGGAAAGATCTCCCATGTTCTTGGATAGGCAGAATTAATATTGTCAAAATGGTCATACTACCAAAAGCATTATACAGAATCAATGCAATTCCAATTAAGATCCCAATGACGTACCTCACAGAAACAGAGCAAGCAATCATGAAATTCATTTGGAAGACTAAGAGACCCAGAATAGCTAAAGCAATCCTTAGCAGGAAGAGGGAAGCAGGGCGTATCACGATACCAGAACTTCAACTATACTACAGAGCAATAGTAACAAAAATGGCATGGTACTGGCACCAAAATTGACAGGTAGATCAATGGTACAGAATAGAGGACACAGATTCAAACCCACATAAATACACTTTTCTCCAACTAGACAAAGGTGTCAAAAATGTACAATTGAGAAAAGATAACCTGTTCAACAAATGGTGCTGGGAAAACGGGAATCCATGTGCAGCAAAATGAAATTAAACCCCTATTTCTCACTGGGCACATATCAACTCAAAATGGATCAAGGACCTAGGAATTAGACCAGAGACCCTGCACCAAATAGAAGAAAAAGCCCAAATCTTTATCATGTTGGGATCTGACTTTTAATTTAGCTTCACACTTGTTAAAATGTTCTCTCCTGCCATTTCTCTTTTCAGTTCTTCCCATCCCTACAACAACTTCTTCCTCCTTTCAGACTCCCTGGAATCCATTCTTTCTCATGAACTCTGATCTCTCCATCCACTCTCTTTCTTTCCAGAAATATTTCTCTCTGCTTCCCTTATGCCAGTCACCACCCTATTTCTCTCCTTCCAAAGTAAACTCATATTTACCAGCTATATTTATCTGTGTCCTGATTCATACAACAAAAATAACTAATAAGTTGGGTACAAAGTTCTCAAATACAGAACTTTTCTTATAAAAAATCAGAGTGTTTTTAAATACTCATGCATTATAAATTCATGTCTAAATTACTCTACTTCTAGAAATGTGACTTCTGAACCTACAAGAGAGCTAAAACATTTATGTGTACTTCTATAAAAATGGTCTTATTCTTTATAGTAAGAATATGGTTAGTGACTTCCTTCTAGTAAGTTGGTATAGCTTTGGTTTCCATCGCCAAGATGTAGTGTCTTTTTGAGTAGAAATGGACTTGTGTAATGAATAAATTGTTTTTCAGGCCAAAGAAGGTGCATTTATTGTCAGAGATTCAAGACATTTGGGGTCTTACACCATTTCTGTGTTTATAAGAGATAGAAGGTAAGCAGTTGTGATTTTGATTAAGAAATAAACCTCAGACAATCTATTTTTATGGTGATAAAATCATGTAGAGAATAGATGTGAGAGCTTAGTTTAGGGAGAGGATTGCCGGCCTGGAGGTCAGGACCACTAGCCAGGCCACATTGTGTCCTAACATGCTGTGTGTGATATTGCATTAGCTACATGAACTTTTTGTCTTCCTTTTTCTCAACCATCAAGTAAAGGGGTTAGATTAGGTTAGGCATAGAAGATGCTGTTGCTGCATTCCTCCTGTCCCTTGGTCCACTCTGGAATTGACCTGCAGGGAGGTTTCCTTACTTAGAAGGCTTCCCAAGACTTCCTGCCTAAGGATGTTCTCTGACTGTGGAAGCAAATGGGCCCCATGACCAGGCTGGAAATACCTGAGTGGTTACATCAGGAGAGACCCTCCATCAGTGAGGAATGGGAGCAGGTGGATGAACACCTGTTTCTTTGCACTTCTGTGGGGCAGTTCTGAGGTGTGCTCTCCAGTCTCAGATTCCCAGAAGGACTGAAGTTGGGTAGAGCAGTAACCTGCTCATCAATGCACCCTATTTTGGTCTATATATGAATGTTCTGTATATTGATTTTCCTTGTCTCACATTTCCCGTCCCTCCAGGATATTTTTTCATTTATTTAACTGATATTTGATATTCATCTGTGTTCCATGATGAGCTTCACTTTTTTGGACCTTGAACTTATCACCTAGCCAATATTGGCTAAAGTTATGTTCGAATCGGAGGCCCCAATAAGACCATTGAGGAATTTTCCCAGGATGGTCAGGCACATGTTAAAGTGATCTATCCTCTCTTCAGGGTATAGTGTTGATAGCATGAGAATTTGAGAATTGGAGTCCTGTTGCTTAATGAATTGCCTCAGCTCTAAAGTGATTTTTGATTGTTTACTAATTCACATGTTATCTATTATAGAAGTACAGAGGCTACAATAAAACATTATCAGATTAAAAGGAATGACTCGGGACAGTGGTATGTGGCTGAAAGACACCTCTTTCCATCAGTGCCTGAGCTGATCTGGTATCACCAGCATAATGCCGCTGGTAAGTGAGGGATGTCAGGTTGGGAGGGCTGGGGGTCCAGGTTCTGGACAGGCAATGCATTCTGGGTATCAGACGCTCAACAGGAATAAATTGCCTGTAGAAAGAGTTTAGGAACTTGAAAAATTATCTGTTTTCTGGGAAACTGTCCTCTTTATTATTGTGCCTTTGTTTTTCTAGTCAATGGGAAAGAGGTGAGTTTGTTTTTTACATTTCTACCATGTGAAGAATAACAGGTGACTGGGAAGCAAAAGGCCTTTTGGTCATTATGTATTTGTTCTAGAAATTTATGTAGGGTTAAATGTAATAGGATTTCAAATACCCTAAATAATAATGCCTCCTTCTCTTTACTCTCCTCCCCTAGATTTGCTCTCTACTTCAGACAATTGTAATAGAAAACTCCCTTTAAATCTCTCTCTGTTCTTTCTAGTTTGGAGAAAAGAAAAAGTTATACAAAATCCAGCCTTTTATAGGTTCACTTAGGCCTAAACATACCAGAGAAATATTTAACCCCTTTTCCCAGCTATTATTTTCCACATTGTCATTTGTGCAAACCTATCATCTGCAGAAAGATATAAGATCCCAGAAAGTTCCACCACAATTAGGACCACATCTCTGGCCTTCAACCCTCACCCATCCTGTGCTAGATCACTTTGAGTCCACTAGAGAATTTTCTTACCTTAGCATCACAGCATTTGGAACCTATTGTAACTTTTCATATTGTTTTGACTTTTTGTCCTGCAGTGCTTTTTTAGATTTCACTCATGAAAAGTTGTGTTGACAAAAAAATCCTTTCTTGAAAGAGACCATTTTCCCACTATACTGATCCTAAATATCAAGAATAAAGCCAAAGAAATTTGTATCCTCTTATGGGATGAATCCACATGGATATTCCAGAAGGTCCTGGGAGGCCACAGGTATGGCTGGAGATAGAAACCTCCTGAATCAGGGTTTCTTCTGCACATTCCTCCTCCTCCTTCCTTCAAAGGAAAAAATTTAAAAATTGATGTTAAGAAAAATAATGAAGTAGATTAGGATGTACTGACATTAAAAGATGTGGCTAAGTTAAAAAAATTCAGAGCAAAACAGTCAGACCACAGTCCCATTTTTTTGTTAAAAATATATCTGCATATATTTGTATGTACACAGAAAAAGTCAAAGTTTAGGTAATAATTTTTAAACAAGATTATAACAGACTATAAATTGTTAATGTTTGTAGAAACAGACTGGGAGTAAAGGACACTTTTATTTTCTGCTTTATAGATGGCTTTAGGGTTTTTAAAATTACAATGCATATAAATCATTCTTATAATCTACAAAATATCACAAAGATAATTTTAAAAATGAAAAAACTGAAACAAGAAAAAAGTGAAAATGGGAGTTCAAAATTGATACCACGGTGCTATTTTTTTTTTTTAAGAGAGAAAAGACAATAGAAAAGAAATAAGAAAACAAGAAAGAGGGGTGATAAGGAGTAGGGGAAAGATATGGGCCCCAGAAATAATTGATATTTACTAAAGATTTACTTCAGGACAAATCCTGTTCCAAGCACTTTTATGTGTGTTTTTTTAATCTTTAGAGCAACCCTTTGGGTAGTCGCTATTGATATTTTCATCTTATGGATGAAAAAACTAAGGCAGGAATTTTGAGGTAATTTGCTAAAGGTCATATGGCTAATAAGTACCTATGCTGAGGTTTGAACCCACAGAAGTCATGGAAACTATTGAAACCATTGAACCCACTGGCTCCAGCATCTGCACTCAACTACTACCGTATCCTCTAGAAAGAGGCAACTCATGCCATTGAAGGATATTTTGGAAGGTTCAGTTTTAGAAAAGATGTGAATTGAAGTCCATGGCTATCCTGTCTTTTTATTTTAAAAAAGTTATTAACTTTCACTTTTTCTGTAAACATATAAACATGTGCATGAATCATTTTAACCCGTGAAAATTCACTGCCTCACCAGAAATAAGAACAATGCCAAGAGAGTGACAGACTTCTTTCTGTCACAGAAAGATCATCATTAACCCGTGGATAGCACTTCCCAGGATAAAAGTATTTTGCAAATAAAAACATTGAAGTTAGAGGAAATTCCTCCAATTCCTCTCTTTAATTTCCCTGCTCCCTAGATGTTCTGACATCATCCTTTCTTGGTCTTCTCTAACCTACATCATTCCTTATGGATCTTCCCAAAGGGTCCAGGAAACACAGATGTTCCACAGGGGTCCATCCTTGATCACTTGTCATCTCACCTTAGGGTTCTTCCTTTGTGTAATTCTATCTGGTGGACACAGACACTTGGAATTCCCTGCCTTGAACTTCAGTAATGAAGTAGAGTCCTTCATCTTGTATCCTCAGTCTTCCTCCAAATCTATTCTTCTTCCTGCTATTTATCTCAGGTAATGGTGCCATCATTTAGCCAACTAAAGAGACTGGAAGCATAGGAGGTTGATGTTTCTATTCTCAACTCCTAACTTCTTATTAATTATCAAGTGGAATTAATTTCACATCCTAAAAGTGTCTCCTCTGACCCTTACCCCCCTATTAGTGCTGTCCTAATCATCGCTCAGGTGGAAAACTGCAGTAGCCTCTTAACTGCTGTCATTGTCTCCAATGCTCTCTCACCCTTAACCCACCTCTATTCTGTTGCCAGAGTAGACTATCAAAAATATAAATAAGAACATTCCACCTCCTTATTTGGGACATCTCAATGACTGTCTCCCACTTGCAGGAAACTGTAATGCTCCCTAGCATGACTTCCGAGGCCCATCACCACCAGAATTCCTCCTACCTCTCAGTACAACTTGTTGCCTCTTCCTGCTTCTTACTTTTTGTTCAAGTACCCACCTTCATGCTTCACACCTCTCAGTATCCTTCATGCTGTCACCTCTGCCTAGAATGTCCTTCCAATTTTCTCCTTGTGAGTTACTCCACTTGTCAGGTTCATCTCAGGTATCATTTCCTCCCAGAAAACTTCTTTGTTTAAAATCCAGCAAATTGCGGGTTGGGGAGATAGCTCAGGTGGTAGAGTGCTTGCCTCGCAATCACTAGGCCTTGAGTTCAATCCCCAGTACCACAAAAATAAATAAATAAATAAATAAAATAAAATAAAATCCAGCAAACTGGTCAAAGCTCCTTCTCTCTATCCCAGCACGCCTTGCATGCATCTCTAGCACAGTACTTTACACTGGAACAGCCTCCCCTTTCCTGTCTTTCCTCACTGAGTTAGAGCTCGCTTGTTTTATTATCTTTGGATTTGTCTAAAAGAGAGTTGTAAGGGGCTGGGGATATAGCTCAGTCGGTAGAGTGCTTGCCTTGCAAGCACAAGGCCCTGGGTTCAATCCCTAGCACCCAAAAAAAAAAAAAAAAAAAAGAGTTGTATACAGTAGGCACTTAATACATATTTCTTTCTGTTTTTATACTAGATAAGCTTGTTTCTGCCTTCCAGCCTTTGCACATGATGTTTCATCTGCCTGGAAGGCTCTTTCTCTGGATCTTTGTAAGATGGCTCCTTGTCAATCAATGTCATCATAGCTGTCATCTTCTCAAGAAGGGCTTCCCTGAGCAGCCATCTACAGTCTCTATATTTTGTCTTCTCTGCCTTGCACTCTTCTTCGGCCACCTTTCTTGTATGTGCATACACTTGTTTATTTTTCCCTCTAGAGACCCAACATTGTGGTAGCACATGGCTCATGCTAGGCTCTCAATGAATATTGAAGAAAGAAGTAAACAATAAATGCTTATTGAACTAAGTTGAAATTGGTTGTTTAGAATTCTGCATGTTGACCCACTCAAAGGAAGTCTCATTTACTCTACCATGCTATTTTTTTTAAAAAAGTAAACTACAAAGCTAGGCATGGTGGCACATGCCTGTAATCCCAGTGACTCAGGAGGCTGAAGCAGGAGGATCACAAGTTCAAAGCCAGCCTCAGCGACTTAGCAAGGTCCTAAGCAACTTGGTGAGACCCTGTCTCTTAAAAAAATATAGAAAAGGGATGGGGATGTGGGTCTGTGGTTAAGTGCCCCTGGGTTCAATCCCTGGTACACACACACACACAAAGTAAACTACTCTCAAAGGGTGGGATGAGGGAATGGGTACACTTTAACACTAATGATGGTCAAATGAATCGTAGTAGCCTTTCTGGACACTGTTCAACCTGGAAATCACATTTTATAAGACAACAATTTGAGAGGTACATATAAATGCATGTTCAAAAATACACAGCACCCTGAAGAAATCTGATTAAAAAGTTTCAATTTGGTTGACTCTATATAGGACTGAGTTAAGAGTTTTTAAACAGAGGGGAGAAGGAGTGATGAACGGGTGGAACACAAGATTTTTAGGTCAGTGGAACTATTCTACATGATGCTACAATGGTGGATATATGTCATTACCTGTTGTCCAAACTCACAGAATATTCAATACCAAGAGTGAACCTGTAAATGATGGACCCTGGGTAGTACTGATGTGTCAACATTGGTTCATTAGTTTTAATATCTCTCTGAGTGGGAGATGCTTATGGTGGGGGAAGCTATGCATTTATAGGGGCAGAGAATACATGGAGATCTCTGTACCTTCTACTCAATTTTGTTGTGAATCTGACTTGCTCTAAAAAAATGAAGTCTGTTGAGAAAGAAGGGGAGGTTATATAAAAGCAAGCAAGCAAACAAACAAAAGAATATACAGCATATATACAAAAAGAATTTTATACTAGTGAAATTTTGGAAATAACTTTAAGGTCTATTTATAGTCATTGGTATATACAAATTATATGCAAACTGTAAAAGTCTTATAACAAAGCATTTCCCTTTTCATAAAATGTATTGAATGTGTATATACTTTCAAGTGTGCATATAGAAATTCTTAAGAAGGTGTTCACTCAAGTAATAACCATATCTCTTGACATTAAGATCTTCTGAGGGATCTTTATACTTTTCATTGCCTTTGAATTGTGTACAAGGAACACATATTATTTTATGAAAAATGTTTTTCAAATGGAAAGATTGAGCAACCAGAATAATCTGTAGAAATCATTTTTATGCCAAATTATAAAAAGAATGGTACTGTCTCCTGGTATATTTTCTTTCTTTCTTCTATATTAGGAACTAGACTTGAAACATAGATTTCTCTTCCTCTGCAGGTCTTCTGACTCGACTCCGCTGTCCAGTTGGGCTGATGGGTTGTTTGCCAGCCACAGCTGGATTTAGCTATGGTAAGGTATGCATATGTAGTAAAGAACCTACTACCATAGATATCTTAAATTCTTAGCTCTTTTGAAATGTCTATTTAGATAAACTTATTTCAAACCTTAAACCCCCCTGTTTGAGATGTTTAAATAATGCATTTCATAAGGGCAATTTAAACTCCAGGGAGAAATACTTCAGATTTCACTCCACATCATCAGAAGATTTAATCTTCACCCTTTATATAAATGACAGTTCTTTTTATTTGGATGATCAGGCTGTTACTCTCTGGTTACAAAGGTGGTTAGGAAACAACTGATCCCCAAGAGAATCTACCAAAAAAATGATGTTAAAAGTATCCTTTTAATGTTTTTTCAAATAGAATTTGTATTGTTTGATTTGAACCACTTTCTAGGAAATGTAGTATTTGTGAATCTGTGAGAATATGAGTGAGTCAGGGAGTCCTATTTTCTAATTTGGTGATATTTTGTTTCCTTAAATTTCTCTTATTAGTGGTATTCAGGTTATACTGAAAAACACGATGACATAATTTTATCAGGTTCTTGTCTGGTTAAGTGGGATGCGAGGGTGATTTCAGGGTGCCTCCATCATTCCTCTGTCCTATAGATACTGTATATAATAAAAAGTGCCATCATTAACCACCTATTTAGATACTGTATATAATAAAAAGTGCCATCATTAACCACGTATTTAAGTTAAATAGATGCTCTTCAATTTCTTGGAAATAAACTTTTCCAATTTTTGCAACATATAAAATAGTGGAAAATTAATATCTATAGCTTGATTTATTTTGCCTGGTTTTGACCACCTTATTTATATACTAAATATTAATGTAATCTGACACTTTACAGCATTTTGTGTCTAACTTTTTCATGTCCTCATTACATCTGTGAATTTTACCCACAGTGCTGGCCATGGTAGGTTCATTTTTGCTGTGACATGGTGCCATATTGCAGGACTGACCCACTAGTGATTTACCCATGTGCCTTTAGATGGCCATTTGGGTTGTGATCAACTTTTGATTCTTATAAATTATATTGTTACTAACATACAAATACAAATAATATTGTTATGCCTTTAGATGAAGCTAAGTATACATCTATGCTCTGGTGTATGTATATTGGACATGTTCAATAGAGTATTCGTACTGGGTCACCATGCATGTGCTCAGATTTAGTAGATATGATCAGGTTCCCAGGCTTATAACCAAATTCCATTCCCACATACAATGAACAAGAATTCCATTGTTCCATGTTTTTATCCTTGTCAACATTCAGTATTCTGTTCTTCTTCTTCTTAACATTTTACTTGGACGCAGGGGTACACACATATAATACCAGAAGCTCGGGAGACTGAGGCAGTAGAATTGCAAGTTCAAAAACCAGCCTCAGCAATTTAGCAAGATCCTGAGCAACTTATCAAGACCCTGACCCAAAATGAAAAACAAACAAAAGTCTGGGAATGGGGCTTAGTGGTTAAGCAATCCTGGGTTCAATCTCTGGTACCAAAACAAAACAGAAAAACAAAACACACACACACACACAAAACATTATTTTAGCCAGTCTAGTGAGTGTGTAGAAGTATTTTATTATGACTTAAAATGTATTTCCCTAATAAGTATTTATTTTGATGAATCTTTCATAGGTTTAGTGGCCATTTGGAATTCTCTTTTATAACCGAATAACATTTTGCCCTTAAAATAGGGGGACATGTCTTTTTTAATTAGTTTATTTATGTTCTAAATAGGTACATAAATATGGATATATGTTTTTAGAAATATCTTTTCCCAGACTGTGACTTACCTTTTTGCTTTCTCAATGGGGCGTTTCTGATGAACAGACGAAATTATGAACAGTAATTTCTCTTTGTTTTCCTGTATGTTAATATTCTATTGAATAAGTCTATGCCAACACCAAGGCAATGATTATATTCTCCCAGACTTCTTTTCAAGCATACCCCTGGGAGGAGGGATAATTTATACAATTGAAATGAGGCCGTCAGCTTTTAGTTTTTTTTTTAAGTGCATTACTCTAAAGTTCCAGCAGATGTTGGTGTTGCTGTATGAAAGGGAGATGCTTAAAAAACGAATTGGTGTTTAACAGTGTTCAAAAAGGTCATTTTAGAAATACTTCGTTTTTTCCCCCCGATTTGCTTCTATAGAATGAGAAATACACAGTAACACAAATTTTACTTCAAATGTGCCCTTAGATGTGTGTGGGTTAGAGTTATGACATTGGATGTGTTTATTAGATGAATGGATTGGCTTTCCCTAAGATGAGGACGCATTAAGGCAGGGAAGTTCTTTGGGGTGAAGTGAGAAGAACAGTCGAAGAAACTGAAAGGAGGAAAGGAGTATCACAAAATTCATCTGCCTTACAAGTTAAATACCAGTACACAACTAAGCTGGGGACATACCTATTTTAAATCCCAGATCTAATTTTGGTCAGTTTCGTTTAGAAAGACATATTTCATTTCTTGGGTATGTTTTGATATCCCCACTCTGTTGTACAATGCTCTTCAAGGAAGTAAAGTTTGTACTTTAAAACTCAATGTTTTGAATTGCACAGGTAAGTCACAATGAGAGCATTAAAACTCTCTTCACTTATTTATACAGTTTTTAACCTCTATTGTAAAATAAAGGGATAGGATTAGAAAATTCTTTAATCTTTTCTAGCTCTAAAATTTTAGCGTTCTTTCCCCTACTTGTAACACAGATGTTTTACTTTTCCAGAAAAGTGGGAGATAGATCCGTCTGAACTGACTTTTGTCAAGGAGATTGGAAGTGGTCAGTTTGGGGTGGTCCACTTAGGTGAATGGCGAGCACATCTGCCAGTAGCTATCAAGGCCATCAATGAAGGCTCCATGTCTGAAGAGGATTTCATTGAAGAAGCTAAAGTGATGATGTAAGTATAAGCAACACACAGATAAACATTGCCTGATACCTGGTGTCATGGAAAGAACACGGACTTTGGAATCAGCCAACCCTGAATTTATGTCACAACTCTGCTCAAGCTGGCTGTGTAATCCAGGCAAATTCTTAGACCTCTGTGACCTGGATGAATTATTTCAGGTTTCTAAGCCTCATAGCCTTCATGTGTAAAATGGGGCTAACAGTACCTACTTCACAGGATCATTGTATGAATTAATGCGAGGATACAAAAGACTAGCAAGTATATTCTTTTTAGTTTAATAATAGTTGCTTAATTAGTGCTCTTTATATTTTTCCTTTTCCTTGAAGAAAAATGTTAATTTTGTTTCTGTAGTAATGTATTGCTCAGTTTTTGGAAGGGCAACCCCAAGTGGTCAAAAACACTTTTTTTTTCTTTTTTCTTTCTTTCTTTCTTTCTTCTTCTTCTTCTTCTTCTTTTTTTTGAAAGGATAAAGTATTTGCTTTCAGAGAATTTAAGAATCCTGAGTTTTAAAAGAGAAGTGGTTCACCGTAGGCCATTGGACCCTGCTCTTAAAATTTTTATTTTCCAGGACACCATTTTGACTAAGTTGAACTTAGAGTTGTGATTTATGATTGTTGGATTGGACCAGGACAAATCAATAATTTGGCATGGTTCAAGTCAACATCCTTTAAATATTTATTCAACATTTACTTAGAAAAGGATCAATGCATTGAAGAAGAAAAACCCCAAGTGGCATTATTTTATTGTCCAGAGCAATTTAATTCTATCCCAAACTTGCAGAATTGGAACTAAAACAACACTAAAATAGACAAATGACAACCAAAAGTGATTAACTGAACCCATTCTCCTTGGAAGGCAGAGCAGTGATGTCTTTTGGCTTTCTAAATTTAGTCCCCAAGTATCCTATTAAAATATCCTTTCTAGCCACATACAATAGGATGAATCCAGAGGGAGGTTATGATAAGCACAATTTTCCAGTGACATCGGCTTCCCAATGACATTTTTGTGTCTCAGGGTTCCTCAAGCACCTATCTGCCTGGCTTTTGCTCTTTGATATGATATCCATCTGACCATGGTTTTCCTATATCTGAAGGACAAAAATTATAGTTCTGCGTGTTGGGTTAAATAGGCATAATATGAAATTGAACAGGAAACATGGGACTCAGAGGGAACTGAAGACATATTGGAATCTCTATCAAACAAGAATCTGCAACGTTTGATACCACAATGAGGGAATTCTTGGATGAGTCAAACTTGGTTGGGAAATTGGGTAGGATCCTTGAGGATGATTTTTAAAATGTTTTATTAGTGCATTATAGTTATACATAATAGTGGAGTTTGTTTTGATATAATCATACTTCTATGTAAAGCAATTTGCTCTACTGTAGTCCCCAGAACTTCCTCTTTCCCTTCTATCTCCTTCCCCCTGTCTCCCTCCTCTATTAAACCGGTCTTCCAATAGAAATTCAGTAGATTAGACAAAAGGGAATGAAGGGAAGGGGGCAGGTAGGGAAAGGAAAGACTGTGGAATGAATCCAACATAACTTTCCTATGTACCTATATGAATACACCACAGCAAATCCCACCATGGTGTATTTGGAATGGGGTCCTAATTAGAATATGATACATTCCAAGCTTATATAATTATAACAAAAAGAATGAATTAAAAACTAGTCTTTCTTTTTAACTTATTTATTTTAATTGGTGTTTTATAGATGTACATAAAGGGTAGAATTCACTGGTATACTCATATGTGTACATAGCATAATTTGGTCAGTTTCATTCCACAGTGCCTCCCTTATCCTCCCCCACCCTCAATCCCCTTCATCTATTCCACTGATCTCCTGAGGATAACATTTTAAAGGTGATGGAAGATTTATGTAGTGTGAGAATAGAAACAGCTTCTGGCAGTTTATAGAGGCAGGAATGAGGCCAACGACTTGTAAGCCAGTTCAGATGGACGTAATATGTTCTTGGGTTAGAACGAGGCTGATTTTTTTCCTGATATTTTGAAAATAAGGCAGGAAAAGCTCCGTTCTAATATCCTATTGCAAATACATTCATCTTTGAATAGATGACATGCATTTGAGTTCTATCTGCCAAATATCCACAGCGCTGCACGTTACTTCCTTCTCGAAGGTGTGCAGTGTGAATGTTGTCTCCTCTAGGAGGTGGTTGCTGACTACTCTGTTTAAGTGGAAACACCCAGCCCCAGGCACCTTCTTCTCTGTCACCTTGTGTTAGTTGCATTGAAATCCTTGTCACTATTCTGAAGCTTCATGTTTGTCCCTTACTAGAATGTGAATTTCATAATAATAGGGTCAATTATTTATGTCTCTCATTTAACCAGGTGAGTGCCCAAAACGATGACTGGTCAGGAGTTGATGCTAAAATAAAAATTAGTGGATTATTGAATGAGTTAATGAATCCTTACCACAATTCTAAGAGGTAGATCTTAATCTTACAGATGAGAAAAAGGACATTTAGGAAGGTTCTGTAATTTATCTACAGTTCCACAATTTGAGCTTCTAATTAAATCAGGACCCTGAACTGTTTGGGCACACAGCCCATAATGTTAACTAACAATAATCAAAAATTATTGATAGATCAATATATGGCAGATCTTAGAGTAGTTGCCTTAACTTTTGCCAATATTGTTGCCATGTAGTTTTTCCAGTATAGCAACACAAACAAAATTCAAATATGTGCTGTGTTGTCAATCAATGTATTGAGGGATGTTCCCTCCACTGGGCGCCTGTTCGCTGGGGTTTCCAGAGCATCTTCTAAAGACTTCAGAATGAGAGAAAGACAATCTGTGTCTTAGACAACTTCTTCACATAAAATCTGATTAAACATTCCAATTCATCTTTGTTTTTTTTTTTTTAAACCTGGGTTTATATTTCTTATATGTTCATGAACATGATCCCACTTAAATTTTCACTGGGAGTTAGAAGAGCATGTTTTATTATCTCCATTTCACACATGAAAAAACTGAGGCTTAGAAAGGTTAAACAAGTCATTTCCAGTCATGCAGCCAATAGGAGAGAAAAAAAACTCGAATGCAGCTCTTTGGATCAGGAGTACTATATTCCCTTGAGTTATTAAAGCACTGCTCTGCCTTTAATGGGTCCTTTGTTTTAGTTTTTCACTTGTGGGTTTGTATCTTTAGATGTAGCATGTCAATAGCAGTACACTATCTGGAGATACGTGAACTAATAACATTTAAAACAAAGAAAAACATGTGTAAGTACATCTAATTTCTCTAAGAGTTTTGAAATGTGTATCTCATTTGATTCATTATGTCTATGTCATGTCTTCCCATGACATGATATTTTAGTTTATTTTAATATTTAGTTTAAACTAAATATTTTAGTTTTTCAAAAACAGACTTTAACATTTTATATTCATGCTAAACAGAATTGAATTAAGAATTGAAAATACCATTGGTTCTTCTTGTTTCCTGCTGCTGAAGTGTTTTCTTCAGGGATAATTAATTAATAATAAAGTTTTAATTGATTCTTAGGCCCTAGTATTTATATTTAATAATTGATATTACTTAAATTAAATGCTTTTACATAGTAATACTATAAGAAACCTTATTTTAAATATCACTTAAAATCCGAACATTTGGAAAACAGAGGAAGGGAGAAGATTCATCAAATATCTCTCCTAGAAGAGCTATTTCTTTATAGTTTTTATTCTTTCCATCAAATCTTTTATATAATTGTATTGAGTCTTCTTTTCTGCCTACAAAATAAAAGAAAAAACCCTTCAAGGTAAATTAATAGAAAGTTTTTTAGACATATAGCAGATCAGGGAAAGAAAGAGGATTCAGGAATGAGAGGAAAAGGAAAAATAGAAGAAAATTTACTTTCAGAAGAGCAAGTTCTGAGTAGCTCTTCTGTTGGTGTGAGGATTTAGAAAGGAATAGGACAGAACACCCCAAGGGCAGCTGGCTGGGAAAGAGAGGCCCTGGCTCTAACTGCCTGAGTTTGTGTTAAATCATGCATAAATGCAGATCACATTGCAAACTCTTGCTACATTTTCCAATATTCAAGCGATCTCTTGAATTAGAAATAATTTATTTCTCAAAGATTTCATAGTGTCCCTTACAACTTTATTTTGTTAAACAAAATATAGCATCAATGTCATCATTCGGTTTTCATTCATTCATTCATTCATTCATTCATTAACTGTCTGTTACTGATTATGTAGATACTAAGTTCTGGAAATATGATAAGTAGCACAGGTAAGTTTCCTACTCTTGAAGAGTTAATTGATGCCCAGTGGGAGATGAGGAGGGAGACAGACAGCAAACCAACAAGCAGAGGAGCAATATAGCTTTGAAGAAAAGTAAGGGCTAAGACTACAAACAGGAAGATGTGACAAAGATACTAGGAGCCGGTTGGGGGCTTAGCTGGACTGGATAGCCAAGGGGGACTGCAAGCATTTCATCTGGTTTGTATTTTATTTGGGTCACACTGGCTGTTTTGTGGAGATGATTGATGGGACTCTGGAGTGGAGTGGAGAGCAGGTTGAAGGCTATTCAAGTGTCCTGGTGGAAGATGACAGTGGGTGGGTGAAGATGGAAAAAGAGAGTTGTTTCAAGATACATGTTTGAGAAAAAGTGATCAAGACCTATTTTGTCAAATGAGGCAGGTAATGGGAGGAAACTGGGAGAGCAAAGATGATTCCAAGGTATTGGTGTGCACTGCTAGGTAGGGGGTTTCACTTGCTGACATGAATAGGTTTGGGGAAAAATGAAAAATTTTGCTGTGGAAGTGTTAAATTTGAGAACCCTATCAGACAGCCAATGGTGACCAAGTGGTCAGGTAAATACAGGAGTCTGGAATTCAGGGGAAAGTTCAAGGTGAAGGGTGTTAATTTGAGAATGATCATCAGAGCTGATATTTAAAACCATGAAACTTGATTCAATGGGACAGTAAATAAGTAGAAAAGGAGAATAGGAGAACTCTGCAATGGGTTTGAAAATATTTAAGAAAAAAATTTTTTTTTTGGTTCTTTTTTTTTTTTTTCCATTAAGTTTTATTTTATTCATTACTAAAAATATAGAAAGCAACTGGATGGAATTCAGAGAAAAACAAGAAAAACCATTAAGAGAATGAAGGGACTGATTTATTAGGCATGATTAAAGAAACTAATTATGTCCAGAAGGAGAGGAGCAAGACAACAGCTCATGGGTATCTGAAAGGCGCAAACTCTCCTGAGGGAGACAACTTTTTTATCTGCATAACAGCAAGTACCTCTTGTCAGACACATTTAGTTTAGAAAGAAAATTGCTACTTTACATATTCCTAGAGACAGTAGGAAGAGCCACTTTAATATAACTTATTGTCCACTTTCTCAGCGGATAGTCCCTCATTTTGCAAAAGACCAAGGCAATCAGAAGTAAAATATGTTACTTATATTATTTATATCAGAGATTTCTTCAGTCCTTAAGAAAATATTGAATAAATAATATTTATTAATTTTAATAAGCAAATATATTAATAAATGACATTCATTACTATTTGATAAATAAATATGATATTTGTTCTACAACAAATCATTTATACTTCTCTAAGTTATTAAGAGGTACTAAATTTACAGCAAACAAGAATGTACTTTTTCTGTTTGCATTTTTCTATGCCTATGAAGAAACATCTGTCTTATTCATTAGACTGAATATACACGAGGGTTTGTTTATTTGTTTTGCCTTATTTCAGGTAGAATTTTGTCTTAGTAGGTTTTTGCCAGTGGTCTTGCTCAGCCACTGCAGGGTAATGTTTCAATTCTCAAATGCTTCCTTGGGGGTGTTGGCTTGGTGGATTTTTTTTATGGCACATTAATATTCCATTTTAAGACTTACTTTCCTGCCATTGCTTGGCATGCATATAAACTGCATTCCTTAACTGAAAGTACACTTTGTGAACTTGAAAGTTAAATCTGATGAAATATTTATATAAAAATACATATATATACAAAATTAAAATAATGTTCACAGTTTCTGAGTACCTCTTCTCCATTAACTGGAGTGTTTTCACAAATTGATTTCGTGGTAATGTGTCTATAATCACGTCATACACTTTGTTTTAAGGTAAACAGTCTTCCAGAGTCACTGAGCTTATTTTGCTCTCATGAATGAGAAGAAGAGGTAATTTTCAAGGTGCTTTGGAGTAACAGAGAATTGCTTATTATACATCTTGTAAAATTACAAACATTAATTTGAAGTTGTTTTCCATGGTGATCAGTTAGCCTAAAAGGTCTTTAGAGATTGCATTCTATGTTCCATGGAAGAAACAATAAACTTTTGAAGTCCAGATGACTATAAAGTTCTGGGTATGTTTTTGTCTTTGTTTTTGTTTTTTTTACGGTACTGGGGATCAAACCCAGGGCTATATCCCCGGCCCCTGGGTATGTTTTAATAGGCAACATTCAAGGTCTCTCTGTGTATGTGTGTGTGTGTAATTACTAATTACAAAGCAAGGTTTCATGTTGGTAAATGTAGTCTCTATGTAAAAATTTCTAAAAGTCATTTAAGATGCCTTTATTCTTTAACATTTAATTTTCTTGATGTCGTTGATCACTCCTGTCTTCTGTCTATCCAGGAGTTTTTGTCTGGGTGACTGAAGTTAGGAAGGTTGGGAGTCAAGGAGCAGAACTCCGAGGCCTGGGCCTGGAGAAGCAGAAAGGAGGAAGCAGAAGACCCACGAGATGGAAAGCAGAAAACTAGAATACTGAGAAGTAGAATATGGGGCACACATCAACAATGACCTTGGGGGCTGGGGTTGTGGCTCAGTGGTAGAGTGCTTGCCTAGCATGTGTGAGGCACTGGGATCGATTCTCAGCACCACATATAAATAAATGAATAAAAAATAAAGGTCTATTAATATCTAAAAACATGTTTTAAAAAAACAAAAAACAATGACCTTGGAAGCGCTGCTTAAATTTCTGATCCCACTTTCTCAGTGCATAAAGTGGAAAGGAAAATGCTCTCCTCTCTGTGTGGGGCTGATGTTTATCCTGACAATGAAAATGATACATAGACGGCCAACATTGCCACTTGTGTTCCAACACTTTGAAATGCAAAACTGATTCTGTTCACTGCTCTTGTTTTTCTTCAACAGGAAACTATCCCATTCAAGGCTGGTTCAGCTTTATGGGGTATGTATACAGCAGAAGCCCCTCTATATTGTGACAGAGTTTATGGAAAATGGCTGCCTGCTTAACTATCTCAGGGACAGAAAAGGAAAACTTAGGAAGGAAATGCTACTGAGTGTGTGCCAGGATGTATGTGAAGGAATGGAGTATCTGGAGAGGAACTGCTATATCCACAGAGATTTAGTAAGTACGGTGCAAATTCCCTATGATCTTACACACTGTACCTGTGTTTGGAAGGATATGGCAATTACTTTTAATACTTGGAAGAACATATCCTATAACTTCATTTCAAAACCTTTCCTCTTTATACAATTTGTTGGGAAATGTAACTTTATTTTTTTATTGCCCCTTGATGCTGTAACCAAGTCTTTTATTCTCAATGTGCTTTGAATGAACCAAAACTGATTTTCTTTCATTTATCCTCTTGCTTTTTCCCTTCTTCCTTCTTTTTTTCTTTCCTTCCACATTTCTTCCTTTGAACACATAATCAAACATGTATCAGGTGCCGAGTGCATGCCAAGCACTCTTCTAGGTACTAGAGACAGCAGGGAAGAGCAAATTCCAGTGGTTCTCACCCAGGGTGCAGTTACCCTAGTGTGCAGCTGGTTTGGTTCTGACAGTAGTGCAAGATGGTTATTGGCATTACTGAGGGAGGGAGACTAGAAACGCTAAATTATTCTGTTCTGTAATGCCCAGAACATTCCTATTAAAAAAAATGACTATCTTTGTTCCAAACCAAATGTTAATAGCACTGCTTCCCTTTTTCACTATCTCCCCTGCAATAATGTGTTCTGTCCATTCCACATTTTTTCAGGATATTCATGCTATTCCTTCTACATTCTTCCATGTCTCATTTCTGAATCTAAAATTTATCTTAAACGATTATTTGAAGATTCTATAAGAAGTCCATGACACTGACACCTAGAACTAACCCCATGCTTCCATCACACCTGACCAAGAGTGACCATATTCCTAATTCTGTCACTTAGCCGGATTATTCTGGGGAGAGAAAGGAGGCATAGTTACAGTGGCTCTGGCACATCTTGGGAAGTAAGTTTATCCCACCCATGATTCAGAACTCCATGATGTTTATTATTTACTGATTCATATAATAGTTAATTGTTTTACATTATTTGTTAGGTATATGACCCTGGGCAAATTCGTTAACCAGTAAACCATAGCAACTCCCTAGTATGGGTTTGGTGGGAGGATTACATGAATCGCTATGTGCAAGCTCTTCAAACAGTGCCTGGCTCATTTGAGAGCTCTGCAGTGCTAACTGTGGCTATTGCAGAGGCAGATCCCTGTTCTTCATCCCTCATGGCATGTCTCCCAGTACCCAGCACATTGGAGCTCTTGAGCAAAGTTTCAAATGGATGGATAGCGTACCTGTTGCACCTAACTCACTTTCCTGCTCTCTATAGGTTTGTCTTTCCTGGGTTATAATTCAAAACTCAGTTGTGCGATTGTTCTCATCGTTCTGTTTGCTCCAGGTAGTTTCACACAGGTCCTCCTATACCTGTTTTCTTCCTTGATTGTTCACTTTATTTACACTCTATTTTATCTACCTACCTGCTCCATAAAACACATCAGCTAACAAGAAGTCTGTTCTGTCAAGGACATTTCTTATGGTTTGGCTTTGAGATCATTGTTGGTACCTTGGTACCTACTGATATTTTCCTTGCTGGCTCCTTGCAGTTTGCCATTTCAAGTTTCTTACTTTTTTTTTTTTTTTTTGCCATATTGTGGATTGTGCACCAGGGGTGCCAGCCCTTTTTATTTTATTTTTTTTATTTTGAGACAGGGCCTCTCTAGGTTTCTCAGGCTGCCCTCCAACTTGTGATCTTCCTGCCTCAGCCTTTGGAGTCACTGGGATTACAGGTGTGCGCCACTGCACCTGGCTAAGTTTCTTGTTTAGTTGTTGGACTCATTGGACCACAAATTAGCAGAAAAGAAAAAAATTCTATCAAGCATTCAACTTTATGTTGCTAAATAACCAAATCAATGATTTTCTTAATTAAATTGATGAAAATAGATTGTTTGGGCATAACATATATCATCTTGGTTTTATAGTATACCATATTTAGTTCACTGTGGTAATTTTAAGAAATATGAAACTATTGCTATTAATAGTTATCTTCAGTGCACTTTAAGTTTAAAACTTAATTTCTTAATTTTTGTTACCTAGTAGAGATTCTAAAGATGAAATGACTATTCTTATTTGTCATGTATATTGGGTTTTTTTCTTTTACTTAAGTTAAATAAAAAATATATACTACTCTTATGCGAAGAGTCATAGTTTATCATCTTTTGGATTAAATGAATTCTCATATTTATCAAGTATATTTCTTGAGGAAGATTAAACATTTTAAAAAGTGTTGACATTTCAATTTTTTTATTACATTGAAGAATCATTAAAATTCGTCATACAAAGGCAGGTTATTAAATCATATATAACATTGATAGATATCATCATAACAACAGCATGTCTGGCTCCACAGAGGGGAAGCTAAAGAAAAGGAGAGCAGATTTTTTTTCCAGTGCTGGGATTGACCCAGAACCCTGCACATCCCAGGCAAGGGCTCTACCACTGAGCAACACTCCCAGCTCAGAAACTCTTGAAGGAAAAACTTGTAATTAAACTTGGATTATTTTCTCCTTTTTATAGGCAGCAAGGAATTGTTTGGTCAGTTCTACATGTATAGTAAAAATTTCGGACTTTGGAATGACCAGGTATGTGAGAAATCTAAATATAAATTTAAATCATCTATATCTATATATCTATATATCTATATATTTTTCACTCATAATAAGAATCTTACATTTGTCTGTGGAAAAACTGAAGATGCTACTGTCTCTGCTTTTTTCCTCTGGGGAAAATGTTGGTGTGGGTATGTGGCCCACTAACCCACTTTGGATTTCAGGACATGTGCCAGTTTGTGTTGTGAGGTAGGCCTTTATTTACTGTGGGCTCTTCTCATCTTTCAGGTCATCATTAACAAAACTATGTTAAATCTTAAAAAGATTTTCTCAGTCCATTCATCTGTGTAAGATGAAGAAAAATACTTTTCTGATAAATGTGTATTTTTAAAGGGAAAAAAGGGCAAAATGTGTTTGGTCAGCCCTGATTTTCTAGGTCAACATCAAACACATCTATTATTAAGTGTAGTAGCTAGCTTCAAGCCTACAACTCAAGAGTGTGAAAAATTTAGTCATGTCTTTTGCACTCCAATATAATTGACATTTTGAGTCCCCTTTTCTTTGGGGTGTTAGAAATTTAACTTCAGTGAATCCAGGGTTTCTCTCTGACTTTCTTCAACATCATTGTCCCAGTTCTGGATGTAATATGGGGCTGGGTCCTGGTAGGAAGGTGACTTCTCTGTTCCTGTTATTTTCCAGGCACACTGGCATTTTTGCGGCCACCATCCTCCTCCTTCAGCCAGCCAACCACAGGTGGTTTCTCACCTATCCCAAATTTCTATCTGCAAGATTCCTTCCGAAACTGGCTTTCTCTATGATTTGAAAATTCCATGGGGCTATCTAAGGTCTCACTTATCTAGGCACATCTGGAGTCATTTACTCTCTGGAATTTTTGCCTTTCTTGGGCCACTACCTGGGAAAGAAGGAACAGGCTTTGTTTTGAACTTGAGTCTCACTGACCCTCTATAGAAGTGGTAGCATCTTTCCCTGCTGTGTGACCTGGGCAGCACTTATAAGGTAGAAAGCACCACCAGGGCCTGGTCCTCCTTCTCTTTCCCTTCAGTTCTCCCTTCCTTCTAGTCCAGGGAATCTTTCTCTAGGTGAATGGATGAATGGTGGTGGTGGTGGTGATGAGATCTAATGATCCATTTCTCCAAATGTCTTGTTAATAACCCAATCTTTCTTTTCTGTCTAGACTCTGGAAACTCCAAGTCTATGGAAAATGGCTTTTCCTCCTTTATTTCCTCTTATCATTCTTTATCTAAGTAGAATGACCTCTGACTCTGTAAGGGAGGAGGTCTTCAAGGTGGTGTGAGATGGAGTACATGGGGGAGAAAGTGGGAGTGTGGAGGCAACCTTAATAAATACTTCAAAATTATAATAATAATTTATAATAAGTAATTTAAAATTATATCGTGTATTCAAGGGGCAACAAGAACACATTATTTCTTGTATCTTCTCTCCGGATTACCATACTTTGACATTTCTGCATACAGTTCTCAAAAAAGAGAGAGAGGTTTTATATTTTTTTAAAGGAGAGGGCAATTATTCCTATTTCTTTTTATTATTCCAATGTATTAGAGGTTTTTCACATCGAAGTGTATTCGATGCTTTTATTCTCCCTTCTCCTTCTTTATGCCCTACAAAAATACATGGAAGAAAATATAGCAATTTGGAATTCATTCTTTTTAAGTCTAAGAAGGCTGAACTTTTATTTCCTTTTAATAACTTCGTTAGAGCATTCAGAATGCCTTATCATATAGTAAGAATGAATCATAATACACATACAGAGTGGACCATTATTTCGAACTGAAGAATTATGATGGTTTTCTAAGATCCAATGAAAGTAAACACAATGAAATTTGGTTTGGGGAGAAAACCCTACAAAGAATAATTTCACATTCTGTTAATGAGAGGAGAAGGTGTACAGAAGTTTTCTGGGGTAAAATACATCTTTTTGCAAATCATGGAGGTAATTAACACAATGTGTTTTGAATATGATGACTGTAGGTATGTTTTGGATGATGAATATATAAGTTCTTCTGGAGCCAAATTCCCAATCAAGTGGTCCCCTCCTGAAGTTTTCCATTTCAACAAATACAGCAGTAAATCTGATGTCTGGTCGTTTGGTGAGTGCATTTGATTGATGTTCATTTGGTGGAGCTTGATATAATCACATGGTTAATCTTTTTGCCTTTATTTCTTCACAAACTATGACCTTTAAAAAATGTCTTCTCGTGCCAGGCTCAGTGGTGCACACGTGCAATCTCAGTGGCTGAGGAGGCTGAGGCAGGAGGATCACAGGTTCAAAGCCAACCTCAGTAACTTAGCAAGGCCCTGAGCAACTTAGTGAGACTCTGTCTCTAAATAAAATATAAAAAGGGCTGGGGTGTGGCTCAATGGTTAACCCTTGGGTTCAATCCCTGGTACCAAAAAAAAAAAAAAAAAAATCATAGCTATGCTTCCTTATGTGCTCTCACCTCATCCAGCTCATCTTTGACAATGGGCATCATACACCTTTTACATCAGTCTGCCTTTTGATCTTTTCCTTCCTTGGTGAGTCCTTGTTTTAAAACCATAGCAAAAAGTCTACTGATCTAGAAAACAGAACCAGCCAACTTTTCTACCTTACAAAGGTTTTTAGGAAAAATAATTGTAGGTCATCCCTGAATGTATGTGCATTTAATAAACTTCATTCCTTAACTACAAAGCAGCCTATTTGCCAGTTGTTCAGTTGACAACTTGAACTTATAACCCAGATTAGAAAAAAAAAAGGGTTCTACCTCATTTACTTCATTGCCTTCACATTTTGTAGGTTTAGACATAGGCTTCTTTGGCACCTGTTTGTTAATTTATACTGGGCGATATTCTTTACTGAGGCTGAGAAGCTATAGGAACCATGTCTAATACAGTTTGTTCTTTGGGTTGATTCTTAAAACATGGCAATGAATATGCAAGAAACTATCTTATTTTCTTTCATCCAGACCTTCCTGGATAACTTTTGGGTTTGGGGAGACTTCTGGGCCTTAAGATGGTGTGGATTTTATTGTCCATAGTAAGCTTACGCCTGTATCGTTGCTCTCATTTCCTCTCCATTGCCTTATGGTGCTCCTAGCCAGGAGCAGGTGAGTTGTGAGACCTCTGAATAGTGACATGAAGGCTTCATCTCTTTCATCAAGTGGCTGCAGAACAATGAGAACTGCCTGAGTATTACCTGACCACTTTTCTTTCTTCCTCCTTAGACAGTGAGCTTCTTCAGGATATGAACTGGTCTCATTCTTATAGAACCATCTAGCCCTAGAATAGGCCTGCTTTCCAACCAATAGCAAATAAATATTTGTAAAACAGGTTTATAGTTAAATGAACTCAAATTGAGAGTTCTTAAAAAAGTTTCATTAGTCAATCAATAATCAATCAATGATTATTGAACACTGCCTTATGTACAGAGCTCTTGCCAAACCCTCTAGGACCCTGCCCAACAGTGTGGCCTTTCATTGAAAGAGGGGGGGCATGTCTTAGCAGGCAGCAGAGGCTCCCACAATTCTGTCATTTTCTATGGAATGTCAGAAGGGCTCATTGATTTCAGGGTGTGGGACATGAGCAATACTTAGAGATGAAATAGCCGTCAGCATTTTCTTCCACTATGGAGGCTGTCAAGACCAATGGAAAAGGAAAGATTTTGCCTTCTCTGGGATTGTTTTTGAGTTACAGCCCTCTTCTAAAACTCAGGTATGCATGACCTGCTTTCTAGATAGAAGACTTTCATTTTGATTGTAACTCAAAGGCTGGGGGAGAAAAATAATAAAATAAAATAACAGTAATTTGAAGTCAACTGTTCTTGCAGTTCCCAGTAACCATTGCCCACTAACCCTTTGTTTTTGTGCATTTTCTTCATAGGAGTTTTAATGTGGGAAGTTTTTACAGAAGGAAAAATGCCTTTTGAAAATAAGTCAAATCTGCAAGTCGTGGAAGCCATTTCTAACGGTTTCCGGCTGTATCGCCCTCATCTGGCATCCATGTCCATATATGAAGTCATGTATAGCTGCTGGCATGAGGTGAGCGGCCTGCTTTTCCTGGTTGGCAGTCCCAGCAAGTGAGAGCAAACGTGTTCTCACCAGCATTACCCAAGACTCTCATAGCAGCAAAAGCTGCCTGTCTTCTTGATCCTGTGGGCCAGAAATACTCTTTCTATTTGAAAGAGTACAGTCGTGTGTCCATTTTGTTTTTCACAGTGACCTCTCTGCTGAGGATCTCAGTGCATGGGCCAAATCTTATCTGTCTGAGATGGGTTCTTGTAGAAACTCCTGTGGTTACTAAAGCCTCAATGATGAGATATTTTGTTACCTTTTAAGAATTGGTCAGTGGAACCAAGGGTAGAACCAGGTTTACTAAACTTCCCCATTGAAAAAGAAGACTGGTGTTTTATTTCCTTCACTCCACTTTGTTTTTGCCTTGCTTTTCAAGGCTGGGAGGAATGGGTTTCATCTCTCTATGGCACTTAAGACTCCTGCTGGAGAGATAAAAGCAAACTAGAAATGAAAGCAGAATGTGTGCCAGCCGCCACACAGAAATGAACTCTTGGGAGCCCTGTTTCTTCTTTTGTTGAAATGCCAAGCTTAAAAATAAAGTAGAGGGGTTTCTGTCCCAGTTCTGCCTTTTCCGGGCACTGACTCAACACGTCTCTTCCCTCTCATCAGACTCCCCTGTGGTTTTGAGAGCTCTACTCTCTTTGCTGCTGATGGTCTCTGGCTAGAAAAATCACAGCCTGATGAGGGGTTTCCTCCTGCTTGAAAGGAAAAACAAAAAACAAAAAAGACCACTTGATTCCCAAAACACAGATACTGGAAAAGCCAATATTTCAAGAGCAATGTGCTAGCAAACAGCTATCTTAAGAACATTTTTGCAATAACAACATAGAGAGCTCAGGAATATACACATGATAGTTATAATAGTTTGACTTAAAAATTTTCACCTTTCCAATGGTACAAAAGTGATATACATTCAGTACAGTCCATAAATATTTTTAATTTTTAATTTTTATATTAAAAATTTTAACTATATTTTTAATATATTTTTAATTTTTAATTTTTATTTTTTTCCTGGGATAGCAATATGAGGTATGATTCTCTCTGAGGACGGTGGGCAGAGTTGGTAAGCTACAACTCCCAGGCAGTCACATGGTCACAGTAAACAACCAATACTCTATGGTGGACAGTGTTGCTAATCTATGATGTTCTGTAGATTAGGTGAATTGAATGAATTTTTGATTTATGACATTTTCAACTTGTGATAGGTTCATTAGGGAGAAACCTCATGGTAAGTAGAGCTTATATATATGAAACAATATACATGTACATGTGCATAAAATACTTAGTGAGATTTTACATATCTGTGGATATGAGACAGAGAAGGAGGAAGGGTAAATGGGATGTTGCCAGGAAGATCAAGAAATGACCTCAATCTCAAACTGTCATTGGGAAATTGATTAAAATAGTTTTTCCATTATGTTGACTTATTTGTTAGCAAAAGTTGACTTTGCCCATTACTTTGCCCCAAGTGCTTAAGTGCCTCTAGACTCAAATGTGATCATGTTACCATTGATTAACACATTTTTTAATGCTTTGCCTGCAGAATTTCAGCCTCTTCAAAAGGCCCCACAATTTATTCTTGGAGTCTCAGGGAGGACTATAAAGTGTGCTCACATCATCTGCTCTGTTCTTTTTACTGGAACCCTCTGTTTATGAGCCACTAAGGGTGGCATCTTCCCCTCACCCACTGCGAAAGCAAATACTGTGAATAATTCTATTTTCTATGGATTTCAAGGATGCCAACAGTGCTATTTCTTCTTCCTCATGAAGCCAGAGCCAAATCACATCCATCAGTGAAATAGGAAAAATGTTCCAATTCCTGGCTTCATGGCCAGGGATTTTGTTGACTGGGCCTAAAGATAGCACAGCCTGTGCCCCAGGATCTGCAAAGTTCCTCATCGAAACATATCTTCTGCTCTCTGAGTGAAATCCTTCTTTGTAGACAGAATCAAATATAGTAAATAACTGGGGCTGAGCTTGGGGACCTGATGCTCTAAATCAGCCCTCCTAGCTCTTCTTTGCCCTCATATGTGTCAAATCAATCAAATAGGGCTCCAGGGTGGTTCTGTCCAGTAGAAATTTCTGTAATTGTGGCTATGTTTGAATCTGTGCTGTCCAATATGGTAGTCACCTCTGGCTATTGAGGGCTTGAAAAGTGGTTAGTGTGACTGCAGAAGTGAGCTTAAACATTTATTTAATTTTACTTAATTTAAATAACCACATGTGGTAGTGTTTATAGTTTTTTTTTTTTTTTTTTTTTTGGTACTGGTTACATCCCCAGATCTTTTTATTTTTTATTTTAATACAGGGTCTTGCTAAGTTGCTCAGGGTCTTGCTAAGTTGCTTAGGGTCTCACTAAGTTGCTAGGGCTGACCTTGAACTTGTGGTCCTCCTGCCTCAAACCCGACCCTGCCCCAGAATCTGGGGTTGCAGCCATGCACCACCATGCCCAACTAGTCAATTCCAGCCATTTTATTTTTGCAGTAATCTTTACTTTTATGTTTTCACACTCCTGCCTTGTTCAAATGCAATCATGCCACAGTGTATCAGCCAAGATATCTTTTTCTTCTTTTTGTGGAGAACCAGACTGGATCTCAGTTCCTGCCAGCAAGATCTGCAGCTGGTGTCTGAGTGTTTTTAGTTGAGCTGACTTCCTCCATTTTTCTTTTCCAGACCCCTAAAGGCCGCCCAACGTTTACTGAGTTGCTACAAGTGCTCACAGAAATTGCAGAAACCTGGTGACCTGAAATGGAATGCCAGCCCAGAGGATCATCTTGCGAAATTGTCACAAGACCAAATCATGAGTGGGTTGCCACTAAAGGGAATATCTTCCTTTTAGAGCTGCTGATTCTTAGAAATAGTGCAGAGATCACGGACTTTTCAAATTGTTTTAAGAATATTCTGACAATAGTTTTTCTGCATGCATGAGAAGGATTTCTACACTCCCCTTCTGTCATATATTTCACATCCATATGTGAAGATGGAAAAAAGACGTTATGGTTTATATATTAGGTGTCCCCCAAAGCTCATGTGTGAGAAAATGCAAGGAAGATTAAAGGCAAAATGACTGGGTTATGAGAGCCTTAACCTAATTGCTGCTTTAATCCTTGATAGGGACTAATTGGGTGATAACTATAAGCAGGTAGGATGTGGCTGGAGGATGTGGGTCATTGGGGACTGCCTTTGGAGTGTCTATTTTGCCTGTGGGGAGGGGATTCTCTCTGCTTTCTGGTACCCTGTCCTAAGGCTCTTTACTTCACCACACTTTCCCATCATGATATTCTGCCTCACCTCAAGCTCTGAATAATGGAGCCAGCTGTCTATGATCTTAGACCTCTGAAACCAGGAACCACAAAATAAACTTGTTTTTGTTGGGTCTTTTGGTCACAGCAGCAGAAGAGCTAACTGAAACAGGTTCCACTGAAGATTTTCTAGTGACTGCTGTACATGGCGATTGCTAAGAACCCTCGAGGGTAAGGAAAACCTGAATCTTCCCAAGGCTAAGTCAATTTCATTCCTAAAGAGGAGTGACTTGTACTTCAGTGGTCCATGCATAGAAGGTGAAAGTAGATTCTGCCAGGTCATGGAGTAAAGGAGCCTCCGTGGCAGAATTTGTGGCTCTACAGATCTTTACAGAAAGCATATCTTTAGGAACCATGTGAATGTGAGCACTTGGAAATGTCTTTAATAAATCTTCCCATATGTTATTTAACAAAACTTTTGCACATATCCAATTATTTTGGACACGGTTGTATTTCAGTTTTAAATATTATTATAGGACTTAACTGAAGTCCCCTTTGAACAGATCCTGGTGATATTTCTATTTCTAGTGATGACCATTGTTAGGGAAGTTCAGAACTAATTTCAGTTCTGAGATTTCATGCTGTGTACAGGTGAGACTAGACAAATTAAGAAACCTTATTTTGTTATAGTAAATGCCTCCTGTACTTTCTATGACTCATTCTTTCCAAGGCAGGAGACAAAAAAATAAGATTTCCAAATGTGACATTAACTCATTAAGTTACTTCTGAAGTCCAGGACTTTGAATTTAAGATGAAACAACGAGCAACCATGGTTAAATCTTACTTTCTTTTGCACTGTATGTAGAAATGATTGGAAATTGGTCTTAATCATTCCAAGTGCTTCAGAAGTCCTATAAGAAGAAATCACAGGTCTAGATACCATAAGGTTAACAATAGGTGCCTTTTAATTGTGTATGACCTCACCCTGTGTGATGTTCTGGGGGAATATCCTTTATGATCCTCATTAGAGTTTAAGTCGTTGGTGCCTTTTGAATCATATTTCCTCCATGCCCAGAATTCTATCTTTGAATATCAGTGTGCTCAATAAATTTGCATTATTTTAAATGAGAAGAAGGTACAAGAAAAAGATTTGATCATTCAGGTAGTGGTTTCAGAAATGTTCGCATGAGATACTGAGATATTTCTGACACTATCATACCCTTTCTCTTGTGACTCTGGCCATGGTGAGGAAAGACAGAACACTCCAACTACAGAGACCTTAATTCAAATAAAACATATGAAGTCTAGCTCATGAGGGTGTGTGACTATTTTTTTTTTAATTTTTAAAATTTTTTTTTACGTTTACATAGGGTAATGATGTTTATTTTATTTTTCCCCTCCCCCCAATAAGAACATTTTTTCTTTTTTTTTTTTTTTTTTGCGGTACTGGGGATCGAACTCAGGGCCTTGTGCTTGTGAGGCAAGCACTCTACCAGCTGAGCTATCTCCCCAGCCCTTGTGTGACTATTTAATAGCAAAAGTGCATGACAAAGAAAATAATGTGTTATCTGTATATGCAATAAGGTTTTTTTTTTTTTTTCTGTTTTTATTAAGCTTGAAGGTCCTCATTCCCTTATAAACAACAACAACAACAACAACAATAGCAACAACCAGAAAGTAACAAAACCCCAGAAACAAACACTGTAAAGCTAGCACTGACTACAGGGCATCTGCCATCACTGGAAAGTGCAAAGTAAGAGTAAGGAGTGACACCCAGAGGAAGTCATTCTTAGGGGTCATGTGACCTCAGCTGTACTTCTAAGAGCACATATTGGTGGTTAGAGACTATCTCTACACCTTTTCAGGAAAGTTTGAGATACCAAATTAGAAACAGGAATAACTAGAGCTATGTTTTCAGCAACTAAGATAATGTGTGAATACAAATGTCCGTGACAGAGATGGTCCATTCCTTGTTTAACTAAAGAAAGAAAAAAATTTAAAGAGGCTACCATACAACTTCTCCTGGGTATGGACTATGCTTTGCCACTATTTTTACCGTTTGTTATTGACATGAGGTCTCAGTGGGTAGTTTGAGACAATATTTAAACAGCTCTGCATGAGAAATGATCAGGTGGTTTAGGGACTGGTTGTAAAAAAGAGAGAATAGGTCAAACAACAAAGAGGAGGTTTAGAAAAATGGAAGGAATTTGGAGGCCAAGCAGAAGATATGATCAGCAAAAATAACTTTTGGCAAAGAACACTCACAGGATTTCTTTTTTCGGTAAACTTTTCATTGAAGTCTAATACCTGGCCCCACCATCTGGACTGGCAAGCAAACTCACAAGATGCAACAGCATTTCATGTAGCACTGTTTTCTTAGCTTCAGAGAAGGATTTAAGACTGGAAATAGAATATGCACAGCCTTCAGTCTCCATGAAAGCCTACCAACCATCCATGGGCTCTGGTGTCTTGTTTCCCTCCTCAGCTGCCTAGAGTGTTCATGATTGCTGGGGATGAGGCCATGCTCTGTGGTCTCACCTGGATGCAAACAATCTCCTTTGGTTGCCCATCAGTCACATAGGCTCACAGTCCATGGGTCTCCCGCCCCTTTGTGCTGTGCTACAGATTGCAGGTTTCACAATGTACTTAACAGGGATCTGACTTGGTGCCCAACATTCCAAATTTATCTTAACTCAGGTCATTTCCAAAGGACTGGTGCTGGGAGATAGTAAACCAAAAGTCTCTCCAGATAGACCTAGGTCTTGGAGAAAAAGGGTACAGGCCTACTGTTAATCATTTACACACACACACACACACACACACACACACACACACACATACACCATGAGTATACAGCTTTCCTAATAGTCACAAAGTGAATGCATCTGTGTAGCCAGACACAGATCAATAAATGGTACATTCCAGAGTTACAGAAGCCATTCTCATTCCCTATTCAAGTCACTAACCCAAAAGTAATTAGTATCCTGATTTCCAACACCATGAATTAGTATGGCCTATTTCTATTTTTTTCATAAATGGAATCCTTCTATAAACAGAAGCCAGAACATGTGTCTGCCATCTTTCACTCAATATCTTCCTTTGACCCATCCATGCTGTATACACATTAAGTTATATTTATTCCCATTTCTGCATTGTCTTACACTGTATAATTATCCCACTCATTTATTCTACTTTTGATGGTTATTTGAGTTCTTTTTGATTTTTAAGTATTAAGATCAGTGTTGCTATGAACATTTTCCTACAAGTCTTTTGGTGAAAATATGTGCACATTTCTGTTAGGTATATGCCCAGGAGTGGAATTACTGGGCCAAGTGATACATGTGTATTTAGCTTTTGTAAATAGCGTTAGGCAGTGTCCTAGGTGAATATAACCAAGGACACAACAGCAGTAGTGTGGGAGAGTTGCAGGTGATCCACATCCTCAACATTTGAACTCATCTCTATTGGAATTGAAAAAGATCTAAGGACTGTTAAGGATGAACTGGTTCAGATTCAGTTTTGTTTGTTGAGCTGTATTGCAATATAATCTCTTTCTCCCACTCTATGTTGTTAGCATCGCAGTGTGTTACATGTATAATCTAAAGTATGTAGTATTGGGGATGATTGAAGACATTCGAGTGATACAAAAGAGAAAAAACAGAGGTGTAATATGGAGCCAAAAAGGAGAATTTGATAGAAGAATTTGGAGCTGGGGATAAGAAAGATGTGAACTTCTTATCAACTGAGGGACACACACACACACACACACACACACACACACACAGAGCTATTTGTGTCTCTAATTGCTTTGTAATGGGTGTGGGTCTTGTTGAATGTTTGATGAGAAACTTGATGGGTTTGGTCAAACAAGTTTATGGGTTACATTGGAGTCCGATGCACCACTTGACCTATAGAGAAAGTGGAAAGGGGCAGGGAAGGACAGAAGCAGATAAGTAGCTGGAGGTATGACGTTGCCTGAAGGAAATAACAGACTGGAGAGCAGGAAGGTCTGTTCTCTCGGGCAGTCCGTGATGGATCTTTTCTTCCCTGTTACCCCTAATTATTCAGTAGAGTCTGCTGGGATCATGATGGCTGTGTTTGAGTGGATTTTGTTGCATGTGTGGGAAGTGTGTAGGGTGTATTTCATATGTGGATCTACGTGATGCAGGACCAAGACCATATATAACTTGCAGAAACCTGAGAGGCAGAAGAAACTGCAGGTACATAAGGTCCTTTAGAATGTATCTATGACTTACAGAAGTTGGTATGTATCAGTTGTGCACTTGGTACACTGAAGATGCAGTAGAGGTAGTTTGGGCCAGTGTAACTTGTTCACATCTGGGTTATATGTGGGGAAAATTCCTCAAGCTTATTTGACAACAGTCGCTGACACCATGGTCTAAATAAATCAAACAATCTGAGAAGGGCAAGGTCTAGCACACAGCATGAGGCAAGGCAGCACAGCAAACTCACATCACAGCTTGCTGTGATGCCTGCTGAGTGAGGCTTCCCCTCAGTTCAGCCTCAGTAACTGCAAAGGCCTATAATTCATGGTGAGTCTTTACCATTTCCTCAGTTTCTCCATCCAGACTGTTCGATTTATTTAGACCATGGTGTCAGCGACTGCTGTCAAATAAGCTTGAGGAATGTTCCCTACGGTTACAGATATTTAGCTTCCAAGCAGCCTGGGTAACTTGGAGAATCAACTGGGTGACAGTTGAATTAGTGGAAAAATCCAGACATAAATGGTATGAGATCTAGAACAGTCTTCTAACAGAAAAGAATCAGTCAAAGATATAGCAAGGTCTGAAACCTGGAAGAGCCATTTTTCTGAGCCACACCTAAAGAAGAATTTCCATACTTCTCTTGTGAGAGGAAATTGGATGCTAACTGGAGAACCTCTTTTCTATTTGGATCTGGAATGTTTTCAAAACCTCATGTGTTGGAAGGAGGGTCCCCAATACTGCAATATTCAGGGGTGGGACTTTTAGGCAATGATTAGGGCCTCTGGCCTCATCATAGCCTTAATCCATTTGCTGGATTATACCATTGATAGATGAATGGACTACTAGGAGAGGGAACGTGATTGAAGAAAGTAGGTTATTTGGGATGTGGCCTTGTATTATATCTTGTCTCTTATTCCTCCCCTCTCACCTCTCTTTGCTTCCTAATTACCATGAACAGAGCAGCTTTCTTCTGCCATACCCTTCTGTCATGCTGTTCTGCCTCATTTCAGGCCCAGAGCTATGGAGTTGGCTCATCATGGACTGAACCCTGAAACTGTGAGCCCAAAATAAACTTTTCCTCTTCTAAGGTGTTCTGGTCAAGTATTTTTGTTACAACAAGAAACTGACAAACACAACCTCGTAACAGAGATACCACACCCACACAGCTGGTATAGAATTATTCTGCAATTCTTGGTGTAAGAAATATAACTTTGCTTTTCTGAATCAAATTAAATCTGGTTTGAGTCTCTCCTTTGCCGTAAATGTGAGAAATGCATTTTGAGGGGAGATACTATGCCTGACTCCCCAGGGAAGTACAGGAATCCTGAAGGTTTCTTGCTGTGTGGGCAACAGAGATGACAGTTGGGGGCAAAGAGAAGGCTGTTCTGGGGTTGTATGTTCTGTTGCTCTTTCCTTTCCAGAATGCAGCTGCCCCTGGCTGTCTGCTTCCCTTGCAGGAAACTCCCATGCAGATAGTAGTCTCAGCCACCAGAAGCCTAGCCATGGCTTTCTACAAAGGCTTTTCTCTTAGTGCTCAGTCTCCCACACATTCATGGAACCATCTTCCCATCCTCTGGACTGCAGAACTTTAGCCTAAACTGTTAAAGAAAAAGTGTTTGGACATTTGTTAACATGTTTTATTCAAGGCAATGCAATAAGGGTCAAGACTATTGTAGGAGGAGAGAAAGACTGATCTCCACTCTGAGTAAACAACTGGAGAGTGCAAAAATTGCTGGGGAGTCATAGCTTTGGTGAGGGGTCAGTGATACAAAACTACTAAGAAGAGATCTCCCATCAAGGGTAGGAGGAATCTTGCTAAACTGGCTTAATAGAATTCTAACCCAAGAATTTCGTTATTTAGCAAGGGGATCAGGAATCTGATCAGATATCCAGGGTGGGAGAATTCCTACTAAACTGACTTAGCAGGATTCTTGTTAAGCTAAGTCAAGGATGACTGGAGACGAGGTCTAGTCAAGAAGAGGGCTCAGTGGAGTTTGACTCCAAATGGGCCAAGGGGGTGGTCTTTGTCATCACCCATCATGTTAGCTGCCCCTCTAAGAGAAGACAGGCTCTACATTTCAAGTCTGAGCTTCAGCCTCCACCTACTTTCCACCTGTCCAGATTAATTGGCCTCATTGGATCTAAATTCATTCCAGGAAATGTGATTTATTTCCATCCTGGGATGGGCGGGTGTTGGGAGAAGCACAGATCTTGGGCATCACAACCCTGCCCTTTCCTCCTGGAATGAGAGTTTCCTTATTTCCCGACAAAGTTCACGTAGAAGCCAGAGCACATCAAATGGTGTCCTATGAGTTGGTTGTGTTTCCTTGAATAACAGCTGCTGTTCCTTTGCCTGTATTGTTCTCGTACGTTTCCTTTCTATCTGCCTTGAATTGTGTTTCCGTGAAAACATCTTCAGGACACTATCATCCCTGAGGGTGGAGGTGGGATAGATTTTTCAGGCTTCCTACGGATAGGTTTTGGGGAATGGACAGATTTCTCAACTCCCTTGGAGAATCTGCTTCATCCTGACTCTTTTTTCTCCAAGTGTTCTTTCTCTGGTTCAGCACTGTTCACATTTTGGGCTGAATAATTCTTGAATGTGGGTGGGGAAGAATTACATCTTTATTTTTACTGACCTCTTATTAAACTTTAGCATTTCTTACAATGTTAAATATAGTTGGAAAAAATTTTAAAAACCTAAGCTCTAGTACTTTCTATAAGTAGTTTTTGTGGCTTTGTCAAGATATAATGTTATTTTCATATTATGAGGGAGTTGTTGCAACTTTCTTGAGATTGAGTTTACATTCATCACTATTTTGAAGTCATGACAGTTTTCATGACTGCCACTAGATCTTGTCATTTAACACACACACACACAAATACACCATAAATACACACTTACTTTTTCAATATTTTAATAACTTTATTCCAATAGTTTCCTTTTTAGTTCTGTGTATTCTATTTTATGCATTTGAAAACATTATTCCAAGAGGGAGGATAAAGTCTCCACCAGACTTCCAAAGGAATTCGTAGCATAAAAAAGATTAAGAACTCCCGGAAGGAACAGGATTTCTGCATCTGGAGGGGTATTTTCTTGGTCACACACACAACGGTCAGCTTCTTTTAGTTGGCTTTAAAGCTGCCCCAGGAGGATCTGCTTTGGTCAGTCCTTCGGGTTTACCTCCCAACGTGCAGAACCAGCCACGCCCTTCCCCCGCAGAGCCATCTGCTTCCCCTGTCCATACATCCTCAGGACTGGTCCTGGGTTCCAACCTGGGCATTCCCCTTCTCACCTCCTGTGTCATTCACTAGGTGTGATAAATAGCACCTCTGCTGCCCCTACATTTGGCAGCAGAAAGAGATGCTGGATGCTGGCCATCCATCTCTAGATGGGCATTTCAGACTCTCTTCTCCTCCAGCCTACCCTGGCTACTTGGAGGAAAAGTAAGTAAATGGTATCTTTCTGGAGGCTAGGGTGACTCCATGTCACTTTATTTATTTTTTTTTATTTTAATATTTTTAGTTGTAGATGGCCACAATGCCTTTATTTTGTATATTTAATTTTTTTTAATGTGGTGCTGGGGATGGAACCCAGTGCCTCATGAGTGCTAGGCAAGTGCTTGACCACTGGGAGAGTTGAAAACACTTGAATCAGAGCATTGTCCCTCTGTTACCTGAATGCATAGGCTCGCTGATCTCATTTCCTGCCACTCCCCTGTTCCCTCATGCCACCCAACTCCCTTGCTGCCCCTTGCATATGCTGGGCCCTTTCTTATCCATCTCAGGGTCTTTGCACCTGCTGTTTCCTTTGTGAGCAGGGCTTCTCCTAGATAGTTGCATGACTTTGTTCTTCATCTCCTCTGTCACCCTCTCCTGGTATCTGTCTCCAACCACATTATTTAAAATTGCAACCTAATGGATATTCCCTGTCTCCCTTTTCTGTATGCTTATCTGGTATAACTCTTAATCCTATATAACAAATCCTTTATCTTTTCTTTTTTTATTTGGTTTAATATCTGGTAATCACCTTCCATTCCCAAACTATAATATTTGTGAGGGCAGGTATTTCTGTTTATTCGCTGCTGTATTCTCAGGTCCTAGCCCAGAGACTGGCAAACAGCTAAGTAAATATTCATGAAATGACCAATGGAATAAAAATAGTGGGATCATCCAGAGGTTCCATCTCCCAAAGACAGGAGCAGGCTGGGAAGCAACTTTCCCTGGGAATTCTGGAATAATCCATTGCTTTTGCACATGGTAGTGGACTGTTTTTCTGTCTGGTTTCATCTGATGACCTCAGGTAGTCAGCAGCCCTTTTTGGTATAGACTTTGCTTTTTCCTGAACAATTTGACTTGTACACAAGTTTTTATATTCCCTTTCCCTATTTAAATAGGTAGAGAAAATGTATTTTGTTAGGAATTAACAACAGGTTAAAAATAATACCTCTATATAAAAATCTGAATCTATATTTTATGGATAGATAAATACTTAATAGAGGAAGCACATTATCCTTCTGTCTGCAGCACGGATGGAAGTTTTCTCACACTACTCTCAGAGGTGCAGACAACTTATAGCTACTTTATTTTATCTATAACATCTCTGATTTTTCTCATGCGCCCCTACTGGCTGGGTAACACCAGGAAATTTGATTTAGTTTAACCCTAAAACTTTAGTCCAGTGCAACAGTGAAAATAATCTCCTTAGGTAGAATATGTTTTTACCTCTCCCTCCCTCTGTTCCTGCCTGATGTGGTATCTGGGTATAGAGGGGGAAAGGGTGACTTTATCCAGGCAAGGTATTAAAAATATTTAACAACTGATTTGGCATAGGTACAGATCAGTTGGAATGAATGCTGACTGCCAAAATGGACTCAGCTTTTCATTGTGGACTCAGGTCATCAGCCCTGGCAAGGTGACCTTGCAGTGGTGAAGGGGAGGAGAAGGGGCTATTTGTACCAGAGCAGTGTCCCCTGGTACTTCTGGTTTCCCAACAACATTTCTTATCACTCTGGTTGCTGCCTGCCCTGCTGGTATTTGCAGATGTAGTTGGTGACTAGTGTGGGCTGGTCTCTCCTGACCTGGTCAGGGTATGAAAGAACTTCCTGGATGACATGAGCTCACTCCAGCTCTTTCCAGCCTAGGCTGCCTGGAACTGCAGGTCCCCTTGCCTTGGAGTGCTGGGCATCCACAAAGGTGCTTCTTGGTTCTCAACTCAGCTGCTTCTGGGATCCCAGCTTGAGCACAAGTGGGGACTTCTGGGTCCTGAGTAGGACCAGGGTTCTGAGTAGAATACCAAAACTGGGCCTCCACACTCCCGCCCCTGCCCTCACCCTCTTGCTTAATCATGTCGTGCAGCACACTTGATCTCACCCTGGCTCTTTTCCAGACTTGGGCAGTGATTGTGTGTGAGGTAACCCCATCCAGGAATCTAAATAGAAATCAGAGCCAAAATCTTCTCTTCTGCCCTTGCCAGTCCCCTTTACCCAGCCCTCCTCCCTCAGCAAGACCTTCAACCCACCTCCACACTCTCCCTCTTTTACCCACAAACCACCAGGCTAGAGGATGTGAGCTTTTCACCTCCTCTTCCTGGTGTGGTTCTTCCACTCTAGAATTATCTGAGGCCTTTCAAAAATACTAGTTGCCCATGTCCTATCTTCTCACCCATCCCTCTCTATTCTGACTTAACTACTCTGAGAGGACCCCAGCCATGGGTAATGTTAAAACCAAGCACCCTGTGTGATTCCAGTGGGCAGCTGGGTTGAGAGCCACTGTCCTAGGCCAGTCGTTCTCAGGTGTCACTGCTTATTAGAATCATCTGGGGAAGTTTGAAACGTCCTGATGCCCAGGTTATGTTATAGGCCAATAGAATCAAAATCAACAGGGCAGGAATGGTATTTTTCAGGCTCCCTGGGTTATTTCAGTTGGCAGCCAAATATGAGAGCCAGGATTCTTCTGGACCAGTTCTTCTCAAACTTTAATGCATGTGCAGCCACCTGAAGACTTGTTAGGATGTAGATTCTGATTCAGAAGGTCTGGGGTAGGGCTTAAATAATGAAAAGGGTGCTTGTCCTAGGACCATATTATTCTTACCAGGGCTACGTTTCTTCCCCTAACCCCAATAGACAGCTTCCTAGTAGACTCTAGGTTTATTTTTCAAAAGTCAGCTACATTCATTCTTCCTCTTTGGAAGACTAACACACTCAGTTTTCTAGACTCTCTTATACCAAGAATAAGTACAAGAGAAAGTTCCATATAATTAAATAGAGCCAGGAGTGTTTGAGGAGGGCTTCCCTTACCAAATAAAAAGTCCAATGTTGATAAAAGGAAAACTTTAAGGAGTATCTTTTTCTGCTTGAGATATGGTTTTGGGACCTGGAGGTATAGCCCCAATCTGTGATTCTGAGGAAATAGTTATGAAGACGAGGGCCTAGAGATAGGGTTGCCAAATAAAATGAGATACCTGATAAATCAGAATGTCAGATAAAGTAGTGGTTTTAAGTATGTGTTGTGGTCAATCTCTAGATTGTCACTGCCAGAAAAGGATGGACCCCTGCGTTAGACCACTTTCTGTTACCATAACAGAAAATACATAAAGCTGGGCACTTTACAAAGTTTATTTGGCTCACAGTTTTGGAGGCTGAAAGTCTGATTAAGTGCTCCTCTGAGTTCAACAAGGGGTGAGGTGTTTGTGTCTCATCTTGGAGGATGGCATGCTGGTGAGAGACGAAGCCAGTCTCGTTGTTTTATAATGACCCTCAGGCTTGTGTGATTTGAACTCCTACCTGGCACCAAAGAAAAGGAGCGCCCAGGCTCTCTCACCATCTTGCCCAGGTGTGAGTGGGGCAGAGGGAAAGGGGGGACTTGAAAGCTGATAGCCTACAGAATATGGGATCAGACTCTTTATTACCAAAAATGTGATACAAATATTGCATGGGATATGATCATACTGAAACAAATTCATTATTTAACTGAAATTCAAATGTGCTAAATCTGTCAACCTCACCTATGAAGTAGAATCGTTGAGCCCTGGCATACCTTTTGAATCCCCTGTGACCAGACATGAAAGACAAATTGAGCCCCAATTTCTTAAGCCATCATGTGCTCTATTACCTACAGCCAGGTCTATTCCTAAATGATACATCTTCCCTGACTTTTCCAATGACAGCTATTGTGCTGTATACGTCTGAGTCTACCCAGAAATCTGTACCAAGACCTTAATAATACCAAAGATGCTAATAGTAGCAGCCTTATCAATGCCAAAGACCAGCTTTCTGGTCCTGCGTTGCTATTTCTTAGTTCCCTTCATTAATTGGCAACTCATGTTTCCTCTATAAAATGGGATGATAGTCTATTTCTTACAGAGTTGTTAGATAAGACTGTATATAAGATACTTAGCATAGTGTCATAGTAAGTACTCAATAAGTTTTAGCTAATATTTAGTTTTTTATTCAAATTAGTCAAATTGCTTGTTATGGACTGAATGTTTGTAATCTGCCCCTAAAAGGTTATTTATTGAAGCCCTAACTTTCACTGTGATGGTATTTGAAGGCAGGGTCGTTCGGAGGTAATTAGATTCGGATGAGGTTCTGAGAGTGAAGCATGCCCATAAGAGAGGCATCATGAAGCTTCTCTCTTTCCTTCCACTGTGTAGGACATGGCAAGAAGTTGGCCATGAACAGACCAGAAAGAGAGCCCTTGCCAGAACCCCACCATGCTGGAACTCTGATCTTAAACTTCTAGCCTCCAGAACTGTGGGAAATAACTTTCTGTTGAGTGAACCCGTGTATGGTACTGTGTCATGGCAGCCAACTGACCAATACAAAACTATTTGATTTTAATCATTGTATAAACATTTCAGGTGTGTTACCAATAACATTGTTAAATTACCTTTGTTTTTCAAGAAAGAATGCGAAGGGTAAGGATCACTGTTGAGGGAAAGTGGAAACAGATTGTGTATCTTATTTCAAAGATTGCTTAAATCTAAGAAATTGAGAACAACCACAATCACAGAATGTGTATACTATATTTCAGTGCTTTAAAAAAAAAAAAAAAACAGCTCTGAAGTTGGGATGCAGTTTATTAATAGGTGAAGTCTTAGATCAGATCTGTGGTTTTCAACCCTAGGTGCATATTTAAATCACCTGGGGGAGGCACCAAAACAGACATGTAGACCAGTGGTACAGAATAGAAGACACGGAGACAAATCCACATAAATACAGTTTTCTCATCCTAGACAAAGGTGCCAAAAACATACATTGAAGAAAAGATAGCCTATTCACACATGGTGCTAGCAAAAAATGATTTAAAAATGAAATTAAACCCTTATCTCTCACCCTGCACAAAACTCAACTCAAAGTGGATCAAGGACGTAGGCATTAGACCAGAGGAGACCCTGCACCTAATAGAAGAAAAAGTAGACCCAAATCTTCATCATGTCAGCTTAGGAACTGACTTCTCAACAAGACTCCTAAAATGTAAGAAGTAAAGTCAAGAATCAACAAATAGGATGGAATCAAACTAAAAAGCTTCTTCACAGGCAAAGGAAAGGATCAAGAATGTGAAGAAAGAGCCTACAGAATGGGAGAAAAATCTTTGTCACCTTCACCTTAGATAGAGCATTAAATTCCAGGATATATGAAAAACTCAAAAAACTTAGCAACATAAAAATAAATGACCCAATCAATAATGGACAAAGGTACTGCACAGGCACTTCACAGAAGTAATACAATTAGTTAACAAATATATGAAAAAACGTTCAAGGTCTCTAGCAATTAGAGAAATGCAAATTAAAACTACACTGAGATTTCATCTCTCACCAGTCAAAATGACAATTGTCAAGAATACAAGTAAAAATAAATGTTGTTGAGGGTGTGGAGAAAAAGGTTCACTCATGTATTGCTGATAGGACTACATATCGGTGCAACCACTCTAGAAAGCAGTATGGAGATTCCTCAGAAAACTTGTAATGGAACCACCAATTAACCCAGTTATCTCACTCCTTGGTTTATATCCAAAGCACTTAAAATCAGCATACTACAGTGACACAGTCACATCAATGTTTATAGCAGCTCAATTCACGATACCTAAACTATGGTTAGCCTAGGTGCCTTCAACAGAAGAATGGATAAAGAAACTGTGGTATATATACACAATGGAATATTACTCAGCCATAAAGGACAATGAAATTATGGCATTTGCTGGTCAATGGGTGGGACTGGATACTATCATACTGAGTAAAATAAGCCAATCTCCCCCAAAAACCAAAGGCTGATATGTTCTCTCTAATATGTATATGCTAACTCATAATAGAGGGAGGGGTAGAGGGCAGAGAAGAATAGAAGTACTTTGGATTAGACAAAAGGGACTGAAGGGAAGGGCGGGGCAATGGGAATAAGAAATATAGTAGAATCAATCTGATCTAACTTTCCTATATTCATATATGTATACACGACCAATGTAATTCCACATCATGTACAACCAGAAGAATGGAAAGTTATACTCAATATATGTAAAATATATCAAAATACATTCTACTGTCATGTTTAATAAGAACACATTTAAAAAATCATTTGGTTAGATTTTAACAAATATTGTGCACTTGACTCCATCCACAGATTTTCTACTTAATTGGTCTGGGATGGGGCCCAGACAAGGTAATTTTTAAAAATCTCTCCAAGCAAAGATAATTGTGCAGCCAGGGCTAAAATTAAATGTAGCAGATAAAATACCTCGTGTTCCTGTTTGCACTGGGGCTTCTTGTGATATTTATTAAAATGGATGGAATTGGAGAATATCATGCTAAGTAAAATAAGCCAATCCCCAAAACCAAAGGCCGAATGTTTTCCCTGATCAGTGGATGATGACACATAATGGGGGCAGCAGGCGGGGGTTAAAAGAAGAATGGAGGAACTTTAGAGGGAAATGAGAGGGAGGTGGGTGTGGGGGTATGAAAGATGGTGGAATGAGGCAGACATCATTACCCTATATACATGTATGATTACATGAATGGTGTGAATCTACATCATGTACAACCATAGAAATGAAAAGTTATACCCCATTTATGTACAGTGAATCAAAATGCTGCCTGTAAAAATTTAAAAAAATAATAAAATAAATAAATAAATGTAAAAAAATAGGTGGAACAAAAGGAGAAAGAGACATTCCACCAATGTTTGGTGGGTAACAACTTTTTTAAACAGCTATCTCTAGATGTCCTCACATGCTCTGGCTGGCCTGCCTGTGATTTCAGATGGACAACGGTTAAAAGCAATGTCAGCTATCAGAGTAGTTATGGAATCAAAGCTAAGGACAGCAGAGCAAATATAATGCTGTACTACCAAGTGCCAGAAGCTGAGTGCTAGAGTTTATAGTTTTTTCTCACTTGATTTCAATATCTGGTCTCGGTCTCTTGATTTCAATATCAGGATGAAATAGTTAAGTTGCTGAGAAGTTGGTACAGCTGCTCAAAGGACCATACTATAGGCAGAATTCCATGAAACCTCAGGAAAGAGACAGTTCAAATATTTTAAAAGGGCATTTGTTATTTTTTGGAGTCTGCTAGTTGATCAGAGCAATCAAAATCATTTTGTGTTTCACTAAGGTCAGCCTCACTTTGTTGTCTGTTTGGTAACAGGATTGCACCTGTTCCTGCATGGCTCCTATTTGGCAACTCACCTGTTTGACCTCATTCATGACTGCAAAGTCATCCCCTTTTAAATCACTACACACAGAAACGTGTCGGGTGGAAGTGGTTAATCTTCACACTGTTGGACTGTGAATTGCTAGGATATTGTGAAAGGAGATCATGTGTTCATATTGTGGGTACCTCCAGTCCCAGCTACTCCCCACTGTACGCAAAATAAATAGTACAGTGCCCGATCTTGTTTGACCAGTTCCTCCACACCTTATTTTTCCCTTTTGCTGCAGGCTAATCTTCAATCAGCAGGTGCCTCCCTCTGAGTGGAACTGAATTGTGTATAACCTGAATTGCACTGAATTCCTTAAGTCTGTCTCATTCTAAACCAGTTTGGTTCTCATAGTGAGACAACATCAGCATGTTGCTGATGCTTGTCCTCCCTTTGGCCCAGGTGAACTCAGTCCAGCAAGCTCTCTGTGCTGAGTGTACTTGCTAAAAAGACAGAATCACCAAATTACTTGAACTTACTCCCTGGGATACTGAATATAGACTCTCCAAACTGGTAGAGCTTTGCCCGTTTCACTGTGCACACAAGATTATTCTGAAGGAATTAAGTTCAAGTGAGATAACCTTGGTAAATAGAGTCCCATTGCATCCTGCCCATACAATTTTTTTTTTGTCTCTTTCTTCCAAGTCTTGTCTATTATAACCTAATTTTACAGTTCCAAGGGCTTAAGAGAACAGAGATCTCTTGATCTGTTTTAAATTGAAATACAATTTAAAAGGTTTGGTAATATGATGAAATTTAGTAGTGAAAACAAAGGTAAAAGCTAATTGAGAGATAAGGCCCTTCTGAACTGGAGAGCTATTTGCCTCCTCCTGGTCTATGGAAACAATCCATTTTGTTGGACTTAGCTAAGGGTTATTACTTTCTGGATGTTTGGCAGGCACAATTAACATGGGAAGCAGTTGCATGTCATTAGTCCATAGCCAAAGCCATTCCAGGGCTTTCTCCATACAGACCAAACGACCAGAGACCTGTATTTGATTTCTACGTTGGTGAGCACCTCTAGGAAGCATTTTCAAAGTAGTCCATACACTTTTGGGTTTAGCCGTTTGCCACTTACCGACAATCAGGAGTTACTGGCTGGATTATGGAAGGCGAGTGTGGCAGGGAATTCTGTAAAGAGTAATGGCTCCTCTACCTCCACTACCAAACTAGCCCTTCTGCTGTCCCATCACGTAGTTGCTGGGGCCTATATTTGGCTGCTGTGCAGGAGACCTTACTGTAGATAAGTGGGTGTCCCATGGGGAAAGCTGATGTGAGACCTTGTCTCCTGAAGGCTAGACACTCACCTGAGGCAGGTGGAAAATGAGGGTCCTAGAGTAGATGGTAAAGTGGAGGTTCCTGAGAAGAGCTTGGCCTCCGGAAATTGGAGAGCACCCCTTTCCCTCAACTTCCATGGAAGGTCTATGAATAAAAGCTCAAATGTTAAGTCAAAGTTCTCTCCTACATGAATAGTGTTGATAGAGTCAGCTTTCCCTCAAGAAGAAAAGTTCTTTGTGAGTTGTAACTAAAGCGGGAAAAGTCTCAGTTTTCTCTCCTGTTTTTTTTTTTTTTTCCCCCTGCTTTAACCAAAATTTTCAATTGGGAGAAAAATATTGCTTTTCTGTTAAAGCAAATTTTAAGAATCTTTGTAATCTAAGCATACCACTTAATGGATTCCTTATTAAACTGCAGTCAGGGTGTTCATGTGTTTGCTATCAACCTAGCTTGCTGAGGAAGCCTGTAGTTTGTTCTGACTCTGCTGTGGATGCTACGTTCTTATGCACAGCAAAGGCCACCAGGCCCTTCTTACATAGGTCTTAATCCATTAGACTCAGCCATTGGGGTGTTGGAGGCTTGCGTGTTGGTCCTCATTCTAGTAACTGATTCAAGGAATAGTACAGTATGTTTCCTCATTTATGAAATGGTGATGAAATAGATATCCCTTGCTTGTACTCTAGACAACTCATTTCTCTGAATTGGAAATAAATGAGGGAGTTGTTCTCAAACCTGAGTCCAAGCCCAAACAGGGCAAACTATTTACATGGCATGCATATTGTATTAGGTATAAGTTATCCAGAGGTGATTTACAGTATAGAGGAGGATGTGCTCAGGTTATATGCAAATATTTCAGCACTGTATATAAGGGACTTGTGCATCTGCAGATTTTGGCATCTGCAGGGAGTCCTGAAAACAACTCCTGCAGAGATACCAGTGGATGGTTGTACTTTCTTTTGTAAAAATAAATTACTGACAGAGGGGAGACTTCATTATATTGATTGCTTTCAACTCTTGACTTATTCAATAAAATCACTGAAGAATAAGATGCCAAAACTGTTGTCCCATGGTTTTGTAAAGAGCCTTCTAAAAACAAATTTCAATTTTCAGGAAAATGAAAAAGGAAAATAAACGTCAGTGCAGACTTTTTTTTGACCTTGGAACTTCCCTTTTAATTTCAAAACAAGGATATCCTCGCCATTACATATGCATACCTTCCATAAACTTTAAAAAGCATAATTAAACCACATTATTTTATTACAAATGAAAAATATACAGAACAATTTAAAAGGTATAAACTTTCTAAAATAAACATTATTTATAAACATTTCAAAAATATAGCATTTTATGAACATAATTTATTTAAAATATGAGGACATTTCACATATACTCATATAAATTATTTTCTCACAAAGCTTTGTTGGAAGGTAAAAATAGCATTAAGTTCAGTTTACTGGCTTTTATTAAGAAAAATAAAATGTTGGATTAATTTTGTACTGGTATTGAGATAGTATAATGATGGAATGTACTTTCACTTGTATTACTGAAAATGAGTTTATGTGACATATAAGGGATTTGCAAAAACTGGCATTCAGCAGTCCTTACCTCTCCAATAATAAGACTGTGAGAATTAAAATTTTGATTCCAAGAGAACTGAATTTTCTCAAGTGCCTATTATATATTCAGCATGATACAAGGTACCTTCCATGTATTTGACTTAATAGTTTTAAAAATAGGTGTTAATTTAATTTCATGTTGCTAAATCTAACGGGTTTTATAAACCCTATAGTCTGAACTAAAAATAAAATCACTAACCATTGACATAAGAGTAAAATTGTAAGTCAAAATAAAACCGTTAACTTTATAGAACTAGGGAAAGCTTTCAAATTGTCTTGTACTCACCTAACTTACAATCCTTAACAACACACATACTAATATTCATATAATAAACCCTAAGATATCTATGTGATGATATTTATTAAAATACATATGTATATAAAACAACCAGTTAAGACTAACATAGTATTAATAGAGGAATCCAGCATTTTACTCTTCCATAGATAGTATCTTCTTATTTTGGGAAAAAAATCAATTTTTGTGTTAGATTTGCAGCAACACTTTGATGTTTTTCAATGCATATGCCCACCATTGATTTTTATAAAGAGGGATTTTCAAATAGCTCGTTGTTTCTCCACATATCAACTCATTAAATGGTTCTCAGTCTTCCTCCTGGGCATATATGTCAATACCAAACCATTTTCCAATCCAGGTACACATGGATCCCTGTGTTCCAGGAACTTCTGACCTGGGCACAATGTACCAAGGGTAAAACTTGGCATTTAAGGTATCAAGTAACAGGTGAATTAAATAAATGTCATTTAAATTCATTAGAGTGGAGAACCACCACAGCTTCAGGTTAAATGTCAAGAAAAATGCCATTAATTTCCTCACCAAGAAGGTGTCCTGGAGAAACCAATGAAGTTTTCAATACAAAAAGAAGAATGTTAAAATAATTCCTACAATTTTTCACACGTTACCTTGTCAGAAGATACTTTCCATACAAACTTGTGTTCATAGCTTATCTAGCTGATATACAGGTAAAGCCAACCAGGGATGCACAGAATAAACAGGTTTGGCCTGAGGTATCAGCCCATGGGCCTTCCATGGATTGTGAATTTTTAAAAATTTAGAACACCTTGAGTTGCACTCAACGCTAAACTACGTTGAAGACTCTAAAGCACTTTTAAGACTTTGTAGTCATCCCAGGTCATCCCAGTGAATGTCAGTCACAGTTCAGCAGAACTGTGGAAATGTTGAAGTCAGCTTAACAGAACTCTGAAAGCACAGGTTACTATTATTACCCTGGCTCAAAAGCCAAAAGCAAAACTGATGATGTTTGAAAAAAAATCCAGTCAACCTAAAACTTTATTTTCAAATGCAACTTTTTGGTCAGGGTTTCTGTTCTGTTTCAGAGAAATCAGTTTAGTTTAGAACTAAAAGAGGCAATTCTTTTCCATAAATTGAGAACTGAGGAGAAATTTGTCTATCAACACTAAAGACAACCCAAAACATTATTTCTGTCATGAATCTGGAATGAGATGGGAAAATTGTATGAAAGTTTTACTGTGCAAAAAACATTCCCTGCAGCAGCTTCTGAGGTCTTCCTAATTTTCCAGCAAGTTCACTCTCCCTCCTGTTTTCCCAAAACACTTATCAATAAGCTGCATGGAAAACATGGTCAGGATGAATTTAGAAGAAAAAGCAGTCTAGTACTTGTGGTAGGATAGGCCTATTTTGAGAAGTTAGTAACTGATCACAATTTCCTTACTAAGGGTGAAAGACCAAGTTTCAAGAGAACCATTAGCATAATTTCTTCCATTTTATTGAAAAGATTTTTTTAGTTGTTTTAAAACAGCCTAAAACTCACCTTTTAGGATAAAACATCATAGAAAAATTGAAGGCACAATGTAATCCTAAAATAACATAGATTTTACAAAAAAAAATTTGTTGTCAATACAAAAATAACCTTTGGAAAATAATTAAAGAAAGTAACAAAATGAACATAAGTCACTCCAAAGCTGACTTTACTTTTACTTCTCCAGAAAGTCTATTTGGTCATATGTCATCAGGGTCTCTGTTAAAAGAATCTGTGGAAATGATCATTTTCGTTTTTATGTGAAAAGAAAAAAAATTGTGTTTCTTTTACCAGAGGTCTCAAGTATTCTCCTTCTTCCTACAGTCTTCCCTTTTTAATGGTAATGAAGTCCTTATGACATTCGAAAAAAAATTGCAATTCATAAACTCTTCTTGGGGGGGTGTCTTGTGCATTTTAGCTTAGGTAGGAAAGGAGTCCAAAGCAGGCCTCTTTTTTTCTGTAATACTTTGCCCATTTGCTATCTAGTTTTAAAAGAAGACAGTTTCAGAAGGGAGGTCAGAGCACCAGAGTTCTCTCCTCTCAGTTTTAATAATTTGAGATTATGATTCATCAGAGTCTGGTGATTGGTACTCTGCTTATCAGAACACAGTTAATTTTATGACTTACTGTGAATCTAAGAGTAGTAACCAAAGAAATGAAGAGTCACCTGGCAGAGCCAAATCTATTGTGACCAGAAGAAAAAAGATTATTCTGAGACAAACATGACCCCTTGACTTCTTTTAGGCTTAAGGGATATTTCAAAGTTCACAGAAGTGAAAAGTCTTTGGGAGGAATATCAGATCTTGACTTTTAAATTTGATGGAATGTGGACTTACATCTAAGGTATTGGAACTTTAATATTAACTCCCCTAGAAGTCCTTTTGAGAATAAGTCTTCTTTCTTTTCTTTGAGTGTCTAATATTGGTTACAATTCAGGTTTTATGGTGACTTTGATTTTCAGTCCTGCTAAACAGGGTAACATCATCATCATATCCTGGGGTTGAACTTTCTATGTTCTCTAGTAAAACATAACTGTTCTCGTTGCCATTTGGAGAAAGGACTTCTTTCTTAGCAGAGGATGTCAGTTCACTCCACGTAATGTCAGTATTTTTAAAAGCATGTAGAAGGAAGATACCATTGATAATAGTGAAGAACCCACTCAGGGTCCCAATGATATCTCCAGCGTTCATGCCATACCACTCCTGGAATAAGATGGCGGAGCAAGTCACTACCATGGAAGTGAAGAACACATAATAGATGGGGGTCACCAGAGATGTATTAAAAGTGTCCAGGGCTTTGTTGAGATAGTTAATCTGTGTAGTCACTGAAAGTACAAGTACAGCCAGCAAAACAAAGACCAGCGGATTCTTGTAAACTGGCTTCCATTCTAATAGTTCCTTAATGGCAATTCCCAGGCCCTTGACAGAAGAAACCGAAAATGCTCCAATCAAAGAACAGACTGAAATGTAGACCAATATATTAGTCTGTCCCTTCTTGGGGGCCACAATCAAAATGAGCACCAAGGAGATCACAGTTATGATCACAGCAAAGGAAATAAATCCTGTCAGGAAGAGAAAAGAATTAGATTTCAGAAAATGTTAACAGAATCATGTCTTTCTTGTTAGTCCTGAATTTGAGAGCATAGATATTTTAGAAATAGAAGTGAGATTAATTAAAAGTAACAACAAACTGCATTATTCACATTATTTTATAAAGGATGTTTACAAACATCGTTTGAATCTCGCCAATAATACTGTGAGGTAGGGCAAGTCTTGACCTTTTTATTTTCATTTAGGGAGGAAATGACAAAACTTTGAGTTTAATTATACATCTTTTGCCCCCACTGTTCCCCTCTCTCCTTTTCATTGTGTAGAGGGGAAGCATGAACACAAAAATAAATTGTCTCCTTTTCAGAAGACTTGTAAGAAAGTAAAACTTTTTGTGTCTCACAACCCACAAGAAGACTTGTAGGAAGACTATTATAATATTGTTATAAATATCATTTGATGAGGAAGGTAGAAGGAGCAGACTCTGGGTATTTCTTTAAACTGAACCACAGACCTGGGTCTCTCAATTTCATTTCCATTTCATGCAAAGAAGTGACTTCCTCTTCTTGTGGGGCATGGATAACCATCACAGTTGACCCCAATATACTTAATATGCAGCCCATTTTCCCATGAATGTTCAAATGCTCATTTAAAAAATAAGAAGACAAGATTGCACTGTTGGGAGAGAAAAAAGTAAAATCACTATGGTTGAATTCTCTTTTGATTCCATAGCAGCTCAGAAGTCCAGTAGGTACCTGCCACTCTGTATCCCAGTAAACTGTCTTGACATGTACTAAATGACACTGAAAAATCTGGTTTAGTTTTAAACTCAGAAGTGATGGTCAATCAAGTCTGCTTTGTTGCTTTTAAATCTGAAGAGTTATCACAGACTTTTATAGTCCTGTCAATTCCCTGACCTTCTAAGAGTTCCTGATTGATTCATTTTCAATTGTAACATCTTCTCCTGTAAAAACAAGCAAAATCAAAGGTCTTTTACAGCTTATTGACATGATACAGATTGAATATCCCTATCTGAAATGATTATGATTAGCAATGCTTCCGATTTTACAAATTTTCAGGATTTTGGAATATGTGCATATACAAAATGAGATGTCTTGGGGGAGGGGACCTAAGCCTAAATATGAAATTCATTCTTGTTTCATATATATGTTGTATGTGTAGGCTGAAGGGAATTTCATACAATATTTTGGGTGTACCTGCATTTTTACTCAACCCATCTCATGAGGTCACATGTGGAAATTTCCACTTGTGGCATCATGTCCATGCTTGAAAAGTTTCCGGTTCTGGAGCATTTTGGATTCTGGATTTTTGGACTAAGGTTGCTCAACCAGTCCTTAGATTGTGTGTGCCTATCAAAATTTCAAAGAAGGATGTATATACTAAGAAGAATTGCTCTGCTTAGGGCTGATAGCTAGTAAGCACCAGGACAATCATGGAGATTGTAAAAATATTGAAATGCTTCCTTATTACCTGCTACTGCCTTGACACTTTCACCTATTCAAAGCTCCCAATACTTTGTTATTAGTGCCTTGAACTTAGGAATGATTCAAATTGGCACTACCATGATGACACCAGAGTATGCCATCGTGTTCCTTCACTGGTAGACCTACCGGGGGTTTCAGCATGCCATCCTCCTTCCTCTGATACCCTGGCACTTGCACAAATGAAATTAATGGTGCTCATCTACCCACAAAGCCTATGGGCAAATATTAGGTGCCTGCCTAGAGTCTCCCTCATGTGGCCACTTGTGGGACTGCAGTACTGGTGAAAACATTAGCTATTCATTTCATAGACATGTGTTTTTTAAGTGCTTTATGTGTATTGACTCTTTTAATTGTCATAACAATCCAATAAAGAAGGTGAAGATAAATGGTGAGGCCCAATCACAAGTTTACTAGTAAATGTTGATAATGAATGAAAACTTAGTTGAAATAGTGCAAGGACACACTGGATTCATTCATTTGGGATCATAATACAGACCAACTCAGAAACATCAGATCCACACAGTACAAAAGATAAAAATCATTCCTGTTTTCAGCACTAAAAGAATCTACCAGGTCTTCAAACAGAAGTATAGAGCAGATGACACAGCATTTTAGTGAGAGTTGAAAGTCCTCTATAGTCATTAACCACTATGACAACAGAAAGAATTAACAGGACTCTGTCAATTTGTTCAGGTCAGAGTTAAAAAAATAGAAATACACAAAACTCTGTTAGACTTCACTGAATTGTCACAAACCAAGCTCACTCTCTCATTGTTTTTTAAATGATAATATGATAATCTATTTCTTCCTATTTCTGCTTTTTTCTAGTCTTTTTAAATTATTATTTTGTGATATATATATATATATATTTATTTATTTATTTATTTATTTATTTTTTTTTATTTTAGGCAAGAATTTTTCCCCCAGTGCTGGGGATCAAATCCAAGGCCTTGCACATGCTAAAGGGCTTTACTTCCAACTACACCCACAGCCCAAGAAAAAACATTTTTTATCCCTCTTTAACATATGAGGAAACTAAGATTAAGTGACTTGTTTAAAGCTCCCCTGGGGTCCCAGAAATTATTTTGAGTTTTTTAATGCTTTCAGAGCCTAGTTTGGTTCAGCTTTTTTTTTTTTTTTTTTTTTTTTTTTTGTGGTATATTTAGCAATGTTTCTTATGGCTTAAGTGTGCCATGTTATTAAAATACCTATAGAAAGCCAAGCTCCTTATTGCTCACCTACCTTATAAGAACACTCAGAGCTCCCAGTGGGGTGACCAGGGTGGCAGGTGCAAATGCATAAGCTGCAAAATTTGCAGCCTCTCCTGCTCCCACTAGAAAGCAAGTCGAAATATTAATATATATGATGAATTTATTTATCAGCAGAGAAAAACAAATGACCCTTGTAAAACAGTGCACTTTCATCTCAAAGACACTCAAAGATCTAGCTAAAATGAATGATTTGATTTTTTTTTTATGGAGAGTGGGAAAAGATTGGTATTAGGGATTCAGATAAACTCAGATTACCTGGTGATATAAACTCAACTAATGGTGACAGATGAATACACATCCTAAATAACTTTTAGTAGAACTGATTTTAGTTATTTCAGTACTGAAAACATATTCGGTCACTCTGATGAACTCTAATAGAGGTAGCTTTGGAGTAATCTGAGAATTATTCCATTTGCTCAAGAACATCTACTTGACATTCTTGAATATCTATTTGTGGCAAATGAACAACAACGATGACAATCTGTAAAATTAGAAGGCTTTGTAGAGAGCTGGTGTTGACTTAGCAGGGAGCCAAGAAATCCCTACCCCAGGCCTACGACATCAGGCATCTTGAATTACAGATGATCTACAAGCAAGTAACAGAAGCTCAATAGCTCAGGAAGATCTAAAGCAACTGCTTTTAAGTTCTAAGTATGTGCTCAGAATGTCATCTTTTTCTTATCTGAGAAACTCCAGACTTTTCATGAGGTGGTGTGATACAAATAATTCCTAGAGTGAGGGAAATCCTGCCTAGAGTTGGACTCTTGTATTGGAGCCAAATAATTCTCACAGATCACAACTGGACACTTGCCCAGATAATGTAGTATTTCATGCTGGCAAACTACACCAAGCAAATGGTTGTTGTAGAGGGATAAAAGAACACTAGTGCAGACTAGAATGAGTGCCTATTTTTCTTTTTCTCTTTCTTTGGCTGCTTTGATAACCTCCCCTACCCCCACCAAACTAAAGGAGGACCCAACATTAAGAAAGCACTATAATCCCAGTGACTCAGGAGGCTGAGGCAGGAGGATCTTGAGTTCAAAGCCAACCTCAGTAATGGCAACACACTAAGCAACTCAGTGAGACCCTGACTTTAAATAAAATACAAAATAGGGCTAGGGGTGTGGCTCAGTGGTTGAGTGGCCCTGAGTTCAATTCCCAGTACCAAAAAAAAAGAAAGCACTATAAAACAATTCTAAATTTACAGAACAATTTAGAGGACTACTCTAGTAAAAACAAATTATGGCAGTTTTCTCAGAACATTAAACTTTTTTGGAATACTTTAAGTTGCTTATTTTTTCATCTTTATAGACAGCGTGCCAGAAAAACATCAACTCCATGAGTAAAGTACCATGTTTGTCCCATGATGCTGGAGTCTCTTAACAACAGCATCAACTTGTTTACATGGCAAATGTAAGATTGTAAATGCAGTCATAAAATATTCTCCTTGTATTTTCATTCTAAAGTACAAGCTGAGGGATGTAAGAAAGAAAGAGAAAAAAAGAGAATCATTCACATATCTGGAATCTTCTCGGTACAGTTCTTGTTAACTTTAATTCAACTAAAGTAAGGAAATGGATGTGAAAATACCTTAAAGGGCTACACAAACTTAAATCTGTTTTATTCATCATCCTTTTGGATCCCACCATTTTTTTTTTTTTTTTTTTTTTAAGGAAAATGGACCTAAGTTCCTTTCTACAAGAATCTTGCAAAAAATGAAATACTGAAATGTGTTACTTGGTTTGGGGAAATAAAGGGAATCATAAAGAGTGATTAGTGAGTGACGTGAAGTTACTGTTCATGGTGTCCTTTCTTTGGAGGTTTCAGGCTTGGGATTTAAGGAAGTTCAGAGGAGGCCAGAGCAAGGATGAAACAGGGGATGTGGAGGGGGACAAGGCTTTCTTCTGTGAGGACACTACATTAGCATTTAGAAAGTGCTTTCATAGCTGCAAAGTCTCATTTCCTCCTGAAAGCAAGTCTGGGAGGAGGGAGCTGCCAGCAACGCTCATCTTCCCATTTTTTGCAGCATCAACAGCCAAAGGATCCTTTCATTTATTCATGTTTGGTCCTTGCAAGGAAAATGTGCCCATTCCTGAGAAATATGCAGCTAGGATAGACGTGGATTCACATTTGGAGTTGGGAAAATATGGGAGGAAAGCACTTTTCTCAGTTCTCATGGAAAAGAAAATATCAGAAGTTTTCCAGAAACTATTAATATTTCAAATGCCAACTTTCCCCCTTCCATTCCAGGATGATATCAAGAGTATGGGGATAGGGGTGACTAAGAAATAATCCATATATTACGCACATGTATACACACATAGCAATGGTGGTTGTTATTACTCTTTGATATAAGGCAATACATTATATCCACACCTTTAGACCTAAATTCCATCCTTGCCAGGAAGAAAAAATTAATTTTGAAAAATTCCATGTCATCAATTTATCATTTTACAAGTAAACACGATTCTCTCCATTAAGAACTTACTTGACAGTAATCCTGCCCACCACAGCCATTCCTTGAGGTAAGAATGTCCACCTTGTCCTAGAAAAAAGATCAAAAATGAAAATTAGGTTCCAAATTAGAGAAAGAAGGGTAGAATGATTGACAACTGGGAAAGATACTCAACTATGATTGGATAGTTGAGGCATAAGGTCAAGTCAGTCAATCTAAAAATCTTTGAGTTTTTTTACTTGGTCATTTCCAAAGATCTTTTAAAGCTTTCCATTATGTCACTTCACTTTTGATTTCTACATAGTTTTTTTTTTATAGGAAATTTTATTTAATCATCAGGTTCATTGCATTTATCTCAGTCAGAGGTATGGACATTGAATGTGATAAACTCTGACTATTTTGTTTTAGACACAGTTAAAATTTAAAACATAAAATCCTAAATTGAAATTATACTGGTTACCTTTCCAGGACTTTGAAGGGAAGAGAATGATTAGCATGAAAGCTTTTGAAGTTTGGATTAGTCCATAAAAGGAAAACAACCATTAGACAGAAGTACTCTACTTATTCTTTACCTTGGCATAATGACATTGAGCTTCTGTCTAATCTACTGAAAAGGACCAAAAAAAAAAAAAAAAAGAAAAACAAAACAAAACAAAACAAAACTCTCCTTAAGATTTTCCGCTGCTGTAATCTGTGACCTGAAGGCATTGTTGCATGTTTTCTATAGAAAATGGAACTTTCTCAGTTTTTATTTGCTTAACTCCTTGAATTTGACCTAGATGACTGTTATAATTAAACTAACGAGGACACGAATGCTATAAATTACAAAACAGTTAACTATGGTTTAGAATTTTCTCCTTACAAAATTTGTACATGAAAAAATTAGAATCATTTTACGATATTGAACCTTAGTTGCATAGTTAGTATCTTCTGGGTACTTGTAAAATAATATTTACTTTTATATGTTTACTGACCATTCACAGTTCTGTTTTCTTTTTCATTTGCATTTCTGATTTTGTTTTTCTTGTCTATGAACTTTGCTTATTTTCTGTGAGGGCACTAATTTTCTTGTTGACTGCAGTCACTCTTTTATATTATGAAACCTACCTATTCTTTGTTAATAATTTCATAATTCCCCCCTACTGATAAATCATTTGCTCTGTAGTTTCAGCTAAAGTATTTTCACTGTGTGCATATGTGTGCATGTGTGTTTTTTCCTTTTGCCAGTTCAGAAAATCTTTTTCCTTATATAGAATAGGTTCTTCCTTATCTTTGTGTTTAGAAAAAGGCCGTCTTTCAGATTTTTGAAAAATTATTTCATTTTAAATTTAACCCTAACTGATCTGGAATTTATTTTGATGAATAGTATAAAGTAGATCTCTCACATTTTTCTCCTCTACTTTTCTGCACTTGACTCAAATATTCTTAATTTAATAATTCATTTTTATCACTTGTCAGAAATATCACTTTTACAAAGTATATATTAAAATGTTATCTGTAAAAAATAAATAAAATGTTACATGTAATTGGATCCACCTATACGTTTTCAATAAATCTTTATCACTATACCTGTTTTAATGCCAGCGCTAAATTGTTTTATATACCAATATAGTATGTTTTATTTTCTGAAGATACAAATATCCTCTCAATAGTACTCCTTCAGAAACTTGTTTGCATAATTTGTACTGATTTATTTTTCCATATGGACCTTAGAAAAATATGTAATGGATCTTGGAAAAATATTTAATTTAGGACTTACACTTGAAGAAAAGGAAGAGAAGATTCATGATTGAAGGATAGTTGGGCTGGGCTTACTCAGCATCTGAAATGTCACTATAAATAGTGGCCTAATTCTATTGCTTTCTATTCAGTGATTAACAAATATCAGATATCAAACATTGTGCAAAGGAAGGTTCCTCTCTTGTGAATCTACCATTAACAAACAAGTAAACCTGTTAACAAGTAAATAAACAATACACACATAACCACAAGAAAGGAGACTGTTAGTGCAATGACTGATAGAGAGTAGCAGGGGATGCAGGCAGGGAGACCTGCCCACACTGGATGGTCCAGGATGGCCTTTCCAGGGTAGTGAAATTCAAGCCAAAGTCTGGAGGGTGAGTCAGCTCAGTGGGCAGGGAGCAGAGAGTATTGGGCTAATGGGAAAGACCTGGCAGGGGGGGGAAGCTTGTCTATTCCAAGAATTGGAGAGAAGAGTGAGAGGATGGCACAGGAGGGAGCTGGAGAGGTAGCAGGAGTCATCCTATGTAGGAGGACAGAGACTGCTGGGGTGACAGCTGGCTCAATCAAGGACACACAGGCTTAGATAAATAGAGTCAATGATTATGACTGTAGCATTGTGGTATCACAATGGAACCATTTCTGCAACTAGAAACTTGGATTCATTACTTGCATGTGTTCCTTACCTGCTCTAATAACACCCTTGTTGGCCAGTTGCAAGAGGCCCTTCTTTTTCAAAATGAAGCTGGAGCCAATACAAATACTAGAACATATGGCCAACACCAAGCCCACATAAAGACTGTATTTGTTTTCTACATTTGCTGAAATGCTCCAGTTGGTTGTGTTGGAATTCAGGTTTCTGTAAAGGACGGAAGAAGCTCGAAACTGTGACACATTTGTGATCTCACACCAAGCCTGGGAGGAGTTCGGACAGATCAGAGACAGCACATAGCCTGGAAAAAGGAAAGAGAGAAATGTCAACAGTGCAAAGGAAATGTATTAATGCTTTCTGCAAGAAACACAGACCGGAGTGGACGGTATGGAAATACTTCTTTTCTACTGCAAGCAGGACAGTGCTTAACAGGGGGTCCACAGACTTCTGGACATTATTGATTTGGTTTCCATGTGTTCTGAAAAATGATTTAAAATTTGTTTAGTTGTCATCATTAAAAAATGAGAGGTTTTACATGAAAGTTTGGAATCCTTGTAAGTTGGAAGATCTGGCAATACTTGGGTCTTTGCTCCACCAGAACAGCAACCTACAGGAGCTGTGAGCAGTTATTAGACCCGACTCGGCCTCAACAATTCCTCACAGTCCCCCAAGGTCACTTCACTGCTTCACATAGCCAGCCTGTCTCTCAGAAAGCAGGGGCTGTGACCCATGAATGTAGGAGAGGGCACAGCAACCCCACTGGTCTATAAATTACCCCACCATAGGATATTCAGTTAACTCATTTGATAGAGTACGACTGCATATTTGAGAAAACACATGTAAAGTAGATTTAATTTTCCTTGCAACTTTTCCTGAAAGAAAAAAAAAAAAAGATTTTATTTTAGGTCTACTAATCCAAAAATAAAGCAGAATAATCTCCAAAATAAAGCAGAATCTAATAGAAAAATGAATAGGTTTTTTAAAAAATAAGATTCAAATAAGCATGTAAAGTCAATGAACCAGACCTATTATTTTAAGTGTCTTGCAATTTCAAGACTAAACAGTAAAATACAAAATGAAAACATTTACTGTGTGTAAGAAAGTTTCACAAACTCTGCCACTTGAATGATACTGACAAGGTGACACTGTCACTTAAAGTTCTATCTTTTCTTTTTTTTTTTTCTTTCAAAAAAGGAAAATTCGGGCTGGGGAGATAGCTCAGCTGGTTGAGTGCTTGCCTCGCAAGCACAAGGCCCTGGGTTCAAATCCCCAGCACCGCAAAAGAAAAAAAAAAAAAAAAAAAAAAAAGGAAAATTCTCTCAGGTTGAGTTACCCTATACAAAAAAGGGCAAAGGAAAATTATTAAGTATAACTTTGGGGTTCAATGAAAAACTGTTTTATGTCTCAAAAATCTGAAAAAGACATATGAACAACAACAAATAATGTCTAAGCAACAAAACTTTCATAAGTAGATCTGGTATCCCGGGCAAAGCATCATGAAGGCATTGGAATATTACCACATACAAAGTTAGTAAATAACTATCTGGAAAATCATAAAAAAATAAATTCAAGGGTTTTTTTTGTTGTTCTCGTTGTTTGTTTTCTTTCTTTTTTTTTCTTTTTCTTTCTTTCTTTCTTTTTTTTTGTACCAGGGATTGAACCCAGAGGTGTTTAACCACTGACCCAGAATCCTGGCCCTTTTTACATTTTATTTAGAGACAGGGTCTTGTTACGTTGCTTAGGGTCTTTCTAAATTGCCTTGAATTTGCAATCCTCATGCCTCAGCCTCCTCAGTAGTTGGGATTACAGGTGTATATCATAGTACCTGGCAAATTCAAGGTATTCATGACTATTGTTCCATAAGAATTTGAAAATGAATTAACTTTACTTAGGAGATACAAAATAAATTATGAGTCAAAACTTATAAATATTTGAAGGAAAATTCTATTTCTTCAGGGATATTCTATAATATTGGAGAATATTCATGTAGGTTGTTTGAATAAGAACCGCTGCAAATTTTCAGGCATACTAGCCTTTAGTAATCTTGTTCTGCCTATTGTTCATCTCATCTAAACCCTAGGAGAGGAAATGAGTGTGTATATTTTTGTCAGTAAGAACTTTGACTACATTCATTCCTGAGAAAACATTGGAACTGGCTTTCCAGTGAATTCCATGGCTGTATTTGTGTCATTTACTATGTAGTTAACATAACCATTTCAAAACTTCATCTCCAAAACCAGGGTGGGTGGATCTCATTCCAGCAAAACAATATTCCTTCTAAGTTGTTGACCTAGCAAAATGTTTCCGACATTTTAGGGGGCGTGGGGGCAGAGGGAGATAAGGGAGAGCGAATAATCTTTGCTGCGTTTTCCAAGTTCTCATTGTAAGGGGCAGACGTGAATGAATGCTTTGGGTTTTAAGACAGGACAAATAAAACCTTGTCAGATTACAGGTCCCAGGACTTGGATTGCTCCATGTTTGGGCGTATGTCAGGGAGACAGCCCAGAGCAGAAGTGACTGCTGGAGGGAGGGAGTGAATGGTGGGTTGGTGGGTGTGCAATGGCACAGGGGAGGGATGGGTGAAGCAGGGGTGTGGGCAGAGACTGTTTCAAAGAAATCAAAGCTATCTCAAATCAGGGTCGGCTTCTCAGGATCTGAGCAAAGTACTGTTGGGGCGTTTAATCCAGACTTTAATCGACATAGAAAGACAGTCTATTATATTATTTTTTTATTCCAATAGACAGTGTCAATAGCCCTATAAAGTGACTGTGCCAATTTATATTCCTTCCAGGAGGGAGCATGTGTAACTTCATTGATGTTATTATTTTTCTCAATACTGAGCAATGATTTGACTGAGCAGAGGCCCAAAGGCTGGTACCACAGGACTGTGGCAAAACTGACATTAGAACCTCTCTGTTTGATATTGAAAGTTCCAGTTAAAACGATAGACTTAGCCATGGATCTCAGGATGAAATCACGGAGTACAGAGCCTGGTGCTGGTAGAGCGTGTGTTGCATGTGTCTTGAGAAAAGCAATGCTTTGGAGGATTCTTTCAGCCTCCTCCTGAAACACCACCTTCGAGAACTAGGTAATCCCAATAGGCCTGTTGTTTTGACATCTGGAACAGGGTCCCAAGCTCAGCCAGAACCAGCTGCATATCAGGCTCTTGGAGCTGGGACACACTCCAGCCTCATCCCAGGGTGATGCTATGGTGGATTATTTCCTTTTGAAACAGCATGGGTCTCCCTAAATTGCCCATGCTGGCCTCAACCACCGATCCTCCTACCTGAGTCTTCTGAGTAGCTGAGATTACAGGTGTACATCTCCATGGATTAAGATTTTTTAAAAAAATATGCTGGGGATCTAATCCAGAGCTTTGCACATGCTAGGAAAGTGCTCTACTATTGAGCTACATCCCCTGTTAATTTCATTTCTTGTAAAGACCCTGATACTTAGATTTAAAACTGGATTTAAGAACTTTTGGATGAATTTAGATGATTATGTTTTTATTTTTCCTGTATCACCTCATGAGGTTGATATTTCAGAATGAAACTTTTTATGCTAATGAAGACTCCTTGATGTGTTCTATTTGCAAATAACCATTTTTTAATGAAAATATAGTCTTCTATGTAGTTGTATAGGAGTCTCTTTCAGTCTTTTTGCAATCTGTTCTTTTGAAAGTTGGGAGTGAGCCATTCAAATAAATGGCTAGAGGTGTGATTTTCAGACTAACAAATATAAGACTTATTACTACCTTAATTTTTATACTTATTGGATTCTTCAATATCAGTGAATAATCTCTCTCCAATTAAAAATATTAAGTAATGAATAGTTAGGAAATACGTATCAGTTATAAAGAAAAACAATTCAATGTACACCAAGTGTGTCAACCACACAATTTAAGACAGAAAATATTACCTGTCAGAGGTAACAACTATCCTGATTTTCTCTTATACATTCCTTTGCTTTTCAAATGATTTTTTCTATTTGATACATCAAAATAGTTCAGTTTTGCCTCTTTTTGTACCTCATAAAAATGTAATCATGTAGAATGTATTATCTGGTGATTTGTTTGGAGGTTTGTCACTGTTGATACATGTGGCCACAAAGTTTATTTTTTCTCCCACTGTTTTATAGACTTCTACTATATTATTAACCTACAACTAATTTTTCTATTTTATAATTGGTGGACATTTAGGTAATTTATGATGTTTCTGCTTTTAAAGAGTCTTTCTAATGCTCTCATTTTATGTTGAATCATAAAATTGATAATAAGTTTTTTTAAATTGATATCACTATATATATTTTTAAAACTTTGAAAAGCTAGCAAAATAACATTAAGAGTAACATTACAACTACAAAATTAGCATGATAATAAGTTTTTTGATCCTACAAAAATAGCATTTCATATGGCTCAAATTAACATGTGCTTTCTATTTACAGGTGTAATAGGTTATACACATGCCTTTAAAATTTGAAAACTAACTTAGATATTCTATAGGAGTATATCTTTCCCCACCTTAAGGAGTTTGACAAAATATTTCTAGAGACATCTTCATAATTTTGTGGTTTGATCATAATCTATCTTTGCTCCCAGAGTTGTTTTTAATCTCACTGACTCACACATGTTGCTGATGGACCAGTTCTAAACTTATAAGCACTGATAGCTGGAAGATATTTTAAAGAAACCGATGCAAAGATTTTAAATGAGCAAACTTCTGTAACTGCCACAACCAAAACCAAGAAAGCTAATTCCCAGGCCAGTATTCTTTCCATTTCAGAAAAATACCAACATAAAATACAAGTAAAACTGGTTTTAAAGTATTAATGTTTCTACAAAGATGTAATGCTTTAAATAGTTTCTCAAATACTATTTACATGTAGAGAATAATAGTTTAAATTGCCCAGTTTATTACATGGAATAGAGTATCTGGTTTCTAGGATGTCTGTGATTGCATAAAACTACATTTTTAATCATGCGAGATATTTACAGTTTGAGAGGAAATCATCATCTCATCATCTAGTCTTCTGTGATAATTTGATTATTCACCTAGCATTCACTCCCTTTTCCTAACCCGTGGGCAGACGCTTCTTCCCTTGGTATAGTTTGGATGTTGCTCATAGGCCCATGTGTTAAAGGTTTGGTCTCCAGGGTGGTGCTATTGGGAGGTGGTGGAACCTTTAAGAAGTGGGACCTAAATTATCAAGAATACAAATAATAATAAATGCTGGTGAGGATGTGGAGAAAGAGGGACAACTCAGACATTGTTGGTGGGACAGCAAATTAGCACAACCATTCTGGAAAGTTGTATGGAGATGCCTCAAAACCTAGAAATAGAACCGCCTTATGACACAGTTATTCCACTCCTCAATCTTTATTCAGAAGAACTAAAATCAGCATACTGTAGTTATATGGTCACATCAGTGTTTATAGCAGCGCAATTCACAATGGTTAAGTTATGGAACCATGCTAAGTGGTTCCATCATACTGAGTGGATTAGGAAAATGTGGTATTCATACACAATGGAATTTTACTCAGTTATAAAGAAGAGTAAAATTATAGCATTTGCTGATAAATGGATGAAACTGGAGAGCATCATACTAAGTGAAATAAGCCAGACTCTGAAATTCAAGGGTTGAATGTTTTCATATGTGGAAGCTAGAACAAAGTAAGGGAAAAAAAACAATGGGTCATATATTACAAAGATAAAGGGAAAATCAGTGAAGAAGAAGGAGATTGAGAGAGGACAGGAGGTGTGGGAAAGGGGAGGAAATGTGGAATGATTTGACAAAGTTATGTTATGTGCACGTGCAAATATATCACAGTAAATTCCACTTTTATGTATGTCTATAAAGAACTAATTAAAATGAATAAATAAATGAGTAAAAGGAAGAAAAACAGAGTAGAGGAAAGAACATGGGTTGGAGGAGGGGAGGGAAAGTGGGTCATCAGGGACTTCAATGGAGTAAATCAAATTCAACACAGGTATGATTTTGTCAAAATGAACCCAACTATTATGTATAACTATGTATGTATGTATAATACACTAATAAAAGCAAACACACAAAAAATGGGGGAGGAGAGAGAAAAGTAAGACCTAGTGGGAGTTGTTTGGGCCACTGAAGGCATGCCCTTATAAAAATGAGACTCAGACTACTTCCCCTTATTACCCCCACACCCCCTATTTCCTTTCTCATGATTAGGTGAGCAGTTCTGCTCCACCCCATGCTCCTGCCATGATGTGCTACCTCGCCACAGGCCCAAAGCAATGTGATCAACTGATTGTGGACTGTAACCTCCAAAACTGCAAGATGAAATAAATCATAAACCAAAGTACAATGTCTCAGGTGATAATTTACATCTCCTGACGGGTTGGAAGTGACTTTGTGGCCAATAAGAAGATAGCATAGGTGATGTGATAATAGACACCAAATGGTTTATTTGGTTAGGTTTACTCTCTTGAAACTCTATAATTCCCTGAAGCTGCTGTTCCTTCAGCCTGATTCCACCCAGAAAAAAAAATGTGGAGAAGACCTGAGCTCATTCCACGTGAAAAATCCAACCCTAGCTAGTTATACAATGTGAAGCAGAGACACCAACTGAACCAATTCTAGACCACTCAACCCTCAGCTGTCCTGCAGACACAAAAGCAAGAATGTGGTAAACTGTCTATTCCTAGTGGCATAGGAAAAATGGAATTAAATCTTTATATGCTAACTACAATTTATCCTCAAATGCCAGTCAATGTGAATCAGATTAAGTCCTTCCCTGCTTAGTCTTTCCCATCCCCTTCATGGTTTTTCATTCCAACTGGAACAAAACCTCAATTCCTAGTTAACCATATACTGTACAGCTTTGTATACTCTGAAACTTGCCCACCTCTGACATCATATTGCATTGATTTTCCTCTCACTCAGCCCTGAAACAACATTAATCAAGTTTTTATTTATTTATTCAAACTATTTATTGAGTGTCTACTCTCTGTCAGGCAGATTTTAGAAGCTGAGGATACAAGGAATTCAACAAAAACCCTGATCTTGTATGTTTTGGTGGGGGAAACAAACAAATGGACAGATAACTGTATATGTTAAGACCATTATGAGAAGTAGTAAAAGTGGCATAAATGAATATATTTTTGAAAATAGGATTAGGTGAAAAAGCAAAAACTCCATAGAAGGAATGTGCTTGAGAAGTGAAAGGAACTGTACTCAACCAGGCTGAATGGAGCGATAGAAGGGAGATGGTATGAAACGTGGTCAAAGAGTAGGAAGGAGTGAGATCAGGTGAAACCAACTGTAGAAAAGTAGGTTGAATCTTGGCATTTCTCCTTCCAAAATCCTCCCTCATCGTCTGCAAGGCCCCGCAGTATCCTGCCTTCATCTCTCTGTCTAACCTCATTCCCTTCTGGTTAAAAAAAAAAAAAAATGTTTTTCTGTTCCTTTCATAGGCTAAACTCCTTTTCACCTTAAAACTTTTTAAATAGTGATTACTTAGCCCATTACAGAGTGCTAGCTAGCATAGCTAGCTCCTTCTTAGCACTGAAATGTCATTTTCTGGGGACAGGGGTGTAGATCAGTGGTAGAGTGCTTGCCTAGCATGTATGTGTGTAAGTCACCTCCTTAGAGTCTGCATTCTCAGTCTAAAGGATCCTCTCAATTACTTTCCATTACATCAATCTATATAATACTCCCACACTTTTTACAGCTCAATTATGTTTTTTGCAACACTGTATATCATATATTTATTTCATTGATTCACTCAACAAAATAGCTGTTGAACACATAACTTGCAAGGCACTATGCTAGCTATCACCTGTTCAGCTGTAGCTGATTCTTAATAGTACTTTGTATCAGCCCTGTCCGGAGAACAAGACAGGTGAAAAGTCCTCTGTTCTGTAAAACTGACGATTTTAGTGAGAGAACAAGCAAATAATAATGAGAGCAGAATAGTTAGGAGAAATCAGAGCAAATTCAGAGCAGAATTAGGGTAAAAACAATTTAGAGCAAATTTGGAAGAGACTGAGAACTTAGAGCAAATTGGGATATCATGTCATATTAGGTAAATCTATAAATAAACTGATGACTGGTAAGATGCCCATTACTCCATTTAATCAAAATAAAATTGAGAAGCTACTATCTATTTAAAAAAAAATTAAAAACCTGTATTTCTAAACACAGTGGGGAGCTCCGTACTCTAGGAGGACTGTTGTCTATCAGGTTTCCTCCATGAGTGCTGCTGTTTTCACACTTTACTGTCTGTTAATTAGTAAAATTATTATATCATTAAAGATAAAATCTTGAAATTAAAAAAATAGTTTTAAAAACTAAAGAGACAGGAAAGGAATTTAAGGAATAATATTGCAACAAGTTAGCATTTATACCAATAAACCCCGACCACCATTCAGTCCATTGTAGGCAACACAGGAGAAATAAAAGCCCAATTAATTTTGTGCTTGATTTGATCTATAATTATGAAACCATATTCAGTTCTCTGGGCCTTGGTTTCCATATCTGTAAAATGGACATACTTGTCTAATAAAATTCATGGAATACTAATACATTTTGAACTTTTCAGATCATATTCATAAAAATGGGAAATGTCCTAATCATTACAAAAGAGATTCCACCAGTTCTCAAAGAGATGCAGTTCCTTAATTTCTTAGATGTTATGATTGACTCCTTTGTCATTTGGTCTCAGCTAGAATATCACTTTCTTTAAGGGGCTTTGAGAACTCAGTCTAAATATTCCCAACGCCCTCAATACATTATTCATGACACCACTGTGGTAATCAACTTTTTAGTTAATTTGCTTCTTGTATATTATCTGCCAGTTGGATAATAAGCTGCATGAGAGCAGAGATCAGACCATATTGCAAATGCCTTTCCTAGTACCTAGGCCAGTGCTTGGCCCATGGGACTCATCTGTTATTTGAATCAATGAATAAATGAAAAACTGAGTCTATGTTAACCCCATCAGATTCAGAATTGCTTGCTTCATATATAATCCCACCTGCATCTATGCCCATAGCTATAAACTGTAGGAATTCTTCCCATTTTACAGATGAGGAAAGGCTCTAGCTGGGAAGACTCCAATGCCAAAGCCTAATCTTTTCTCACGACTGAAAATATGGATTCTAATTTCTCTCTTCTTTCCCACCAGCTTTCTACATAATTACCACAATTAATCACAGGTATTGATCAAGCACTGAGCTTGAATATTTCTTGTTGGGACTAAATGTGTGAGCAAAGCAGGAAAAAAACATCCGGCTGTTCCAACAAGTGGGTGTAATTCCACACCCTTCTTACTTACAGAGCTTGAGTAAACAAGGGTGGGTATATTAGTAACAGTCTGACTTACTGGTTTAGGAATTATTTAGAAAAAGGGCACACTACCTGACTATCTAGGAAATAATTCTAGATATAGCTGCCTTAGTAACCACCAATCTCAATTTTTGAATAGTTTGTGGATTCTTTATGCATGTTTTTCTTTTTATGTGTGTACTATCTCTTTCTTTCCAGCACAGTTTTAACCCACCCCGACTTTCCTCCTAAAAAAAAAAAATTAATTAATTAATAATAATAATAAGCTGAAAGAGCCCAGAGAAGAGGAAACTTAGAAAGTTGCCAGCCACTTTGCAAAAGTATAGTTTTCACCTTTCCGCTTACTGTCCCCTCCACCTTCGTCTTTAAGTCACTGCCAGGTAAATTTCCCGGTGACACCGAGAAAACCATTATTTCAGTTGGTGTACACCACCCTCCCCCAACTCAAGCGTCCTCTCTTTTCTCCTGGCTACATGCGCCTTCTGTGTCGAAACTGTAGAAAGCTTTCAAGTTGTGAACACCTGGCGAAGTGCAAAGGACCGCACCCAAGGATTTAACAGGGCTCAGGTAGGGGCTATAAACCCAGACCAGCAGGCAGCGAGAACAACTTATAAAAGGGTGCCCAGGGTTCCCAGCTTCCTCTCCCATCCTGCTATCCCCGTAAGCTGCAGAGAAATAACTGCATCGCGAGTAAGAAGCCAGGGTTAGGGTTAGAGACCTTTGCATCTCGAAGGAAGAAGGGAAACGAAGGAAACCCAGACTTAGCCAACGCTCTTCCGGAGGAGCAGGGCGCACGATCCCCAGGGTGTCGGACCCTCCCAGAGCCCGCGCAGGGCGCAGTACCCGACTCCAGCGGGGTTCCTGGGCACGCCCTCTGACCAGTGGTGACGTCTACCTCGCCCTCTGGAAGCGAGTCTGAATCAGAGGAAACCTCCGTCTGAGATGGGATTTGGGAGTCTTCCCATAGCATCCTGATTTTCTCCGTCACATACTAAGCACGCTGTAGTTTACAGGGATCAGCCTGCGGGACCCAGTGGGCGTCACGACTGTCTTGATCCCCTCAGGCTTTCCCACAGAAACCGGAATATTGTAAGCGCTAATAAATATTTGTTGACCGGCACAACGGACTGACTGAACAATTAAGTGAATATTTACACTAATGACTGCGTTAAGAGTCGGTACATCTTTCACGTCTGCATAGGTACCCCGGGACCGCCCACCTGGTCCCCTGGCCATCCAGATGCCAGATCTCTCCCGCCTCGGGGTAGAAACTCACCTTCTTGGCAGGGCTCTCCGGGAGGCAGCCTCACCTGTCCCCCCATGGCCCGGGGACCGGGCTTCCTGGGCACAGGCGCTAGCTTCTTACCCACCTGGGCCTCTTGTCCCCATGGACCCGCGTTGGGGCGGAGCTGCGGGTCCCAGACTGGTGAGCGCGGACCCCACCCACGCGGCAGCCTCAGCCAATGGGGATGGCCGGGTGGGGCCTCCTCGCGAGCCACGCCCCTACGGTCCTGGCTTGGGTGCTAATTCTCTGTGTGCTGGTGGCTTTGGGGGTGGCCTTTGGTCACTTGTATGACTGAAGGGAGGACCAGCAGCCCCTCAGGGCGGTTGCTAGGGTCGCGCAGTCCACAGACAGACACTTCTCAGGGCAACAGCGTGTCTCTGAGCGTGAAGGCCGCCGAGGCAACTCTGGGAAACTTTACTGGAGTAGAGACTGTTCTGAGACCCGCTGTGGCTACTCCTGGGTCAAAAGGTCTTCAGACCCTGCTGGTTTTGGAAACCTTCAGTTGTTGACCGCTTTGTGCAAAAGCTGCTGATCACTGGGTTTCTGCGCGGATTCCCGTGCTGAAGTTTATTCTGGGAGATCCAGAACAGACTTTGCCCTTCTGTGCCAGTATCATTGTCTCCCGCTGGCCCTCCACTTTCCCAACCGCCCCCACTAGGTTTCCAATCAGGAGGCAACTTCCCCACCTCCTCCGCCCCATTTTCTGAGTCCTACAGTTATTTGAAACAAATTCTTAGTGGAAAAGCAATGACCGAACTGAAAAGATCTAGTGCCACAAAATAATAACACTAACGTTTATGGCATCCTTTTTATACACAGACGTATTATGCAGGCACTTTGTATGTTTTAACTCATTACATCTCACAGCATAATTAAATCCTAGTTTGCAGATGAGAGATATGAGGCAAAGAGTGAGTTAAAGGTTGAAAGTCTTGGTAGCATGTGTTTATGCAAGTAGAGAAGGCACAATTCCTGCTGAAACCAGGAAGAAATGGGGAGGGGGGCAGGCGGTTCCGGGGGAATGACTTCGTGGCTGGCACCTCAGCATTGAGGAAAATACTCTTATCTGCTTACCTTGCTTTTGCTGTAGGTAGTCATGAACAGCTATTAACTTTATTGCCTGAGTTTCATTGCATAGGCCTCAATCTTGCTTTTCTTGTTCTTAGGCTGATGAGAGAAGAGTTAAGGACAAATGATTAGTCAACATAACAATCCCAGGCACCCAACTTTAATATGCAGTGACCTTGTGAAAAAGGAATAACATGGAATGGGAATATGTGAAAGTGGAAAGGGAGGGAGGTTTATGCCAATTTTGGCTAACAATACTTACTCACATCTTAGACTTACATTTAAATGTACATCAGACTTGAAATTTTCCCTTTATAAAAGATTGGTCATGATAATAAGTGTGATCTAAGGTATTTATTACTTATTTAACAAACATGTAACATTTACTATGTGCAAGCACTGTTCTAAGCACTCTTAAAATATTTGCTTTTTACATCCTATTAAAATCCATCCAGGTAGACACTGTTTTTATCCCCTCTTAACAGCAGAGGAAAACAGGAACAGAGAGTAAGATAACTTGCCTATGAACACATAGCTTGTATGCTTGAGCTGAGATGCTAATCAAGGAAGTCTGGCTTTAGAGTCTGTGCTCTTACTCCATTTGGTAATATGACTTGAAAAAAATAAGTTTAAAAATGTACCTTTATTTGAAGTAGGATGCACTTTGTTATTATTCTTGTTTTCTTCAGTCCTAAAAATATAAAGAAAACACTCAAAAAATACTTAACTTGTTTAAGATCAACTGTTTTCCCAGCTTCAATGTTGTCTAGCAGAAGTTGGTAAAGGATTTCCCTTCACTGCCTATTGCTAGCTGACTTTGGATATTATGCAGTTATTGCACTACAGAGTGTTGTCATGAGTGACTTAATCTGGAGAATTTTTATTCCTATCAAAAAGCATGTTGTTAAATTAACTCAAAAAAGGGCATTTAAAAAATCTTCAGAGAGCCAGCACCACAACTCAGAAAATTCCTTTTCTGAATCAAAACTTAGGATATGAGACCCTCTAAAATGTCAACTCCTGTCATATTGTACCTGGACCTAGTGGAGATGATGAAAAGGATCTGTGAAGCCTTAAGGCCTCAAGGTATAAGGCCACCTTGTCTTAGAGCCCTGCAGGTCTGGGAGGTCTCCTGCTGTGTGAAGTTTTAACCCTTCAGTTGCTGCACTGTGGGGAGATCTGAAGTTCTTAGGGCAGGGATAGGTGACAAAGCCTCATTGTTAGCTGAGGGGTGGGGAAAGGTAATTGGCAGAAATATTACAGTCTCCCCACCCCCAACCCCCAACCCCTCCCGCGCCTACACACCTCTCCACTCACCTGGAAAGGTTGCTCTGAATGCCAGCTGCTGTTTTCTCTCCTTTCCTAAACAGATATAGCTTGTGTTGTAGCTGCATTGCCCCATAACAAGGAGAGAAATATTACGATCTTAACAAGCAGTATGGATAGCCTACTGTTGGTAGTTTTATGATTCCTTATATATTTTTTTCTCAGTTTACTTAGTGATCAATTTTATCTTCTTTCAAAGAATCAACTCTTCCCTTCATTGGTTTTCTTTACTGATATTAAAATTTTTACTGATTTCTGCTTTTATTTTGTATTGCTTCCTTCTTTTCTATTTTGAGTTTAATTTGCCATTATTTTCCTAGTTTTCAATGTAAAACTTAACTTGATACTGATTTTAAACATTTATTCTCTTCTAATATAAGCATTTAAGGCTAACATTTGCTTCCAAATAGTGCTTTAGATCCACCCTACACATTTTGTATGTTGTGTTTTTAGTGTCATTTAGTTCAAAATACTTTTAAATTTTCCTGTGATTTCTTCTTTGACCCATAGTTTATTTAGAAATACATTGTTTTTTTCTAAACATTTAGAGATTTCTAGATATCTTTCTGTTATTGCTTTCTAATGTATTTCTGTTTTGAACATAGAACATATTCTGAATAATAACAATCCTTTGAAATGTATGAAGATTTGCTTTATGACTCAATGCATAGTCCACTAAATTTTCAATAATGCAATTAGCTGTCAATATCGGATAATAATAAACACAATTCATTTGTTTTTTAATGCATACTAGTTTACGAGATGTAATTACAATTACTGTAGAATGATAGTACTTTAGAAGGCACAGAATTCTCAGGAGTAAGATTGTGACCATGTCGGATCCATATTTTATTTTATTTACATGTTCAGTTGTGAAAGGATTCTGGAAACTGATTTCTTACAAACATTAAGGGTCTAGTTTTGCAAATTGGATGCTCATATTCTGTAATTAGTGTTTCCCTATAAAACAAATCTACCTGAGAGACTAAATTATAATCAAAGTTAGTTAGCTTAATAGCAGAAACCTAGCCATATGTGGAACACCTCATTCTTGTTAGACAGTTTACACATTAAATAGACCATTTAATTAAGAAGGAGGGAAGTTTTGCAACTTGCCCTAAGTAACACAGCTAGCAAGTAGAACTGAGATTTTAGCCAAAGTTTCTCTAAAGTCCCAGCCTGATAGTTCTGACAATAAGCTAAACTACCTTTCACTGTAGGTGACAGTAATGAACACTTCTTAGTTCACTGCCTAGCATGTACTACTTTCTATCTATCCTTTTTAAAAATAAGAACATTGTGGCATGTGTACCTCTAGTCCCAGCTACTTGGGAGGCTGAGGCAGGAGGATCACTCAAGTCCCATGTGTTTGGGGCCAGACTGAGCAACATGGTGAGACAGTGTCAGAGAGAGAGAGAGAGAGAGAGAGAGAGAGAGAGAGAGAGAGAGAGAGAGAGAGAGAGAGAGAGAGGAAGATTTTACTTATTTTGGCTTAAATTGAGATCTCCGAGGAAGAATTAATAGGTACTAAATAGATGTATATTGACTGAATTTATTGATTCATGTTAGTTGTTTTGAGGACACAGTTTGATAGAAATTGAGGATCATCTCAGAAAAGAACACATTCATGTATTTATCAAATTATGCTGTAATAGCTTGGGATCTTTGACCCCCAAACTCTGCCAATGAAGTCTGTAATAGAACTTTTGTATTCAAAGGGCTGTGGAAGGCAGTTCTGTTTATCTCTTTCTTCTATTGCTACCCTCAGAGTTCTACAGTCTCCAGTTCTTCCTGGTTAAATCTTGATTTTTAAAGTAAGTATAAGAAAACATGGAACTCTTTGATTCATTCCTTCCAATGAATGTTACTGAGGCACTGACATACACTACTCTTTAGTTTCCAGATCTCCCTCTGCCCTAAGCCTGCTCTTCTTAGTGTCCTTCCTATCTCGTCATATTATGACCTCTTTTTTTAACTGCATTAGGTAAAAAAATCTATAGTCATCCTTGAATCCTTGAACCCACTTTTTCATTCACACCCACAACCAGTCAATTAGCAAATCTTTTTTTTTTTTTTACCTTTTTTTTTTTTCTTTTTTTTCTATTGTAAACAAATGGGATACATGTTGTTTCTCTGTTTGTACATGGAGTAAAGGCATACCATTTGTATAATCATAAATTTACATAGGGTAATGTTGTTTGATTCATTCTGTTATTTTTTTCCTTCCCCCCCACCCCTCCCACCCCTCTCAATTAGCAAATCTTACTACCTCTGTTTGTCTGGCTTTTTCTCACCACCCACTTTCCCGCTCCACCACTCTACCAACCTGATCTGAACTACTGTCACCTCTCACTGAATTACCGTAATAGACTGCTAATTGTTCTCCACATGATCTGGTTTCTAAGACCTTAACTCTTTAACTCCCTCTTCTTGCTTCTTCTGATTTAGTCACACTGGCTTTCCTGTTCTTTAAACACTCCAACACAGTTCTGTCTTTGCACACGTTTTCTTGTCAAACAAGATCTTTCCCTGGAAGGGGTTATGACTAGCTCTCTCGCTATTTTCAGGTCGCTGCTTAATAAGGCCATCCCTGAATACCCTACCTAATGCAATCCTGTCCCACCTCATATCATTTTTAGCCCATTACTAAGACAGGTGGGCTCTTGGAGAGAGAGAGAGAGAGAGAGAGAGAGAGAGAGAGAGAGAGAGAGAGAGAGAACTCTTAGTAAATGGAGACCCAGTTCTAGGAGCATGACCAGTAGTATTTGTCCCTTTAGTTAGATGAACAAAACCTCCAACATATGCATTTAACAGATCAATTAGAACAGAAACATAATTTAAAAATCACCGGATTCAAAGACTTACATAATGTGCTACTCAAATCACTTATAGGTAGACTGTTTGACCAAAGAGAAATATTCTGAACCCCAAATATCTAATGATTGTCTTGGACTTGATTTTCAAAGATACTTGACTGAAAACCTGCATATTGCTTCCCAGGGAAATCATATATTTAATTAGAGAGCTCAACCCTAGGTACATTACTTGTCTTCTCTGGGAGGAGAGGGGCACCCATACTTTGCCTATGGTGTGCACACTTTTCTGTCCTTAAATAAATCTTTGCTTGTGCCTTGCTTCTCACCCATTTGGAAATTATTTTCAGCAGGTAAAGTCAAGAACTCACCGAGATGGAGTTGAGTTTCCATTCTCCTCTTTGGAGGGACCTCCTGGGCCCCCTGTCCAGTAATATTACTTTGTACTGTTCTTTATCATATCTCTGATCACTATCTGACTTCTGAATTTCTACTGCTTTGTTTATTGTCTTTCTCACCCCATTAGCATGAACGTTCCATGAGGGCAGAAACTTAGTGTTATTAACTATTGACTCCCCAATGCTGAGCAGAGAGCCTGGGCAGTGAATTAATAGTTGCAGAATGAATAACTATTCATGGCACTGAACCAACAGTTCAGATACAGTAAAAGACAAGTAAAGGACAACACAGACACAGACCCTAAACTCATAATTATTACAGGGAAGAGAGTCATTAAAAAATTAATTACATAACCTTTAGTTATGGTTATAAACACAGAGGAGATGTCATTGAGCTCTCTGACTGAAGGTCTTGGTGTGTTGGCAGACAGACTATCAAACTTCATAACTTAGGGCCAAGATCCAGAATCTCTCAAATAATAAAATTTTAAAATAAAAATACAAAGGACCAATGTCATATAAATGAGCAAGCATATGTAGTTAGAGGTACTTTACATGGGATTATAAAGATTTAGAGGGAGCTGACAAAGCAAGATAGGGAACCAGATTAAAAGCAGACTATTAAATAGATAATCCAATATGATTATGTTCTATCAGTCAAGGTTACTGCAGGTCTCAGGAAAGAAATCCAGTAATAGGTGGACTGGGTCAAGCTAATCATCCACTGGAGGGGGAAACAAAATTGAACAAGAACAAAGTGCAATACTCTTACCCTTTTAATTTTGGGTAAATTTAAAAAATATATCCTAGGACATGTGTTTTATATATGCAGCAAAATTCCTACTTACCGTCAATTTCAGTCGAAAGGTAAATTCCTCCTATCAAAGTATTCCATTTCAGTTCCTTTTATTCCCAAATTTTAGGGGTCCTTGTCTGAAGTCCCTCAGCTCTTTATCAAACTGTGTCATAGACATTTCCTCCCTGGCCTGTCGCCTCCTCTCTGCAGTCTCTGAGGAAAGGTGAGGAAAGGATTATGTGCTCTTAGATCTTAGGACAGTTCCTACACATCCTAGGTGCTCAGGAATTATGTGCTGAATGAATGAACAAATACTTGAATGAATTTCACAACTTTATGAAGGGTTATTATTTTGTGTGGTTAAGAACTTGACACACATAAAACATAGGTTTTCATTGAAAATTTGAAATGGATTATTTCATTTGGTCACATTTTGCTAGAATTGTATAACTTATTTAGAATCAAGGTATATAAATAATGACTCTGTATCTTTATATTTTATAAATGTATCTTCACCAACATACCTATTAAATTTGTTACTTAGTCACATGCACCTAGCTATCAAAAGTCCAGTTGTAACATATTTAGTACAGGGGAAGCCCAAGCAATATGCTACAAGACTCCAGTTTAGGTGCTGTCCAAGGGTTAGAGGTGATGGAAAGGAAGTGAGGGCACATTTGTTAGATGTCCTCTTGTACATCAATAGTGTGTGAGATGCTATAATGTTGCTCCATTTATCTTCACAAAAACCTAATAAAGTAGGAATTATATTTCATTTCACAGAGAAAGAAACTGATGCTAGAAAGATGATGTCATTTTCTCAAGACCACATAACTAATATCCATTATCCTAAGGATCAGTAATTTTTAGTTTATCCTTATTTAATTTTAGTTTTGGAGGGGGAAAGTTGCATGAGCTAAGTTTGAGAGCTAGTAAAGGAAGAAGCATTCAAAATGAGACAAATGAGTCATTCTGAATATATAAAGTTGTGTTTGTGTGCGTGTGTGTGTGTGTGTGTGTGTGTGTGTGTGTGTGTTTCACTGGGGAAGAGCTGTTTTCTAATGAGAAATTCTATGAAATTTCATGATATCAACCAGGAATTATGTTGACAGGAGGAAGGAAGGTTTACTAGAATTATTGCTCCAACCGTTTTATTTAATTCATTAAAATCACTTGTTAAAGTTTAAAATGAAAGACAAATCATGCAAAAGCAAATGTTCTGTGATTGTATATGGGGACAGATTCCAAGTATCACCTTGTTTTACTTTTAGAGGTTTTTTTTTTTTTAGTTACATCTTCCATGTATGAGGAAGGACTAGAAAAATTTTTCTCTGACTCTAATATACTTCCTAACCAGAAAATATATTTTCAATTTTTAAAATAAACCAGGCAAACAATGTGATTATTGTAAAATAATGCTTTATTTTGACATTGTCTTTTAGAAATTATAATAGTCACTTATCAAGCATTTACCATTCTTTAAGAACCGTACTACTTTCTTACATTACTATATCTTATTTTACTCTTCACAATAGCCTACAAGATATTATCACACCCATTTCTTGGAAACTGAGGGTCCCTTTTTTGCTCCCAACCCCAGTGTTAGTGACTAGAGCTTTAAACTCAGACCTGTGACTCCAAAACCTGTATACTTAAACCCAGAATGGTGTCATGGAAAATTCCTCCAAACTGGGTAGCAACTGTTGACATAAGAGGCTGAGGTAAAATGAACATTGGATCTGAGAACAAAAGGGTCTTCCACTTTTGACAACAGGTAGTCTTCTTCTGAAAACCCTAACTCCTCAACAGCAAGCTAAAAATTTCAGGGAGGTCCACAGAAGGCCTGAGTACTTTCATGAATGATAGATTCAAGTTGGGTGATTAAGAAACATTAAAATACTTTGAGGAAAAATTTACTTAGATGTGAGGGACATAAACATATTGTAAAAAGTAACAATTACAACATTTTTTTTGGGATTTATGTATAGGTAATGTGCTGAGGTACATTTAAGTTATAGATGGACCACAGTTGGTGAAAAGCAGCAACGTTTTACCAGAACAGTATTCTTTGCTGTCACTGTTAAAGGCACATTGCTGAAATAGGTGACTTAATTTTCATGTTTTCACCTTCCAGTTGACAAAAGCAATATGGCACTTTGGAGTCAGAGAGGACCAGGTATAGAGATGTCAAATAAAAAAATAGCATATCCAGCTCAATTTGAATTTCAGATAAATAACAATTTTTAGCATGTTTGTCTCATATGATATTTGAGATATATTTATAGAGATATAATATTGTATTTTTATTTGCTAAATCTGGGTGTGAATCCAGCTGGTAATATACCAGTCATTGTGACCCTTGGCAAGTTGCTTTATCTCCCAGCCTTCATTTCCTCCTCAATAAACTGAAGAAAGTAAAGTATCTGCTTCACAGGCTTGTTTTAGTATTTAAAATATTTATTTAGCACTAAGAAAGGTAAATAATTTCTTTCCATGTGTTTATTCATTATTTATTTTACTTTATATCTGTAATGTTTACTACCATTTTGTGATTTTCAAAATGTTTGCAATTAATTTCACAGAGGTAGGTTTAAGATATTGCCATGTTACTCAAGGCAAATGGCTTATTTTCCTAAGTAGATTATACATGCTTTTCTTAGGAAGGAACAGAATATAAAGGGACTGACACAATAACACTTGAACATAAAGTTAAATTGTGACATGAGTTTTTGCATTGGTTAGTTTGAGGAAGTTTTAACAGAAAGGATTTATTAAAAATGCTGATATGAGCTGTTTACTGAATATATGTTTAAGTACAAGGTTGCAAAAAAAAAGTTAAATTTAAATGGCATATTTGGCAAAATGTTGCTTGATCAGTGAGTTGAAAGTAGGTAATAAAATACAAATGATAGTAATTTAACTTTACAAAGTCTAACAGGGAACATAGATTTTTTGAACGTTATTTTGCAATATGAATTTAGAACCATACAAATGATAATATACTTCAATCTAACAATTTCTAAGAAAACACTAAATAACCATAGATGTATACAATGATTTAAGAATAAGAACATTCATTTTTAAACCCTTTAGAGAAAAATGTTTGATGATAGGGAAATCAATAAATTATGGAATACTGGAATGATAAAATATTAATGTAATCTTTAAAAGGTTACTTTATAGATATTTATTAATATAAAATTACCATAATATTAAGTAAAAATCAAAGTGATTTTATTTAAAAAATGTAATGGTGGACACAACCAAAATGTTAATATTGGTTGTCCCCCAAGGGATAAAAATGTTTCAGTTTTATTTTCATTTTTTGAATACAAAATTATACAAAGCATGTTTATGATATAATTAGAAGTAAAAAAATTACTTTTAAAATCCTGGAAATCCAAAGTTAACTTTTCTAAGGTATTCAGTTCTCTCCTAAATTTTTTTCCAAGCATCTTGGGATATTTTCTCTTTTGAGAACCTCCTATCCCACTGGGAGCTGGAGCTACTTAATAAAGGCAACAAATGTCACTTGATTATTCAGTGGCTAGTTATTCAGCAGGACAAATACTGCCAAAATTGGAGAATGAAGTGTTTTGGGAGTTGATAGATCAAAATAAAAGCAATTTTGATAAAAGGTGATAAGATTTATTTCATGCCCTTTTGATTTTTGGTCATAAGTAAAAGTTTTGTGAATACATAGAATACCAGATGTTACATGAAGAATTTTCAGAGAAATTTACTCTGATGTCATAGATGACATTTTGTGATTTTTTTGTACATTGAAGTATGAATTATTCTCTTAGACAAGCTCAGATTTAATTCTCCACCAGATATTTTAAAATATGCAGTTCTTCTATGAAATATAAAATTAAAAATATCAATGAATAATTAAGGGTACCCAATTTGTATTTTAGCAGTTTTTAATATGACAGTATTAAACTCGAAAATTTAATGATATGTTGTAAATACCTAGACAATATTTTCAAAATTGTAACCTTGGAAAAAACTGGCAGTATATTTTTAGTAAATTTCACTAGGCAATATTACCTTGGGTTTACTTTTGAATTTGCTAAGAGGCGTGGCTTAGAGAAACCCTCTTTTATCTCTAATTCTCATACATATTAATGAACTCAGGTTCAAGCAAAGGATAATGATGATTTGGTTGCTGTTATTTTCATCCACATATAAATCCCCAAATCCAATACAAGTCACGAAAATCCTCTTTAGTCAATGCCACGGAACTTTTTTTTTTTAACCCCCCTGGAAATGAATAAGAAACTTAGTGATTTGTGCATGTTTAAGGAAAGGAAAAAAAATTAGCATGTTTACTATTTCAAAGAAGTTTAGACCTGAATTTTGACAATGTCAAGATTTCCAGTACATCTCTGTTTGTTTTGGATACAGCACTGATTTCCACTGTAGAGGACACAGATACCTGACTTAAACAACCAAAGGTAAGAACTCAGTGGTACAGTTATATTTTCACATATGCTTACACTTCAGTTTTGATTGACTAAAGTATCAGATTTTTCTTTGTTTTCCATGTTCGATGTTTTTCAGGTACAGTTAGCAATTGCATCTTTGTTGATTCCCTGCATTTTTGACAGATAAACAATTAAAATACAATTTAGTTAAAAATAACAATAAATAAAAGCCTAGGATTTTGCTAAACTGAATATGACCACAGAGTAACACTACCTGATTTTTGCAAATTAAAAAAATTTTTTAGAAGTCAAAAGCAGTAACTTTGGCATACATATCTTTCTCCAAAGGAAGTATTTAATACAGTTTTTTTTTCATTTTCTTCAAAATAATTTAAGATAGAACAACATCAAATGCACATAAATGGTAATAAAGAATTAACTTCTAAACTATGAGCTCCAACTCATTGGGAATTCCTAAAACGTTAAGTGTCTTAAAGCATTTTTATAACATTCTGCATATCCTCCTTTAAAAAATTAATCAGCACCTGAAGAGATGAAATGACTCATCCAAAACAACACAGTAGTGTTGTGACGGGGCTAGAATTTCTACCACGTTGCCTTCTTAACTCTTTTTGATAGCCATTTGTATTTTAATTAGACTTCGAATAGCCACTATCACCTACTTTCATGTTTTATTTTTATAAATTAAAATTTTTTATTGTGTGATGATTATATGTTTTCAAATATTAGTGATTTCATTCTTTTTAGAAAATTAGACACTACTAAACAAAGCTTTTAAAATGTTCCTATCAATACAGATCCATCTTATGATTGACTTTTTACATTTTGTCCTTTTGGTTTGTAGATCCCTTAGTCAATTTGTTCTATTACTTTTGTTCTTTCTCTTAGCAGACGTCTACCAGTATCCCTCACTCTTATTTGATCAAGCCAGGGGACAAAAGAGGGAGCGGAGTGAAGCATGGGGTGTAAATGTAATTGAAAGACCTAATCCTTATCTATTGCACCTTATATCCCATAGAGAAAACACCCTCTTTCCTCTACTCTGGAAAAATTTATAAATATTGATCACAGAAATGATCTCCGTGGAGCAAACAGTGTATATAGGTTAACTTCTGTGGTCATGGTCAAAGTTAGAAATGAATGAGAAAGTGTAAATTAAGGAGACTATCTCTCAGAAATGATTAAAAAAAAGAAAAAGGAAAAGAAAAGGAACCTCAAGAGCTCTTTCACTGAAGATAACGGCAAAACACCTGTTGTAGATTTTTCTCTTTTTTATGAAGGTCATTTTTTAAGTTATGAAGTTGACATGTGCCAAAATGAGGAGTTTTTATAAAATACATTATTTTATAGAAAAATACCTAAATTTAAATTAAAAAACAAAAGACATATTGACTAAAAAGTAAAATTGAAAACAATTTTTAAAATTGTTCAGGAACTACCTCAAAAAAGTCATTGCATCCTAAATATTTTTTACTTAATTGTTTACTCAACAAGTATTTATTTGGTACCTACTACAATGCCAGGCATTTTCCTAGATAGAACCTTTCCTTTGTTCCCTACTGCTTCCCCATCAATACGTTAAAGGAGCAAATCCACATTACAGTTGTGACATTGGATGACAATGTGTGACAGTGTGACATTTGGGCTGCCATAGTTTAAGTTGTGACCTTAACCAGACTTTACCAGTCAGTCCTTTCCTCCATCTCCATCTCCTTAAAGTCCTTTCCTTCATCCCTTAAAGGAGAAATATAATGTGCCTTCTAAGCAGCAGACAAACATTGTGCCAAGATTTTGAACTACACTGCTGTAGGTACTTTCTGCTTTGGGATGATGCTTCTAGTTACAACTAACACTTCCCACATATGTAAGCAGGAATCAACCTGAGTTTTAATAATTGATATGAAATTGATGAAAAATAATTGATAAAATTTAACAACTATTCTTGATAAAGTGGGGAATTAAATAAAACTTCCTTAACACAATAGGAAAATTTGTCTGAAATGCATGGGCAAAAAATAGGAGAAATTCTCGTCACTGAAACAAGACAAGAAATGCCAATTGTATTATCTATTATTTAACATTGTTCTATAAGATATATGTATCATATATATATATATTTGAAGGGATAAAATCATGTTTAACTGTGGATGATTGTCTACATAGAAAGCTCAACTGAATCTATTAAAAAACTATTATAACCGATAAGAAAGTAAGATGATAAGTTACAAAATAAATTTTTAAATTAATAGCTTTCCTGTAGGCCAGCAATAACTAGATAATAAATTAACAGATATTATAAGAAATGAAAAGTTTAAATGAATAGAGTATATTTAATGAGAAATATACATAGTTTATTTAATGCATATTACAAAGTAGATTTTTAAAAAGCTATTAATAAATGAGAAGATATCCCTTATAATGTGCTAACAAATTTAATATGTTAACATGTTGATCTTGCAAAATTAATCCATAAGTTCAATAAAATCTCCTTTTAAAGCACATGTTGAATTTTCTTAGGAATTTGATAAAATTATTCTGAGGGCAGCTATCAATAATAAATGTACACATATTGTACTGTAATAGGAATTAAATAGTCATTAAATAGGAATAAAATCATTTAAATGTGGTCACTAAAGTGATGCAACTATAGACGAATAATTTTGATTGGACACACATGTAATATTTATGCAATAAAATAAACAACAGTAGTGAAAAGAACATTTTGGTTGCTTATTATGAGTTCAGCACTGTAAAAGATGCTGGAGACAGAAAAACTGGAGCTCATTGATACCTGTCTCAAGTCTGGTGGGAGAGACACTGACAAGAATGAATTATAATAAAATGAAAGGTCACCACACTGATGATAAGCCCTCTGTATTGTGTGGGTGTAGTGGAGGAATCAGAAGCACTCAGGCATCCTAAGACCAGCTGTGTGGGTCTACTAGAGATGCCATAAGAAACAGTCAGATCCAATCAGCTGCAAAACAAAAATATTAAAAAATAATTATCTATTCTGAATATGTACAGACTTTTTTCTTATCATTATTCCCTAAACAATTGAGTGTAACAGCTATTTACATGCATTTATACTGTATTAGGTATTATAAGTAATCTGGAGACAATTTAAAGCATAAGAGAGCATGTAAGGAGGTTATATGCAAATACTGCTCCATTGACCAATAATAGGGTGGTTTACACAACTGAAATTTTTAAATTTATTTTTTATTTTTACAGACTGCATTTTGATTCATTGTACACAAATGGGGTTCAAATTTTCATTTCTATGGTTGTACACGATGTAGAGTCACATCATTTGTGTAATCATACATGTACATACGGTAATGATGTCTGTCTCAGTCCATTGTCTTTCCTTCCCACCCTCCCCCTCCTCATATCCCTCTACACGTTCAAAAGTTCCTCCATTCTTGTCTAATCCCTCTTCTCCCCACTCCATTATGTATCATCATCCACTTATCAGAGAAAACGTTTAGCCTTTGGTTTTGGGGGATTGACTTATTTTACTCAGCATGATATTCTCCAACTCCAATCCGTTTACCTGAAAACACCTTAATTTTATTCTTCTTTATGACTAATATTCCATTATGTATATATACCACAGTTTCTTTATCCATTCATCTATTGAAGGACATCTAGGTTGGTTCCACAATCTAGTTATTGTGAATTGAGCTGCTATAAACACTGATGTGGCTGTGTCACTGTAGTATGCTGATTTTAAGTCCTTCGGGTATAAACCGAGGAGTGGGATAGCTGAGTCAATGGTGGTTCCATTCCAAGTTTTCTGAGGAATCTCCATACTGCTTTCCAGAGTGGCTGCACCAATTTGCAGTCTCACCAGCAATGTATGAGTGTACCTGTTTCCCCACATCCTTGCCAATGTTTATTATTGCTTGTGTTCTTGATAATCACCATTCTAATTAGAGTGAGATGAAATCATAGGGTGGATTTGATTTGTATTTCTCTAGTTACTAGTGATGAACACTTTTTCATATATTTGTTGGTTGCTTGAATATCTTATTCTATGAAGTGTCTGCCCAGTTCCTTAGCCCTTTTATTGATTGGGTTCTTTGTATTTTTGGTGTAAAGTTTTTTAAGTTCTTTATACATTTTGGAGATTAGTGAATATCTGAGTACACAACAGATTTATCTCTCACAGTTTTGGAGGCCAGAAGTCCACCATGGACGTGTCAGCCGTATCAGTTTCTTCTAAGGCCTCTCGACTTGCAGATGGTCATCTTTCTGCTGTCTTCACGTGATCATTCTTCTGCATGCCCTCTTGTCTCTTTGCATGTCTGAATTTCCTCTTTTAAAGACACCAATCATTCTGGGCATGGTGGTGCAAACCTGTAATCCTAGTGGCTTGGGAGGCTGAGGCAGGAGGAGGATTCAAAGTTTGAGGCCAGCCTCAGCAACTTAGGGAGGCCCTAAGCAACTTAGTGAGACCCTGTCTCAAAATAAAAAAATAAAAAAGGGGTTGTGGTTTAGTGATTAAGCATCCCTGGGTTCACTCCCTGGTACCAAAAACAAAATAAAATAAAGACACCAAAGATTGGATTAGGCACATTCTATGGCCTCATTTTAGTGTAATCACTTCTATAAAGGCCTATCCCCAAATACAGTCACTTTCTGAGCTAGTAGGGTTTTGGGCTTCAATATATGAATTATGAGGGGATAGAATTCAGTTCATAAAAGCAACCATTAGAGATAGCTATTCTTTTTTTATTGTAAACAAATGGAATCCATGTTGTTTCTCTATTTGTACATGGAGTCAAGGCATACTATTTGTGTAATCATAAATTTACATAGGGTAATGTTGTTTGATTCATTCTGTTATTTTTTTCCCTTCCCCCCCACCACTCCCACCCATCTTTTCCCTCTATACAGTCCTTCCTTCCTCCATTTTTACCACCCTCCTTATCCCTAACCCTAAACCTAACCCTAAGCCTAACACTAACACCTCCCACCCCCCATTATATGTCCTCATCCACTTATCAGTGAGATCATTTGTCCTTTAGTTTTTTGAGATTGGCTTATCTCACTTATCATGATATTCTCCAATTTCATCCATTTGCCTGCAAATGCCATAATTTTATCATTCTTCATGGCAGAGTAATATTCTATTGTATATATATGCCACAGTTTCTTTATCCATTCATCAACTGAAGGGCATCTAGGTTGGTTCCACAATTTGGCTATGGTGAATTGAGCAGCAATGAACATTGATGTGGCTGTATCTCTGTACTATGCTGATTTTAAGTCTTTGGGTATAGGCCAAGGAGTGGAATAGCTGGGTCAAATGGTGTTTCCATTACAAGCATTCTGAGGAATCTCCATACTGCTTTCCAGAGTGGCTGCACTAATTTGCAACCTCACCAGCAATGTATGAGTGTACCTTTTTCCTCACATCCTCGCCAACACCTATTGTTGCTTGTGTTCTTGATAATCGCCATTCTAATTGGGGTGAGATGAAATCTTAGGGTGGTTTTGATTTGCATTTCTCTTATTACTAGAGATGTTGAACATTTTTTCATATGTTTGTTGATTGCTTGTACATCTTCTTCTGTGAAGTGTCCCTTCATTTCCTTAGCCCATTTGTTGATTGGATTATTTGTATTCTTGGTGTAGAGTTTTTTGAGTTCTTTATAGATCTGGAAATTAGCACTCTACTGAAGTATGAGTGGCAAAGATATTCTCCCACTCTGTAGGCTCTGTCTTCACATTACTGATAGTTTCCTTTGCTGAGAGAAAGCTTTTTAGTTTGAATCTATCCCAGTTGTTGATTCTTGCTTTTATTTCTTGTGCTATGGGAGTCCTGTTGAGGAAGTCTGATCCTAAGTCAACAAGCTGAAGATTTGAACCTACTTTTTCTTCTATAAGATGCAAAGTCTCTGGTCTGATTCCGAGGTCCTTGATCCATTTTGAGTTGAATTTTGTGCAGGGTGAGAGATAGGGGTTTAATTTCATTCTGTTGCATATGGTTTTCCAGTTTTCCCAGCACCATTTGTTGAAGAGGCTATCTTTTCTCCATTGCATATTTTTGGCCGCTTTGTCTAGTATGAGAAAATTGTATTTATTTGGGTTTGTGTCCACGTCCTCTATTCTGTACCATTGATCTACATGTCTATTTTGGTACCAATACCATGCCGTTTTTGTTACTATTGCTTTGTAGTAGAGTTGAAGATCTGGTATTGCAATACCCCCTGCTTCGCTTTTTCTACTGAGGATTGCTTTACCTATTCTGGGTTTTTTATTCTTCCAGATGAATTTCATAATTGCTTGCTCTATTTCTGTAAGGTACATCATTGGGATTTTAATTGGAATTGCATTGAATCTGTATAGCACTTTAGGTAGTATGGCCATTTTGACAATATTAATTCTTCCTATCCAAGAACATGGGAGATCTTTTCATCTTCTAAGGTTTTCTTGAATTTCTTTCTTTAGTGTTCTGTAGTTCTCATTGTAGAGGTCTTTCACCTCTTTTGTGAAATTGATTCCCAAGTATTTTATTTATTTTTTGAGCTATTGTGAATGGGGTAGTTTTCCTAATTTCTCTTTCTGAAGATTCATCACTTATGTATAAAATGCATTGAATTTATGAGCATTGATCTTGTAACCTGCTACTTTACTGAATTCACTTATGAGTTCTAAAAGTGTTCTGGTGGAATTTCCAGGTTCCTCTAAATACATAATCATGTCATCAGTGAAAAGGGATAGTTTGAGTTCTTCTTTTCCAATTCATATCCCTTTAATTTCTTTGGTCTGTCTAATTGCTCTGGCTAGAGTTTCAAGGACGATGTTGAATAGAAGTGGTGAAAGAGGGCATCCCTGCCTTGTTCCAGTTTTTAGGGGGAACACTTTCAGTTTTTCACCATTTAGAATGATATTGGCCATGGGCTTAGCATAGATGGCCTTTACAATGTTAAGGAATGTTCCCACTACCCCAATTTTTTCTAGTGTTTTGAACATGAAGGGATGCTGTATTTTATCGAATGCTTTTTCTGCATCTATTGAAATAATCATGTGATTCTTAACTTTAAGTCTGTTGATATGGTGAATGACATTTATTGATTTTTAGACATTGAACCAACCTTGCATTCCTGGGATAAAACCCACTTGATCGTGGTGCACTATCTTTTTAATATATTTTTGTCTGCGATTTGCTAAAATTTTGTTGAGAATTTTTGCGTCGATGTTCATTAAGGATATTGGTCTGAAATTTTCTTTCCTCGATGTGTCTCTGTCTGGTTTAGGTATCAGGGTGATATTGGCTTCATAGAACGAGTTTGGGAGGGTTCCCTCCTCTTCTATTTCATGGAATAGTTTGAGGAGTATTGGAATGAGCTCTTCTTTAAAGGTTTTGTAGAACTCGGCTGAGAACCCATCTGGTCCTGGACTTTTCTTTGTTGGTAGGCTTTTGATGACCTCTTCTATTTCATTGCTTGAAATTGATTTATTTAAGTTGTGTATGTCCTCCTCGTTCAGTTTAGGTAATTCATATGTCTCTAGAAATTTGTTGATGTCTTCGAGGTTTTCTGTTTTGTTGGAGTATAGATTTTCGAAATAGCTTCTAATTATGTTTTGTATTTCACTCGTGTCTGTTGTGATGTTTCCTTGTTCATTCCGAATTTTAGTAATTTGAGTTTTCTCCCTGTTTCTCTTTGTTAGTGTGGCTAAGGGTTTATCAATTTTGTTTATTTTTTCAAAGAACCAACTATTTATTTTGTTAATTTTTCCAATTGTTTCTTTTGTTTCAATTTCGTTGATTTCGGCTCTGATTTTAACTATTTCCTGTCTTCTACTACTTTTGGTATTGGCCAATAATTCTTAAATTTGGCCTTTTCATGATATCCCATAATTCTTGTAGATTCTGTTCATGATTTCTTACCATCTTCTCTGTTTGGCCAACTTTGTTTTCAAGATTAAATATTTTGTCTTCAATATCTGAGGATCTGTCTTCCAGGTGTTCTATCCTATTGGTTATGCTTTCTATGGAGTTTTTAACTTGGTTTATTGTTTCCTTCATTTCAAGGATTTCTGTTTTTTTTTTTTTTTTTTTTTTTTTTTTCAGTATCTTTAACTCTTTATTGAAATGATCTCTTGCTTCCCGTATTTGGTCTTGGTCTTTTAACTGTTGATTGGTGTGATCATTTAATGCCTGCATTTGCTCTTTCATCTCCTCCTTCAATGCCTGCATTTGCTCTTTCATCTCCTCATTTGCTTCCCTGATTTTTTTAATTATGTACCTTCTGAACTCCCTGACATTTCTTCTGCTGTGCTGTCATTGGGTTTTATTGATGTAGTATCTAGGTTTGTTTGGGACATTTTCTTCCCTTTTTTTCTCATATTGGTCAGATGTCAGTGAGACTGAGATATTGCAGATTTCCTCTATTGGCTTATAGTGTCCCTGTAGATTTCCAGTGTATCACCTCCCAGCCTTCAGTAGCCTGAAGTCTTGGAGGAACTCGATAATGCAGTACTTCCAAAGAAAGCTGCCCCTGACCCCCTACTGGCTCCAGGGTTTGGAGCTGGCTCTGTGTGGAAAGGCTCTCACTGGGTGGTCTGCTCAGAGAAGCTGACCGTGAAAGGAGCCTACCGCCGGAGGGAGCAGGGCTGCTTGGGGAAGTCCCTGGCTGCCCTGTCCTGGTCCCTGAAGCTGCCTGCGGGCCGGAGCTTGCCGCTGGCGGGACTTGGAGCTGGTTCTGTGCAGAAAGGCTCTCACTGGGGGGCCTGCTCCGAGAAGCTGGCCGTGTGGGAGGAGCCCACCATCGGAGTGAGCAGGGCTACCTGGGGAAGACTCTAGCTGCCCTGTCCTGCTCTGATAAGCCGCCCCTATCTGGGCCTGCCACCCAGGCAGAGCTTCACCCGGTGGGGGAGACTCACCCCGTGGCTCTATTTTAGTCCGAGTCTCTCAATGCCTCCCCTTCTTGAATCCTGGGTTCTGGAGCAACTGGAGATGCAGTCACCCTCTAGTCCGCCATCTTGGATCACCAAGATAGCTATTCTTTTCATCATTCTTTTTTTTTTTTCATGAGATTTCCTTTGCCAAGAAAACTTATCTCCCCTACTGTCTAGCAAACCTCTACTCAACCTTCAAGATCCAGTTACATATCTCCTGCCTCAGGAAGCTCTTGGTGATTCTCCCAACTCTAACAGGATTGGCCTCTGCACACACATTATTATATTGGATTTTGTTGCTTACAGATTTCTCCTATTAGCTTTTCTAGGACTGAAAGTTGGTCTCTTTCTATTTTCCCCCTTTCTTCTTCCCTTTATGCCTCAGCAATCTACCCGGTATTGCTGGATAGCAAATGTTCAACCAATGTGGAGAAGCAAAAATGTTAACAAGTACTGGTTGGCACTGTTAGGGGTAGTGGAGCCTTAGAGTTGGGACCCAGTGGAGGGAGGTAGGTCAAGGAGGCATGCCTGTGGAGCGGTTGTTGGCCTGGCCCCTAACTCTTCCTCTTTTGACTTCTGGCAGTTTTTATTCACCATGCACTTCTTGTCTTTGCCATCTGGCACCACCAGAAGCTGAAAAGTAATGGGTGTACCTAATCTTGATTTGAAATCATGAACTAAAATAAACCTTTTCTAAGCTGATTACCATAGGTATAGTTTATAGTAATTAAAAGCTGACTAGCACTAGATTATACATAGATACGTAAAATATATATATACACAATCAATGCTTTGTATTTATTTAACAAATTGGCACATTTACAATTCTAGATGCTGGGATTATAGTAGTGAACAAAACAGAATCCTTGTTCCTATTGTGCTTACTTTTCCTGACATTTAAAGCAATCTTTTGTATCACTTTGTCTTCTTTTAAAATCTTCTGGTTAATAAAAGACCTATTGGAAAAACAGATTAGGTTTTTGATGGCTTTTGTTTACTGGTTTTTGATTGATCAGGATTTTTATTTTATGATGGGTACTTTGTAAATTTTCCTTAGCTGGTGAAGACGATGATAATGATCATGATAATAATGATCTCTTTGGTAGAACTGAGGAGGAACTGGGTTTTCTTTCTACATTGATAGCACTTGACTTAACAAGCTTGACGGGTCCCTGTGTTTGTGTGGGTATATACTGCACCAGTATTGTGTCAGTTCTGTTTTTGTTTTTCATGGGAATTATAGCTGGCTTCTGATCCTTTGAAGCTAATCATTATTTTCTTAATAGTTGCTTTGACAATTTTGACTTCTCAAAGTGATGGCTCAGTGGGAGGAATTAAAGAAAGATTATTTTAATCATGTTAACTGTCTTGACTCCATAAAAAGTTGAGGATTGTTGCTCTCCCTCTCTCTCTCCCTCTCTCTCTTTCTTTCTCTCTCTCTCTCTCTCTCTCTCTCTGAATATGGAGATTCTATAATAATAGTATCTATTTGCATTTGTATAACTTTTCATGGCCTCCATTGAAGCTTTATATATAGTTCATTAGCTCTCCATAGAGACTCATGATGACAGACAGGGGAAGGTATTATCATTTCTGCTTTACAGAAATGGGAACTGAGACTCAAAAGAGTTTCTGCCAAGGTTTCACAGCAATTGACTGAAGGGTTGGGCTAGAAACTAAGACCTTGCTAAGCAGGTGATTGCTATTTTTCAGTCACTGTCTCTCTGTTGCAGAGCCGGCAAAGACTATTCCAGAGTGTTACACAATTCCTTGAGCATTGTTAAATATTAAGAAACAAACTTAGTTCTACCTTTAAATACTGAGATTGGGCAAAGACTGAAGCATCTGATTGATTAATCAAATTTTACCACACTCTACAATAGATCTCCAGAACTTAATACTCCGTCTGACATTTTGTACCACGTCACCAACATGTATCTTTCCACCAGTGGAAAACATTATTTTAGAGCAAAGTTGCTGACACAAATGATTTTTTCTATTAAACAGAATCCTGTTTAAAAAATACTTTTTCCCTCATTAAAAAAATTATTAGGGGAAAATACAGATGAACTCAATGATCAAAATGCATTCTGCTGTCATGTAAAACTAATTAAAACAAATAAAAAAAGTCTATGATCTTCTACAAATTTAATGTTTTTAAAGTGCTTTTCCTTTCTGAGTGAATATACACAGTTTTTAAGTAGAATGCTATGACAATATAAATATTGCTTAGCGATATGCTTTTTCTGCTTAACAATATATTGTGAACATTTTTTTTCACATTGTTAAATAATATTCTTCAAGGACAAAATATTAAAGTGATTCCTTTTATTATAAAATTAATGCGTTCACTGTATAAAATTAAAACACTAAAGATATGTATTATTCTTTTCTCTCCAGAGGTTACTACTGTTTATAGTTTAATGCAGAGTGTTCTGTATTTTTTTTTCAAATGGAGTTCGAATTTTATTGGTTGCATTGATGAGTAGAATATCTTCTTTATAAAAACTGAACTAATGAGGATGAGAACATGGTTTATTTTTAAAAGATGCATATTGTAGTTTTTAAGTTCAACATAAAAATATATAAGTAATAAATACATTGTTCATCATAATCTTTAGGGACATTTGTGCAGAATTCTGTTCCAGAAACCTCAAACATACAGGAAACCTTACACACGTTGAGTCATCTTTGGCCATCTTCAAATGCTTAGGTGTTAACAATGCTCTGAGTGCATAATATATAACTATCTTTGTTTAAAAACAGTGCTTTAGAATCTTTGTGCTTTTCCAACCTTACAAACTGGATCCTCAATTCAGTTTTCAATTTTATCCAGAAGTAGTTCACTGCTTGGGTGACTTCACACAAATCTTTAGCTCTCACTTCATATATATATATGTATCACTACATAGTTGTGAAGATAATTAAATATCAAATGAGGCCATATTAGTTAAATTGCTGTAGAAGTTATAAACTGGTGAGTAAGTGTATATTGCTATTTGATTTAAGGAATTTACAAGTTAGTAAAGCACATAAATGACATAAATAGGTGGCAGAATTTTATGCTTACTTCAGAAATGTAAAGTTAAAGTATAATTAGTTGTCAGAGGACCAGTAGCATTTAGGTTCTTCTATAATAATAATGCAAGTTTTAATAAAATGTGCATTAAATGTTAAATGAATAGAATAACAGGAAAAAAGAACTAAGAATCTAAATATGTAATTCACAAAAGAAATCCAAATGACTAATAAATATAAGAGTTTATCTAACTTTATAAGTTAATGTAAATTGAAACCATAGTGCAAAAATGTTTTCTCTCTTTGGATTGAGGTAAACTTTAAAACTGAAAGTTTTAAGTGTTGATCAGTGTGTGTGTGTGGAAATGTAATAGCAAAACAACAACAACAAAAACAGAAAAGAAGATCAATGGTACAGAATAAAGGACACGGACACAAACCCAAATAAATACAATTTTCTCATACTAGACAAAGGGGCCAAAAATATGCAATGGAGAAAAGATAGCCTCTCCAACAAATGGTGCTGGGAAAACTGGAAATCTGTATGCAACAGAATGAAACTAAACCCATATCTCTCACCATGCACGAAACTAAACTCAAAATGGATTAAGGATCTTGGAATCAGACCAGAGACTTTGCATCTTATAGAAGAAAAAGTAGGGCCAGAGCTTCAACATGTTGGCTTAGGACCAGACTTCCTCAACAGGACTCCCATAGCACAAGAAATAAAAGCAAGAATCAACAACTGGGATAGATTCAAACTAAAAAGCTTTCTCTCAGCAAAGGAAACTATCAGCAATGCGAACAAAGAGCCTACAGAGTGGGAGAAAATCTTTGCCAATCATACTTCAGATAGAGCACTAATCTCCAGAATCTATAAAGAACTCAAAAAACTCTACACCAAGAATGCAAATAATCCAATTGACAAATGGGCTAAGGAAATGAACAGACACTTCACAGAAGAAGATCTACAAGCAATCAACCAACATATGGAAAAATGTTCAACATCTCTAGTAATAAGAGAAATGCAAATCAAAACCACCCTAAGATTCCATCTCACCCCAATTAGAATGGCGATTATCAAGAATACAAGCAACAACAGGTGTTGGCGAGGATGTGGGGAGAAAGGTACACTCATACATTGCTGGTGGGGCTGCAAATTAGTGCAGCCACTCTGGAAAGCAGTGTGGAGACTCCTTAGAAAACTTGGAATGGAACCACCATTTGACCCAGCTATCCCACTCCTTGGCCTATACTCAAAGGACTTAAAATCAGCATATTACAGAGATACAGCCACATCAATGTTCATAGCTGCTCAATTCACAATAGCCAGATTGTGGAACCAACCTAGATTCCCTTCAATTGATGAATGGATAAAGAAACTGTGGTATATATATATACAATGGAATATTACTGAGCCATAAAGAATGATAAAATGATGGCATTTGCAGGCAAATGGATGAAATTGGAGAATATCATGCTAAGTGAGATAAGCCAATCTCAAAAAACCAAAGGACGAATGATATTGCTAATAAGTGGATGATGACACATAATGGGGGGTGGGAGGTGTTAGTTTTAGGGTTAGAGTTAGGGTTAGGGAGTGGGGCAAGAATGGAGGAAGGAAGGACTGTATAGAGGGAAAAGAGGGGTGGGAGTGGTGGGGGAAAGGGAAAAAATAACAGAATGAGTCAAACAACATTACCCTATGTAAATTTATGATTACACAAATGGTATGCCTTTACGCCATGTACAAACAGAGAAACAACATGTATCCCATTTGTTTACAATAAAAAAAAAAAAAAAAAAAAACAGAAAAGAAAAGAAAAATACCCCAAACCCGCAACCCCTTTTGAGGAAATGAAATAGAAAAAAATATGGAGTACTTACAGGCTACAATATTAACAAAGAATATTAGAAAATAAAATAACTCTATCTATTAACATATATAGTTTTCAGAACATTCTTTTGAGTGGGAAAAAACCAAGTTGCAGAAGTGTGCATGGAGAAAGATACTGCTTTGTAAACTTTAAAATATATACCACAAACTATACGTTGGTGTGGATGCTTATGTTAGGTAGGTAAAAGGATGAAGAATGACCTGGAAGGACACACAACAGACATAGAGTAGAGGCTGTTTTTAGGGAGGCAGAGAAGAGGGAAGACAAAAATGGACCTGGAAATGACTGTTTGTCAAAGGCTTTAACTTTAGTCCTAAAGTTTTATTTTTTTCACACGCCCAAAAGACTGCCAATTTGACAAAAGTCAATTGTTATTAATTCCTGGTGGTAGAAATATGGATGATATCATTGTAAATTGTTTTGTATTTTGAAATGGGGGGTGCATTATACATGTCCATTAAATAATTCATTACATAATACAAAACTCAAAATCTACAAAAGATGCACAGTGAAAACTATTTCCCCTTCCACTCCTGTTTTCCAGTCCCTGGCTCCTCTCCCTCAGAAGTAGGCTATTACTATTACCACTGCTTGTTGATTTTTCCAAAATGATTTCTTGTCTCTTTACACATATATGTGTGTGGTCTCTCTCTCTCTCTCCCTCTCCCTCTATCCTCCCCCCCCCACATATTTGTTCTTCCCCCCCTACAAATAGAAGCATACTCTGAGGTATTTCTGAGGTATATTTAATACCTGTTGAAATGGAAATGCTCTGTTATTTTTAATGACTGCATAGTATTTCATCCTATGGGACCTCTTTTTGGAAGAAAAAATATTTTTAAAAGGTTAGGAAGAAAGGAAGAAGGAAGGAGGAAGGAGAGTTGGGTCTCTGTTGCAGGAAGAAAAGAATGCTAATTCAGTAAACAATGGTGATACCTTGAATATTCTAGAACAGGAAAATGATAATATATGTTCCTTAAGAAGGTTAATTTGGGAGTAATTTTCCTGGTGATTTGGAGGGAGAGTGAGACTGGAGATGAATAGACCAGTTAAAAGCTTACTCAAAGTGGGCTGGGGTTGTGGCTCAGTGGTAGCTCTCTCACCTAGCACGTGTGAAACCCTGAGTTCGATTCTCAGCACCACATGTAAATAAATAAATAAAAACAAAGGCCCATCAACAACTAGAAAAAATATACTTAAAAAAAAAAAAAAAACCTAGTCAAAGACAAGCAATAACCAGCACCTAATAAATTCAAGTGACAATTCAAATAAAAAGATGAGAATAAAGGCAAGGGGATTGCTAGAGTAGAAACATATGACTTGACAGAGGATGAATGAGCAGGAGAAAGAGTCAGCGATAACTCAAACTCCAGTTCTAAGTGAACTTAAGTAAGCGAAAACAGATTCTGTGAACAGATGGAAAGTCAGAAAAACAGCTGGTTTGATGAGAAAAAAAATGAAAGTCCCTTTGGACATATTGGCCACAGGACTCTGTTGCAGATGCTTGAGAAAGCAAGTTAAAGAAGCTTGAATAATAGGAAGTATGCACAATATTCCGAATGAATAGATGAGTAAAACATGGTGCAGGAGCTACGAAAAGTAGCCAAGGCTGGATATGTGGAATTGGGAGATACCTGCATAAAGGTGAAGGTTGAACTCTGAGGAAGATGGGTAGAAACAGGAGCCTCCTAGTCCTCAGTAGAGCAGGATGCTGAATATGGCACTGTATAGACCACTGATTTCTATGCAATATATGGTGCCACTACTACAAATAGAAGGACACAGAAAAAAATTGCCGGGACAGAGAAAGCTCCAGTCCATAGGATTATAATTGGTAGTCCTGAACTTACTACTGAAAATGTGAAGCCCAAGTCCATCCACCTCTCTAGTGGCCACAGAATCATCGGAACTGAAATATCCTTACAATCCTGACCTGCTACAACAGGATTTTATGAGTTGGGAGAAAGTGATAAGCAAAGAGGTGGGGAAGGAGGCTTCAATAAAGAGTTGGAGAGGTAGCAAAGCAGATTGGGATTCACTCCCTCATCATTTTTACCCCTACTTCCTCCCTCCCCTTTCCCTCTCTCCATGATCCCTCTCTCCCTTCTTTCCTTTCTTCCTTTTCCACAAAATCCATGGGTACTTGCTAGGTACTAAGCACAGTGCTAAATGCTAAGAAGATATGAATGAAATAAAAACTGGACGAAATTTATTCCTTCCCTTAAAGAGCTCAGTCCAGTGAAATTCCATGAAAAATCTTTTCTGGTGTTTTCCCTAAAGACGGTAAGAGAATTCAGAATTTCTGCACAGTTGGGATTTAGGAGCAGCCATCCAGTGAGAAGGGGGCTAGGAATTTATCCTGAAAGTCTGCATTTGCTTACCAAATCTTTTTTTTTTTTTTTTTTTAAGTGTGTTTATTTGGGGATGGCTTGGGAATCCTAAAGGACAAATTAGAAGGTAAACCCCTCAAGATCACCCCGTTAAGATTGAGTTGATGTTTTAAGACATGCAGATTGAAAGTATTTCCCTGCATTGTAAGTAATTGGCTGAGTCCTAAAGGCCTGGTCTTTGCTGGTCTTTGCTTCCGTGGAGGCTGCCACACTGACAGGAAAGAGGCAGGGATTAGCAGCAGCGTGGGGCAGCTGGTGAGTGTTCCTCTACTATGCCTTTCTTGTCCCGACCCGCGGGACATCAACACGGGACCGCAAACCTAAGAGAGAAGGAATGAAGGGACAAGAGACGCAGGGAGAGGCAGCAAGACAGGAATTCTGATCAAGCTGCAAATTTTTATTGTTCACACAGGGGTATTTATATGCTCAGGGAATGAGGGGTATGACGAGGTGCAGCCTGGTTGGCTGTGTTCTTCTATTGGGCTCCTGATAGGCTGCAAGTTCCCGCCGGCGGGAAGGTGAGGTTCGCAACGGACGGCACCATAGGCGCCATACTGTCAGAATTATCAGCCAGGAGGGGGGAGGGGCGCTGATGCTTATTGTAAAGGTCAGAATGTTCTCAGAATGAGAACTTCTTGGTCCCTGACACTTTCTGGCATTGCATGGAAAGGGCTTGGACTTTGAAGTTTGTTTCTGCACACCAGCTCTACAATGAAAACCTGATGATCATGAGCAAATCACGTTACCCTCTGAGCTTCATATCCTCCCCTGTGAAACAGAAACTGTGAGGCCTGTGTCTCAGATTAAATGTGCTAACATGTGCCTCACGTCATGCCCGAACTCCAAGGCATTTAGTAAAGTTTTCTTTCCCCCTTTCCTGTGTCCTTATGGTCCTAAAATTGTGGAGGCTGAAGGCAGCATAGAAGGTCTTTCTCACCTGCCTGTCATTGACAATTCCCAGAGGCATTCTCTGAAGCAATCAAAAATTTTACTTCAAGTCAAGAACCTTTCAGAATTTGGAAAGATTCTGATGATGCAGATGGGAAGCACCTGATCCTCTTAGAGAGGCTGACCTTTTTTTTTTTTTTTACTGGTTTCCAACTGCTTCCACTAAATCCTTCACTACACCCTTATCTTTCCCCACTGAGGTTCCTCTTCTCCTTGTCATGGGTGTCCATTGAGCTGCTGACTGTTGGCTCCACATTTATCTAATTATTCAGTACATGCTACTCCAATTTCCTCTTCCTACTGAGTCTCACTGTCATTCTGGGCAACATCCATAGCTGTGAAATATGACACATCTGGGACATCTGAGTCCCCAGCATGACTGGCTTGTGTCTTCCTTGACCCTGGTGACTTTCTCTTCCTTTCCACTGTGGTCACCTGAGTCCCTGAGTCAGAGATACTTCACCTTTACCATCATAACCTCCACTATGGCATCTCATTCCTGACCACAGGGTCCTCTGCTTCCAGCTCTTTATTTTATTTTTTCCTACTAGACGGGTTCAACCGTATTGAGCTATTTGCCCCCTTGACCTTTAATTTGCTAAACTGCTCTTTTTCCAGTCTCCCTTCTTCTTCCTTTAGCCTTGTACTGTTGCATTATGGGACCCCACCGATGCCACGAGGTCCTACAAATTCCTACCCTGGCTCTCTCTTGCCCCGGCCTGTGCTGCCGTCTCCAGGTTCTCACAGCATTGGGAAACTGGCAGTGTTGCACTTCGAATCCTCCAGCCCTCCAGGCCTTCTGGACAACAGAGCATTCCACCACTCAGTGACTTGACTCCTGCAGCTCTCCCTCCCACCCCTCTCTGCCATTGATTCCCATGAACTGACTACTCTTCACCATCTGACCCACTGCAGTTGCTGGAGGCACCTTGTTCTTTCATGTGTGTATCTTTGTACCCACGTCTGCTTCTGCCTGGAATCCTGTTCCACCTCATAATGGGCTTGGATACGTGTTTACTCTGCCCAAGATCTCTGTAGCCTTGCCTTTTCAGGAAGCTTTCTCTCAAGCTTCCGGCAGAGAATTAGGAACAGCTCTTCTTGGATCCCACAAGATCTCATGCCTCTCATTTCCTTTTTGCTCTGAGATCCATTACCCGTTCCTACCCACTCTGTTAATCTTTTCAATTTATTAATTAATTGAGCACAGATGTTGATTACTTGTTGAGTTTTCATTTTCTTTTTTCTTTTTATTTTTTTGGTGGTGCTGGGGATTGAACCCAGGGCCGTGTGCTTCCAAGGCAAACTCTCTACCAACTGAGCTATATCCCCAGCCCGGGATTATTATTACTATTTTTTTCTGTAAGAATCCATCAAATGTTTCAGACTTGTAGATCTGGAATGTCATAGAGGCTCGGCAGAGCAGGTGTGTGTTTGTTTTTGTAGGCAACAGCCAAATATTTTGCCAAAGAGATTGTACCATCTTCCTAACCCTCAGCGATATATCATTCGGTGTTGTCAGTCTTAAATTTTAGCCATTGTACTTGTTGTGAAATGGTATTTAATTATGGTTATAAATGAAAATGATGACTTGTGATGTTAAGCACATTTTCATGTGTTCATTGACTATTTAATTAAAAAAAAAAACAACTAACACACCATGTATGTAAGATACGTCAAAATACATTTTACTGTCATGTATAACTAAAAAAAAAACAAATAAAAAAATTTTAAAAATTAACTGATACACAAAAGCATAATAATCATACATCTCAATGAAGTACCATATAACGTTTTAATACACATATACATGGTGTAATGTGTAGGCCAGTCGAAACATATTTATCTTCTAAAATATGTATCATTTGTTTAGGGTGAACATTTTCCAAATCCTTCCTTCTAACTTTTTGAAATGTGCAGTACTTTATTATTATCTACAATTACCCTGCTATGCAAGAGCTCACCAGAACATGCTCCTACCAACTGTAACCTGTACCTCTGATTGATGTTCCCCATGGGGCCCTTCTGCTACCACTCTTCCCGACCTCTGGTAACCACCATTCTCCTCTTAACTTTAATGAGATCAACTTTTCAATATTCCACATATGCATGAGATCATGTGGTACTTGTCTTCCTGTACCTGCCTATTTCACTTAATACAACATGATCTCCAGTTCCATTCACATTGGAATGAAATGACAGAATTTCTAATTTGTGTGTGTGTGTGAGTGTCTAGACAGTGAACAGTATGCCATTGTGTATATGTACATTTTCTTTATTCACTCATCAGTTGATGGACACTCAGGTTGCTTTTATCTCCTGGTTATTTGAGGGTTTTTTTTTTTTCTTTTTTGCGGTGCTGGGGATGGAACCCAGGACTTTGTGCATGCAAGGCAAGCACTCTACCAACTGAGCTATCTCCCCAGCCCTCCTGGTTATTTGAATAGCGCTGAAATGAACATGGGAACGGAGATGACACTCCCATACTGATTTTATTTCCTTTGGATATGTACCTGGGAGTGGGATTGTTGGCAGTTATTTTTAACTTTTTTGAGGAACTTGTGACTGTGCTAACTTACATTCCCCCCAATAGTGTTTGGGGTTCCCTTTCTCCACATCTCTGCCAGCATGTGTTATCTTTAATTTTTTGAAAATATCCACTATTAGTGGGTTGAGGGAATCTCTCCTGGTGAGTTTTTGTTCTGGTTTTTTGTGGTGCTGGGGATTGAACCCAGGGCCTTGTGCATGCTAGGCAAGCACTCTACCAACTGAGCTATATTCCCAGCCCCTCCTTGTGGTTTTGATTTGTATTTCCCTGATAATTTGTGATGTTGTGTTTTTATCATGTACCTGTTGGTCATTTGTATGTCTTTTGAGGTACATCTATTTAGATCTATTGTTTTTATTTATTTGATACTGGGGATTGAATTCAGGAGCACTTTACCATTGAGCTACCTCCCCAAATCTTTTTAAAAAATTCCCATTTTGAAACAGGGTCTCACCAAGTTGCTTAGTGTCTTGTTAAGTTGCTGAGGTGGTCTCGGACCTGTAATCCTCCTGTCTTAGCCACCTAAGTTGCTGGGATTACAGTGGTGCACCACCATGACCAGCTGTCTTTTTAAAATTGCCCATTTTGAACTGGGTTATCATGACTACTGCTGCTGCTGTTGCTGCTATTACTACTACTACTATATTTTGCTATTGAGTTTTTGGAGTTCCTTGAGTATCCTGGACATCAAACCCTTATCAAACATATAGTTTGCAAAGATTTCTCCCATTCTGTAGGTTAGCTCTTCACTCTGTGAATGGTTTCCTTTCCTGTGCAGAAACTTTTTTGTTTGATGTAATTCCATTCATTGTCTATTTTTGCTTTTATTTTCTGTGCTTTTAGGATCTTGCCCCCCAAATCCTTGCCCATCAGACAGAAGTATTTCTCCTGTTTTTCCTAATAGTTTCATAGTTTTAGGTACTAGGAAAAAACAACTCTAACACAGGGGAACTAGATGGGGAAAGAATGAAAGTTTTCTTTCTGAGATTGGGAACAAGGCAAGGATTCTCACTTACACCCCTTTTATTCATTGCCATTCTGGAAGTGCTTGTCAGAGCAATAAGGCAAGAGAAAGAAATAAAGGGTATGCAAATGGGAAAAGAAATAAAATGTCATGGTATTTTGATAGGGGTCACAATCTGAACATTGCTTTGGGTAGTATGAACATTTGACAATATTAATTCATCCAATCTATGAACACAGTATATTTTTCCATTTTATGTATCTTCTTCAATTTCTTTCATCAACATTTCATAATTTTTATTGTAGAGATATTTCACTTCTTTGCTTAAATTTTTTCCTAGGTATTTTATTTATATGTTTTAGAGCTATTAAAAATGAGATTTCTTTCTTGATTTCTATTTTAGACTAATTCACATTGTTGTATATCAATGCTACTGATTTTTGTATATCCGTTTTGCATACTGCAACTCTGCTGAACTGATCCATTAGTTCTAATAGTTGTTTTCTAGATGTAAGTTCATACCATCTGCAAACCATGACAATGGAGCTTCCTTTCCAATTTGAATGCCCTTTACTTCTTTCTCTTGCTTTATTCCTCTGGCAAGGACTTCCAGAACTGGGTTGAATAAAAGGAGTGAAAGTGGGTATGTTGTCTTGTTCCAGATCTTAGAAATAAAGTTTTCTTCTTTTCCCCATTTAGTATAATGTTGGCTTATTATAAATGGTCTTTATTATGTTGAGGTACATTCCTTCCATATCTAATTTATTCAGTTTTTATCATGAAGAAATGTGTAATTTTATTAAGTGACTTTTCTGCATCTATTAAGATGCCCTTATAATTTTTGTCCTTCATTCTGTTGTTGTGGTACAATATATTTTTTGATTTGTGTATGTTGAACCTTGTTGCATTCCTGGGTTGGATCCCACTTGATCATGGCAAATAATTTTTTTAATGCATTGTTGGATTCAGTTTGCTAGTATTTTATTGAAGATTTTATATTTACATTTAACAAGGATTTGACCTGTAGTTCTCTTTTTTAAAATCATGTCCTTGTCTAGTTTTAGTGTCAGAGTTGTGCTGGCCTTGGAGACTCTTTTTGGAAGAATTTATTCCTTTTTTGTTTTTTTGGAATAATTTAAGGAGAATTGGTGTTAGTTATTTAAATGTTTGGTAGATTTCATCAGTGAATCCATCTGGCCTAGGGCTTTCCTTTCATGGGAGACTTTAATTACTCATTCAATTTCATTAATTGATATTGGTCTGTTCAGGTTTTCTATGTCTTCATGATTTAGTCTTGGTAAAGTGTATGTATCTGAGAATTTGTCCATTTCTTTATGTTGTCAAATTTGTTGCTGTATAATTTTTCATATAATCCTTAATGATCTTTGGTATATTTCTGTGGTGTCAGTTGTAAATGGCTCTCTTTCCATCTTTGATTTTTATATATTTGAGTTTTCTTTTTCTTAGTTAGTCTAATAAATTTTGCTTATATTTTCAAAGAACCAACTCTTGTTTTGTTTTCTTTTGTGCATTTATTTACTTTTTGTGCGTTTATTTATTTTTCAGTCTCCATTGCACTTACTTCTGCTCTGATCTGTATTATTATTATTATTTTTTTTTACTTTCTACTAATCTGAGGTTTGGTTCATTCTTGTTTTTCTAGTTCCTCAATATGTAATGATAGGTTGTTTATTTTAGATCTCTATTTTTCTGATGTGGGCATAGATTGCTATAAACTTCAATTTTATATAGCTTTTGCTGTATCCCAGAGGTGTTGGTATGTTGTATCCCCATTTTCATTTGTTTCAAGAACTTTAAAAAATGTCCTTCTTAATTTCTTCTTCAATTCATTGTTTATTCAAAAGTAAACTATTTAGCTAGGCATGGTGGCACAGGTCTTTAATCCCAGTTTCTGCCTGTTGGAGTGGGTAACCTTTGAGATATGGACTAACTATGAAATAAAGGCTATGAAAATAGTATTACAAAATAAACACAGATCAGAAATATACATTTTAAAAAGTGGGGGCATATTTTGAGACAACAGCCAGGACCTGTAAGACCCCTGGCCAGGATGACTGAACCCCGTCTCCAGGACCCCTCAGCCCCATCGACCACTCTCCGCCTTGGGGGCCCTCAGACCGAATGACTGCTCCCCAACTGCCAGGACTCCCAGACCGATTGACTGTGCCCTGCCTCCAGGACCTCCAGCCAACCACACCCATATCCTGTGCTGCAGTTCCCCATTTGCCAACACATTTGGAACCAGAGCGGACATCTTGGATAATCCTGGAAGCCATATCTCCCATCTTTAGGTGGGGCAAGTCTCAACCTGAAATGCCTGCTGGAGACTGGAAGCTCATTGTCAGGTACCTCTCATACATCAGGCTACTGAAGACTGGGAGGTTTAAATACTATATGACTGTTATAGTGTAGATTTTTTTTTCTCCTTATTGAAAAATTTTAAGTTTTTATTTCTTGACTTTTCTTGCTCTATTTTCCTTTTGTTTACCTGTTCCCTCAGAGTCTCTTTCTCCTGTTTCACATGCTAACAACCAACTTCTTTTGATTATACTCTCACTCCTTCTATGATCTAGAACTTCTATATATTCTTTTCTTATCCCACTAACAGCTACATCCTACACCCCTACCCATCCTCTTTGTCCTCTATTAGAAACTGTAGATCTTATTGCAAATCTATTTGTTATACTGTAGATAATAATTGAACTCATTTGCTTATTATGACAAAATTGTTAACATCCTCATAGGGGCTATTTGGTTTAGGGTTCCATATTGTCTGTACTGGGTACTGCTAATATTGATCTCCCCCTTAAAGAAAAAGTTTTGGAAACCTATGGGGTTTCTATAAGCTTATAGAGGGGAAACTGCAATACCCCAGATCTGTACTGCTAGAGGGGAAGATACATGAACAACATGAAAAGACAAGGGAAGAAAATGATCCAAACAAACCTAGATTCTATATTAATAGAATCCAGTGACAGTATGGTAGAAGAAATGTCAGAAAAGGAGTTCAGAATATACATAATTAAAATGATTCATGAAGCAAAGGTTGAGATAAGAGAGCAAAAGTAGGCAATGAACCATCATACCAATAAGCAGTTGAAAGAGCAACTGTAGGAAGGAGGAGGTCCTGTGCAGACTGGTTTTATGTAAAAGACATTTTCCTATTGTAACCATTGTTCTGTGTGTGCATTTATTCCTCATTACTGTATAGATAGATGAAAATGCTAAGTACTTTTTGGAAATATCTAGGCTTTCTAGATGTTCTAAAGTGCCCCATATATGTTAAAAGTAGAAGTGGTAACATACAACACATTTTGTACATTTCTTTTTGTTAAAATTCTTATGAAATATTTTTTTGGGGGCCAGTAGCCAAACCCCCTTTTGAGTCATACAGAGTTGTGTGCTGGTCCTTGGGTGTGCATACCGTTAGCTAAGACTTGTACCTTATGTCTATGGGTTTTGTTTTACTTTGCTGTGTATATAGTGTATAAAAAGGACAAATGAATCCTAATCTGCATCTAGTCTATCTAGATGTTAAAGAGGTTGCCAGTATATGACAAAAGTAGAATTAGTAAACAAATTTTGTATGTTTTGTGTTAAAATTCCTAGGAAGGATTGTCTTCCAAAAATTTTGAGCATTATAGCCCACTGGGTTGGTGACAGGCCATAGAACTATTGTTACATGTGTGCAGTTTATTCAAGACTGTCGTGTACATAGTGGACAAACTGAGTCCTTATTTGAAACATCTAGTCTGGCTAGATGTTTAGAAGTGCCCAATGTATGTTAAATGTAGAGGTAGTAAAATATCACTTTGTAAATATCTTTTTGCTAAAATTCATGTGAAATAGTCTTTTTGGGAATGAAACTGTTAAACCACCTCTGTGAGCAGTATAGTACTGTCTGCACTTGTTCCGTGATGTGGAGGAGGTGGGAGGGAAGCAATTGCAAAAGGTAATATGTTAGTGTGTTCATACTTGGGACATTTTCAGACATCAATTTTATTTGGTGCATTTTGTTTTGCTGTGTATATAGTGTATATAATGGGCAAATGAGTCCCAGTTTTGCAACATCTAGTCTCTAGATGTTAAAGTGGTTGCCAGTGTATGACCAAGTAGTTAGTAAAATTAGCACATTTTGTACATTTTGTGTTGAAATTCATAGGAAAGCTTGTCCTCTGTAAATGACTTTTGAATATGAATTTGTTCAGCCATCTCTAAGTGTTACATATGCCTGTAATTGTCCACTGGACTGAAAGTAGAGAGAAGGACATGAGGAGGGAAAGGTTCAAGGACAAAATGGTCATATTAGAAAATACCTCAGATTATAACCATTGCTATGTGTGCAATTTTATTTACCAGTGCTGTGTGCATAGTGGACAGGTTCTTATGAGGAATATCTAGCACTTCTATATATTTAGAAGTGCTTGATATATTTAAAAGTAGAAATGGTAGAATTAAAACTTTGTAAATAACTTTTAAAAACCGATGGGAAATAGTTTGGAATTTTTAAGCCACCTCTGAACAGAATACTGTCTGTACTTGTTCACTGGGTTGAGGGAGGTGGGAGGGAAGAAGTTGCAAGGGTGTTTTGTTAAGAGTGTGCTAGAAAACTTCAGCTTACTCATTGCCCTGTGATGTGCATTTCATTTAACTTTGCTGTGCTGTATATATTATATATATATACTGGACAAAGGAGTCCTAATTTTATAATATCTAGTCTCTAGATATTAAAGAGGTTGCCAATGTATGACAAAATAGTTAGTAAACTAACACATTTTGTACACTTTGTGTTAAAATTCATAGAAAGGCAGTCTTCTGAAATGGACTTTTGGAAGTGAAATTATAACATCATATCATGTGACACTCAGATGTGGCACATGTGACATAGGAGAAAGAAGTGGAAGAAATGAAGGATTCTAGGCCAGAGTGATCCTACTTAGAAGACACTTTCAAATGTAACCATTGTTACATGTGTGTAGTTTATTTAACACTACTATGTACATAGTGGACAAACTTAAGACCTTATTTGAAACATCTAGTCTTTCTAGATGTTTAGAAGGGCACAAAGTATGTTTAAAGTAGAGGTAGTAAATAAAACATTTTGTAGATTTTTTTTGTTAAAATCCATAATGAAATAACTGTCTTTTAGAAATGGAATGATCAAAACAGTTCTCTGAGCAGTACACATTGTATTTGTGCTTGTTTAGGGAGGAAGAAGGAAAAGAAAATGCAAAGGGCTTTATACCAATGTATTTTCTGTGAAGCAAGATTGTCCATTGTCCCTTAAAAAAAAAAACCCTGAATATTAATGGCCTAAACTCATCAATCAAAAAGACTGGCAGATTGGATTAAAAAGAAAGACCCAACAATATGCTGCCTTCGAGAGACTCATCTCATAGAAAAAGACATCCACAGACTAAAAGTGAAAGGATCAGAAAAAACTTACTATGCACATGGACTCAGTAAAAAAGCAGGGAGTCTCCATCCTCATATCAGATAAAGTGGACTTCAAACCTAAGTTAGTCAGAAGGGATAAAGAAGGACATTTCATACTGCTTAAGGGAAGCATAAATCAGGAAGACATAACAATTGTAAATATTTATGCCCCAAACAATGGTGCATCCATGTACATTAAACAAATCCTTCTCAATTCCAGGAATCAAATAAACCACAACACAATAATTCTGGGTGACTTTATCACACCACTGTCACCACTGAATAGATCTTCCAAACAAAAACTAAACAAAGAAACCATAGAACTCAATTACACAAGCAATAACTTAGACTTAACAGACATATATAGAATATTCCATCCATCAATGAGCAAATTCACTATCTTCTCAGCAGCACATGGAACCTTCTCGAAAATAGACCATATGTTATGCCACGAGGCAGCCCTTAGTAAATGCAAAAAAAATAGAGATACTACCTTGTGTTCTATTAGATCATAATGGAATGAAATTAGAAATCAATGACAAAATAAAAACAGAAATTAGTCCAACAACTGGAGACTAAACAATATGCTATTGAATGAAGCAAGGATAATAGAAAACATCAGGGAGGAGATTAAAAAAAAATTTAAAGGTAAATGGGAACGACGATATAACATATCAAAATCTCTGGGACACTATGAAAGCAGTACTAAGAGGAAAATTCATTGCATGGAATGCATTGAAGAAAAGAATAAAAAGTCAACAACTAAATAATCTAACATTACATCTCAAAGCTCTAGAAAAAGAAGAACAAAATGACACCAAAGTAGCAGAAGACAGGAAATAATTAAAATAAGAGCTAAAATCAAAGAAATTGAAATGAAAGAAATAATTCAAAAAATCGACAAAACAAAAAGTTGGTTCTTTGAAAAAGTAAACAAAATAGACAAACCCTTAGCCACACTAACAAACAGAAGGATAGAAGAAACTCGAATTACTAAAATTCATGATGAAAAAGGAAATATCACGACAAACACCACTGAAATACATAATATAATGAGAAGCTACTTTGAAAATCTATATTCCAACAAAATAGAAAATACCAAAGACATCAACAAATTTCTAGAGACATATGCTCCTCCCAAACTGAACCAGGAGGACATACACAATTTAAACAGATCAATATCAAGCAATGAAATAGAAGAAGCCATCAAAAGTCTACCAACCAGAAAAGCCCAGGACCAGATGAATTCTCATCCAAGTTCTACAAGACCTTCAAAGAAAGAAGAACTCATTCTAATACTTCTCAAAGTATTCCAGGAAACAGAAAAGGAGGGAACCCTACCAAACACGTTCTATGAAGCTAATAACACCCTCATACCCAAACCAGGCAAAGACACATCAAGGAAAGAAAATTTTAGACCAATATCTTTGACAAATATAGATGCAAAAATCCTTAACAAAATCCTGGCAAACCACATCCAAAAACACATTAAGAAGATAGTGCACCACCATCAAGTGGGGTTCATCCTGGGAATGCAAGTTTGGTTCAACATTCATAAATCAATAAAATCATATCAACAGACTTAAGATTAAGAATCATATTATTATGATTATTTATCTTACTTATATTATTCTTAAGGTTAATAATCATATTATTAAGGTTATTTCAATTGATGCAGAAAAAGCATTTGACAAAATACAATACCCCTTCATGCTCAAAACACTAGAAAAAATAAGGATAGTAGGAACATACCTCAACATTGTAAAGGCTATTTATGCTAAGCCCACAGCCAACATCATTCTTAATGGAGAAAAACTGAAAGCATTCCCTTTAAAAACAGGAACAAGACAGGGATGCCCTTTTTCACCACTTCTACTCAACATCATCCTTGAAATACTAGCCAGAGCAATTAGGCAGACTATAGAAATTAAAGGGATACAAATAGGAAAAGAGGAACTCAAGCTGTCACTATTTGCTGATGACATGATTCTCTATTTAGAGGATCCAAAAAACTCCACCAGAAAACTTCTAGACCTCATAAATGAATTCAGCAAAATAGCAGGTTATAAAATCAACACGCCTAAATCTAAAGCATTTTTATATACAAGTGATAAAGCATCTGAAAGGGAAATGAGGAAAACAACTCCACTCGTAATAACCTCAAAAAAAATAAAATACTTGGGAATCAATCTAACCAAAGAGGTGAAAGACCTCTACAATGAAAACTACAAAATACTGAAGAAAGAAATTGAGGAAGACCTTAGAAGATGGAAAGATCTCCCATGTTCTTGGATAGGCAGAATATTATCAAAATGGCCATACTTCCAAAGGCGCTATACAGATTTAACACAATTCCAATTAAAATCCCTATGACATTTCTCATAGACACAGAAAAAGCAATCATGAAATTCATCTGGAAGAACAAAAGACCCAGAATAGTCAAAGCAATCCTGGGCAGGAAGAGTGATGCAGGAGGTATCACTATACCAGAACTTAAACTCTATTATAGAGTAATATTAACAAAAACGGCATGGTATCATCACCAAAATAAACAGGTAGACCAATGATACAGGATAGAAGACACAGAGACATACCCACATAAATACAGTTATCTCATACTAGACAAAGGTGCCAAAAACTTACAATGGAGAAAAGATAACCTCTTCAACAAATGGTTCTGGCAAAACCGGAAATCCATGTGTAGTAAAATGAAATTAAACCCCTATCTCTCACCCTGTACAAAACTCAACTCAAAATGGATCAAGGATCTAGGAATTAGACCTGAGACCCTTCACCAAATAGAAGAAAAAGTAGGCCTGCATCTCCATCACATTGGCTTGGGACCAGACTTCCTTAACAAGACCCCCATCGCGCAAGAAATAAAAGCAAGAATCAATAAATGGGATAGATTCCAACTAAAAAGCTTTTTCTCAGCACAGAAAACAATCAATAATGTGAAAAGAGAGCCTACAGAGTGGGAGAAAATCTTTTCCACACACACTTCAGACAGAGCACTAATCTCCAAAGTTTATAAAGAACTTAAAAAACTTTACACCCAAAATACAAAGAACCCAATCAACAAATGGGCTAAGGAAATGGGCAGACACTTCACAGAAGATACACAGGTGATCAACAAGTATATGAAAAAGTGCTCATCATTCCTATTAATTAGAGAAATGCAAATTAAAACCACCCTAAGATTTCATCTAACTCCAATTACAATGGTTATTATCATGAACACATGCAATAATAAGCATTGACGTGAATGTGGGAAGAAAGGCACACTTTTGCTGGTGGAATCACAAATTGGTGCAGCCACTCTGGGAAGCAGTATGGAGATTCCTCAGAAAACATGGAATGGATCCACCATTTGACCCAGCTATCCCACTCCTCTGTTTATACCCAAAGGACTTAAAATCAGCATACTACAGTGATGCAGCCACATCAGTGTTCATAGCAGCTCAATTCACAATAGCTAGATTGTGGAACCAACCTAGATGCCCTTCAATTGATGAATGGATAAAGAAACTGTGGTATATATACACAATGGAATATTACTTAGCCATAAAGAAGAATAAAGTTATGACATTTGCTGGTAAATGGATGAAGTTGGAAAATATCATGTTAAGTGAAATAGGCCAGCCCCCAAAAATCAAAGGCTGAATGTTTTCTCTTATAAGTGCATGACAATATACAACAAGGGGTGGTGGTGGTGGGGAATAGAAGAATGAAGGAACTTTGGATGGTGTAGAGGAAAATGGAGTGGAAGGGGGTGGAGAACAGAAAGAAAGTAGAATGAAACAGACAGTACTACCCTATGTACATGTATGATTACATGAATGGTGTGAATCTACATTATGTACAATCACAGAAATGAAAAGTTGTACCCCATTTGTGTACAATGAATCAAAATGCAGTCTGTAAAAGTAAAAGAAGATTTTAATTAAAAATAACATGGGGGCAGTTATTGGTGGAGCAGACTTGATGGGTCTGACTCCTAACAACAAGAAAAAAATCCGCGTTTGTTTTATTTATAGCAGTATAGACCAAAGGGGTTGGTAAAGAGCTCTTTCAGGAAAAACAGGATATTTGGTGCCTGGCAGGTTACGCCCATCTCTGGGCAGCCGTGTTTGATCTTAGGGCTATGAGCTAAGGCGGGTACCAGCATGATCTGGGCTTTCTCCAGTCGGGGAATTTCACCCAGGAGTTCCCAGAAAAGCAGCTTCCCTGCCTTGATGGCTCAAACAAACCCACAATTTATACATGGTTCCCAATGCCCAGTAGCTTGGGAGGCTAAGGCAGGATGATTACAAGTTTAAAGCTGGCCTCAACAACTTAGGGAGGCCCTGAACAACTTAGCAAGACACTATCTCAAAATAATAATAATAATAATGATAATGATAAAAGCTGGAGAAGTGGTTCAGTAGTTGAGCATCCCTGGGATCAATTGCTAGTACCCAAAGCAAAATAAAAGGAAAACAAAAGTATGTTATTTAATTTTCATATATTTGTATAGTTCACAAAGTTTTTCTTGTTATTGAAAAATTCTAGTTCTATTGAACTGTGATCAGAAAAGATACTTGATAAGATTTCAATTCTTTTAAAGTTATTAAAATTTTTTTTGGCCTAATACATGTTCTATCCTGGAAAATATTCCATATACTGATGAAATATGAGTATAGTCATGAGCTGTTGAATGGAATGTTCCATAGATGTTGGTTAGGTCCATTTGGTTTAGGGTGCAATTTAACTCTACTGTTTCTTTGATTCTTCTGTCTGGATGATCTGTCTAATGCTGCAAGTGAGGTGTTAGATCTTGCAACTATTTTCGTTTTGGAGTTTATCTCTCTTTTTAGGTCTATTGATATTTGCTTGAAATATTTGGGTGCTCCAATATTGGGTGCATATATATTTAGAATTGTTATTTCCTCTTGCTGAACTGATCCCTTTATTCCAAGATAGTTACCTTTCTTGTCTCTATATACTTCTTTTGATTTAAGTCTATTTTATCTGATATAAGGATGTCTACCCCTACTTTCTTTTAGATTTTCTCTGCATGGAATACCTTATTCTATCCTTCACTCTCAGTCTATGTGTGCTTATAGGTAAAGTGATTATCTTATAAGCAGCATATCATTGGGTCTTGTTTTATTTTTAATTTATTTTATGTCTTTAAATTGGATAATTTAATCCATTTATATTCAAAGTAATTACTGATAGGTTAATCTTAACAGATAATATGTAACCTATTTTTAAAATTTTGTTGTAGTATTTTTCTTTCTTTTTTCTCTTACAATCTTTCTTTGTGGTGAAGGGATTTATCCTATTAATGTGTTTTGATTCCTTGCTTATTGTTTTTGGTTTGTCTCTTACAGATTTTTGCTTTGTGGTTACAATGAAGTTTACGAAAAACATATTTTGATTATCACAAGCTATTTTGAAATGACAGCAACTTAACATGATTATAAAGAAACAATCTGGAGATTGTGGTACAATTCCAGCAACTGAGAAGGCTGAGGTAGGGAGACCTCAAGTTCCAGGTCAGCCTGGGTGACTAAGTGAGAGCCTGTCTTAAAATTAAAAATAAAAAGGGTTGTGGATGCAGCTCAATGGTAGAGCACTTCAGAGGCCCTGGATTCCAATCTTCAGGAACAAACACACACACACACACACACACACACACACACACACACACACAAGATCAAGAGAAAATACATAGTAATTTGAAAACTCTACCCTTGCTTTCCATTTCCCCCAACAGTTTGAATTTTTGGTATCTTATTTTAGACCTTTTAATACTGCCTATCTCTTAACATGTTAATGTAGTTAATTATTTTTGATTGTTTTTAGTCTGTATACCAAAGACATGACTGATTTATGTACCATACCTACAATATTAGAGCATTCTGAATTTTTTGTATAATTGCTCTTAAAGTGAGTATTTATACAATTCCATATATTCTTCTTATTCATTACTGTCTCTTTGGGTTTGAGGAATTTCCTTTAATACTGTAGAATAGGTCTGGTGGAGGTATATTCCATCAGTTTTTGATTAGGAATGTATTTATTTCTTATTCATTTCTAAAGGATAGCTTTGCTGGGTACAATATTCTAGGCTGACAGTTTTTTTTTTTTATTGTAAACAAATGGGATACATGTTGTTTCTCTGTTTGTACATGGAGTAAAGGTGTATCATTTGTGTAATCATAAATTTACATAGGGTAATGTTTGATTCATTCTGTTATTTTTTCCCTTCCCCCCACCCCTCCCACCCCTCTTTTCCCTCTATACAGTCCTTCCTTCCTCCATTCTTGCCCCCTCCCTAACCCTATCCCTAACCCTAACACTAACCCCTCCCACCCCCCATTATGTGTCATCATCCACTTATCAGCGAGATCATTCGTCCTTTGGTTTTTGAGATTGGCTTATCTCACTTAGCATGATATTCTCTAATTTCATCCATTTGCCTGCAAATGCCATAATTTTATCATTCTTTATGGCTGAGTAATATTCCATTGTATATATATATACCACAGTTTCTTTATCCATTCATCAATTGAAGGGGATCTAGGTTGGTTCCACAATCTGGCTATTGTGAATTGAGCAGCTATGAACATTGACGTGGCTGTTAGGCTGACAGTTTTATATTCCCTCAGTATTGTGAAAATCTCATGCCACTCTCTCCTGGCCTGTAAAGTTTCTGCAGATTAAGTCTGGTGTCAAGCAAACTGGGACATTCCTATATATTTTCCGGTCCTTTTGTAGTCTTGAGAATCTTTTCTTTATCTTTCACTTTTGAGAGCTTGATTATAAAATGTTTTGGAGTAGACTTTACTGAGTTAAATCTGATTGATGATCTTTGGCTTTTCTGTGTTTGGATATTTGTATTCTTCTCTTGGGTTTGGGAAGTTTTCTGCTCTTATTTCTTTGAAAAAGCTTTCCATACCTTTAGCTGTCTCAAGTCCTTCTTGAACCTTAATAATAATCCAAATAGTTTCTCCTTTAATAATGTCCCAAAGTTCCCATGAAATTTCTTCATTCTTAATTCTTTTTTCTAAATTTTCAAGAATTTGTGTTTTATTTTTAAAAAATTGCTTCCAGCTTTTTGCTAAGTTTTTCTGTTGGAGTATTGAAATGATTCTCTGTATCTTCAAGATCATTGAGTTTTCTTAAAACAGCTGTTTTAAGTTCTCTGCCTGAGAGTTTCTGGCACCTTATTAGATTGGTCATGGTTTCCAGAAAGATTAGCTTGTTGTCATGCAATGTCATCTGGGCATTGAAGGATTAGACATTTATTCCAGTCTTCCTGATCTGACTTCATGCCTGTCTTTCCAGAACTTCTGAACAACTGCTTATATTCTCTGAACCTGTAGTAACTTCCACCATTTCAGCACTGGTTGGTGCTCAGGTTAAGATTTTCTGGGAGTCTGCTGTTAGTGTGTGGTCACTATTTCAGTACTAGAGCCCAGGTTTGTCCCCAAATACACTACTGTTGGTATGTTGCTCAGAAAGAACCAGGAGAGTATTTAGAAAGAGTAGTCTGTCCCCACAAGCCTCTTCTTGGGGCTAAAATAAACCCACATAATTAACCATAGTTCTTGGCCTGTGAAGCAGGCACTATGGGATTTTGCCCAGCTCTGAGAAGTCACTATGGGTGGACAACCTTTGGTTCCTGTGTCATACCTGCGATCACCAATACCACCGGGCTTTGTTACACCTGAAACCCACAGCTTACCCAGACCTGAACAGCACTGGGGTAAGACCAAGATCTACACTGTATAGGATGCCTACTGCTGAGGTGAATTTGTGACTCAAGATTGCTACAACTAACCACAGATGATGCTATCTGAGATACAAGTCTGATAGACTGGAGCCATATGTCTTCCCTTGGCACTGGAGGTATTCCACAGGCTCCATCCATAGGCAGGCTTGAAGACGGAGACTGACAGACTCTGCTCAGTGTTAGGTTTCCCCAGCTTAGCACACTAAGTTCTAGGGTAAAGCCTTGTGACTACTAGCAGTGTCTTACCTGTAAATGGGGTCTTGTACTATAATATGCTGTTCAAGGTTGAAATAGTGCTGGTGAAGGCAGACCTTTGGCCTCTTAGACTGACACTAAGTTGGGTCATGCTCAAGTCTTACAGTCACCAAGGACCCACACCAAATCAGGGGTGCATTGAGTCCCGGGCAGCAATTGGCAGTGATGAAGGTCAAAACATGAATCATAAAAGTGATTTTATTTCTGCAATAAAAATAAATGTATTGTGTAGCTCCTACTTTATAACTCATGCTTCCACCAAAACATAAGATAATTGTAGTAATGATTTATGTTTTAGGCACAGTTAGGACTTGGTACAGTATTAATCCAACTTTAACATTTTAAAGAACTTTAGTACATGCCAAGTATTGTGCACAACAGCTCTCCAGTGAACTTTTTCAAAGAGTTCACAATTTAGCAAGGAAACCAGACATGTCAGTACCTATATGTTAGCCAGAGTGTAAAGAGGCAGACACAGAAAACTATGTGAACAAAAAGGAGGATACGATAAATTCTTGAGCCTGAGTAATTACTGAGGTATTCACAGAGGTCATATATGAACTGATGTTTGATATACAAATAGGATTTTCCTTGGAAAACAGAAAGGTGAAGAATTCTGTATTAAAGAAACAGCATAAGCACAATAATGAACATATTCTCCTGATACACTATCAAGTGCTTACAGTATAGAGGAATGGTCAAAGCTAATTCAAGTTCCTGGATTTTTAGAAACCTCCACTCTTTACATCCAGTGACATGAGTCCTAATCTGGTAGGAGATCCCTAAAACAGCATAAGGGTGTTTCTGTATCATCGTTAACCTTGCCTTTCTTTAAATGTCCTTTAGTTCTCAAGGCAGTATTTTTGCTCTTTTAATTAATTTATACATGAATACATTTAACGAGACAATACTCTCATTGTCTTGAAAGGTTAGACTAATGTAAAAATTTGCAGTAAATTATGGAATTTGTTGTCCCAACCCTGTTATGCTCTAGATGGAACCCCAAGCATCACTCCAGAACAACCATCCAGAATTGGTCCCACAGGGAAGCTTCTTTCTTTCCCACAATCCGGAAGGTGGGCAGCGTGGTTGCTCCCGGTGGAGTTGTTTGTTCATGAATGAATCACCTTAACTATGAGCCAGGGATCAGAAAGCCATTTCCACTGCAGTTGGGCTTAAAAGCCACCCTACTTCTGCTAGATCCATTCCAGCATGGAGTGGATGCCTTGCCTTCAGCACCCAGAATGCTAGTGCCCATTCAAGGATTGCTCTCTAAGAAAACCTAATGTCCCTTTGCCTGCTTTTGCTGGCAGCCATAGCAGAGGAGGAAGAACTCTTGTCTTCATCTCTGTCTTCCAAATCTCATGCAAGTGCATTTGATTGACTAAACCTAAATGGCACCCAGAATCTGAGCTACAAAAGAGTTATGGAATTGTAGATTTTTTTTCACACTTCCAGTTTTTTTTCCAGAACATAAAAGCATACTGGAAGGAGAGAAAAATGGATTTTTTTTTGGCCGGGGGGGGGGGCAGTTTACCATATTTGCCACCATAAGAACCACTTCAAAATCTTTGTTAATTTCATCAAGTTTTAATTATTTCTAATGAAAAGTCATGTGGGTACAACTTTCAGAACTCAAAAATAGAATTCATAAACTCAAGCAGTAGTATTATGTGCAAACACGCAGCCATGGTGATAAAGGTCTATATTTTAGAGAAGGTCACAATCCAGCTGTGGTCCAGCTGTGACCTTTAGCACATAGAAAAATACTTGAAATGTGTATGAAATGCAATGGTAGAGAAGAGGAGGAAATAATTAGCTTGGTCAAGGGTGAGGATGTGGTGGCTTGGATTTCCACGATGATTAGCACCTATTTGGACTCAAGGGAGGCTTACTTTCTGACCCAAGGAGTGAGCATGCAAAGGCACAGTGGTGTGAAACAGTATGGATTAGGCAGGGAATTTCCATTAGAAAACCATTTTGTACTTTAATAAAAATCTGTTTTCACAGCATATTCCAAGCTTTAAAAAAACATCCTACACAAATTAAAATATTTTGTTCAATTAGAACCATTGTTCCCATTTTAAAAACATGTAACAAAGAGGAAATCTTCTAAATTAGCAGACCACAGATGGACTGGTTTGTAACTAAGTAAATTACAAATTGACCATTGTCGCTGCCCGCAGTAACAATTGCATGGGTATTTATCAGAGGCAGACTGGGAATAAACTACTTTTCCTATATTCACTAATTTACAGAGGAAAAGAGACTTTGAGAAGAAGAGATGCTTTGCTTAGAGGTTAGAGGAAGAGAAACTGCTTATCAGGAAGAGAGACTTCGCTTAGAGGAAGAGCAACTGCTTAGAGGAAGAGAAATTTGAGAGAAAGATAGGCTTTGCTTATAGAAAGAGAGACTTTGCTTGGAGAGAAAGTTTTAGAGAAAGAGAGGCTTGCTATGCTTATCAGAGATCTATTTCTTCTTAGGGTTCTGCTGCTTCTTCTTACTATTGCTTCTGCTTTCTGCTGCCTCTTCTTTCTGCTAGCTGCTGCTTCTTGCCTTCCGCCTACTGCCCACTTACATTCCCTCCAGGAGGCGGAGGGCGGGGCCACTCCAGTTGAGTTCAGGCCAGGAGCCAGCTGCCCTATCACCGCAAAGGTTAAAGCAAGCAGGCACGAGCAGGAGCACTTGGGAACACCTGTGCATGCTGTTGTGTGCATGGACTTAATTGAATACGGCCAAGGATAAATAAGCCAAGTGTGATTATGTTAATTAACCTCCTCACTGCCAATGTGATCAAAGCAACCTCCGGCTGGCTGTAGGCGCCATCCCGGCACAGCCCACATGGCACAGCCCCCAACAGACCATGTGTTAGTTGTGTAGCATCATAATAGACATTTGAAGGATTAAAAAAGAACTTTTAAGAAATTGCCCTGGATTCCAAGAACTTATAAACTAATTTGAAGAACTGTGACATACAAAAAACTGTTAAATAATAAAATTAGGAAAGAGTAATACTAAACATATTGAACAACTATTACCATTGTTAGGACT